>NC_141613.1:18101309-18718809 GCF_047967505.1 Dipteris shenzhenensis
GGCAGGTTTGGGATGCGGAAGCCATGGCTATCATTGTGGGGACGACAATGGATGCGGTGCTCCCTCATATTCAAATTGCGAACACTTATTTTGAGGCCTAGGCAACATGTAGGGACGTGTATGAGCTCAATAATGAGGCAAGAATCGTTGAGACAGAGCTGCATGGAATGAGTATGGATGAAGGAGCATCGGTACAGGAACACATCACCAAGATGAAGGTGGTGAGGGATCAGCTGGCGGCAGTTGCTCAAAGGACGAGCTTGACTTGGATGGCATGGCTGTTGCTGGGAATGCCTCGAAGCTATAGTAGTTTTGTTACTACGATGATTGCAAGGTCGAGGGCGGCGCCGATGACTTTTGAGGAGCTAGTTCTGTTGCTATTGCTGCTGCAACAACAAGAAGCTCGGGAAAAGAAGTATGATGGAACATATGATACCACCCTAGTAGCTCAGGACAAGAGCAAAGGTAAGGGCATTTTGTGAAGGACCGCAGAAAGAAAAAGGCTGATCAGAAGAAGCAGGAGGTCAGCTCAGAGTTAGAGGAGTTCGCTTAGTTGGTGTTGAAAGAAGAACTTTTCTTGGTCGCATTTGCCAGTGTTGCAGAGATTAGGTGTATGGACCCCTGTGTTACTGTCAGGATGTCCGACATTGTGATATGGTCAGAAGAGGAGTCATAATCTTTTGTGAAGGCGGTGGATAATGATGAGTGCTTGGAACCATCTGGGTGCTTGGCTAGTGTTGTTGACACAGAGGGATTCTTTGATAGGACCCGAGGACTCAGAGTCAGACGGAGGCTGTGACTTAGAGGGGGACAACACAGAACCACACCTGCAGCTTTAATCTGGATTTATGCTTGAGATATAATGTCTCGGGTATGCTGTTTCATTGTTGACCTAGCCAGACAGAGGACGGGTTGAAAGAGACCCTAAGAGCTTGGTGCCTGGAGGACTTCAGTCTTTAGGTTGTTCACCCATCATCCCGGAGATTGTTGGAGGATGCTGGTACTTGGAGTGCTCGAGGTGGTGGTGCCATCAGCTGCTACCAAAGATGGACATGTGTACCAAACTAGTGTGCTGATGTGGAACCGGACTTGGCGGATCAGAAGCTGCTAGATGAAAAGCCAAGCAATGACTATAATGACACGAAAGTGTTCCAAAGGGCTACAACAGGGGAGCTACTGGAGCATCTTCATTGACGGATTGGGATCAAGCCAATGGTGAAAGAAAGAAAGAAAGTTTATTAAAGTCTTCGGAAGACCGATGGGTCTATGAGACTGTGAAAATCCTGATACAACGAGCTGTGGTAGTGGAGCTACTAAACGAGCGTCCATACCAATGCAAAATGCAAAATGCAAAAAATGCAAAAATGCAGAATGGCAGTACTAAGTCCTAAGTACAACATAGTCAGTACTAAGTCCTAAGTACAACATAGTCATGTCGATGGTCGACTATATATCAATCTCAGCATCATCATCAATATCATCATCATCCCCAGCAACAGCAAGATATCAGGATGGATGAGGCAGTGGAGGCATGAAGTCGGCAATAGAGTGCTGTCGGCCACTCAGAGGTGCGGTCCTGGCACATCTCCTGGTCGTAGCTCTGCATCTAACCAGGGCTACTGTGACCCCCGTCGGTCAGGCTTTGACTCTAAACAAGGAGGGGATGTCTCCAAGTGTGATCTGTGTGTCGACCCTCTGTTTGAGCTGTCGGGTCACGGACTCCGTGTCACGGTCATGTCGAGGCCTCGTCTTGTTGGGGTCCATGTGATCTGAAAGAACTCCGTGATAGAGCTCTGAGAGGGATCAATCGAGGAAGAAGTCTGCTCCTGTCTCCGTGCTCGGAGTATCCTCTCACGGTGTCTAAGTGCCTCATGAATGAACCCTGCCAAACACCGCTGGTTTGGGTAGGAGAGGAAATGGGCTAAAATCCCATAACTATCTCTGAAGAGGCAGTGGAAACGTCCTCGGATCTCATAGTACATAGGACACCTGAAGATGAAATGCTCCTCTGTTTCAACCTCCTGTATGTCACATAGTGTGCATATGCGCCGCTCCCTGGGTAGTCGCTCTGCTCTGCCGCTCTCGATGCGAAGTCTGTGTGAAGAGACTCGGAACTGCCCAAAAGAGATCCTGATCGAGTGGGGTAGGTGAATCTATGTGTATCCTGGTGGGTCAATGAAACCCTCCGCTGTGATATGTAAGAAATGATCTCTGTAGAAGCTAAGCTTCACTTGGAGTTCACTCGGTTTCAACTAGGTCCGAAAAGTGTGTAGCTGTAGTAGATCCTCATGGATAACCTGGTTGACCTCGTGTGATGAGAGAACGGAGCATCCATGCTATACTGAAAGGGAGGTAGTCTATCCATGTGGAGCCCCAGTCGCTTAAACCATCTCTTTGTACGTGCATACCAGTACCTCTGATCTCCTCTTGCTGCAAGTGCCATAGAAGAGGATAGAGCTATCCATGGTAGCTTGCTACGCCCCTAGGTATAATCCCCATATTCCCTAACTCGGTACAGATATGTGATGACCTGAAATGCAGCATCTAGTTGTAAAGGGGGTGACCCAAACTCAGCCTGAATGATCTGGTGAGGAACGGATGACTTACCATGAATCATCCGTGATAGCATGAGAACATGTAGCTGCTCCACACGGGCCCACTCTGTATCCGACAAGTCTGGCCCCCAACAAGGGCTGCCATACATCCTCGCTAGGCGAGCCAAGGAGTAAAAAAGCAACCCCTTGGTGCGTGGATCCTTAAAGTGTGAGCGGAAGCACTGCCTCTCTAGCCTGGCCAATGAGGCATACCCTCTACTCAAGCGTGCCTGCATCGCAGGTCTCATAGTGAAGCTCGGTCCGGAGAAGATAACCCCAAGATAAGTGTATGATGAAACTATCTCAGCAGATGACACCGCAAATGTGAACTACTCTTGACGCATGATGGCTCGAGATGTATTGAAGATCATGACCTTGGTTTTGCCCAGGTTGACCTTCAAATCATGAGACTCACAAAAGGACTGTAGTGCGTCTAGGTATCTCTGAAGCCCCTCTGCTGAGGAAGACAAGAGAGCCACGTCATCTGCATAGAGCAAAATCTGGATCAGCGTGCCCGCAAGAGAGCAACCTACACTCCCTTGTGTCTGCATCACTCGTCAATGTAGAGGCCAAACAAGGTAGGTGACAAAGGACACCCTTGTTTGATCCCGATGGTACTCATGATCTCGTCTGTCCACCCGGATCCTGCCCGAACTCTGCCAGAAACTCTCTCGTAAAGTGCCATGACAGCCCAAATGATCTCTTGGTCATAACCCAAGTCCTGTAGGTGTTGTATGAGGCGAGCCCTCGGGACCATGTCAAATGCCTTGCAAAAATCCACAAAGCAACAATAAACCCTCTGCTTCCGTGACCTCGCCTCCTCGATGATACATCTGAGCGTCAGAATGTGGTCCATGGTTCCATGATCACGTCGGAATCCTGCCTGTCCTGCTGTTGTGAGTCCTTGACACTCTGCAAGTCTGCTAACCTCGGAGTCAAGTACTGATGCATAAATCTTGGACATGACATGTCCAATCATAATGGTCCTGTAGTTCTCCGGGCTCATGGGATCCCTTGCCTTGTGGATGGGTGAGATAGTGTTAATGGTCCAAGTGTGTGGAAATCCCAAACAAACCGCTTCATTAAAAAGCTTTGCTAAGATCGCGGGCTAGGAGGTTAATCCCATATGCAATGAACTCAGTGCATAGTCCCTCATGATCCTTCGCTCGGCCATTATGAAGTTTCATTACAGCATCCTTTACCCTCCTCTAGTGAAGAGGGTGCAAGATGTGGGACGAGGCATGTGTGAGAGGCTAGGGACTGGCTGATTTGGGATGTCATAAAGTGTGCGTGCATAATCAAACCAGATGTGGGTGTCAGTGAGTGGCGGAGGGGACCGTCCTTCTAGAAATCTCTGCCAAAAGTCCTTAGAGTTGTTACTAAACAAAATGTTCAGTAGCTCCTCCTCGTTTCGACGAACGAAGTCTAGTTTCTTCCTCCGTACGAGTCTACGGTATTCACGTAGCGTATCTGGTGCGCTCGAAAGACTGTTTTTGGTTTCGAATCTGAGTTGACGGCGTAAGGCCTTACACTCATCATCGTACCAACTATTACAAGGTACGGTTCAAGGGGTGGTGGGCGGGTGGAGCGGCTGGTGTGGGGAAAAGTGTGAATGGCAGCCTCGTGTAGTGAGCGGGTGACAAGGGCAACACGATCCTCTAAAAGGGGTATGAAGTCAATATAAGCGAGAAGTATGTACAGACGGCCAGAGTAAGAAGGTGAGTGATCCCGATCAAAGCGTATATCGTGGTAGGTGGAGTAAGCACTGAGTGGGGTGGAAGGTGTTGTGCAAAGGGAGGTGGAGATGCGAAAGAAAAGGTATGTATGATCAGCCCTTGGGGGGAGAGGTGCTACAGTGAAGTCAGTAATGCGAGATGTGAAGACAGGGGATCCCATGATGTAATCAACAACACTGGAGCCCCCCCCATGTGGAAAGCATGTGAAACCACCTGAAGCGGGCCATCTGTCAAGACCATTATAGATAATGAGATCATGTATCCTGCCTAGGTCTAATAGGGCCTGCCCATAGGATGAGAATGGACCTTGCTTGTCAGCCGAAACCTGTATCATACCTGCCTCCTCAAGGTCAACATCTGCCAGTAGAGTGGAATCATCTCTGAAATCAAGAAGTGGTACCTGACGGCCCTTGTCCTCGCGTTGAAGTCCCCCACTAGAAGGACTTCTCCGCGGCTAGAAAAGTCAACGATGGACTGATAAAGGGCAGCAAATGGGGATATCTCATCATCACCTCGAATATCTCTGGCAAAGTGGGAGGTCTCCGGGGGGGAGTAGCAAACTGCGACAAACAGATCCTGGCTGTCCATGTGTTGTATCCGGATCCAAAGAAATCTGGAATGTGTATCTCTCTGCTCTACTGAAATGATCCCTCGAAGTGTGGATCTGAAAAGGACTGCAACTCCACCTGAACCTCGTACTCCACCTGTGAGCCCCCAAATGAGGAGTGCATTGGGGGTGTTGGATTAGGGTTGGTTACCTCCCCACCTGTGAGCCCCCAAATGAGTAGTGCATTGGGGGGGTGGACCATAGGACAAGAGATTGGGTCATGTGGCTGCCATGTGGGCAGCAGACAAAAGAAGGAAGTACTTGGTAGAGGAAAGCCTCCATGGAGGGCAGATCTGAGAGAGACATTTCCAGAGGCTGTTCATAGATGGAAAGGGCAGATCTATGCAGGGTTTCCAGCAAAGGGCCCAGTGACATCTAGGAGGTGAAGGAGGCCTACAAGAAGCTGCAGACGTAGCTCAAAAGAGGCTACACCTAGGCTGACTACCAGGGGAGTAAGGTGGAGGGATCACTGGACAGAGAGTCTACATAAGCTCAGAGGAGCACGCGGGCTTAGAGATCTAGAGGTGCCAGGCAGATAGGAGGACTTTTGGTAAGATCGCAGGACTACGGTTTGGTGGGACTCTGCATCTCTTTTGTATTGTGTTCAGTTTTAGACGGACAGAAATATAGAATTGTGGCTTCTATATTTGTCTTGGATGCATTGTCTATTTTTTACTGGTCTGCACACACATCTATAGTTGTGAAGTACACACAAGTTGAGAAGTTTGATTCCGTAGGAAACACTTCCGCGTGTCCTGGGCGCATCTATCAGTCTTCCGCTGTTGGAGGATTTTCATTTCTAACAGATTGGCCCTTCAATGGGTTGTGAGAGAATTCGTTGCTACATCGATGCCTACATGCAAGATATGCTAGAGAGAGAAGTATGCACATGCATGCAAGGTGGTTGAAGAGAATGCTTGTTGATATATGAAGAGGGGTAACTTTTCATTTGTGACCCTTGAGTTCCATTTAATGCTACCCTTAGCTTATGACTCATATATGTTTTCCAGATGTTGCATGTGCATTGGTGTCTCATCCTCCTCCTATCCCATTCAAGCTCATACATTTTACCAACCATTTTGTCCTGGATTAGAAGGCAGTGTGGGAATATAGATGATAGTTTTCCTCTTGTGCAGTGTACATTGGCAGTGGCAGATTTATTTCATTTTGAATGATTTTAGAGTACTGAAAGTTTAGTGGCTGTTGTTGAAGTGCTCTCCCTTATTATGCATATCGTCAGTTTCTGTTCAGACCCTTGTGACCTTCTTTGGACAGTCAGGACTGAAAAGTTTGGCATTTGTGCAAAGGTGGAGGTGATTTATCACTGTGAAGGGGCACATAATTCATCGTCAGTCTTACGAAGACCAGGTCCTCCAGAGGACTTTGTGACTGGAAGCACAACCAATCATCCATTTCGACCAGGAGGGTTTGATGTTTCTCATACATTTGATAAGCTCAGGGCAGAAGACGACACCGTTGGTGATGGGTTGCAGGCTGTGTTGGAAGGAGGACCACTCCTGACTGTTCCTCCCGGGTTTACACGAGGTTTGGATCTTGGGGTTCCTGAGGTAAGAAAGGAAGTTGATGCGACCATATATGTTTCAATTCCTGATCATATTGTAAGTACAAGCTTTAATAGTGTTCTGTATGGAGCCTGCTTAAATTACTATACAGCATTGCATTCTCCTTTTGAAGCCTACGAATTTCTGAGGGTTCAATCATTACCTTTCATTTCTTTTTGCACATTGCTGCCTTGCAAAGTCTGCCTGCATGCTTTATGTTTTTTCACTTTAGTTTTCTTTTGCTACCTAAGCTTTCAATAAGCTACATTCTTGCCATAAAAATATTGTCTCTGCAAATGCGTTGATTCTGTGTTAAGCTTAGAAGGAATTTGTATATCTCAATGATGTATATTGCTACATTGCTACATCTTGTGCTGTCTCTGTGAATTTCAAGGCATTTGGAATCCCAATGAGGTGAAAGCCAGCTATGTATGGATTGTCAGATGAAAATCTAATTGGTGATTCTGGTGTTTATATCTGAACATAACTAATTGGAGTGATTACATATCAGACCATCGATAATTGGAGTGCTTGCACAGTTCTGACAATGTTTCCTTTTGGCATTGCATAGCATGGCAGTGCATAGCATGATTCACTTGAGATCATCTACCTTTCCGCCTCATGAACATTAAGCAGCCTGCTGGCTGTAACGCTATAATACCCTTTTGGACTGTTAGCGATTGTTTCTGCACATGTGTTCTCTATGGGTCTAATCTATGTGTTCAAACAGGGGAGTTGCAATAGACAGTAACTGTTTTGGAAAATAAATATTGGCCTTTAAACTTGTTTGTTCTGGTCGGGAGTCTTCTTTTGTACTGACCTTTCATCTCAATGTACAAGGAAGATCTCTCTCTCATTTAAATGTATTTATGCAGCCCTTCTTTAGTCGCAGACGAGAGCGTGGGACAGATCATCCCACACAAGGGTTGAATCAAAAAGTTGAGGAGCTTAAAGTGGTATGGTTTCAGACAAACATTTTCGTCATTACAGTGATACAGCTTTCTCTATACCCTCGATTTAATAATGCTAGGAAATTCAATAGATGAAGTGGTTGAGAAGGTTGATTCTGAGGTTATTTGAGCTTTTGTGGATCATAGATGGGAGAGTTATGCAGATTATTGATTGAAAGTGCACGTAATCTTTATGATATTTTTACTTCTGGCATATGCTACATTTATGGGACGTGTTTGACCTTTGGACTTAATATTCATAATACGCCTTAATTTTCAACTCTCAGGAATCAGGCCAGGTGCACTTCAATGAACTTTTCAGACGAGCATGGGGACAGGAACAAACTGAAGAGGATATTCAAGGAGGTAAGCGGAGCTGTTTCCACAAGTTTCCTTGGCAGAAGCTGGTCTGTAGGACCTAAATTGTAGTAACTAGTTCTGTAAATCGGTCTTATCTATAAAGACTAGTCACTCTCTTACCCCAGAAGACTACGTCTTTGTCTTATAAAGTCAATCTTAGTATCATAAGCCAGCACTAATGCTGAGCCATCTCAGTTGGCCACTCTTTTATCGTTTTTAATTTACACCTTCACTGGAGATCTACTTACCTTTCAAACAAGGAAAATAGGCTGCTTGTTGAGTTGGCAGCCTACAAAGGGCTCTCAAAGCCTATAATTAGTGGGCGTTGCCAGCAATGTTCTATCACTCATGGAATCCTGAGAACAGCAGAGGTTTGACCTTTTGTACAAGCAGTTTTCGCCCTGTTTGGGAAGCATTTATTCGATTGAGTTCTTTGCCTTGTCATTATGCAAGTTCATCTGTCTTTGGAGTAGATTTAGTTGTGTGGCTTCATCTTAAGTGCTGTTTAGAGCACACAGCTCTTAGTGAATCCATCACATGTCAAGTCTCTGTTTCCCATGCTAGGAATTGGTCTACATCTTTGATCAGTAAAATTTAGAATAAAGGGCAGTAGAGGTGGCCAATGGGGCTTTTACTTCCAGCAGTCAAGTGTGCCAGGGCGTGTCCATTAAGATGTCCGCCTTTTTACACTTATTTGCCCGATTTAGGCCCTGTTGAGCTTAACTTGCAGCAAATGACTCTGAGCTTCCAACATGATGAGAAAAGGATGTCTTTGCAGGGAATTTTACCTCAAAAAAAGTGAAGTTGGTCTCAGTCCAAGTATATAGAAGGATGCTGAAGCAGAGCCATGGTGTCATAGCCTTTAAGGTAGGAAGCTCACTGATAAGGAGCAGCTCGATCCTACTCATGACACGGCACCAAAACTTGTATGGAAGTGCTTTTACTGGGAGGATGACCATAAGTCGTTTGTATTTCTTATATCAATCTATTCTTGTACTAAGGCAAAGAAGGTGGTTAGAGTTTGTGTCAGGATATGATTTCCAGATTGAGTATAAGAAGGGAAAAGATGCCATGTGGCTGAAGCTTTATATAGGATATGGGCATTCAGATGTTATGTTACTACAGAGCTTTATAAAGATTGGATTCATGACATCGAAATGGAGTACCCTGAAGACCCTGATACAGCCTTGATATTTCAGGATTTGCAGTATCCTCATTCTGACAAGCATCCATCTTTCACCTTGAAGAGTTTTCTGTTGTGTGTACATGGACAATTATTTCGGTCTCCATTCTTCATTCAAGAGGCTTGTTGTTGAAAAGAGGCGCTGCTCTCCTATGGTTGGACACATTGGCTTGAATAAAACCTATGAGAAAGGAAAGCAAAGCTTTTATTGGAAGGGTCTTTGGAAGGATGTGCTACATTTTGTCAAGGAATGTGCCCCATGTCAGCAATCGAGACTTGATAATTTACATCCATTGGGTCTCTCTTTCTCTCTCTCTCTCTCTTTCATTGGGATCCTATGAGGGGCCAGCTGCTCTCTAGCTGATACTTCTCCAGATTTTCCCATATGCAGACGACGTAGTCTTACTCTCTTTCTCATCAGAGGGGCTCCGGCGACACTTGGACGTGCTTCATACTTTTTGTGAGACACATGACTTGAATGTCAACCTTGGTAAAACCTATGTCATGATCTTGAATACATCCCAGGCAGCCATGCGCAGAGAGCACTTCACTTTGGATGGGTTAGTGGTGGAGGTGGTTGCATCTTACACATACTTGGGGTTCTTTTCTTTGGCCCGATCTTCATGATGTGACTTGCACTACAGGTCTGGCTGAGCCGGAGATATGCGCACACTGTCTAGACTCGCCTGAAAAGTGAGGCTTGTGGCATAGTGCCGCACACCTACTTGATCTACGGTATAGTCACAACGTTGTGTGGGCAGTTCGAGCACTGTATGAGCAGAGTCAGGACTTTGAACGGATGGACAGAGGAGATCATCAGCACACTTGGAGTCACTGAAAACAGGCCTCAAGGCGAATAAGAGGGAGGAAATAGACAATTCACCAGCCAATGCTCTCACTTAACCAATTCAGCAAATAAACAACTGGTAGAATGGGAGCTAGAATCCTCTTGCTCAAGACAATAACGTAGGCTGGCCCCAAACCTTGGCCCCTCTTTTGGTATATCTTTATTAGTTGGAGATCCTTGCATATAAGATACGCAGTGGATTCGATCTCACTTGCATTCAATGCACATCACCACTCTTAGTAGGCATCATTGTTTCAAGCAAACAATCCTTGTTGGGCTCTGCTCACACTAAACATTCTAATAGGCATCCAAATCAGTTCCCAGTACTAGCATGAAGTGTGAAGATCCACGCTTTTCGAAAATGCAAATGTGTGCAATGCATGCAGAATTTGAATGCCGATTGGCCCTCCAATGGGGAAGAGCGCCCTCGTGAGAGTACTTGTTTCTTTTTCGACCTACATGCAAGGTGGGAGAGAGATGACGGATGAATGCAATGTGGTAGAAAGAATGCTACGTGAGATTCACAATGAAAGGGTGATACCCTTTCATTAATGTCCCTTGAGATCACTCAAGTTCCATCTTCCCATTTACACCTACCCTTAGCCTATGACCCATGCACCTACCATTCAATGCACTCTAATGCACCCTTTCCCTTTCCTATTGCCCCTAGGACCTAGACTCGTGTGTGCACATCTTTATTACTAATCATTGGCCAATGTTACATAGTTTTGGCGGTACTATTTACACCGCTTGATCGATCATAAATACAAACATATAACCGCACCATCAAATTGGCGCCTAACAATAATAAAGTTCTAATGACTATTAATTAACTAAATAATCATTTCTCTTGTCATGACACTCCCTCCTGCTTGAATGAGCAGAAGTCCTCTTCTGGATTATTGCTTGTCTCTTCCTCTTATGTGCACTTTCTCTTGTTACTTCTGCCATTGCATCGCCTCTTTGTAATCTGCGAGTATCTGTGGAAAATCTGTAAAGAACTCTTCTTCCATCCATTGTGCATCACTAGCTGGCTGGTTTTTAAACTTCAGTAAATACATATATCTCTTCTTTCCACGAGTACTCTTCTCTTTATGGTATACGATCTGTTCCGGAGTAAGAACTTCAGTCCCATCTTCAAGTTCAGGTTCTTCTTGCTGCTGAGTATCCAAAAACGCAGAAGTATCGCCATGGTATCTCTTCAAATTGCTCACATGAAAGATGTTCTTCATACGCCAGTGGGCTGGTAACTTCAGCTCATACGCTCTGGATCCTTCTTCTGGATATAAAGCTGCTGAAATCTGAAATGGACCATAAAACTTCGGTGCTAGCTTGACATGTTTGGTACTTCCTCTCACTGACTTGATTCTTCTTTTATCAATCTTCAATAAAACCCAATCATCCTCCTTGTAATAAACTTCTTTTCTTTTTTTATTGGCTGCCTTGGATTGTTGAACCTGGGCCTTCTTAATATGTTCTTTTACCTGCTCAATAACCTGTGACATATCCTCAGCAAACTGGTCAGCAGCAAAAATTCGCTCCCCCAAGTGTGTTATTGGAGTGGGTAAACATTGCCCATAGATGATTTCAAATGGGGCTTTCTTGGTGGAAGTATGTACAGTGTTATTATAAGCAAACTCTAACATGGGTAAGAACTCTGGCCACCCTCTAGGTTGGTCATGGACATAAGCTCGAAGTAAAGTAATTATGGTTTGATTGGCATTCTCACTTTGTCCATCTCCTTGAGGATGGAAGGCTGTAGTAAATTTCAGTTTGGTTCCGAGATTCTCTAATAGAGCTGTCCAAAAGTTGCTAATGAAACGGCCATCATTATCGGATACAATGGATTTTGGTAACCCATGTAACCTGAAGATTTCCCTAATGAATAACCTTGCTGTTTCAGGAGCAGACAACTCTTTTTTACAGGGAATAAAATGAGCTTGTTTACTCAGCCTATCTATAACAGTGAAAATCTGCTCAAACTGACCAACCTTGGGGAAACCAGACACAAAATCCATTGTAATGTGTTCCCACCTTTCCGAAGGAATAGGCAAAGGCTGCAAAAGACCAGCAGTCTTACTTGTGTCAGATTTAATGCGCTGACATACGTCACATTGTTGAACAAAGGTCGAAACTTCTTTGCGAAGTTTAGGCCAATGGAAGTATCTCTCAATATTGCCAATGGTTCCTCTAATACCTCTATGTCCAGAATATGGACTCGCATGTAACTCACTCATGACTAGATACCGAAATGTTTTGGGTACACATATGGCACGTCCCAAAAATAAGTATCCATCCACGATGGAATAAGCTTCTAAATCCCCAACCTCATTACGTTGAATCTTCCCATAAATGTCAGCGAAGTCCTCATTTAAAGGATAAGCTTCAACCATTGCTCCTAATGATTTCTCCTTAATCACAGAAACGTGATTAACTTGGGGCCGTCTACTCAAAGCATCAGCTACTAAATTCTCCTTTCCCGGCTGATATTCGATATTTGGTTGCCCAAAGGATTGAATATATTCAGCCCATTTGATTTGTCTTGAAGAGACAATGGGTTGAGAGAACAAGTGCTTGATACTTTGATGGTCAGTCTTAATCTTGAAAGCAGAACCATATAAATAATGCTTCCATAACTTTAGAGCATGAATGACTGCCAATAACTCCTTCTCATACGTGATATATTTCAATTCAGCCCCTTGAAGTTTTCTACTCTCATAGGCAATGGGATGCCCTCCTTGCATCAACACTGCCCCAATCGAGGTACCACTTGCATCCGTACATACAACAAAGAACTCTTTGTCCATGTCCGGAAGTGTTAACACTGGTGCAGTCACTAATGTTCTCTTAAGCTCCTCAAAAGCTACCTGGTGAACCTCTCCCCACTCATACAAGGAATGCTTCTTCAACAAATCTGTTAGTGGGGAAGCAAGACGTGCAAAATTCTTAATGAATCTGCGATAATAACTACACATCCCTAGGAAGGATCTCAGCTCATGTATGTTTTTGGGTATTGGCCATTCAATTATGGCCTTGACCTTTTTAGAGTCAACCCGAATTCCCTCGGCAGACACAATGTGTCCCAAATACTCTATTTCTGTCTTGAAAAACTCACTCTTCTTGATATTTAGGAACAATCGATCCTTCCTTAGGAGCTCCATCACCTTAGCAAGGTGATCCTTATGCTCTTCCTCATTCTGGCTGAACACTAAAATGTCATCAAAAAAGACTATGACAAATTTTCCCAAGTAGGGTCGCAAAACCCTTCTCATCAGCCTACTAAAAGTGGCTGGAGCATTAGTTAGGCCAAAAGGCACGACCAAAAACTCATAATGTCCAGTGAGAGTGCGAAAAGCTGTCTTATGTTCATGCCCAGCTTTCATACGAAGTTGATGATAACCAGATTTCAAATCCAATTTGCTAAAAACTTTAGCACCTTTAAGCATATCCAATAAATCATCCACTCTTGGAATCGGATACCGGTTCTTAATCGTAAGTTTATTCAAAGCACGGTAATCTATACACATACGATATGATTCATCCTTCTTCTTAACCAATAATACAGGTGCTCCAAATGGAGAACTGCTTGGTCGAATCAGGCCTTTTTGCAACAGATCTTCAATTTGTTTTTCTACCTCCTCCATTTCTATCCTGTTCATCCTATATGGGGCTCTACATGGAGGGGAAGCTCCTGGCTCTAAGTCTATGGCATGATCATCTTCTCTCTCCATGGGCAATTCGAATGAGTCATCTCTTGAAAATCGATCCTCATAAGCTCTAAGGAACTCATTTCTCTTCCGATCTTCTTTTGAGATATGAAGATCTCGTGAATCCCGTATATACACAAGATTACAATCTACCCCTCTTTTTACCAATCTTTTGGCTTGGGTAGGAGTAATCAATGGAATTGTATACACGTCCCGATCCCCTACGATCCTTATGTTTTCATCCTTATGTACAAAGCAACAATGATGAGTATGAGGATGAATAGCAGGGTTAAAATCATACCGCCATGGTTTACCTAGTATCATGTCAACGTCTTGTAAAGGGGCTACTAGAAAATCCCTTCGATCTCTATATTTTTGTATACGAAAAGGAATATTTCGTACTATGGATGTGTCTTCTTCATTGTGTCCCCTAAAAGCTCCTGAAAGCGACATGTTTTTTATAGGTTCTGGTTTAAGATGGAGTAATTTTGCCAATCTATCACTTACTAAGTCATAATTACATCCATCATCTAGGAGAACCACTATTCTCTGTCCATTCACGAATCCATACACCTTAAAAAGATCATGAGGCCCAAAGGTATTGGCTGAATGGACAGCATTCACTATTGGCTCAATAGTCACAGTAGATTTCGAGGGTGACAAGGTAGAAGCCTCACCCTCCTGCTTGGATGCCTTGGCTTTTCCTTTTACTGAATTCGTCTTGGCAATCTTAGCCAAGAGAACGGGACACTTATGCCATACGTGCCCTGGCTTATGTTTCTTACAACCGAAACATTTTCCTTCCTTAATCAACTTCCTCTTCTCTTCGTCAGTCATAGAAGGAAATGGCACCCATCCAGGACGTGATTGGCTATTCACATTCCTTACAAGAGCTTTACCCTTCCCTTTATTATTCTTAAACCGGTTTGGTTTCCTAAAAGTGGGTATATTATTGGTCTTAGATGATGACCCATACTCCTTATTGAAGGGTTTACGAGGATTCAATTTTCTCTCGGCTATTTCAGCCAGCTTAGTGAGGTCCTTAAGCGTGGTCGGGTTAAACATTTCAACCTCGTACCTTACTTTTGGGCTTAAAGCTGCTAAATACTTCTTTCTCCTATCTTCCTCACTCTTTTCGGGTAACTCTAGAGAGAGTTTCCAAAATCTGGCTGTAAAATCTGCATTACTCTCATTATCGAACTGCCTAAACCTCTCCCAACGAAAGGTTAGGTTCTCTTCATGCCTCGGTGGCATGAAAGTGGTTTTTAGTTGCTCCACAAATTTAGCCCATTCATGAATAGGCTCTTTTCCTGTTTGTGACAAGGACCACCACATTAGAGCATCCTTCTGCAGATGAAATGTGGCAAGAGCAAGCTTCTCTTGCTCTGTCTTGTCTTGATGGGCAAAGTATAGCTCAAAACGACGAATCCAATTGAGGATTTTGTCAGCCTCTCTTGCCCCATCATATTTGGGGAACTCAATTCTCTCTCGCGGTTGGAATTTGGACCTCTTAGAAGAGTTACTCAACTCTTCATCCCCGAAGTTTAAAGTCCTCTTAGTCCCTAATCTTGTCATAATGGACTGCTCAATCATATTGCTAAGCTGGAAAACCAGCTTATCAACAGGAGTCTCCTCTCTTCCTCTTGCACTTGGATTAGAATCCATGTGTATTGGGTTTTGAGTTAAAGGTGTGAACTCATCACCTTGTTCTTGGCTGGTCTCATTTCTTCTTTCATTACGAAAGGAGAACTCCCTATCAGTAGGTTCTTGAAGGAGAGACTGTTGTAAATCTATTTGTGGGTTATCATACTCAAGATGTGTATAACTCTCACCTAATCCATCCTCTTCAAGAGGGGGTGAAGGTGTTCTTTCTCTCTCTCCTTGGGGTAATGGAGGAAAAGGAATAAGTTCATTGTTATATGTCCCTTCCCCTTCCATTCTTTCCTTTTATTAATACAAGAGAGAAAATGTCTTGCTGTAATTTCAAAAAAGAAGGTTTATTTTACAGCAAACTTCAAGTGTTGTAGAGGTGGTGGTACTTATCCGACTCCCGCTTCGTTTGTGTTGAGAAGACACTTAAAATGACCTCCTTTCCCTTCTCTTTGAAGCTTTTCTTCTTGTATTTCTGCTGTAAACTGGTACGCTCCGTTTGGGCTACTTGTTTTGAGCGGATTGGAGCTCTAGATACCGTTATAGGGGTTACTTGATGGGTGGATCACTCCCTTAAAATCTTATTCCGATCCGACTTCCGGTTGGGTAGAACGGGAATCCCTTTTTCTCACGGTTTAAGGGTACATTCACATTGGGGGGGGGGGGGGGGGGCAAAAGAGAGCACCCCGTTCGCCGTTCGCCGTTGAAGGCCAAAATTTTTTCGAAAAAACCCCTTGTCTCAGAACCTCGAGATCGGTCGATCGTGATCCTTTTCCGCCAACCTCTCCTGCGACTTCCGTCGTTCACAACTGTCGCCCTCTCCTCGTCCCGTTCGTGGATCGTCGCCGCTCTGATACCAAATGTGAAGATCCACGCTTTTCGAAAATGCAAATGTGTGCAATGCATGCAGAATTTGAATGCCGATTGGCCCTCCAATGGGGAAGAGCGCCCTCGTGAGAGTACTTGTTTCTTTTTCGACCTACATGCAAGGTGGGAGAGAGATGACGGATGAATGCAATGTGGTAGAAAGAATGCTACGTGAGATTCACAATGAAAGGGTGATACCCTTTCATTAATGTCCCTTGAGATCACTCAAGTTCCATCTTCCCATTTACACCTACCCTTAGCCTATGACCCATGCACCTACCATTCAATGCACTCTAATGCACCCTTTCCCTTTCCTATTGCCCCTAGGACCTAGACTCGTGTGTGCACATCTTTATTACTAATCATTGGCCAATGTTACATAGTTTTGGCGGTACTATTTACACCGCTTGATCGATCATAAATACAAACATATAACCGCACCATCAAATTGGCGCCTAACAATAATAAAGTTCTAATGACTATTAATTAACTAAATAATCATTTCTCTTGTCATGACATGAAGCCCGGAGGTATTGCTAGCAATCCAAACGGGATCACACAACTCCCTTTCCAACCTCAGGTGCCCATTGGACCATTGATGTGCTCAAAGGAATAAATGATAGCATTTAAAACCATCCGGCAACCTCGAGAGCCTGCTTTCTCTCTTTGCTGGACGAGGGACACAGAGACCGTACACGACACGATAGGCAACTAATTCCAATTACGATTCACTGACTCTTTGCCTGCACACCGACCTTGCTGCCTCAAGAGCCTATTTAGGCAGACGTTTACCCTCTATTTAGGCAGCCCTTTGCCCTCTTCTTCAGCACCTTGCTGCCCTCTATTTAGGCAGCCCTTTGCCCTCTTCTTCAGTCCCGACTCCCGAGTCCCCTCAGCCCTTCGCTCTTCTTCAGTTTGCCCTCTTCTTCAGCACCTTGCTGCCCTCTATTTAGGCAGCCCTTTGCCCTCTTCTACTTGCTTTGGAGGTGAGTGGTCACCGTACAGTTGCAGCCCGCAGCTTGCCTATACGCTCTACCTGCTCCAAGTGTCAAGGTAAATGCAATGGCTGCTCTTTTTTCCTGTTTTGCAGCAAGTGCTCTCTCTTTAGTTGATGCCATCTAGCAGGGCAGCCTGCAAGGGCTTCAAGCCCTCTTTGGAAATTGTTCCTTTGCCCAATGCCTTATTTGCCCTCTTTTGCAAATTTGCAGCTTGCAGATCTGCAAATGGGAAGACAAAAAGGACCAGAATGGGAATTTGTAGAGGCCTTAAAGCCTTTGGGGAAGGGCTAATACACTTGTAAATGTAAATATTGCCCTCATTCATGGGATGGAGGACCGACCCGTATAAGGGCACATTTTCTTGGGCTCACAGGCTTGGGGGTTGACAAGTGTACCGCTCCTCCTGAAAATGTGAAAGATACTTGTCGAAGATTGCAGGCAAATGTGGCCCTAAAAATTGCTGCAAAACAGCTTGTTGAAGATGTGGCTGATTTGGGAGATGCCTCAGTGAGTGGTACTGCAAGTGGAAATGCATCTGGCAGTGCATATGAGCCAAAGCAAAAGAAGTTGAAGATGTCAAAGGGAATCTTGGAAAAGGCATGGGAGTCACAAGCACGGAGGATGCATACATTGCTCTCCGTCGTTTTTTCTTTGCAAAGGATATTCCTCATTGGAAGGTGAGGAGCCCTTATTTTTTGGAGATGGTTCATGCCATTGGCCAAGTTGGGCCTACCTTCAAGCCTCCATCCTACAATGTTTTGCGCACAACGGAGCTAACTAATGAAGCAGTATGCATAGATCAAGAGATGCTACAGTTTCGGGATAAGTGGAAAAAATATGGATGCTCCATAACTTGTGATGGTTGGTCTGACACTCGACGCCGGCCTATAATCAATATTATGGTCTCATGCATATGTGGTTCAGCCTTCTTGAAGTCCGTGGACACAAGTGGGCAGTATAAGTCAGGGGAGTACATCTTTGGGATACTGAAAGATGCCATTCTTGATGTTGGGGCTGAAAATGTGGTGCAGGTGTGTATTGACAATTACCACTCATAGAGGACCGTGCTGCCCTGATTAGTCGCACACTTCACGATCTCTCCCCACACCACACGGTCCACTAGACCACCACCTCTTGGTTCTGTACCCTGCAACAACTGGTACGATGCGGAGTGCAAGGCTTATTGCCAACAGCTTCGACTTGAAACCAGATGTTACCTCCCGAACACACCAGACAGGGTACACAAGTAGCGACGTCTTGTACGTTGGAAGAAGCAGGCATTTCTTCGTCGAAATGAGGAGGAGTTGCTAAACATCATATACAGCAACAACTCTAAGGATTTTTGGCGGAGATTCCTTGAGCGTGTGTCTCCATCACCCCTCATCGACACGAGAGTCTGGCACACGTATGTACACCATCTTTGTGATGTCCCACACCACCCCACTCCAGATCTCATACACACACCTCGCCCCACCACTTGCATGTTGTTCACCAGAGGGGGAGTCAAGGACGCGACATTGAAATTGCACAATGGCCGAGCTAAGGATCATGAGGGGCTATGCATTGAGTTTATCGCATATGGGATCGACACGTTAGTCCCGATCCTAGCAAAGCTATTCAATGACGCTGTTTGCCTTGGCTTTCCTCACACTTGGACACTCAAACACCCATGGAACCCATGGAACCGAGTAACTACAGGACTATCATGATTGGACATGTGATGTCCAAGATCTATGCAGCTGTATTGAATGCGTTGGTCAGCCTGTTCGTAGAGATGAGAGGGCTCAGAGCAGGCGAGACCATGGGACTATGGATCACATACTCACACTCGGGAGTGTCATTGAGGAGGCCAAATCACGGAAGGAGAGGGTATATTGCTCCTTTGTGGATTTTTGCAAGGCCTTTGACACAGTATTTCGAGCTCGTCTCATCACATGCCTACAGACACTGGGATTTGATCAGGAGATCATCTGGGCAGTCATAGGACTTCATGAGAGAGTCTCAGGCTGAGTTCGGACAGGCGCAGGTTGGACAGATGAGATCTTGAGTACCATAGGGGTCAAACAGGGTTGTCCCTTCTCAGAGATTGGAGAGACTCTCCCTTCTTTGCTAAGACTTCTACAGGGTTTAGATGGCATTTTCAGCCTCAGCCTTGGTTTCTTTCTACCTCATTCCTTTGAGGTGTCTTTTATTACAATATTAGCATGGTGTATTTTCGCACAGAGCTTGCTCTAGTGGGTTTCTTTCTTACTTAATAGAAGTCTCTTTTTTGGAAAAAAAAAAAAAAACAGGGTTGTCCCTTATCAGCAACCATGTTTGGCCTCTACATCGATGAGCTTGAGACTTTCATGGGGGCGTTCGGAGGAACCGATTGCTCACTTACCAGGATCATTATCAGGATTCTTCTTTATGCAGATGATGTGGCACTCTTGTCGTCCACACCCGAGCGGCTTTAGTGACACCTGGATGCACTGCAGGCTTTTGGTTATCCCATGATTTGGAGGTCAACCTTGGCAAGACCAAGGTCATGATCTTTAACACCTCTCGAGCGAACATGCAACGGAAGCAGTTCACTTTCGATGGGTCATCAGTTGAGATCGTATCCTCATACACTTACTTGGCGGTCATCTTCTCCTGTCCGATCTTCACGATGAGACTAGCGATGCAGGCCAGACTGAGTAGGGGATACGCCTCACTAGCTCGGCTAGAGAGACAATGCTTCCACTCCCACTTCTAGGACCCTCGGACCAAGGCTCTTCTCTTCGATTCCTTGGTCCGACTAGTCGGTATGTATGGCAGCGCTTGTTGGGGTTTGACATGTCAGAGATAGAGTGGACACGGGTGGAGCGCCTGTAGATCCTCATGCTCTCACGGATGATCCGGGCGAAACCGTCTGTACCACATCACATCATTCAGGCCGAGTTTGGTGCTTCTTCACTCTAGCTAGATGCAGCCTTTCAGACCATGACATATCTACACCGGGTTAGATCATATGGGGACTGCACGTCAGGGAGACAGAGGTTGCTATGGTTGGCTCTCGATTCCTCCATGAGGTTGGCAGCAGAGGAAGACGAGCGATGCTGGTATGCACGGACTCACAGATGGTTTGTGAGACTAGGGTTTCACATTGATAGGATCCCTCCTTTTCAGTACAGTTTAGATGTCCCTTCGGTACTCCCACCCACCATCCCGATCGGGCCACATACCAACCAGGTCATTCGAGAGGATCTCCTGTAGCTACACACCTTTAGGACCTGGTTGGAGCCGAGGGAGCTTCCAGTGAAGCTGAGTTTCTACAGAGATTACTGTCTTCGTATTTTGGAGGAGGGATTCATCACACCACCGGGGTACACTGAGCTTCACATGCCTCACTCACTACGGATCTCCATCGGATAGTTTCGAGTATCATCACACCGCCTCCGCATAGAGAGTGACAGAGCAGAGGGGATACCTAGGGAGCATCGCTTATGCATATTGTGCGACTCTCAGGAGGTTGAGTCGGAGGAGCATTTTATTTTCAGGTTCTCAGTGTACTACGAGATTTGAGGTCGCTACCACTGCCTCTTCAGAGACGGCTTCGGGCTCCTTTCCAGATTCCTTGCCTACCCAGATCAGAGATGCCTCACGGCCTTCATTCACGAGGGGTCCCGACAGAGAGAGTACTTACTCAGGCGACGGGGCTTGGCCACATCATCAGACACCTCTTAGAGTAGGATCACAGAGTTCTTCCCATCGAGTGACATTGATCATCGAGTCTCTAGCCGCAAATGTGATAGAGACCCCGATCTGACGACTGTAGCATGACACATGAGACATCGAGGGGACACACAGATCACTCTGGGGGACCTTCTGTCATTGTTTAGACCTGGGATACATCCCATCGGAGTCACGGTGGCTCTGGTCTTGCGTCGAGGCTCGTGCAGGAGATCGAGACGCACGGCACCCCTTGACGGGCGCAAGCGTCCCATCACTGGCTATGCACCAGCCAGGGCGACATGACATACGGAGGATTCCGCTTCGCTTCAGTCTTTTTCTTTTCATTGTTACATCCAGATGTTTTGATTATGTATGATCAGACTTAGGACTCAGCACGGGTGATGATGCTCGTTTGAGTAGCTCCACCCCCACCCTAACTGTGATTTGTATCAAGTTTTCTTTCAGTCTCATAGACCCATCGGTCTTCCGAAGACTCTTATAAAATTTCTTTCTTTCTTTCTTTCCCCTCCCTCGGCCCCTCTCTCTCTCCTAGCCTCCTCTACCCCCCCTCCCCCCCCCGGCCGCTCTCTCCCTCTCCCTGTCTTCTTAACCCCCCTTGCCTCTCCCGGCCTTCTCTACCCCTGCCCTTCTCCCTCTCCCCATCTCCTCTACCTAGGCTCCTCCATCTCCTCTCCTCTACCTTGCCCCCTCGTCCGTCTCCTCTTCTCTACCTCTACTCCTCCCCCCTACACCCCCCCCGCTTCCCCTGATTCTCTCTCCCCATCTCCTCCTCAACCTTTCCCCTTCCTCTCTCTCCCCTTCTCCTCTCCCGCAGCAGCTTTTGTAGGTCAAACAGAGCTTTATCATGTTCGACTTGGCCTTTTCGCCTCGATTGACGAATGGGTTCCCATTCAACCAATCCGCGACCGCTTCCACCGGCCCTGGTACAAGTCATTTTTCCTAAAGACTAGTTGCATCAGCTCAAAAGCAACGTAGAGCTTGAAAGATCTACTTCTCTCTTCGCCTGCATCTTTGAGTCCCACCCTTCCAGGTCACAATCCAAGGACTGAATGCTCGCAGCTATACCAAGAGACCTCGCACCACATCTCACAGAAACTGAGACGAGGCTTCTTTCAGGTGGTTTTTGATACTCTAGAGTCTACAGGTAGAGTGCTTCAGACTAACCCCTTGGCACTAGGCTCTAGGAGGATTTTCCTCTTGCCTTTCACCTTGGGCTTTGACCCTGTTGTGGATGACAATTAGATTACTTCTCTCTTCATCAGATTTCGTGGTCTCCCTCAGGTGTACCATCTACTCCTCCCTACCATTGGAGCCACTTTTGGTTTGATCGCAGAGATTCCCCCCTTCTTGGCATACCTTCTTTAGCAGCGGAGACTGTAAGGTTGGATGGCGTCCTGAGAGTTAGGGTCTTGGTTCTTGACCCTAACATCATGGATGACCATATTATGCTTCAACGTCCCAATGGCTCTTTCTATCGCCGGAGAGTTGAGATTACTGGCAAAGAAGATCAATGCTGGATGTGCAGAAACCTTAGGCACTTTGCTAGAGATTGTTGCCAAGAAAAGACCCGAGCAGCCTTTTGGTGTGGCTCCTTCTCGTACCGCTCCCTTGGTACCCATTTCTCACCCTGCACCTTCAATGTGCGCTACCAGGACAGTTCCAGTGTCACACCCAGCACTTCAGGACCCTCAGCACGGTCTTTACTTGTTGCCCTTGTGGTAGGTACTTGTCAGGGCTATTGATCCTTCACTTTCTTCAGAGGACACCTCCCGTGCCCTCGACCCTCTATAGATTTGAGTGGGTGATATTTCCATTTTAGTTGTGGATATAGAGGTCCCAACCCTCGTTCCACTAGATGCAGTTCAGGAGGGCCCTTTCAGTGCTTCACTCCCCGCTAGAGATACTTGAGATCCACTTATGGATAGGACCAGTGGTGATGCTCATTTTGATATTCAGACTCGTAGCCCTTCTTTGGTGCGGTCCCTTGCCTCTTTTGCTCTTCGGTCCACCTCCATCGATAGATGCAAGGGAGTTGCTTCTCCTTCATCCTCTTTGAGTTCGGGGATTCTTCGTACTACTCTTCTAGGCTTGATTCATAGGAACTCCTCTGTACTGGCAAATTTGGTGGACATTGGGGAGTAGTAGTTTGTACCCTCCACTTTTGGGAATGCTGTTATGGGATTCCCTATTGATAGAGCATCCCCTTCCGGAGGTGTAGGGTTCTTTCTCCCGTGGATTTCCTCCCCTTGGTGGCAGGAGGGAGTCTACTCAGGTAAGGTGTTCCATCCAACTTCCTCGCACTGATGAGGATTGTTACTTGGAATATCCAGGGCCTTGGCGGTGTGCCAGATCGCCGTTGTAAGGCCGCTAATTTGTAAGCAGCTCCATCTAGGTGTTACTGGGGGTCCCATTGATATTCTTTTTGTTCAGGAGCACAAATTGGATGCTAGAGATTGTGCCAAGTCAAGCAAACTTCTTTCAAGAGACACCTTTTGGTCACCTGCCTTGGGCACTAAGGGAGTTACATGCATTTCGGTTTTGTAGTCTTTTTTCCCCTTGGTGGTTGGATACGGTGTGATCATCCTTTCTAGAGCTCACTGGATTATTCTCTTGATTAGGGGACGTAAGGTTGGCATTCTCAACCTTTACGCCCCCAACAACAGAGGGGACCAATGTCCTTATCTGGAAGGACTTGCTCTCTTGGTCCCCCATTACAGATTCTTGGGTTATTGGAGGTGGCTTCAACACGATTGAGTTGCTTTCAGATAAGAAAGGGGGTAGAGAGACAGGCATTCACCCCTTGGAGAGAGCAGCCTAGGATGCCTTCTTGTTTCGTTTCAGTGGTAGAGATGCTTGGTTTGATGATGCTTTCCACACTCAGCCTCAATCTCTCCTGTTTTCGTGGTCGAATAGGGGACCACAGATGCCTATACATGCATGGATTGACAGAATTTATGTGGATGATTTAGCTGTGGAGAGAGGTGGGTCAATATGCATTGCCACCGGGGTTTCCACATCAAATAATTTTCCAGTCGTATTGATGATCTGTAAGTCTCATTTGAGAGGACGCTCTGCCAGGATTAGGATTCCAGATGCCTTTTATGCAGAGGAGGACCTCATATAGGCAGTTTTTATAGATCTGGGTGTCACATATGTAAGGTGGATGGCCGTTTCTCTCACTCTTGGCTTCAGCCCTGACTGGCATTAGTGACTTTTATCATTCGGTCGCTAGTACCAGGAGAAGGGGCATTCTTGGGAGATTGGCTTTTGTCAGCATTTGGCAGCCTTGCAGAGGAAATGAGCAGAAACGGCCAATAGATGCTTGGATTCAAGGGCACATTGTTGTAGCAAGGGCTCAACAGCAGATATTGCTTGATCAGAGAGCAGAGTATGCCTTTGATTCCCGTGAGTCATTCTGGACTCAGATGGGGGGTAGAGTCAATAAACACGTCTTCTCTACTCTTGGCCCCAGACAAAGTAGAGAGAGTGTCTCGCGAGTCGCAGCTTATTGACTTAGACGGGGTTTTGTAGATAGATCCGGATACCGTCTTGTGCATAGCTACAGACTTTTATGCTTCCCTTCTCACAGTAGATCCTGACACATAGGCTAGTGATGATGCTAAACAGGCTATTTGGCAGAGCATTCCTGTCTTGGTGAAACCGGACATGTGAGTTAGAGAGTGATAGGCCTCCACTAGGACACTAAATTTCTGCATTCTGCTTTTGGGATGAGATGAATGAGACCAGTAATAAGTAGGCCGTTTTGATGACTACTGGTCTTGAGTTTTCAAAAGCTTTAGCAAGCTCCTAAAACTTTGTAGAGTGACAACTCTACCAACAGCTTGAGAGATACATGCACAGGAGGCTCTCTATTTGAAGAGATGGCCTATACAAATGTGATTGCCAATCATATCGCAAAGGGCAATAGAGGAGGAGGGAGAAAGTCCATCTGAACTTGGGCACTTGTCCTTGTGAAGGGCCAAGGGTGCAGTCCTAAACTTTGTGTTGGTAAAAGGTGCATCCAGTGATGTGCATTTGTTACAAAATTTTGGCCAAAGCAATAAGCCTGCGTTTGCAGCCCATACTTCTAGATCTTATTCATGATACGCAGACTGGTTTTGTGCATGGTAGAAGCATTTTTGATAATATCTTCTTATTTTGGGAAGCTTTAGAGTGGGCTATGCAGAGCGGCCAAAGGCTGGCCATTCTACTCTTGGACTTTGAGAAATCTTATGACAGAGTAGATTGGGACTTTTTGGAGGGCACTCTTCTTTGTTTTGATTTTACAGATGTATGGATAAGAGAGGTTTCCTATTTATACAAATCAACCCACAGCCAGGTGCTAATTGATGGGGTAAGGGGAGAGAGTTTTCAGATTTCCAGATTAGACCGCCAGGGATGCCCTCTTGCCCCCTTCCTATTTTTGTTTGTGGCTGAAGCTATGAGTATCTACATTAGATCTCGAGATGATATTTTTGGGCCGAGATTCCCATTGAGACGAGAAGAGGAGCTTTTGGATAGTGAGCTGGCAGATGATACTGCTGTTTTTTTGGATTCCACTCTGTTGGAATATGAATGGTCACCTCCTTACTTGTGAGACCTCAAATGAGCTGTGCATCAAGGGGGTAGACCAGAGAGAGAAGAGAGGCATGGGGCTGTCACATAGGCAGCACTTCTGAGGATATACTTGTAGCTCCAAGGTTGCATCAGATGGCGACTTTGTGCAGGAAAGATGACGGGGGCATTAAGCCCTGGATCTGGCCTGGCAAGAGGCGATTGAAGAGCAGCAACAATGGCAAGGATGCTCCGGGTAGCAGGCGCCTTGATGGCGAGATTGTACAGCAGGGTAGTGGGTAGGCACATTGTCTACAACAGGTCCTGAATGATGGCGCAGCATGGCGGGGGTCTGTGGGCAGGTGTACGGCCTGCAACAGGTCTTTGAATATGGCGCAATATGGAGCAGGGTGACCAGCATTGATGTCGGCCATGGACAGCATGGTTGAGGCTGGTTGTAACCAGCCAACCAGACCTGGTCATGGGCAGGTCAAGGGCTGGTCCCTAGCATTAATGTGAGGGCCAAGTGGCCCTGGTTTTGAGTGCCGCACAGGTCGGTGGGGGGGCAGAGGACAGGTCGGCCAGAGGGGTCGGTACAAACCCCCTCTGGGTCGTTTTTTTGGGGGCAGCCCAGCCCTATAAAAGGGGGGTGTATTGGCCCATAAACACATCCAGCAGATCAGCCACCAAGTGAGCAGACAGGAGCACCATAAGAGTTCTTCTTGGGCCTACTCGAGGAGGAGAAGAAGGGTTAGAGGAGCTGCAGACTTAGTTGGCTTTCTCTTTCAGGCCCTCAGATAGTGATCAGACGACACTTGGTCGAGTCATGTTCACTGGATGATGTTCCAATCTTACCCTTTAGGGCTGTTCATGCCTGGGTGGACTCTTGGGAGATACCGGCGAGGATTTCAGGATGGCATATTTCGAGAGCCAGATGCAGAGAGGCTTTCTACGGTCCCAGGTTCACCCCTTCCACATTTTGGCTACTATATGGCCAGACACTATACATACTTTGATGGCCATCTAGACGAGTATGCAGGGATCCTCTCTGGCAGCTACTGCTAGGAGGGTTGTTTTGCTCAGGGAATGGAGGGGCTCCCCCTTCTTCTCGGAGACTCCCACAGGGTTGGGGTTGTTAGAAATGACCCAACAGAGGGTACACACAGCGGAAGACTAATAGTATTGCCCAGGAGCTCACACAGTGTGGTGTGGGGTGTGGAATCACAAACTTCTCAACTTATGTGCATAGATGTGCAAGCCAATAAATAGACAATGCTCAGAGACAAATCTAGAAGCAACACTTTATATTTCCGTCCGTCCAGAAACTAGGACAGGATACAATACCAAAAGGTCCTTCTACTACAAGCCTGACACTTCTAGATCTCTGAGCCCGTGTGCTCCACCTCGAGCATATGTAGACTCTCTGTCTAGATGCCTTCCACCTTGCTGTCCGGAAGCAAGCCTAGGTGGGCTGCCACTCTAGCTCAGTCTGCAGCTTCTCCTAGGTCACCTTGTCCTCCTGAATGTAGGCCTAAGGCTCTTCCTTTGCTGCTCCTGTCTGCTGTCCTGAGGGCTGCTCCAAGTGATTATGAATGAGGGCTGGAAGCCCTCCTTTTATAGGCCCCCAAGGGGCTGGTAAAAACCGACCAGCCTGCACCAAACTGGCCGACCTGTCTGTGGCTGGTCCAGCCCTATTAGGGCTCACAAACCGGGGCCTTTTGGGCCCACTCTTCTAGGGCATTGGCCCTCCAATCAAGGCAAGGGACAAGCCTATATAATGGCAGGTCCCTGCCTCATGGCAGCTTCCTTTGCTGCTCCAACAGGCCTCATCTAGCCCCTCCGTACAGTTGCGCGCCACCTGTCCCGGGTCTGCACACCATCCTTACTGCTCCGTACAGTTGCGCCACTTGTCTGCCTCTATTCGAGGCCTGTTCCAGCCCGTACAGACAGCCCTTGAAGCCATAGTTATTAAGGAACGGGAACGTTTCGAGAATGGGGGGGGTCGGAATGGGAACGTTTCGGGAAGGGGGAACGTGGGAATGGGAACGGGAACGCCACGTCATATGACACGTCATCAAATCACATGGAAAGGAGTAGAAGAGGAGGAAAGAGAGGGGGCTGAGTGGCTGAGTGGAAAGGGGTGGAAGGGGAGGGGGCTGAGTGGAGAAGGGAGTAGAAGGAGAGGGGGCTGAGTGGAAGGAGAGGGGGCTGAGTGGAAGGATAGGGGGCTGAGTGGAAAGGGGTGGAGAAGGGAGTGGAAGGGGAGGGGACTGAGTGGAGAAGGTTCAAGGGAGTAGAAGGAGAGGGGCTGAGTTAAAGGGAGTGGAAGGAGAGGGGGCTGAATGGAAGGGAGTGGAAGGAGAAAGAAAGAAAGAAAGAAAGAAAGTTTATTAAAGTCTTCGGAAGACCGATGGGTCTATGAGACTGTGAAAATCCTGATACAACGAGTTGTGGTAGTGGAGCTACTAAACGAGCATCCATACCAATGCAAAATGCAAAATGCCAAAAATGCAGAATGGTAGTACTAAGTCCTAAGTACAACATAGTGATGTCGGTGGTCGACTATATATCAATTTGAGCATCATCATCAATATCATCATCATCCCCAGCAACAGCAAGATATCAGGATGGATGAGGCAGTGGAGGCATGAAGTCGGCAATAGAGTGCTGTCGGCCACTCAGAGGTGCGGTCCTGGCACGTCTCTTGGTCGTAGCTCTACGTCTAACTAGGGCTACTGTGACCCCTGTCGGTCGGGCTCCAACTCTAAACAAGGAGGGGATGTCTCCAAGTGTGATCTGTGTGTCGACCCTCTGTCTGAGCTGTCGGGTCACGGGTTCCGAGTCACGGTCATGTCGAGGCCTCGTCTCGTTGGGGTCCATGTGATCTAGCTGAAAGAACTCCGTGATAGAGCTCTGAGAGGGATCAACCGAGGAAGAAGTCTGCTCCTGTCTCCGTGCTCGGAGTATCCTCTCGCGGTGTCTAAGTGCCTCATGAATGAAACTTGCCAAACACCGCTGGTTTGGGTAGGAGAGGAAATGGGCTAAAATCCCATAACTATCTCTGAAGAGGCAGTGGAAACGTCCTCGGATCTCATAGTACACAGGACACCTGAAGATGAAATGCTCCTCTGTCTCAACCTCTTGTATGTCACATAGTGTGCATATGCGCCGCTCCCTGGGTAGTCGCTCTGCTCTGCCGCTCTCGATGCGAAGTCTGTGTGAAGAGACCTGGAACTGCCCAAGAGAGATCCTCATCAAGAGTGGGGTGGGAGTGGGAGTGGAGGGGGAGTGGAGGGGGCTGAGTGGAAGGAGAGGGAGTAGAAGGGAGTGGGAGGGAGGGTAGAGAGTGGGAAAAACCCTCGTCGGCAGCTATATATGCTTTTGCGCAACCCTAAACTGGGAACGCCAAACCCTAGACGTTTTGGCCTTTCCCTGGCCGTTCCGGCCACGTTCCCTGGCGTTTCCGGTAGGCACTCCACTTGGGAATGGCGTTCCCACGTTCCAGGAAGACGACATGAGCCCATGTGGCAGCCCCTTATGGCTGTCCTTTCCTTGTGAGGTGCTGCTCATGTGGCAGCCCCCTCCCTTATCTTTTCTGTCTAGGTTCACCCCCCCCATGCTCTCCTCATATGGAGGATTGCAGATGGGGAGGTGACCATTCCAACAAGGGTGGCATTTTCAGTCTCGGTTAAGGAGTACAACATGCCGATACAGCATGGATGAACACATGTAGTGAGGCAAAAGAACCTGATAGCTTTGAGGATGCTCAACACAATGAGCATTGGATGAGAGCCATGAGGTAGATCTAGATTCGATCTACAAAAACAACACATGGGATTAAGTGGATCTCCCCATTGACATAATGTCTTCTTGGACAGCGGTGATACCATTGTACAAAATCATAGTAAATTGATATTCCTAGTGAGTGAGGGAGTAGAAAGAGACTAATGAAAGGAGTCAACAAAGTTTGTATTAAAGTATTTGAAAGATAAGTGATTGTTTAATACAATCTGCCTCTCTTATATAGGGTAAAAGGTTGTATGCATGAAATGGTGTGTGCATGAAGAATTGTGTATCCCGTGTGAATTGTGCACAAAATGGTATGTGCATGAAGAGGGTGTGTACCCCTTGTGAAGTGTATGACTGTCTATGAGAGGGTGTACATTATATTGCTAGTGTGTCTGAATGAAGAGCAGCTCTTGTGAAGCGTTGTGCCTCATGAAATCTCCCATGAAGGTGCATACCATTTCATCCATCAAACCATCCACAAATCAAAGGGTAGGAAGGAAAAGTCAAAGAACCTGACACTTAGGTGCTCTCTTGTTTTGCTAGTGCTAGATTAATGAGGATTCCTTCCCAAATTCCTTATAAAGGGCATAGAATAAATCTAATGAGAAGAGATTTTATGGCTTATGTTCCATCCATTGTTATTGTGGACATGTTCATTTTATGAGCGTGTTACCATTTAATGGGTGATACTGGGCGCGTCTACGTGTGGCCACACACATGCAAACATAGATCATAAAAAAAAAATTCCTCTTCATGGAGCCATAACCATGCAGCAACCAATCCACAAGGTTCTACTCTTCAATTTAGTTTGAAGTTTGGGTGTGTGTCTTTTCTAGGTGTATAAAAAAGGATTTGGTAATGTGCTGATCGTTTGCCATGTTTTGCCTTTTTCTAATTTAGTAAAGGCATTTTGTGTCCAGAGGAAGAATCAAGCAAATTAACAAATGAAGCTGCGGAAAGCAATCAAGAGGAAATTGAGGCAGAAGTCACTATTCTTGAAGACATTCTTGCAGATGTAAAAAAAGAGAAGATTTTTTTTAAAACAAGTGATGAAAAAAAGAAAGGCACTGAGGTAGGCTCTTTTTCTAGCTTTTTTTCAAAGGACGGTAAGACCCTTAAGCATACAAGTGTTGGTAAGTTCAAATGTTAAGAAGACTTGGAGCCATGATAATGTGATTGTTCTTCCTCCAGCTACTTCAAAGACAATGTTCATGCAGATAGTTGGGAGCTCTTGTTTATTCATTTTAAGAGTTTCTCACAATCTTATGATAGTTAAAAAAAAGAGATGCAAGAAGTCGTCCTTTGCATTTGCGCAAACATACAATTATGTTGAGATTTCACTAACCATAAAATTTTAGATTACTTTAGAGGTGGATTGCTTTTTAAAGTGTGTGGGTGTTCAGAAGTTGGCCTGTGAATGGGAAATCACTTTTTCTCTTAGGAGAGCTGCATAAACTGATAGGAACTGTTAGGAAAAATCAGAAGCTTTGGATTGAAAACACAAATAAAATTGGGAAACAAATTTGGAACTTTACTTGAGAGGAGGATTGAGCACGTGTGGATCTTTAGAGGGTTTGCATTAGTGAAGCAAGTTATGATGCTCTCAAGAGTCACTTTGCAAAATTATACATTGATAATCCCATTCAGTTTATAAACATCATTTCTTTTGAATTGGACTTTCTAAATGTGTGGTGACCTTCTAGGATAATGGTCTCATATATTTCATAAAACAGTCTCTTCAGTGTGTGAAAAAGACAGTTGATACTATACATGAGCTGAAGATCACTTTTGAGAAATCGCTAGACAAGGTAATAATGATTTCAGACTGCTGGTTGTATTTTATAATATAGGGCAAGAGGTCTGTTTTCCCGTCTTGGGCAGATTTCTCCATGGAAAATTTAAGTCCCAAAATTATGATCTCTAGGTACGGTACTAGTATCGGAGCCACCTTCCTAGATCAGACTTGCATAGAGCGTGCACACCTGTGAATCTCTAGAGATGATCCTAAGCAGAGAACAGTCCAGCACACACATGGAATCAGCATGCAGCTTCATTGCAAGGACTTATGCAGCCCTAGGGCTGGTCACATAGTTCATCTTCAACTTTAGGCTGTTGCAATCGAGGCAGCAAGAGGAGACTGGGAAGGCATTTAAGTGGTGCAGAATCAAATCAAGATGGCCTGGGATAAATTCTAGAAATTGAACCTGATGATTTCCATTAGGCAATTGTTGGAACTCACTCCCCGCTACACAAAGTTCTTTCAAAATCCATCAATCAACGAAGGACCTGCTGTGGATGCATTGATCACTAGGGTGGAAGTGACCCATGATTGAATAGAATCATATGCTGAAGGGAGCGCTTAGTGATGGGAGGCTTAGAGTAAACATCATATTGGAGGAAGTCCCAAAGTGGCTCAAGTTGAAAAATTTGAAGCCACCTTCTTTCATAATTTGCATGGTGGATTCGAGATTGGTGATGCGAAGTGTATGCTTAGGGATGTTGAATGTTCATGTATGCATAAAGTGTTGGAGCAGGCAGGACCAAAAGTTCACTCAAAAACACAAACAATACGTCTATTGCAGGTACAAAAAGCGAAATGTGCAAGAGTATCATAGCCGTAGTACAGGACAAAGTCCTCAAAATCATAAGATGACTAACCGACCTAACTGTCCCAAATGAACTGAATGCTAACTAGAACTAACTGTCATAGGCCTACAAGGCTAGACTAGGTTCTAGTCCTAACAAACCCCCCTCCATGGTATGACTGAAGTACTTTGGAAACATCTCAAAGATTCCTGAAATTTACACTGTGGTTGCACATGTTCATCCAAACGGATATAGCAACCTGCTTTGGTGAAGATATCTACCAAAGTGTCTTGTGTCGGAGCATAAGGCAATTGAATATCACCTGCTAAGAGTTGTTCTTTTGACATAATGATAATGAACCTCAATGTGCTTAGTGTCTGCATGAAACACTAATTACATGCAATGGCTAAAGTACTCTAATTGTGAGTGTGGATAGTGGTGGGAGATATTTGACCAACGTCAAGATCTGCAAGTAGTTTCCGGAGCCAGATACATACCACAATAGCTGTAAAAGCTGCCCTTCACCCAGCTTCACAGCTAGAACTAGCAACTGTAGGCTGTTTTTTGCTGAACCATGATATACATGAAGTGCCAAGCATAAAACACTTGCCACTATGTGACACTCTATTGTCATAACATCTTGCCCAATCAATATCTGTAAAAGCATGAAGGGCAAGAGGAAATCTGCAAGCGCTTTTGCAACAGTCTCTCTCTCATAGGCATTAAGTTTGTAAAGACCTCTAGTAAATGTTCCAGTGATGACAATGGTGTTCCCATTTCTGAAATCATAAATGGCACAATGGTAACCTTTAGAGAAACTCTATATTTAGATGTAGCAATAGCTGAAATAGATATGAGATTCTTTTTTCTTCCTGGAACATATAAAACATCTTGAAGAGAGATTGGATCGCTAGATTCTGAAGTAAGTTCAACTTGGCCAATAACTCAGAAGCATTATTGGCACAAGACACAGTGCCCCCGTTAGGTACATCACCCATAGAAAGAAATGACTTTTTGCATGAAGATATGTGCTTGGAAGCACCACTAACAAAATACCAAGTACTAAATGCATCAGTGACAGCAATGCATCAGTTGTAAACCGAAGGATTACACTGGCTTGTGACAACAAAAGCCCAATCATGATGAGCAATATTTGCTGATTCATCCTTCTCACGTGCAAGGCTAGGCTGCTTCTTTTTCTTTTCTGTTTAAATGCGTTTCCTGCATTCAAAAATGTCATGTCTTGGCTTTCTAGAGTGTTGCATCTTTCCTTTTTCTTGCCTGCATTTTTATTGGCACCAGAAGTGTTACCAGAATTGTTCCTGGGTTTCAGAGATATCTTTGTTGCGTTCCCTTACCACCCTTATGGTGGGTAGCAAATGCTTGATCAGCATTGATTGAGACAGTCCTTTGCTGTTCCTGTGATAGCAAAGTGACAAGCTGGTCAAAGGTACAGGGGTTAGGATTGCCCATTGCTACCAACCTCAGAGTGGTTCCTAATCCGTGCTAGGAATCTGGAAGTCCACCAAGTGTAGAGGATGGACTATCTAGCACAACGTCATCAATGTTGGCCAATGGTTAGGTATGCATCCATGCTTTCTCCCTCATCTATTTTCAAGGCATCCAATTGCTTTCTCAAGTATGTAACTCTTGCTTCATTACGGATTTGATATAAAGAGGCCAATTTATCCCAAGCATCCTTTAAAGTTTTGCATGACTTGATGTGAGGGATTAAACCATGGGCTTGTGCATCTCTACCATCCCATCTGGCCTGTTCTTGAGTGGGAGGTAAAAGAACAGTACACCTAACATGACAAGTGGAGTGGTAGGTATTGGAGTTGGAGGTCCAGCATCAAAGCTTGCAATAACATTCCCCAAGTTTTTGGCTACCAACGCATGACGCATTTTGTAGGACAACATGGGTAGCGGTGTCATCAAGTTTATCTTCAGGTGAAAGCATCCCAAAAAGATCACTAGTTGCCATTTCAATTGAAACAAAAAATGCACAATCGCCAAATTTCTATCTGAAGCGAGTGACTGCATTGCAGTTGAGTGCAAGTGTCTGATTCCAACAATAGTTTGCACACGAAAAACAACCGGGAGGCATGAGGGCCTAAAGCAGAAACTGAATGAAGCAAAAGCTCCAAAGTTTTGAGGGCAAGTGTACCCAATTTAATGCAAAAATAGGGCCAATTCTTATCAAGATTGCCTCCAAGAAAAAGTGCAACAAATTAGCCAGCTCCACATCAAATCTGCGTAGCAAAAAGGTCCTGTGGTAGGCTATTGAAACAACAATAGTTGAACAGCGACAAATAGATCTTGAGTGGCATCGAACAGATTTGACTGTATCAATGAAGGTCCTGCAAATGTTGTATGGCGATGATGATAGATTTTTGGCACAAAAACAGGGCTAAGCTTGTATGGCGGCAGTGTGGAAGATGATGGCTGTATTAGAGGTAGCCATGCAACATCATTCAAAGAAAGGCAGTCACGAACAAATCTAGAGCGATTTCTGCAGAGAGACGACGACTGCAACTCAAAAGGTTGCAGAAACAGGGGGATGATGAATGGACTAAGAAGTCGACCTGAGCGGCGACATGCTGATTGACCTGAGTACAAGAAAGTGAAAAGTACAAGAGTATCTAGTATAGGACTATTAGTACATAGTCATACAATGACTAACTGACCTAATTGTCCCAAATGAACTGAATGCTGCAAGGCCATACCAGGGTCTAGCCCTAACAAAAAGATCAGTGGACCATACTGCATGGTCATGTTCATTGTGGTCAAGATGGAGGATGAGCAGGGATACCCAATGCTATTGGGAAGACTATGGAGGATGAGTGAAGGTATTGCACGATTTGGCTGGTGATATGCTCACCATTGCACACAATACGAATACTGAAAATAGTACTATCTAGAAGGAATGCAAGCCCGAGTGCTTGGAAGTGGAAGAGGGGATGCGTTAATTTTACGAGCAAAAACCTATGAGCAAGTTTATCCGAGCATGTTTTTCAAGAGATTTAAAAAATTGTATTTCTTTAGGAAACATGGTTTTAATACTTTTATTTTCACTAGAACTAGATCCCTGTCATAAATTATCTCCTGAATTGCTCTGCTGTTCCTCTTTGATGCTGAACCGATGCACTGACTCAACAGACTCACGGGCGATGGCAGTATTACGATCCTCCCAGCCAACTCTCAAGGGCATGATACGTATTTCTTTATTCCTTCATAAACATCACTACGTATTTCCTTCATGTTTATCCTTGAGACCCACATCTCCCTAGATAGTTCCTGGCCACATGTCTACATTTTAGGCCCTTACTTAGATGCATCCTTTTTCACCCCTCTCTTGGAGTTCCTTTTAAAAACAATTGCCTTGCCCCTTGGCAATTTGCACATTTAGATGCACCTAGGCCCAAGCCCTATTAGAACTATCTAGTCAATGCCATTACGCCCTCACCTAGGACCTTGGCAGTTACTTCTCTTGACCATTTAATTACGCACATTAATTATTACAAAAGTTGGTCACCTTAGAGAAAATGCCCACCGATCTATCCGAGGTCATGCTATCTCGGCTCTTTGATGCTGAACCGATGCACTGACTCAACAGACTCACGGGCGATGGCAGTATTACGATCCTCCCAGCCAACTCTCAAGGGCATGATACGTATTTCTTTATTCCTTCATAAACATCACTACGTATTTCCTTCATGTTTATCCTTGAGACCCACATCTCCCTAGATAGTTCCTGGCCACATGTCTACATTTTAGGCCCTTACTTAGATGCATCCTTTTTCACCCCTCTCTTGGAGTTCCTTTTAAAAACAATTGCCCCTTGGCAATTTGCACATTTAGATGCACCTAGGCCCAAGCCCTATTAGAACTATCTAGTCAATGCCATTACGCCCTCACCTAGGACCTTGGCAGTTACTTCTCTTGACCATTTAATTACGCACATTAATTATTACAAAAGTTGGTCACCTTAGAGAAAATGCCCACCGATCTATCCGAGGTCATGCTATCTCGGCTAGAGCATAACATTCCTTCCCTCTTCAAGCATCAGCGTCCTCGATGATGAAATCTGGGAATGCTCTCCGCAACTGGTATACGGATTCCCAGGTAGCTTCCGATAGAGGCTGACCATGCCATGCAACCAACACCGTGGGTATCTTCCGATTTCGTATCTGCATTGTTCCTCGGTCCAGGATTCTTGTTGGTTTGCGCCTTGCAATATCCTCTATCTCCTCTGAGAAGGTCCCGCCAGTTGCATCTGCATATGTTCCGCACTGGGACTCTCCTGCATTTCTACGTCGCATTCAGATATTATCATATTAGCCGTGCGACGATCTTTATTCAGTGGACAATCCTTCCACTGATGTCGCTGAAGGCAGCCGAAGCACAATCCTTCTTTCCTAGCTTTCTCTTTTTGTTCAGGGGTCAATGAGGACTTTGACCAAGCCCGGGCTGCCATTGGAGTTATTTTCCTTTTCACCCCAACGGTGGTACTTGTTTTTGTTGGTCCCTCAACCGGCTTCACCTGCTTGGGTTGGCCACTTGGCTGCGAGACACTTGTCTTTGAAACCCATTTCCTCTGAAATCCCCCTTTCCTTGGGTGCTCATACTGAGTCCCTGCCTTCACAAATCCACCAGATCTGCCTCTGGCATCCTCATAGTTCAGGGCTACTGCTATAGATTCATCTAGTGTAGTCACATATTTAGCCCGAACTTCCATTTTTATTTTGTCGTTCAGTCCATAGATATAGTCTTTTAACTGAACCGACATAGGGAGAGGGTCTGTTATTTTCATAACACATTCCCTAAATTTGTCAGTGTACTCTGCCACTGACAAGCTCCTCTGACGAAGATTTCTATAAGCATCCCAAGCTCGGGATTCTTCATCAGGTGGGAGAAAGTGTTTCTTGAATTCAGCTTTGAACCCTTCCCAGGTGGTTGGAGCAACTTGATCCTTCTGTTGCTTTATCCACCATCTGTCCGCTGCCTCAATAAACAGGTGTGTGGCCTCGCGGATTTTCTTTAGATCGGATCTAATCTCACAAATGGCGAAGGCTTCTTCCCACTTGTGCAACCAAACCTCGATCACATCAGAGCTGCGCTCGGTCATCCGACCAGCGTACTTCTCCGGTCTATAATTAGCGATATTAGGCACTTTGACCCTTGCGCGCTCTAAGGAATGTACACTGGGCTCTGGCTCTGCTGGAGCTTTGCCCTTGTCAATCCTAGACGGTCTAGCCGACAAGACTTGCACCATCTCCCTAATCTCATTTTGACCAGCATTCACCTGAAGCTGCTGGTTCATAATCTGCTGTAAAGCATCCTCTAATATTGAAATCCTACCAATCAATGTAGGTGTTGCGTGATGTGACATCTGTTGTGTAGATTGAGCTCTAGACTCGCTAGGATTCACCCTTGAACTCTGCCCTTCTGCTTCCATTTCGTTGAAAGGGAAATTTTTTTTAAAAAAAAAATTCTTTTCTCACTCTTACTTTTCTGCTTTTTTTAAATAATATAAACTGCAAACAAAAAACTGGAAAGCGATATAAAAACTGTGCTCCCTGGGATTCTTCGGACTCGATGTGCTCTCTCGAATTCCGCAACGGCTGTCTCCCCAATTCTGCAAGCAGCCTTTGATCTCTTGTAGACCAGCCCCACACGAGCTCAAACAAGAGAAGCCCAGGAAGAAGACAGCAGGCAGGTCGAAGAGGTATACTCGAACAGAAGTCACACCACCAATATAGCACAAGTGCAGGGGCAGCAACAGAACGGAGCACGCGGTAGGCCAAACGAAAACGGAAGGCGCACAGGCAGGGGAAAACAAGGTAGTCTGGGTCGCTGCTCACAGCCTGATGAAGATACAAGGCCACAATTGTACTTTCATACACCGGCTATCAAACTCTGTACTGAACGCATCAACACCCACTTTCGTTTTAAATCAGGGTCAATCAACGATTTACTCCAACGAGTAACTGGTTCATTCGATGAACAGGCTGTAACTTCCTTCCCATACCGACCGTCAAACAGATTTATGCCCACACGACCCTCTGCTAACCGTCGTCAACTTTTATAAAACTCAATTTCTCCACAAGAACTAATCACTTGTTAGCGACGACCATGTACACGTATGATTCTTCTTTGACTGGCTTTGAACAATTATTATTCTTCAACTGATAATCGCCTTTCGCGACTAATTCCCAGCCCGTATATCTCAATCGACGCGTCTCGATCAGCCCACTGTCACGAACAAAAAAACTATTCACCGCCTGTTCGTTATGTGACTTCCCCTTCACGCCTTACAGAAAGCCGCAGTTCATCCCCTTGAGCAACCAAAGGGTCACGGCATAATCTCAATTAACGACCTGGCCCATTTCATGCATATTGCCGACACCAGTAGAAATCACGTATGTGCGCAGCCTGCAAAGTTTTCCAAATCGCTTTATCCAGGACTGCCCCAAATCGCTCTGCCTTTCTGGCTCTGATACCAAGTGTCATAAATTATCTCCTGAATTGCTCTGCTGTTCCTCTTTGATGCTGAACCGATGCACTGACTCAATAGACTCACGGGCGATGGCAGTATTACGATCCTCCCAGCCAACTCTCAAGGGCATGATACGTATTTCTTTATTCCTTCATAAACATCACTACGTATTTCCTTCATGTTTATCCTTGAGACCCACATCTCCCTAGATAGTTCTTGGCCCTCTCTTGGAGTTCCTTTTAAAAACAATTGCCCCTTGGCAATTTGCACATTTAGATGCACCTAGGCCCAAGCCCTATTAGAACTATCTAGTCAATGCCATTACGCCCTCACCTAGGACCTTGGCAGTTACTTCTCTTGACCATTTAATTACGCACATTAATTATTACAAAAGTTGGTCACCTTAGAGAAAATGCCCACCGATCTATCCGAGGTCATGCTATCTCGGCTAGAGCATAACAATCCCTTTATCATAAAAATATACATACTAGTCACTCATTCATTTTTACACAACATAAATTTTCTTATTCATATACATCCCTTTGTACCCGTGTTATTACCTTAAAAAAGTGTTGAAAAATAATTTCTTTAAGAAACATCCCTCATAATCACTCTCAATGTAATAATACTATACATATATAATTACTTATTAACACCTTTATATCATATGGCAATATCTTTCTAGTGTTTTTAAAACATAAATAACAAGATATTTATGGACATGTTTCTAAAGAAGTTTAAATTACTATAAATAAGTATTAACTTAGGCTTATATATCACTCTCATAAAATACATGTAATATTTAATACTATATATGCAAGATTTTTCAAAATTTAACTCCATAGATGTGCTCAAACGGGGTGTTCTGATTAATTTGAGTGGATGAATGACTATATTTGGACATTGGATGTGAAAGTTATGTCACTTTTAAAAGTGCTGTCCAAGGTAGTTTGGAAGACCTACTTCAAAGGGGTTTCGCTGGCAAAACTACTTGGATGGCTTGCTTCAATGAGTTTTCTTTGAAGAAACCCTTTCATGAAGATAGGTTGAGAGAGGTTTTTTAATGTCACCCCCTATTAGTAAAAGTTGTAAGAAGGATCATAAGGGAATTTTCATAGAGAAGTCTACTCTACATGTGGGTTTCTTCAAAAGCCATCCCATTATGTTCTCACCATTCCTAAAGATTCACGTAAAGATTTGTGTATAAAATATGCATTGCCATAATACTTTGCATATTTCTAAGTGAAACTATGCTTTCTTCTGATCCATTTTTGCCATATTTTTGCATAGTTGGAAACTTTTTTTTTTTCCTTAGCTCGGACGCTTGGAAGATTTCGCTCGAAAAATGCTCGTCCCCGTGGAAGAGGCATACGCCTTCAACATTGAGGATAAGATGAAAGTAATAACCACTAGTGGATCTTTTATCATTTACACTTCTTCACATTAACATTGATATAACCATGAAAGTTGAAAGCTGTGTACTAACTGAGAATTGCTTGTACTTTCAAGTATGCAAGGACTCTTTTAGCTCCAAGGGCGATTAGTCTTTTTGGGATTCTGCATGAATTGAGAACACCGAGTAAGATATGTATGGCCTGAGAACACCGATTAGTCTTTTTGGGATTGTGTATGAATTGACTGAAAACACCGAGTAAGATATGTATGGTCTTATGATTATCAAATAGATCAAGCTACCAGCTATTATATTGATGAGCTTTAAAAGCAGAACTTTGCACAAAGTGGCCACAAAAAGTCAAAGGTAAATCTCATAAGGGAAGAGGTTTCTCATTGCTTGTGGCAGTGCCCCATGCCCAAGAGACATCGGAGATGGTGCAATTAAACTTACAGTCTGAATTTCCATAAGCAAGTGAACTTGTTTGTCTGATCCTTAATGTTTGCACTGCAGGTCTGGGCTGTAAAGGGGGGAAATCCTGGTGTTGTAGAGCACTTTACTGAATTTGTTCCAGACATGGCTATGTCTTTTCCATTTGAGCTGGACAATTTTCAAAAGGAGGTAGTCTCATGCCATGGTTTGAATGTTAGGTTTTCCCATTTTATGTTGTAACGTGAGATTCAGTGTGACAAAGATGACAAAACAAGATTGTTAATTATGTGTGCAAGATTTTTTTAATGGGATGATATTTTGTCAAAGTCTTTCATCACCGGCTGGTGATGAAGAGTGCTTGAAACGTGAAAGTGTGGTCTGCAGGCATTTTCTTTGTATTTTAGGAGATGGAAAAAATAGAATTAGTATTATCTGGTGTAAAAGGATCCTATCAAGATTTTGTATGTGTTGTCTTCTAAACGATCCCTATCTGGCAAATGCAGTTTAGGATAGGAAACACTATAGGACGCTGAATGTTCCCTTAATATCATGTTTTCTCGTATTGGACAGGATGTTATTTAGATTCAAGAGAAACTTCTGAGCTAATTTCAAATCTTTTGGACTGACACAGGCTATATATCATCTTGAAAGAGGCGAGTCTGTCTTTGTTGCCGCACACACATCAGCAGGAAAGACGGTGGTGGCAGAATATGCATTTGCTTTAGCAACCAAGGCAGGTTATTGCACCATGTCCTTTTTTGTGTATGCGTATGGTTGTCTTGCTCAATGTTGTTTTTCATAGTTGTATTTTCTGTTCTCCTTTTTCTGGCCCGGCGCAGGGCAGGGGCAGGGGGTTAAAAGACTAAGTCTTGGCTTATTGAGCCTGGTATTCCCCTTTTAATAATTATGTTGTCCATCCTCCTTTTTGTGATGTTATCTTATTGCCCATCTTAGAAGCTTGCAATTGGGTCCGTTCAGTAAATCTGTTAACTATTAAATGCAAGCATTGTCCAAATGATCATACTTTGCCTCTGGTAATATTATTTTTGTTTCTTAACTGATCTCCAGTCTCTTGTGAACTGCTGGGAGAATTCTGCAACTCCTCTACGTGTAGTTTTCATTTAAATTTACTACTGCTTGTTTTTAGGTTTCTAGGTGAGCCATTTTGTCAATGGGTCTTATAAAAATGTTTATATTTGAAGAGTGAGATTTACTCTTCTGTAAGATGTTTAATCACGTTCTCATTTGTCTCATTATTTGCAGCATTGCACGAGGGCTGTATATACATCTCCAATCAAAACCATCAGCAATCAAAAATATCGTGACTTTTCAGATAGGTTTGATGTTGGGATTATCACAGGTGATGTTAGCTTGAAGCCGGAAGCATCTTGCCTAATTATGACAACGGAAATTCTGCGCTCTATGTTGTATAAAGGAGCAGACATTATACGCGACATTGAATGGGTACTTTGTTTTTATGTGACAAATTATTTTCTTTGTTTTTGTGGACTTAAAGAGGAATCGGACTGAAGTTTAACAATATCTAGGAGTGAAGGTCAAATAAAATAATACTAAAGAAGACCTGTTTCTGCTGAGAGAGTGGTTTGAAATATCATGTGATTTTTAATATGAACAGTAAAGCGAGTATGCAGACTACCATGCAACTTTATATTCATATCTCTAGTCAAGAAACAAATTACGCGACATTGAATGGGTACTTTGTTGTTTTCTTCCCTCTAGTAGCCGAGTTTTATGTGACAAATTATTTTCTTTGTTTTTGTGGACTTAAAGAGGAATCGGACTGAAGTTTAACAATATCTAGGACTGAAGGTCAAATAAAATAATACTAAAGAAGACCTGTTTCTGCTGAGAGAGTGGTTTGAAATATCATGTGATTTTTAATATGAACAGTAAAGCGAGTATGCAGACTACCATGCAACCTTATATTCATATCTCTAGTCAAGAAACAAGGTCCGTGTTATTCCCAAGGAAACCAAGTGGAGCTTAAGGGGATCTTGAATCTATTGTTTAAAGCAATATCTCTAGAAATGCTTCCTTACAATTGTGGCTTAGGGAGCAGATATCCTAAAATCTACTGGAGTATGGCTCTTTGTTTTTGTTTTCTAGCTAGCAATATATGCCCAGCTGCCATGCTTTCTCTATGCTGTACTACCTTAGCAACCGGTGAGCTCCGTTAACTAGGTGACTTTGCAGGTGTTGGTAAGTTCAGACTTGCTGGTACGATGTGTTTACTGTAAGGAATGCATCATTGATTGGCGCACTAACCTAGACTTTACTCAACAAAACTCTGCTCTTTAATGTATGACCTTTAAGAAACACGGTGATCATGTTTCTGTTGTATTTTTCCTTAACGGATGCTTTCAGAGTTAACCATCAACTTCTGGCGGTGATGTATGAACTATCTAAAACAGCTGAGAACGAAGTGGGATGAGTGCTTGCACTTAAAAATCATATTTGATGATCTGGAAACTGGTTTGGAACCTAAAACCAATCTTTGTGACCAAGATCGTAAGTGTTATGCTATTTGGAATTAGCTGCATTCAAATAGAGGGCTAATTATAGGAAAACGAAATAGGACTTAGCTGTGCCTTTGCAGATGTAAATTTGTTGACACTGAGAGGGCCACAAAGTTGATGTCCTCAACTATGTATTGAGGACACAGTACACTAATGTTTGTTACTGCTGTGAGCTCATGCTTTTTATTTGGGGTCTAAAAATTAGATAACATGTTAAGACGTTCAACTTAATTTTTCGTGCTGTAGCAGTCTGCATAATTTCTTGCACTCAGTCACAGAGTTGTGTATGTTTTAAATGTAGTTTCAAATCTGATGTCTTATCGACCTATCATCATCTTGGTTTTTGACAGGTGATATTTGATGAGGTACACTATGTAAACGATGTCGAAAGAGGTGTGGTCTGGGAGGAGGTCATCATCATGCTACCGGATCATGTGAATATGGTCCTTTTATCAGCCACTGTGATAATCATACCCATCCCCTTCTATTTTTCTGTTCTATGTTCCTTGATTCAGTACACATATGCTAGTGTTTGGTCAACAATATTTTTTTCTCGAAAAGCATAATGATTGTTTCTCTCTAGATACTTTTAATAGGCAACTGTTGTAGCTTGAATGAAGAGAATGTGGACTGCTTCTTGATTAGCCTTTACTACGGCTGAGTCTGCCCTTCAGCTCCAAAGTGCCTACAGAAACTCAGTGCGAAGACCTTTGCATCAATGGATGCTCTAGTATGTCTTGGTTTGTGGATTTGTATTTGTGAGAGCATATGTTTATACTATGTCTACACCCACTGTTGGGCGCTGATGACGTAAGTGGGGATGTCAGTCCCTGCTATGCATGATGGAGTTTATGGTTTTCAACCTTATGAGTGGCTATCATGAGATTGGAACTGCACTATGTGTTGTGTTTTAGAGGATGAGTACTATGTGTTTTGTTTTAGAGGATGAGTTTGGGCATGTTCCTGGATTCATCTAGATATATAACCATTTATGTATTTAGAATTTGGCTAGCTGGCATGCATTCAGTTGTACTTGTTGGGATTTTTTGTCTGATATGTGTATGGTGGACTCATGATCCCATATGAGCTCGCCACATCATCACAATAGTCACAATCAAGCTCATCATTTTCTTTCCTGTAGACCTGACTGTGCAGGCGAAAGAATGATGTGTGGCTAGGTGGATACAGTTAGTGAGGAGATCAGCTTTGGCATCTAGGTTGGGCTGATTGTCTATGTACTCTAGAATGAGGCCAATCGTAGGCAAGACTGAATGATGTATGTGAGTTGCCAGCTGCTAGCATGAGCAGGTGGATTGTGAGGTTAGAGATATGTATGCAAAAGCAAGATATTTTTTGAGATAATCCACGACACCCACCACCGCATGACGGCTGTAGGTGTAATACTTGGATCCTGGCCATTTCTGTAAACCAACATCATCTCATTGGCTGCACACTTCAAGTTCTGTCTATACTGTGTGACATGAGCCTGGGCATGTGTATTCTCAGATGGCAGGGAACCATCTCTGTTAGACCATCTGTGGAAGTAGGATGGCATCTTCCTGGAAGTCTAGGATCTCTACATGCAAATCTCGTGGCCTGGCATTGAATTGCTCTCTGCCCTTCTCTGCCCGTGCAGCTCCCCCTCCGGCGCTGCTCTACGCTCCAGCCCGTCCGCCCTTGCCGCTCCGCCCTTCTCTGCCTGCGCAGCTCCCCCTCCGGCGCTGCTCTCCGCTCCAGCCCCGCTCGCTCACTGCCGCCCTGCAGCACTGCCTCCCCTCCTGCTGCTTCGCCTCCCCCCCTTGCTGCTCCGCCTCCTCTCTTGCAGCCCGCCTTCACAGCTCTCCTCCCCCCGCCTTGCAGCTCCCCTGTCAGCCCTCCCTTGCCACTCTGCTCTCCACCCTCATCCATCCATCCTCTTCCACCCTCCGCCTCACAGCCCCGCTATTTCTGCCCCCCGGACTGGGTGTGTCTCCCGTCATGGGGGGGGGCTCATGCTCCCGCTCCCGCTCCCGCCGCTCCCGCTCCTGCACTAAGATCTACATCGAACACGGGACCAGCTAGGAAAAATGGGAAAGGTGGCAAAGATATGGATAAAGTTGCCAAGAAAGACGACAACAAAAACAAGAAACAAACACACCTGAAACTCGAAGATGTGAACACACGCTACAACCGCAGTGGACTCAGAGTTGACAGCAAAGCGAAGGCGGGGTCCACCTCAGCCTCGGTTTCAGCTTCAGCGTCAGCCTCAGTTTCAGCTTCAGCGTCAGCCTCAGTCTCAGCTTCTGTCTCAGCTACATCCTTATCCTCAGCTTCAGCGCCAGCCTCAGCCTCATCCTCAGCTTCAGCTTCAGCGTCAGCATCAACCTCAGTTTCAGCTCCACTTCCATCTATAGCCTCTACATCCGCAGCTACAGCCACTGGCACTGATATACCCCTACCCATGATATCGATGGCTTCACCCTCCCCTAGGATAGAGGGGTTGTCACTAGCACCATCTCTTCCATCTCTCTCTTCTAACAGTTCCCTCTCCGACTATGACACCTACTTTGGAGGGGTCATACAATGTTCCGCACTACTCGACCTTTTTCTCCCCTCTTCCTCTCAGTCAACCCACGTTCCCACACCCTACTGGGATCGCCTCCCCCAGGCCACTATCATCTCCATATTGCACCCATCTCACCCAGTCATCACCCAGCCTCCAGTTTCATCCCCAAACTTTCATGCCACAGTCCTTTGAGTTTCCACTGGGACACGGACGAGCTGACTCATCAGAGGCTTGGGAGACCTTGCTGATGGAGGTACATAGCATTCGAGAGCGCGAGATGGAGCTGTCATGCTTTGCACAGGAGCAGACACGCTTCACCCAGGGGCATGCGCGTCTCATACATGAGCGGTCTCATGCTATTCGAGACCAGGGTGATCTTATTCAGGGACTCAAACAGGAGATCTCACAGCTCCGACAAGAGGTCATTGCCATACGCACAGTCCCAGGGAGCACCCCAGTGGTGGAGGCACAGATTGCGAGCATGCAATCTGCCATTGAGGAGACATCCAGATGGGTCGACGTAGCCAAACGGGAACCTACAAGAGTAACCGTTTCGGCTACCCTCTTGGAGCAGCAGCAGAGAGCCAGTAAGGCTCTCAACATCAGAGTATGGGGGATCCCACGCACTGAGGCTACACTGATGGTAGATGCGACGGCCTTCGTGGCCACTACTCTAGAGGCGATTGAGCACAGGATTGAGAGAGCATGGCAGGTCGGGAGGGACCCCAACCAAGAGCAGCCCCTTATCATATGGTTCCATGACGCTCAGGAACGACTCTCGGCTTTATGTCGTAGGTCAGCCTTACAAGACTAGCCAACGATCTCTATGGATGAGGACCTCACTCCACTATAGGTTGAGGAGAGGCGCTTCCTGTTGCAGCAGCGGGATCAGGCCCGCAAGGAGGGGAAGTGGGCAATAGTACGAGATGGACGACTCCATATAGGTCCCCGTCGGACACCCACCTCCTCTCCCACATAGGGGGGCGGGGTCTATGAGACTCAGATATCTGAGACCCTATCTTGCACCATCTGAAACTGTAATGGTACCTAATGGTCGGATTCAGGGAATTTCTCGGAATCCTACACAGGTCACGACACAGTCTTTTATACAGAGACACATCAGAGTCCAGAGCGCCCACTACCAGTAGTCAGTGGGTATACATGGGAGTCTGCCCACAAAGATGAGACGAGGGATACAGGAGGGATTTGAGGGTCAGGAGGAGTCGCAGTCCTTTACAGATCATCACTTTTGGGGGCCATCTCAGTAGAGCAGAGAGATACACATTCTAGGTTCCTCTGGATCCGGATTCGACACATGGACAGTCACGATCTGTTTATTTCCGTTTCCTACTTTCCCCTTGAGACCTCCCACTTTGCCAGAGACATTCGAGGTGAGGATGAGACATTCCCATTTGCTGCTTTTTATCAGTCCATTGTTGACTTCTCTAGCCACGGAGAAGTCCTCCTAGTTGGGGACTTCAATGCAAGGACAGGCGCTCGTCAGGCAACACTCCTCAACTCCAGGGATGATTCTACTCTACTGCCAGACATTGAGCCTGAGGCAGGTATGCTACAGGTTTCGGCTTACAGACGAGGGCCTTTCACATCCTATGGGTAGGTCCTATTAGACCTCGGCAAGATACATGATCTCGTTATTTATAATGGTCTTGACAGATGGCCCACATCAGGTGGTTTCACGTGCTTCTCACATGGGGGAGGCTCCAGTGTTGTGGACTACATCATGGGATCCCCTGCCTTCACATCTCGCACACTGACTTTACCGTAGCACCTCTCCCTCCAGGGGCTGATCATACCTATCTTTTCTTTAGCATTTCTACTTCCCGTCGCGCAGCACTCTCCACCCCGCTTAGCTCTTACTCCATCTACCATGATATACGCTTTGATCGCGATCACTCACCTACTTACTCGTCTATTCTTACTTCTCGCCTACATTGACTTTATACCCCTTTTAGAGGACCATGTTGCCGTAGTCACCCGCTTACTACACGAGGCTGCTCTCCACGCTTTCCCCCACACCATCCGCTTCACCCGCCCACCACCCCTTGGGACCGTACCCTGTAATAGCTGGTACGATGATGAGTGTAAGGCTTTACGCCGTCAGCTCATATTCGAAACCAAAAACAATCTTCCGAGCGAACCAGAGAGGCTACGCGAGTGCCGTCGACTGGTATGTAGAAAGAAACTAGACTTTGCTTGCCGGAATGAGGAGGAGCTACTGAACATCCTGTTCAGTAACAACTCTAAGGACTTTTGGCGGAGATTTCTAGAGGAGCAGTCCCCCTCACCACTCACTGACACTCAGGTGCGGTTTGATTATGCATGCACACTCTATGATAAAGGATACCGTAATGAAACTTCATAATGGCTGAGCGAAGGATCATGAGGGACTATGCACTGAGTTCATTGCATATGGGATTAACCTCCTAGCCTCGATCTTAGCAAAGCTATTTAATGAAGCTGTTTGTTTGGGGTTTCCACGCACCTGGACCATCAACACTATCTCACCCATTCGCAAGGCAGGGAATCCCATGAGCTTGGAGAACTACAGGACCATTATGATTGGACATGTCATGTCCAAGATTTATGCATCAGTACTTGATTCGGAGGTCAGCAGATTTGCGGAGTGTCGAGGACCTTGAGCTGCAGGACAAGCCGGATTCAGACGTGATCATGGGACCATGGACCACATTCTCACACTCGGATGTATCATCGAGGAGGCGAGGGCACGGAAGCAAAGATTTTACTCTTGCTTTGTGGATTTTCGCAAGGCATTTGACACGGTTCCGAGAGCCCGTCTCATACAGCGCCTACAAGATTTGGGTTACGATGAGGATATCATTTGGGCTGTCATGGCACTCTATGAGCGAGTTTGTTTCAGGTAGAGTCTGGGTAGGATCTGGGTGGACTGACGAGATCATGAGCACTATCGGGGTCAAACAAGGGTGCCCATTATCACCTACCTTGTTTGACCTCTACATTGACGAGCTTGAGACAATGATGCAGACACATGGGGGGTAGGTTGCTGTCTTGCGGGCACGCTGATCCGGATATTGCTTTACGCAGATGATGTGGCTCTCTTGTCTTCCTCGGCAGAGGGGCTCAAGAGACACCTTGACGCACTACAATCCTTTTGTGAGTCTCATGATTTGAAGTTCAACTTGGGTAAAACCAAGGTTATGATCTTCAATACATCTCGAGCCGTTATGCGCCAGGAGTAGTTCGCATTTGATGGGTCACCTGTTGAGGTAGTTGCATCATACACGTATTTAGGGTCGTCTTTTTTGGACCCAGCTTCACTATGAGACCTGCGATGAAGGCATACTTGGGCAGAGGATATGCTTCATTGGGTAGACTAGAGAGGCAGTACTTCCACTCTCACTTTTAGGATCCACGGACCAAAGGGTTGCTTTTTGACTCCTTGGTTTGCTCAGCCGGGATGTATGGCAGTCCATGCTGGGGGCCATACTTCTCTGATACAGAGTGGGCCAAGGTGGAGCAGCTACAGGTTCTCATGTTATCACGGATGATCCGTGCTAAGCCATCCGTTCCTCACCAGATCATTCGGACAGAGTTTGGGTCACCCCCGTTATAGCTAGATGTTGGATTTCAGGTCACCACGTTCCTATACCGAGTCAGGGAGTATGGGGATTACACCTTTGGACGTAGCAGGCTACCATGGCTAGCACTATCCTCTTCTATGGCACTTGCAGCAGGGGGAGACCAGAGGTGCTGGTATGCACACACAGAGAGATGGTTTGGGGGGCTGGGGCTGCACATGGACAGGCTAGCTCCATTCCAGTACAGTATGGATGCTCCGTTTTCTCCCCTCCTATTACACGAGTCAACCAGGGTATTCGTGAGGATCTACTACAGCTACACACATTCCGGACCTGGATGGGCCCTAGTGATTTTCTAGTGAAGCTGGGCTTCTGTAGAGATCATTTCTTACATATCATAGCGGAGGGTTTCATTGACCCTCCAGGATACACACAGATTCACCTACCCCACTCACTGAGGATTTCTATTGGGCAGTTTCGGGTTTCTGTTGGGTGTTGGAAGCAATGAAAGCTCAAAAATGGAAGCACAATGGAGAAAAACGAAATGCTGTAATAGATTGCTGCAAAACTGAAGTGTGGAGGCTCAAGAGAGAGCCAACATAATAAAACCCTAGGGCTAATTGTCCTAATTGGACTAAGTGTCCTAACTGACCTAGATGGTACATGAACTAAATGTACCAATAGTCCTAACTAACTATAACTAGGCCTACAAGGCTCATACCAAGGTATAAGTGGCATCTATGGATAGCCCATGAGATAGCCTACAAACCCCCCTCCATGGTATGGGCTGAAGTATCCTGGACATGGCTCAGGATACCTAAATATCTAGTGTCATGGTTGCACATGTTTGTCCCGTAGGGATATAGCAACCTATGACTATATAGAGTACAACAAATCAAGTTACAAGAGGTACTAAGTTTAAAGCTTGCCGAAAAGCCTCAAACTTAGGTCAAGGTAGAGCCTTCGTAAAAAGATTTGCCAAGTTGTCTTCAGTGGGAACATAAGACAACTCAATATCACTGCTGATAATTGCTCTCTGACATAGTGATAGTAAACCTCGTTGTGCTTTGTGCAAGCATGGAAAACTGGATTCCGTGCAACAGCCAAAGCACTTTGACTATCAGTGAAGATGACGGTAGTAGTAGTCTGACATGCACAAAGTTCTGCAAGTAGCTTCCGAAGCCAAACACACTCCACTGTAGCTGTAAAAGTCGCTCTATACTCAGCTTCATAGCTAGAAGTAGCAACTGTACTCTGCTTCTTGCTGAACCAAGAAACACATGAAATACCAAGCATAAAACAGTTGCCACTATGTGACACACAAGTGTCAGAACAACCAGCCCAATCACTATTGCATGACAAGTGAAGTATCAGCCCCATAAAGAAGGCCTAAATGCTGAGTGCCTTTAAGATATCTGAAAACACGCTTCACGGCATGCCAATGGTGCATTGATGGGCTGTGCATATATCTGCACAACTGTGAGATAGCATACTGTAGATGAGGTCTCGTATGGCATAGGTAAATCAAACAACCAACTGCCTGTTGATAGAGAGTGACATCACATGTACCACTGCCATCCTCAGAAGAGAAGTGAAAACCAGTCTCTAATGGTGTGGATACTGGCTTGCAATCCTCAATTTGAAAACGCTGCAAAAGATGTCCAATGTACTTGGATTGTGACATCAAAATGCCCCCCTCACTGCTAGCAGATTGGATGCCCAGATAGTAGTGCAGAAGACCAAGATCAGACATAGCAAATGTATGCTGCAAATCAATTTTAAAATCTGCAATTTGCTGAGCATGTGTCCCAGTCACAAGCATGTCATTCACATAAAGGACTAAAATCAGCAAATCTGTCCCACGCTTGTGGATATAAAGGGTAGCCTCTGTAGGGCTGTTCTGAAAGCCAAGTGTGAGCAAATGAGAATGAATTCTCGAATACCAAGTCCGAGGTGCCTGCTTCAATCCATAGAGGGCCTTTTTCAACCGGCATACCTTGCTTTCAGAACCTTCAACCTCAAAGCTAGGAGGTTGGGAAACATAGATCTCTTCCTGCAAATGCCCATGAAGAAAAGCTGTCTTAATATCAAGCTGATGTATCTGCCAATGAAAGTGGGCAGCAAAGGCAATAACAATGCGAATGGTAGTGATCCTAGAAGTGGGAGCAAAAGTCTCCTCAAAGTCAATGCCAGGCTGTTGAGCATAGCCCTTGACAACAAGACGGGCTTTGTAACGGTCCACTGAACCATCAGCTTTCCATTTGATCTTGTAAACCCACTTAGTTCCAATGGCATTCTTGCCATGAGGCAAATCACGCAACTCGCAAGTGACATTTTGATGGATAGAATCCAATTCAGCTTGCATGGCCTTCATCCGACAATCATTCTGAAAGGCATCTTGATGACGTAAAGGCTCTTCATTGCATGCGGTAGCAACCAAAGCATAAGCAACAAAACTAGCATGCTCTTTCCGGACAGCTGCTCTCGTACGGGCTGGCAGAGGAGTATCTTGTTTGTTGTCTTTTAATGTGTCAAGGAGCCAATGGGGTACCATTTTAGGCTCTTGAATTTCTGCTCTTTCTTGGTCAAGAGCCCTGTGCAAATGATCCTGATCAATGATAGGCATATCAGGCTGAAGTTTTGGCTGCACATGTGGCTGCAAATGACCCACAGATGGAGGAGGTACAGCCTCAGATGGAACATCATCGCGAGCATTGGATGGAAACAAAGGCATCAAGCTGTCAAATATGTTTGGGGAATCAACAACGGGCTGTTTTTGACAGTCCAGCAAAGGCATAGTGGAAGATTTATCAAACACAACATCCCGACTGACAAAACACTTGCCCGTGCGGGCTGATATAGCTTATAGCCCCTGCTCTCTGAACTAACCCAAGAAAAATGCATTCAACAGCTTTATCATCCAACTTAGTGCGTCTCTGTGAAGGCACATGAGCATAAGCTAAGCATCCAAAAGTCCTCATGTGGGAAATGCGAAGCTTACGACCCGTCCAAGCCTCATAAGGTGTGATAGTCTGCAATGCCTTTGTAGGACATCTATTCAAGATGCGGTTTGCACACATGACCACATCCAACCACAACTTATTAGGCAAATGTTTGCCTTTCAACATGCATCTAGCCATTTCCATCATTGATCTATTCTTGCGCTCAACCACTGGGATTCTATTGAGGAATATAAGGCACCGTGCATCGATGATTGATGCCACGGAAAGCCAAAAAAACAGCAAACTCCTTCGACATGTATTCACCCCCCCTGTTTGTATTAATGTGAGCAATGTGCAGCCCACTTTCAAATGCTTGAAGCATAAAGAAACATCAGATTTGGATTTCAATGCGAAAATCCAAGTGTACCTGGTGAAATCATCAATAAAAGTAACAAAATAGTACAATCCCCCAAGAGCTGCAACCCTCTTGGGTCCACAAACATCACTATGAACCAGATAAAGCTTGGGTGAAGCACTAACTCTCCCATCCTTGGGAAACGTAGCACGGTGCACCTTACCAAGTAAGCATGGTTCACAAACATGTTTGGTAGGCATATGCATTTTGGGAAGATCCACAACCATATCATCCTTATACAACTTCACCAAGGCTCCAAAATTGAGGTGTCCAAACCTCTCATGCCACAAATGAGTATTTGCCATGGTAGAATCAATAGCAAAGGCATGTGCATCGGCAAGTGCAACAACATCATCTGAACATCTATCATAAGCATCAAGTCTATAAAGACCACTAGACAATGTGCCAGTCAAAACCAGGGTAAAGGCATGTGTAACATCACACTGCACACCTCACACCATAAAAAATAACCTGAAAGTCACATGTAGCAATGGCTGAAATAGAAATGAGGTTCTTACGAATGCCTGGAACATAAAGCACATGCTCTAGAGTGACAATACCACTAGAGACAGAAGTAAGAGCAACTTGCCCAATACCTTTCACGGTATATGATGCATTATTGGCACATGTGACACTACTCCTCTTAGTTATAAGCTCCAATGAGCTGAATAACTTTCTGCAGGAAGTGATGTGCTTGCTAGCACTACTATCAAAGAACCAGGCATCATGAACATTTGAAACTATCATACAAGCGTCATGAACATCAGGATTATATTGACATGTAACCAAGAAAGCCCAATGGTGGTCTTGTGCGAAATTAGCGGACTCATGTCGATCTTCTGCACTAGAAGAACTAGATACTGCAAGACTAGACTCTTTCTTTTTCTTTTCAGATTCTATGCACTTCCTGCATTCAGAAATATCATGCCCAGGTTTCCTGCAATAATTATGTCTCTTCTTCTTTTTGTTATCCCCTGAAGAAGAGATACCATGTGAATGATCAACTTCCGGCTGAAACCTTGCCTTTACCTTTTTGTTTGTGATGGGCAGCAAATGCTTGATCACTAGGCATAGTAGCATTGCGAATTACACTTCTTTGCTCCTCTTGGAGAAAAAGAGCAACAAGCTGGTCAAATGAAAAATGATTGGCATCACCCCTTGCAACCAACCTCAATGTAGTAGCAAAGCCTTGATATGAATTAGGCAACCCATCAAGGGTATTAGAAACCAGCTGAGAATCAAGCATAATCTCATCAATGTTGGCCAACTGCTCTTTCGAATCCTTCACATTAGTGAGATAGGCATCCATGCTACCACCCTCATCAAGCTTTAAATCTTTCAACTGCCTGCGGAGATAGGCAACCCTCGTCTCATTCCGCACCTGATACAAAGATGCAAGCTGATCCCATGCTTGCTTAACTGTCTTGCAAGACCGAATATGAGGGATAATAACCCGTTTCACTGAAAGAGCAATCAAGGCATGTGCTTTGGCATCACGACCATCCCACTGAATTTGCTTCTGTGAAGGAGGCAAAGCACCTGGAGCAGGAGGTGCATGAGTCCTAGCTGTAGCAGTAGAACCATCACCTGAAGACCCATCACCTGAAGAAGCAGAGGCTGTAGATGTAGCACCAGTAATAGTGTGTCTAGGCCTGGCCTCAAAACCCAAAACAACATGCCATAGATTCTTGGCAACCAAAACATGTCCCATCATGTATGACCATATGGGGTAATTGGTGCCATCAAGCTTGTCATTGGCCCCAATCAGCCCAAACAAATCATCTTTGCCACCAAACATGGTGCTGAAATACAATGCAAATGCACCAACTGGCAAAGCAAATGAGAGAAAGGAAACCTCTCAGAATCAAGTGCCAAAAATCTGCCCAAGCTTCAAAGCTTATGCCTGCAAAAGACTCTGCTGTCCCAAGGCGTACCTGTTGCAAGAGAAATCCCCAAAGGCAACACGAGGCCTTTCCAAAATGCAAATGAAGCAGAAATTGGAAAAAGCCAATGCAACAACGGCTTACCCAATGATGTAGCCCCAAAGGACAGCAGTGACAGGCTCTGAAAGTGAGCAAATGAGGGCTAGAAATGAGAATTACAGAAAAAGAAGTGCTCCCACGATGAGGAGAAAGAAAGAAAGAAAGAAGAAAGAAACTATTATTATCGTCCTCTGGGGGCCTGAAATCGACCCATGGGACCCAATGGAATGTTACAAAAAGTCTCCTTCTTTGAAGAAGGGTGGAGTGGACAGCTAGCATGTTGCTACCTGTGTAATACATTGGTCACGGTATGCAAGGACCTTGGTAATGTAATTGCCCAAGGCTGCGAGGTGAGGATGGGAAAGCAAGCTCTCCAAACTGTTGTGATGCTGAGTGACATTGCTGAAATCTTCTCTTAGATGCTCATATCGCGGACATGTCAAAAGAACATGTGCCTCATTTTCCACTTCATCTAAGTTGCATAGCCGGCAGAGTCTTTGTTCCCTTGATACTCCTTCCCATGCTTTTTTCTCCACTTCTAGGGAGTGTGATCGAGTTCGGATGATTGCGATGCTTCTTCTTGCCCTGAGAGAGATAGGTGTGCATATATATTTGTATGCTTTGTTCTCTTTCTGAGAGTATGTGGTCCAATAGTTGGGGTTGATATTCTCACAATAATATTCATATTTGGTCCTTTTCTTCGCTGAATTGCCATTTACTGTGTAGTGCTTCTAAAAGGGCTGTAGAAAATGTCCTTTTCTCCTCTTCCCTTGGCATTGCATCTAGGTAAGAAGCAACTTCCCATCTTTGGAACCAGCCTTTAATGTCATACCCCCATCCAGATGATAGCATCTTGCTCTTGTTTGTTTTTTGAGGTCTCTTGCTTGCCTCCCATGCTCTCTTTGGTAGCCTATGTGCTTGCATATCTTGAATCCTCTTTATATATTTGAAGACTCTTTCCAGTGCTCTCAGCTCAATGGGTCTGCAACTAGTTTCAAGAAGCATGATTGAGTATGGTGTGGTGGACTTAATTCCTAAATGCCTTTTGAGAAATGACTTCTGCAATTTCTCGATGTCATTCCATTTTGATGCTGAAATGCTGCCTCCCCATACCTCCACACCGTAAAGCACTGTTTGAATGACATACGCATCAAATAGCACATGCCTAATATCCCATCTCGTGGTGTCATTGTTTCTGCAGTCATTTTGAAAGCGGTAGTACTTACCCCATCCTGCATCAATCCTCCTCTGAACACAATCTCCCCATCTATGGTTAGATGGTACATCTATCCCCAAGTATTTGAAAGTTTGCACCCTCTCGATTTCCTTCTTATCATACATAATGCTTGGGATGTTGGCTGGCTGTATTGTCTTTATTACCATCATTTTGGTCTTATTGACATTAACTGTTAGACCACTCTCCATGCAAAATTTATGGAGGGTGTGCATCATCTGCTGCATATTCTCTGCTGTGTAAGAGAAGAAGACCACATCATCTGCATAAAGCAATAGTAGAATGGTATATCCACATATTTGGGGACTCGTTGGCTGCTCTCCCTGTAGCATCGTATGAATTAACTCTTCCAGCTTGTCTATGCATAGACCAAACAATGTTGGGGATAATGGGCAGCCTTGTTTGACTTCCATGTTACTATAAAATGTGGCTGACAGCCCATTATTCCCTTTTAGTTGGCATGCTACTTTCTCATACATTCAGATGATCAGGCACTTCTAAATGCACCAATCTTTCCCACAAATGGTTCCTGGGGATAGTGTCAAATGCTTTTGTAAAATCAATAAAGCAGCAAAAAAGGGGCTGTCCTCTTAGCCTGCTTTCTTCCATTAGTACCCTCAAAGTAATCAAATGATCAGCTTTACTGTGGTTCTTCCTGAAGCCTGCCTGTCCAATGGCTCTTTTTCTATTCAGCTCGGCCCATAGACTCAGCTCATTTTCGATAATTGTGCTGAAGAGCTTTGCCATAATGGATCCTACCATGATAGTCCTATAATTGGTGAGCTGACTGCGATCTCCCCCTTTAAAGATGGGTTTTATCCAATTATCTTGCCAGTCTGGTGGGAAACCATGTTTAATTGCATCATTAAGCAAGTGGGCTAAGCACCCTCTTCTATAATCCTGTGTCCACTTGATCATCTCAGTATGAAAATGTAGAGTGTTTGGTGCTTTCTCATTGGCCATTTTTTTAAGACCTTCATTTACAGCATCTATAGTGAAAATGTCTAGACCGTTGTAGAAGAACCTCTCAACAACCATAGGTGGGGCATTTGGGTGCATGTATAATTGCTTCACATATTGAAGCATTTCCTCTGCTGTAAAATCTCCCAGAACATCCTTTTTTCTTCCCTTTGTTTTCCTCCAAGTGCCTTTCGGGTTCTTTGCAAACTCTATGGCATCTTCCCATTCTTTATCCACCAAGCATTTCCTTCTCTTCCTCTGGTTAAGGGCATGAAAGAGCCTTTCAGCTTCTCTACGTTCACTCCCATTTGGCATATGTTTTATCTTCAGTTTGGTGCTCTTACATTCTTTATCGAACCACCGATTACATGGTAGCCCTTTTGTACATGTTCTCTTATTTTTTCTCTGCCCCAAAACTGTTTGTGCAGTAGAGAATAATGCTTCCCTCATTCTATTCTAATCTAGCATGCATGTGTTCTTGAGCAATGTATCTACAGCCTCTTCATAATATTCCCTTTTGTCTGTGTCCATGCGGAGGGACCAGTTTTCTGTTGTGGCTGTTTTAACTTCTGCCAAATGGGGTATGTGCATCTCGATGTAGAGAGGGGTATGATCCGATTCATGCATTTTTGAGCCTATCTTGTAACATGCTACTAGATGTATTGTATTTGTGGAAACTAGAACATAGTCCACTACACTTTGTCCTCCACTAGCTGGGAAACAGGTCGGGACCTTTGTACGTGGAAATAAGGATGTTCCATTTAACTCAATCATTTGAAGGCCATCGATCAGACTCATAAGTGCTTCCCCATGTGCATTAGTCTCCTTATCTTGAGAGCATGGATGCCAACTAGTGTCTATTTCAATCTCTTCCTCTTTATTGTATTCATGTCCTATCAATGACTGAATTTGGGCATTTCCAATGTGTGCATTCATGTTTCCCATTATTATTACTCATTTCTTGGAGCTGAAGTGGGCCACATCTGAGCATAGATCTCCAAATGGGTCTGAGGCATCTTTACCATATCGTGGATAGTATGGGGATTCCCGACGTGGGATGTAGCATCCCACAATGTATAATGGCATTGGCTTCATCTCTATCTTTATCCATATGTATCTTTTGTAAGGATCATCCTTGCATAAACTAACAATGTCTTGTAAACATTCCTTGTACATGCATGCAATCGCTCCTTGCCCACGAGTGCCTGCTCGTGTTTGCCATAGTGAATGTACCATGTATCCTTGAACTGCTGGTAATCTTTGCACGTCTCTTTCCCATGTTTCTGCTAAAAAAACTATCTCTGCATCATCTAACACATCATTGAGACTAGAGCCTTTATGCCATGGGAAACCCCTACAGTTCCAGAACATTATTTTAAGCATTGTTTGGGTCCCATGGGCTGCGTGTCCCTAGAGAGTCTTAGCTTCCTCTACCTCTTGCTCCTTTGTACGTGCTTCATAAAAATTGCGTCTCTCTGCCTGTTGTTTAGGTGTCCTATCCTCAGTGACAAAAAAAGAGGTCCCTCTTAGGTAGATCCTACTGCTGTCCAGGATGATTGCTCTTTTCCTAGCATCCAACATCGTGCAAATGATAAACCGATGGTAATCTTTGTCTTCCTTTTTTTTTCCAACTCCGTGTGCCCCAAAAACTGTTACATCTGGCATCGCAAAATGTTCAGTAAAAAAATCTGTTACTTTCCTTGCGAAGGACAGTGGTGACTCGTCTTCTTGCTCGGGTATACCCTTTAGTACAATGTTCTGTGCCCTTCTTTCTCTGTCAAGAATTTCTTTTTCGTCCAGATCTCCCTCAGCTTGCCTATGCTTCTTAGAAACCTCTATTACAGTTTCACTGGCAGTGGTATTCCCAGTTTTCACTGCATCTGCCCAACTAGTGGGCTGTTTGATAGATCCTTGCATGCATCGTGTCCCTTGGAATTCTTCTAGTGTCTGTTGTAGCTGATCTATTTTAGCTTGCTGCATAGTCACAGTCTGTGCAAGATTTGCATTCTTTTGTTCAATGTTTGCATTCTTGTATTCAAGCTCTTGGCACTCGAGAGCAAGGTTGCTTAGTTCCTGCTGTTGTTGGGCCATAGTTGCTTGCAAAGTAGCCAAAAATGTCCAAATGCTTCCTTGTGATGGAATGAGATGGACTGCAATTTCATCTAATGCCAAAGGAATTACCTCTGTTGTTGGGGATTGTGGTACTGCTGCTGCATTCAGAGACTGCATTGTCTTTGTCAAGGCTGCATTCATTGTTGCTTTACCATTTTTTGGCACTGTTCCAGAGCTTCCCATTTGACTGGTTTTCAGAATGGGAGTGGAGTGAGAGGAATGCCCACTGCGTAGTATTCTCCTGTTGAGGGCTGGAGATGCCAGATTGTAGAAAGAAATTGGTGACGCCTGGCAGAGAACTGCCCACAACTTCGCGCACGTCAAGATATTGAACGCGCACAGAAAGAGTGCCGGCAAGCCATTGTCTGCGGAGTGGATTCAAGATGTGAAGGCCTGGCTGTGCAAGGCATACGAATCGCCCCCACTGCTCCACAATCCCAACGCTAGCCAAGGCTATGAGCGAATAAGACAAAGCAGGCGGTGTGGCAACTGAAAAATCGGATCAGAGCACATTCTCATCGCTCTTCTGAGAGAGAGAGAGAGAGAGAGAGAGAGAGAGAGAGAGAGAGAGAGAGAGAGAGAGAGATTATTTCTATCACAATCGCTCTATCGGGAGGGAGCGGAGAGGCTAGCAGCCTAACGAGAGGCGGAGGGGCAGGGTGGAGAGGCTAGCGGGGCAGGGCAGAGAGGGAGTTGTTGTAGAGGCAGGGTGGAGAGAGGCTACGGGAGGGGGAGCGGAGAGAGAGAGGCTACGAAGGAGGGAGCGGAGAGGCTACGAGAGGGGGGCAGAGAGGCTACGCGAGGGGGAGTGGAGAAAGAGGGGCTACGGGAGAAGGGGCGGAGAGGCTACGGGAGGGGGGGCAGAGAGGCTACGGAGAGCACGTAGAAATGGAGAGAGAGAGATCCAATGGAGGAGAACTCGCAGCCCGAGGCAAAAGGATGCCAAATGAGGAGGGAAGGGCTCAAGGAGAAGTCTCCGGATCAATTCAGCACGCTCCAAGTGGCTCCAAACGCCGGCACACAGCTCGAGGCAGCAAGAGAACATTGGGACACTTCACGAAACAGCTTCAAAGTGCTGGAAAAGCTTCGATTTGGCTGGTACGCACCCCTAGACAGTTCCGTACAGCAGGAAATAGAACCAAAATGCAGGCACAAACTTCGAGGCTGGTCGAAACAGTCTTTTGGTGCATTAAATGCAGGCGCAGCAGCTCCGTACAGCCTATACGGATGGCTGTACAGTCATAGGTGCGAATTAAATGAGCCGTACAAACTGGACGGGATTCGGTACAGCAGGTAGCTGCCACACGTGCGAGGTAAAAACTGAGAAAAAACAGCTCCAAACGCCTCCAAATGCAGCTCCCTTCGTGGTGGTTGCTCCAAAATGCGGTCTTCTCGTGTCAAGATCAGGGTTTTTGCGACAGAAGTGCTTGGAGAGGCTTCAAACACTCTCGGGTGTGTAGAAACCAGCAAAACCAGCAGGAATGAGGGCTCAGGAGGCTGCCAAACAGCTTGGGAAAGCTGTCAATGGCTGAGGGAATGGATTCCCGACCTGCTGTGATACCACTGTTGGGTGTTGGAAGCAATGGAAGCTCAAAAATGGAAGCGCAATGGAGAAAAACAAGATGCTGTAATAGATTGTTGTAAAACTGAAGTGTGGAGGCTCAAGGGAGAGCCAACATAACAAAACCCAAGGGCTAACTGTCCTAACTGGACTAAGTGTCCTAACTGACCTAGATGGTACATAAACTAACTATACCAATAGTCCTAACTGACTATAACTAGGCCTACAAGGCTCATACCAAGGTATAAGTTGCATCTATGGATAGCCCATGAGATAACCTACAGTTTCCTCACACAGACTCCGTATCGACTCCGTATCGAGAGCGGCAGAGTAGAGCAACTACCCAGGGAGAGGCGCATATGCACATTGTGTGCAATGCAGGAGGTTGAGACAGAGGAGCATTTCATCTTTAGGTGTCCTGTTTACTATGAGATCCAAGGGCGTTTCTACTGCCTGTTCAGAGCTAGCTATGGGATTTTGGCCCGTTTCCTCTCCTACCCAGACCAGCGATGTTTGGCAGGTTTCATTCATGAGACACTTAGACACTGCGAGAGGATACTCCGAGCACGGAGCCAGGTTCAGACTTCTTCCTCGGCTGATCCCTCTCATAGCTCTATCACGGAGTTCTTTCAGTCAGACCACGTAGACCCCCGCGGGACGAGGCCTCGACATGACTATGACCTCAGACCCAGTGCTGGTGACCCGACAGCTCAGACAGAGGTTTGACACACAGATCACACTGGGGGACATATCCTCCTTGTTTAGAGTCGGAGCGCGACTGACGGGGGTCACAGTGGCCCTGGCTAGACGCAAAGCTACGACAAGGAGACGTGCCAGCACTGCACCTTTGAGGGGGCGACAACACTCTATTACCAACTGCCTCATCCATCCTGACGTCTTGCGGTTGATGATGATGATGATGATGTTGATGATATGCAGAGACATATATAGTCGACTACTAACATGACTATGTTGTACTTAGGACTTAGTACTGCCATTTTGCATTTTTTGCATTTTGCATTGGTGTGAATGCTCGTTTAGTAGCTCCACTACCACAGCTCATTGTATCAGGTTTTTCACAGTCTCATAGACCCATCGGTCTTCCGAAGACTTTAATAAACTTTCTTTCTTTCTTTCTTTCTCCTTATATGTGCAGGGAACAATCTCTTTCAGAGTCTCTGTGGAAGTAGGTTGGCAAGTTCATGGAAGTCCAAGATTTTAAATTCAAATCCCCCATCCTGGCATTGGGAGCCCCAAGCAGGATAACCTTTCCTTGCTGTCCAGTGTCCATACCTCTTGATGTCCTCATAAAGTGTGAAAAAAGGAAATATTTGTGCTCTACCGCTAGAGGCCCTGGCATAGTTTGATGACTTTGAAGGGAAGTAGCATACTATGAATAAACATGTGTGGTGGAAGGTCTCCTGATGCAAATCTGTAGGTAGTATTCTCATCTTTTTCTCGTATCATGATGTATGACTGTAGGTATAAGTGGAACAAGACTGCCACTCCACCCTATCCCATACCCTCTCAATGCATGTGTTTGCCCTATGTGTGGACATTCAAGTATATACATGTACAATGGGCATACCTTACTCAGGACTCTATTGTCTCTGTGTATACCATCACCATGATGTCCCTCCCTGGAAGGTGTCATGAAAGTTATATTGGGCCGAGTAGAGGCCTCCGTGTTCCACAGAACAAAGGTCAAAGTATTGGGGCCTCATGTCCCTTTCTAGTAAGAGATGGAGGCTTCCAGTTGTCCATGATAACTCTCCCATCTTTGTAGACTGCCCATTTTCCTTTGGCCTTAGTTTGCATGACCCTCTTAAGCTCCTCTTTTCCTCGCTCTATGCCGATCTGAAAAAGAATCTGGAAGAGTTTAAAACGGTCAAGGCCAGGTCAGTGAGAGTTGAACAAAGTGGAGACTGGCATCAAGGCAAAACATACCAAAGAAGCTAAATCTGGTCCGAGGCAAGGAGTGGACACAAACCTTTCAATGCTGCCAATCCCTGATTGCTGTAGCACAGGCATCCGTTGAGGGAGACTCTTGAAAGCCTCCTTGAAATCCTTGATGGATCCACCCATTTGGCCCTCCATGGTGTCAATCCGTAGATGTCAAAGATGCTTTCCTGAAGGACAAAAGAGCAATGCAAATCCAATTGTACCTTGCTGTTTTTGACTGGCAAAAGTATGTCCACATCTGGACAACATGCACTGAAAATGAGAGTCTGTCCAACTATTGACGGACAGGAATCGGCAATTCCATTCGGGCACTGGGTTTGTAGAAAAGAGCCTGTTTATGGAGGGTTCATCTGAGAGTCTAGAGAAGGTTCGTCTTTTCTTGGAGGTGTACTGTTTGGCATCATGTGCCAAGATCAACTAGAACAAGTCAATTGGTTTCTTAATAGGGTTTTCCAAGTTTTGGGGGCAGACCTTAGTTTCCATTGTATTTGCTGGGGGACAGACTGCAAGACAATTGGGACTCGGCATCTCAATAGAGTAGCAGATTGCCCTAGTGCTAGAGAGTGTTTGGTGTAAGCTCCTTAATTGGATTTCGGCCAGAATCTCTTAGACCAGGTTCTTTTTAAGCTATGGCCTAGTATATTGTCTCTTGCTGGTGCTTTCATAGGGGTTGCATGGGGCACCTTAGGCATTTGGTGCGTCCTATAGGCAGGTTCGAATGGCAAACGGAATATTGGGGCCAGGTTGCTTGGAAGATAATGATTGTACCCCAGAGGAGAGCCTGGTTATCATTGATCTAGAGATGCAAAGTAGAACCATGCTAGGGAAGCTCATGGATAGGGGCCTTGCTTCAGGCTCCGGAGCCTTGGAAGATTCTGTAAGGGCTTCTAAGGAACACGCCTTGTGTCGGGGGACAATGGGAACAGTCTCACCGGTGGATCTTCACAGGGAAGGGGCAACTGCTGATGATGCTTGATGAGGCAGCCTCATATGGGCCAGCCCCAGGCTAGAGAGGAATTTGAGTGTCAGCCCCCGATCTAGCACTTGGAGGTCTGAGAGCAAGAGGGTCGAATGCTTGGTAGGCTGTAGCTTATGCACATTGGCTGGGCTTAGTGGGACAGTTGTCTGGGTAAATCCCGGGGGGGGGGGGCGTGTGTGGAGTTGGCTCCCCTAGAAGCCTGAGGAGCAGCTGGGATCACTCGCCACTGAAGGGGAGCATAGCAGGATGCAGGAGATCAATGCAGCCATCCTGAAGGCAAGCTACATATCCTTCATGTTGGTTTTGCGAGGTTTCTAGGACACGAGCCCCTCTGAGAGTTTTTTCCTTTCATCGGTACTGTGACCATCGTTTTCAGCACGGGATTGGGTGGGTCATTCCAGATGGAGTCAGCAGCGAGAGGAGAGTGATCAGGGGATGACAAGGTCTTGGTTTCAGTGGAGTGTCAGAGCATTCTTGATGGGCCATTTAGGATGGAACTAGATCATTGACCCCAAAGCATTCTGGTATGGTCAAGACTACTCTTGATGGTATGCGAGGGCAGGTCTTTGCGGGAGGTGTAGTAGGACCTAAGGGAGTGAGCTACCCAAGATGGGCAGGGACTCTATCAAAAGAGACACTGCTCGGGTGATTGTGTGTGATCTCACAGTTTTGGTAAATTTCTCATGAGGTTATTGATAACTGTCATTGATAACTATTTGATTTGATGGGAGTAGGGGAAGTTACACTCACTCTCAGTTGGCATACCAATGACAATTTAATCCTCTCGCTTAGGATCCTGTTTTGATCTAGTACCACTATCCTCAAGGTTGTTCCTTGTAGGTTATTTCCTTAACTGGCTACAGTTGGTAGCAGATTGTGATGCTGAGCTATTAACCTGAGCATTCATGATTGTCACGTCAGCGTTTTGGTTAACTTAAAAAAAAAAAACAAAGAAAAGAAAGAATGATGGTGTTGTTTTTTTGTCTTCAGCTAAGCAGGCAACTCTGTTTCAATGATGCATCTTTTTAATGCTTTTGTGTTCATACTTCAGGTACCAAACACATTTGAGTTTGCAGATTGGATAGGTCGCACAAAAAAGAAGAAGATTTACGTGACTGGGTAATACAAGCTTTGCACTACTGCTTTCAGGACGTTTGGCTCTGTTTCTGCAACGTTGATCTCAGGAGACTATGCCTTGACTCTTGATTCTTGATGGATAATGTAGGAAGAATAGAATCTTGTTTACATGGCAGTCTCCTTATCTTACTTTTGGTTAATCTAGACTCAAGCAGTTCTTTTGAAGTCAGTTGCTTTGATGTTTTGTGTGGATTTCTGAGCTTTTGCAGTAAATATACCAGGCAAACAACTCAGCCTAGGCTTTGAAACTTAGCTCCATATGAGCTAGCTTCAGAATAAACAGTATGTTCTCTGCAGCTTAGGTCTGAGACCTGACCCTGGTCCTTAGGATGATGATAGTCCATGTTGATCATGTTGTTGAAGACACCTTCCTGTTCTGACCTCTATTGATGACCTGATCCTTGAGCTCGGCCAGAGTCTCAACCCAGCTAAGTGTAAGGGTTAGTAGAGGAGTGGCCTGAGCTAAGCAACGGTTGAGTGGGGGTTAAGGACCATGCTTCCCTTGTATGGAAGTCTGTAAGGCTGCCATCTCCTTCTTGAGCTTCTCCTTCTCAGATTTCAGCTCTTCCATTGCCTTGCACGTCCCTTCTGGTGTCCCTTGCATGTCCCTCAGCTACTGTAATTGTTTCCCCATGGCTTGCATTTTATCATTGAAGCTGGTCTTTTCAGCTTCCCATGTTTCTTTCTCCTTCTCCCATTCATCTTTCTTGCTTTTCTCCTTCCTCTATTCCTCTTGCATACATCCTCCTTGTTTCTTGATTTCATTTAATGTTTTGTCAATGCCACAGATCGTGGGGGGGCGTGAGAGCCCTAGTACCTGTTGCGGGGGATTCTTTTGCAGGTCACGCTGCTGTCTGGCGGCCCTGGTGCTGTCGGAGGGGCCCTTGCAGGTTACGGGGACCCTAATGCAAGTCCATTGGAGGTGGAGCAGATGGAACTAGCCCCGAGGGCTTGTGTTAGATGGTGCAGGTGCAGCTGGGAGTGGCACAACCTGGTAGGGCAGGGGCTGTGACCGAGGCAGGGCTGGTGGGGGTGCCTGAAGGGCTGGCAGGGATGGCTGGAAGGAGGCAGGGGGTAGCTGACGGTGGCGGGGAGGTGGCTGAGAGAGAAAGAAAGAAAGAAAGAAAGTGTATTATTGTCCACTAAAGGCCAAAATGGGCCCATGGGACATCAAGAACTCTGCATACAAGATAGCACAAAATCAACGTGCCACAAAGAAGAGGCATCGTCGAATATCATCTAAGTGCTACGCAATACAATGCAGGTGAAAGTACATAATGTCAAATCTGAGCCCAAATACAAAGTAAACTAGATGCAAGAAAACCGCCCCTGGGTGCAAAATGGGGGGATGAGTACAATATGCCAATGCAAAGATACAAGTCCAGGTGTCACGGAGTCTGAGAACCAAAATAATACTGGAAATCCCGTCCATCGACTCTGCCTCCTGCTATGAGAGTACAAATCTGAGCAAAGGTGAGGTGAGCGGCTGGTGGGGCGAGATCTCCATGAGTAAGTCTCCTCCGAAAAGCTGCCATCATCCTGGATCGTCTGGAGATGAAGCGGCGAGTACGTCCCCTATGTAACAAGATCCTGCGGCGTCTACAAACCATCTCATATGTACATCCACAGGGTGGAGGCATGTGTCCTGTGTGAGCTCTGACCTCCTCATGCTCCTCCTGGTCTCTGTCCTCTGGTATAGCGTGTGCCTGAGGTCTATCAGGCTGGGCTCCTATCACGCTCCGGTCTGTGCTGATGGTCTCTGAGGTAGTCTCGTCGAAGCATAGTGGCCTCCCTGACATAAAGAGCTAGGCAATGCTGATCCTCATAGTCCATCACTCGTGAGAGAGGTCCAAAGCCATCCGTGAAGAGACAGTGGAATCTACCTCTGAGCTCATAATATAGCGGGCATCTGCAAATGAAGTGCTCCTCTGACTCCACCTCTCCCATGGTGCAACAAGGGCAGATCCTGGTCTCTCGGCCTGGTCGCCGTCCATCCTCCATGCGTCGCATCCTACCAGCCTCTATCTCGAGCTGATGCGAAGAGACTCTAAGCTGGCCAAGGGCAATCCTTAGTGAGCGGGACATGTGGATACCTGTATAGCCTGGTGGAATGACAAACCCATCCTCTGAGATCCGAAGGAAGTGGTCACGATATGTGGCCATCTTCGTCGGAAGCTGCGTGGGATAAATCCAAGTGCGATACGTATGAAGCTGCAGCAAGTCTGCTCTCGTGACTTGGCTAAGCTCGTGGCGAGTCAACTCGAGATGAGGGGCATCCATGCTGTATCGGAAGGGAGGCAGTCTATCCATGTCTAGTCCAAGAGATGTGAGCCACCTAGTGAGTCTGAAGTACCAGCAGTATCGGGCCCCAGATCGTGCCAACTCCATAGAAGATGCAAGTGCTAACCATGGCAACCGAGCTCTGCCTGCTGCTGAGTCTCCAAACTCCCTAACCCTGTGCAAATACATGACCGACTGAAACGCTGCATCCAATGCAAGGGGAGTAGCTCCAAACTCTGCTAGCATGATCTCGTGCGGAATTGTAGCCTTGGCCCTAATGAGCCGAGAGAACATGATGATGTGTAACCTCTCTACTCGTCTCCAATCTGCAGCGTCGAGGTCTCCTGCCCAGAAAGGAGCTGCATACATCGCAGCTGGTCTCACCAATGTATCAAAAAGCAAGGATTTCGTATCGGGATGCTGAAAGTGGGACTGAAAACACTGACGCTCAAGATGAGCCAACGAAGCATACCCTTTACTAATCCTATCTCGTGCTGCATATGTCATGGTGAAGACCGGTCCCCCGAAAACTGCCCCCAAATAAGTGTACTCTCTAACAAGCTCAATGGGCTGTCCGTCATAAGTGAAGCAAAACTCATCCGTGCTGTAAATACGATCAGAGGTGTTGAAAACCATAACCTTGGTCTTGCCAAGGTTTACGGTCAACCCCCTGTCCTGGCAAAACCTGTGGAGTGTTTCAATATGTGCCTGGAGGCCCTGAGCAGTAGAGGAAATGAGAACCACATCATCCGCATACAGGAGGATAGGAATGGAGGATCCTGAGAGAGTAGAGCCCACACCGCCTGTCATCTGTACAAACATCTCTAGCTCATCAATATATAATCCAAAGAGAGTAGGAGAGAGCGGGCAACCCTGCTTCACCCCAATCGTGCTGCATACCTCCTCTGAGAGCCCCTCATGTGTCCGAACCCGACCAATGACCCTCTCATACAAAGCCATGATAGCCCACTGTATCTCTCCACTGAAGCCCATCTGACGAATCCTCTGAAACAATCTGAATCGCGGAACTGTGTTAAATTCCTTCCTGAAGTCCACCAAGCAACAATAAAGCCGTTGCTTTCTTGACTTCGCCTCCTCTACCAGTGCCCTGAGTGTGAGGATGTGGTCAAGTGTCGAATGATCCCTGCGAAATCCAGCCTGCCCTCTGGCTCTGAGTCCTGTCGTCTCGGCATGGTCATTTATACGGCTTTCCAAAACTGATGCATAGGTCTGGCCATAACGTGGCCAATCATGATGGTCCTGTAATTCGACGGCTGCATAGGGTCCCCCGACTTGTGGATAGGTACTATGGTATTGCCTAACCAGGACTGTGGTAGGTCTGTACAAACAGACTCATTGAAGAGACGGGAAAGAACAAAATCTAAGGCATCAATCCCATGGATTACATACTCCGCTTGCAATCCATCATGATCCTTAGCTCTCCCGTTCTTCAATCGGTGGACTGCTGCACGGACACTCTCTGGTGTGAAGAGACTAGATGAAGCTAGCCTAGGGGTATGGGATAAATCGATGGCTGGCTGATCTGGAACATCGTATAGAGCTGAAGTATATGCAGACCAGACACGTGGATCTGTGAGGGGGCTCTGAGACTTCAAGCGGAGGAATTTTCTCCAGAATTCCTTGGAGTCACAGCTGAAAAGTAAGCTTCTCAGCTCCTCCTCATTCGGCGTTTCTTGCGCCTAACCAACTGCTTGTAGTCTCTCTTGGTTTCGGCAAGGAGGGGAGACTTCTCCTTGGTCTCAAGGTGAAGTTTCCTGCGGAGTTCCTTACAATCCTCGTCATACCAACTGTTGCAAGGAACAAAACCAACCGGTGGGGGACTAGACGAATGACATGTGGCAGGGAACGACATGTGAGCGGCAGAAACGAGTGAAGTATGTACAAGTTCCCACCGGTCCTGCGTGGATGGTAGGGGGTGCGAGGGGGTGAGCGGGGGGGTTGAGCGAGGGGGTGAGCGGGTGCGAGGGGGTGAGCGGGGGGGCTGAGCGAGGGGGTGAGCGGGGGGGCTGAGCGAGAAGCGGGTGCGGGGGGTGAGCGGGGGGGCTGAGCGGGGGGGCTGAGAGAGAGAGAGAGAGAGAGAGAGAGAGAGAGAGAGAGAGAGAGAGAGAGAGAGAGAGAGAGAGAGAGAGAGATTAACGTCCACGGGAGGCCTCGCGGGCCTATGGGACAAAGTATGGAATCAAGTAACTCATACAGATCACTGTGGGCCGGGGCAAAGGGCTCACTAAGGCCCTTGTTGAGTACTAAAATGCTATACTAGTACAAAATAGCAAAAAAAGTAGCAAAATAGCATGAGAGTGGCATGAAGATATCAAGTGCTCAGAGCTAGAGTCCCAAGTGCATGAACCGGCTCCACGTATCCAAGCTCCATGATGTCTCTCTGATGAGATGCAAAGAGCTCACGTAGCTGTATTTGTCGGGATGTCTCCTATGGTGGTGGAGGACGTGGTCTCCTCGATCTCTGGATCCGATGGGCTATGTCAAGGGTGATGCCTCGCCTCGGTCGATCTCCCCTAAGGAGGGCTGAAATAGGTCGAACCTCGATCGTGTGTGCTCTGGTCGCCTGTCGCGCTGTGTACGGTCTCTGTGGCATGTGCCCCTCGTTTGACAGTGCTATGTCGGCTCCCTCCACTGGTCCATATATCTGTCATGTCGCCTAGCTGCTCCTCCTCTATCCCAGAGTGCCCTGGGGCCGAGTCAAATGCATAGAAATCAGTGACCTGTCTCTGTGCTCGGTCTACCTCGGTACCTTGTGGTGCTGTGGTCCCATTCTCCTGCTCTCTGATATGTCGTAGTAGTATCTCCTTGTGTCGTCGCATCTCCATTAGATAGAGCCCAATACAGACCTGGTCCTGGAAGTGGATCAGTCGTGAGAGTGGGCCAAAGCTGTACCCCTCGTGAAAAAGGCAGTGGTAGCGCCCTCGGATCTCATAGTAGGCTGGACAGACACATAGAAAGTGCTCCTTTGTCTCGACCGCCCCCATCGTGCACAACTTGCAAGTTCGTTGCTCTCTTGGTATGCGTGCCACTCTCCCTGTCTCGATCCTCAGCTAATGGGACGAGACGTGCATCTGTCCGATGGCAATCCTCAGTGCGTGTGAGACTCCTCTGTCCTTGAGATACTGAGGTCTGATGATGAGCCCATCTTCCGATACTCTCAGAAAGTGGTCATAGTAGAGCTGGGTCTTGGTGGGAACTCTTGATCCCCCCCCCAAGTGCAAGATGTGTGGAGCTGGAGGAGAACTAATCGTATGATGCGGTTAATCTCATCTCGTGGGATCGACTCGGGCGGTGCATCCATGCTATACTGAAACGGGGGAAGCGGATCCATTTGAATGCCGTGATTGGCAAACCATGCGGTGATGCGTGCAAACCATGCTGTACCTGCCCCACTCTCAGATAGTTGTATGGAGGACTCTAGTGCCAGCCTCAGAAGTCTCTCACGAGGTAGGTCCCAAACTCTATGGAGAAGAAGAAGAAGAAGAAGAATGTATTACCGTCCTCTGGGGGCCGAGAAACCGACCCATGGGACCCATGAAAATTACAATACAAGTGTCTCCCTTCTTTTATGGAAGGGGTAGGAAAACAACTATTCTGAAATACATTGAGTAATACAACATTCCCGATATTGAAGAATCTTGGCAATAAAATTGCCCAGAGTGGCTATATGGGTATGTGAAAGCAAGCTTGCGAGGGTGTCGTGTTCCTTTGTAATGTTGTTAAAGTCCCTCCTTATGCATGCATATCGTGGGCATGTAAGGAGGACATGTGCCTCTGTCTCTACTTGTTCTTGGTCACATAACTTGCAAAATCTTTGTTCCCTTGAGACATCTCCCCAAGCACCTTTCTCTACCTCCAAAGTGTGTGATCGGGTGCGGATGAGTGCAATACTTCTTCTTGCATTTGCAGGTATGGGTATAGTTATGTACTTTTGTGCATTATCTTCCTCCTTGGAGTAGGTGTCCCAATAAATGGGATTGATATGTGTACAATAGTACTCATACTTAGCCCTTTTCTCAGCTGATTGCCATTTTTGTTGCAATATTCCCAACAAAGCTTTATGAAATGCCTTCTCATCCATTTCCCCGGATGACATCTCAAGGTAGGATGTTACTCTCCATCTTTGGAACCATCTTTGAATGTCTTGCCACCAACCAGATGATAACATCTTGCTTTTGTTTGTCTTTTGAGGCCTTTTACTTGCTTCCCATGCTTTCATTGGTAATCTCTGCCACCCCATGTTCTTGACCTTCTTCACATATTTGAAAACCCTTCGTAGTGCTCTCAGTTCAATGGGCCTTGTACCAGTCTCAATAAGCATGATTGAGTACGGTGTAGTAATTTTGACTCCTAGATGCCGTCTTAGAAATGATTTCTGTATTTTTTCAATATCATTCCATTTTGATGCTGAGATGCTTCCTCCCCATACTTCTACTGCATATAGCACTGTTTGCACCACATATGCAGTCTTCGGAAAACCGATGGGTCTATGAGACTCTGAAAAACCTGATACAATGAGTTGTGGTAGTGGAGCTACTAAACGAGCATCCATACCAATGCAGAATGCAAAAAAATGCAAAATGGCAGTACTAAGTCCTAAGTACAGCATAGTCCTATCCCGACTATATATATATCAATCTCAGCATCATCATCGGCATCATCATAACCATCATCATCATCATCATCATCATCATCATCATCATCATTAGCATCGTCAACAACAGGACATCAGGATGGATGAGGCTGTGGAAGTGGAGGAATGAGTTCAACAATAGAACGCTGTCGCCCCCTCAAAGGTGCAGTCCTGGTACGTCTCTTGGTCGTAGCTCTGCGTCTAACCGAGGCCACTGTGACCCCCGTCGGTCGGGCTCCGATCCTAAACAAGGAGGGGATGCCCCCAAGTGTGATTTGTGAGTCAACCCTCTGTTTGAGTTGTTGGGTCACAGGCTCCAGGTCACGGTCGTGTCGAGCTCTCGCCTCAAGGGAGTCTATGTAATTTGGCTGAAAGAACTCCGTGATAGAGCTCTGAGAGGTATCAGTCGAGGGAGAAGGTTGCTCCTGTCTCCGTGCTCGGAGTATCCTATCGCGGTGTCTGAGCATCTCATGAATGAAACCAACCAAGCATCGCAGGTCTGGGTAGGGGAGGACACGGGCCAACATTCCATAACTATCTCTGAAGAGGCAGTAGAAACGCCCTCAGATCTCATAGTAAACAAGACACCTGAAGATAAAGTGCTTCTCTGTCTCAACCTCCTACATGTCACACAGTGTTCATATGCGCCTCTCCCTTGGTAACCGCTCTGCTTGGCCGCTCTCGATACGAAGTCTGTGTGAAGAGGCCCGGAACTGCCCAAGGGAGATCCTCACCGAGTGGGGTCGGTGAATCTGCGTGTATCTTGGTGGATCAAGGAAGCCCTCCAGTGTGATATGTAGGAAGTGATCTCTGTAGAAGCTCAGCTTCACTGGAAGATCACTCGGGCCCAACCAAGTCCGGAATGTATGTAGCTGTAGTAGATCCTCACAGATAACCTGGTTGACCTCGTGTGATAGGAGGGGAGAGAAAGGAGCATTTATGTTGTACTAGAAAGGAGGTAGTCTGTCCATGTGGAGCCCTAGTCTTGCAAACCATCTCTCTGTGCGTGCATACCAACACCTGTGATCTCCCCCTGTTGCAAGAAGACCCAAACTCAGCTTGTATGATCTGGTGAGGAATTGATGGTTTATTGCGGATCATCCTGTTAGAATTATAGATATAATTCAGTAGTGACCAATGTAATTTAATAAGCTAGTTAGGGGCACTTTTCCCTCTTTAAGAGGTTTTTCCCCCTAACCGCAGCTAGTCCACTAACTATGGTTAGTGACTACTAAGGTTTTATCACTAGGACAAAACCTTATCTCACTCCTTCAGTTGTAACACTTACACTCTTCTATTGCAACTAAGCTCTCAGCTCACTCTTTTGCTCTCTCTCCACTCACACTCACATTTGGTATCAGAGCAGATTGTGCTCTTGGACCTGCTCCCTGCTCCCAGACTCTAGCTCCCGTGAGCTCCCTTTGCTGGCCGTACCTTCTGTCTGCTGCAGTCTCGTCATCCCGTACAGTGCCGTACATTCCGTACAGGTCCGTACGGCCCTGCTACTCCAGCATGTACTACACCTGCGTTGATCGTCCGTACCTGCTTGTACCCGTCGTACCTGCTCGTACATGCAATCTCGTCGTCCGTACCTGCTCGTACCTTCGTCAACTGCAGATCTGCCGTACCTACTCGTACCCGCTGCTTCCGTACTGTGCGACCGTACGCATGTACAGCTCGTCGTCGTACAGCCTTCAGCCCCGTACGTACCTGCGCCGTACTAACTGCTTTGTAGATTTGCTCGTCCATACATCCGTACTGCTCGTCTGCACGTGTGGCACCAACCTACATCGACCGTACAGTATGGTCATCCGTACTCTGTTGTACAGTCACCGTACCAGTAGATTTGGTGGTATTTGTGCAGACATTTGCAGTCTTTTGCAGTCATTTGGGTATTTTCGGGTTCGTGTTGCTTGTGAAGCATTGCGGGCAGATTCAGAGGTTTAGTCCAAAAATTTGGGGCTTTCTGCTGAAATTGCAAAATTTGGGGCTTTCTGTGCTTTTGCCCCTTTCTGGTTGCAATTTCAAGCTCGAAATTTGGGGCTTTCAGTTTTGCAGTACAATTTCACAGTGAAATTTGGGGCTTTTGTAGACAGAGCGCAATTCTTGCAACATTTGGGGCTTTTGATCAATTTGCCCCTTTCTGGTTGCAATTTCAGGTCTATTTTGGGTTTTTTGTGTCGGGAGAGCAATTTTGGAGATTTCAGTTCATACTGCCTTTCTTGAAGTGTTTTGCAGCACTTTTGGCAGATTCTGGAGAGTTTTTGATGCTTGGACAGATTTCTGACAGTTCAAGTGCAAAAATCTCAGTTGTATTTACAGCTAGTGCTTGGCTGTGTTTTTTGGGAGTTGTGCATTTCATTCCCAGTAAGGGAATTCAGTTTTGTATCTGCTAAAATCTCTTTCTTAGATATGGCCCAGCAAAATCAGAATGATTTCCAGTTCGGTGGTCTTTCACAGGAAGACAAGTTGGATGGTACCAACTACTCCCTTTGGAGTTTTATGGTACGCAATATTCTGATTTCTTGCAATTTATGGGATTATGTGAATGGGGGTGAGATCCGACCAGCAGGTATGGCACCTAATACCCCTCCCTAGCAAGGAGGTGGAAGAGGTCGTGCACAGGGTGCAGTTGCAGTACAGGTTGTTGGTGCAGCTGTAGCCACCACTCCAGAACAAAAGAGATGGGATTCAAGGGATGCCTTACTTTGTCATGCATCTCTCTTTTAGTGAAAAGATTTTATCATTCCGCATATCCGGTCGTGTAAGACCTCGAAGGCAGCGTGGGATATCTTAGAAAGCATGTATGCAGCACGGAATGATGCAAGGGTATCTTTCTTGAAAAGAGAGTTAAGTAATACACATATGGAAGAGGGTGACTCCATGTCAGTCAACCTCACAAAGCGACAGGATCTCAGAGAGCAACTATTAAACATTGATGAGATTATTCCTGATTCAGAGATGATTACCACCACTCTGGAGTCTGAATTCTCTTCCTGAGACTTATCTCAGCTTTCATACCTCGCTGAACTTATCATTGAGGGGGGGTGCAAATCCTCTCACTTTTCATGAGTTGATAGGACTTGTGGTTCAGGAAGAGCAGACCAGGAAAAACTTGGCTTCACGTGCAGGTGAACAAGCTATGCTCTCAAACTTCAAGTCAAAAACAAAGGGACAGGCAAAGACATTAGTAAATCAGCCTTCGAGTGGGTCAGGACAGCCTTCACAAAAGGCTAAGAATGATGCAAGTAAGCCCAAGAAGAAGGGTTTTTGTCATTACTACAAAAAGCCAGGTCATCACATTGCAGAGTGCAGGAAAAGGCTTGCAAAAGAGAAGAAAAACAGCTCCGGTATGGCTGTTTCAGATTCAGCTCCTCATGCATCTGACAGTGGGGATGCTGCAGCCAACTTTGTTGGACAGGATTATGCCTTTTTATCTTGCATTTCAGATTCTAGGCTGGCTGCTCAAGATGCTCAGGATAGTACAGCCACTTGTAATGATGATACATATGCCTTTTTGACTTGCAGTTATGATCCTTCCACGGATGCATCAGCTTTCAGTGTCAATGAAACACTGAATACTTGGTATTTTGACAGCGGTGCCTCCAAGCATATCACTTCCAGGAAGTGTCTCTTCACTTCCTTGCATCCACCTCCCATTGGTAAGAAAGTCACTTGTGCCAACAACTCGTCATATTCAGTACGTGGTACAGGAGAAGTTGAGCTTACCGCCATTGATGGCTCAGTTTTCAGACTTTCAGATGTCTTGTATGTGCCTGGTATCACCAAGAATCTCCTTTCAGTGTCCACTCTTAACAGGGCTGGATTTGAGGTCATCTTTGAGGATGACAAATGTGCTGTCCGAGACAGAGAAAATGATTATGTCTTGAGATTATCTGGTACTCTGCTGCGTGGGCTTTTTCAGCTTGATCTTTTTGAGAAAAGAGCAGCCCATGCTCTTGCAGTTTCTACTCCTACTGCTGCCATGCAGAATGCAGAGTTATGGCATGCCAGATATGGCCGCATGCATTACAACAGCTTGATGACACTTCAGAAGCACTCTATGGTTGATGCATTGCCACCTCTTGAGATACCTCCTCCACATGCCTGTGAAGGGTGCATTTTAGGCAAGATGCATAGATTCCCCTTTAAAAAGGATGGTTCAGTTAAAGCTGTCTGAAAATTACAGCTTATACACAGTGATGTCTGTGGTTACATGAGGACTCCATCATTGGGTGGTCATCTCTACTTTGTTACTTTTATTGATGATTACTCCAATTTCACTTGGGTCTTTGGGCTGAAGCGCAAATCAGAAGTGTTCATGGTGTTTAAACACTTTTCAGCCATGGTTGAAAATGAATCTGGACTCAAGATACAGACATTGCGCACATATAGAGGTGGGGAATACTTGTCTGCAGATTTTGATGCTTTTCTGAAAGGCAAGGGTATTGTGCATCAGCTCACAGTGAGGCTGACCCCTCAGCAAAATGGCAAAGCCGAGAGGAAAAATAGAACTCTTATGGAGATGGACAGATGTATGCTGAAAAGCAAACACATGCCTCACAAATTCTGGCTTGAAGGTCTAATGTGTGCCAACTACATCTTAAATCGGTCTCCCACTAAGGCTTTGAAAACAAAAACTCCCATGAAGTCTGGAATGGGAGAAAGCCTCCAGTGGATCATTTCCGTGTCTTTGGATGCCTTGCATATGCTCATGTGCCAGTTGAATTTCGGCATAAGTTGTTAGATAAGGCAATTAAGTGCATATTTGTTGGGTACAGCGCAGAAAGCAAGGGGTACCGTCTCTACAATCTTGCAACACACAAGATCATTGTCAGTAGAGATGTGATATTTGCAGAAAATTCAGCTCACACTCAGGCTGAATTTCATATGCCTTCTTCTTCAGAGGATGTTTTTGAGGGGTTGCTACCCATTGCCTTGGGTTCCCCTGCTGATATTTCTGATGCAAATCAATATTTACAGCCACCTCCCGATGCTCCAGTTCAGCCACAGGATGTCTTGCCACCTAATGCCATGCACGATGAATTGCAGTCCATTAAGAAAAATCAGACTTGGGATGTCGTAGACTTGCCACCAGGTAAACATGCCATTGGTACACGATGGGTTTTCAAGGTGAAACGGAAGCCAGATGGCTCCATTGACAGATACAAAGCAAGGCTGGTTGCCAAAGGCTATGCTTAGAAAAAGGGCATAGATTATGAGGAGACTTTTGCTCCTACATCCCGGATGACCACCATCCGATCTGTTATTGCAATGGCTGCACATTTTGAGTGGAATGTTCATCAGTTGGACATTAAAACAGCCTTCCTAAATGGAGACTTGTTAGAAGAGGTTTATGTCAAACAACCTCCAGGCTTTGAAATTTCAGAAAATGCACTTCAGGTATGCAAGCTAAACAAAGCTTTGTATGGGCTGAAACAGGCCCCTCGTGCATGGTATGCCAAGATTCATGCCTTTTTGACCAGCAAGGGGCTGCACAATAGTCCTACTGAGAGCACCCTCTACATCAAGAAGGATGGGGGGGAAATTTTAGTCATCATTCTTTATGTCGATGACTTACTGCTCACAAGGTCCAATGAAGATAATATTGCAGATTTCAAAGCTGATTTGCAGACCAACTTTGACATGTCAGATTTGGGGCTGCTTCACTTTTATTTGGGGATCCAGTTCTCTCAAGAGAGACGTGGCACTGTTATGTCTCAGTCCAAGTATGTGAAGAAACTCTTGGACAGATTTAACATGCATGATTGTAAGCCCATAGCTACTCCCATGGAGCTGGGGCTGAAACTCACAATGCATGATGCAGGAGAATCAGTTGATGCCACATTTTACAGTCAGGCTGTTGGATGCCTCATTTATCTTTACAACACTAGACCTGATATTCAGTTTGCAGTATCTCAGGTGAGCAGGTATATGCACAGCCCAAAAACTATGCATTGGCAGGCAGTTAAGTGCATCTTCCGTTATTTGCAGGGCACGAAGTCTTTTGGCTTGTTATTTCCTGGGGGGGTGACTTGCAGATGCATGCCTACAGTGATTCAGATTGGGCTGGTGATTATGACACTAGGCAGTCCACTAGTGGCAATTGTTTCTTTCCTGCATCACTGTCTCGAGCTTGTCAATGTAGAGGCCAAACATGGTAGGTGATAAAGGACACTCTTCTGCTCATGATCTCGTCTGTCCACCCTGACCTTGCCCGGACTCTGCCTGAGACTCTCTCGTAAAGTGCCATGACAGCCCAAATGATCTCCTGGTCATAACCCAAATCCTGTAGGCATTGGAGGAGACGGGCTCTCGGTTTTGTATCAAATGCTTTCAGAAATCCACAAAGCGTGCCCTCGCCTCCTTGATGATACACCTGAGTGTGAGAATGTGATCCATGGTTCCATGATCACATCGGAAACCAGCCTGTCGTGCTGCTCTAGGTCCTTGACACTCTGCAAATTGACTGACCTCAGAATCAAGCACTGATGCATAAATCTTGGAGATGACATGTCCAATCATAATGGTCCCGTAATTATCCGGGCTCATGGGATCCTTTGCCTTGTGGATGGGTGAAATAGTGCTAATGGTCCAGGTGCGTGGAAACCCCAAACAAATAGCTTCATTAAAGAGCTTTGCTAAGATCGGGGCTAGGAGGTTAATCCCATATGCTGGGGGGGGGGGGGAGAGAGAGAGAATAAATAAAGTTTACCACCTTTCTTCATTCTCACCGCTTCTTCTCCCTCCCTCTGTCCTCCTTTTTATGAAGCTCTCCAAATACCTTGAAATATTGTCTCTATTTAGAACACCCTCGCCCCCCCCCCCCCCCCCCCCCCCCCCACTTCCTTCCCCCCCCGTGCCGCCGATGACTGGATGCAAAGACAGGTGTATGCAGATGTTACTGTATCAGACATAGAGAAATATTCCTATGTAGTTTTGTGGTATGTTTTTCAATCTTGAACCTTAGGTGCATTAAGGCCTTAAGCTAATTGTGTTTGCTGCCTGAAATTTGAATGTACTTCCATGATACTGCACAGATGTATGCCACCTGAGTTTAGGCTGATGTTGGAGAGTTTTGATTGCAGAACAAACCGAAGACCAGTACCTTTGGAGCACTGCCTGTATTACTCAGGAGAACTATACAAAATATGTGACAATGAGAATTTCTTACCACAAGGAGTCAAGGATGCCAGGGATGCTTTTAATGTGAAGAATACTTCCAAGTTTGGAGTAACTTCAGGTAAAAGTGGAGTTTCAGCACCAGGGCGCGGAGGGCCAGGGCGGAGCAGTAGCAAAGGAAATCTGGGGCAGAGAGGTGCAGGTCAAGTAGGGGCTACTCCTGTGGCCCACAGAGGTGGCAGTGGTGGAGGATGGAAATCAGAGACATCCCAGTGGTATTCACTGGTCAAAGGCCTATCAAAGAAGGGACTTGTACCTGTATGTTTGCCTCCACACACAATGCAAATGATTTCCAACTTGTTTCTTTTTTCAGTGTCCTAGTTAGCCCATTTTTTGGTCCATGCGTGTATCACATTCCTGTTCCAGATGGTGGTTAAGATAGCTCATTAGAGAGTACATAATAAGATAGTTGTTGTCGTTGTAACACAGCAGCATCCATAGCTGTAGTCTGTCTTTTCTTAAACTTCTGAAAATTTATTGTTGACGAACCTCAACGATCAAAACTTCTCTTCTTCCTACCCAGCTCAATACAGTCAAAGGCTACCTCATGAGCATACCATTTGTGGCACCGCTTGATGTCTGTTTCTGGTGGATCTGAAACGTCTTATGCCATCCACTTCTCTGAGGAAATTCAGCCCTGTTGATGGTTCTTAGAGCTTGTGCTTACTGTTTCCTGGGTCTCTTCTTTATTTCTTGGAATTCTCATAGCCAGTGAGTGCCATATGTCCAACTAGATCTGAAGCTGGTTGTCATTCCTGCTAGATTGTGTGTCAGCAGCAAGCTTGGAAATACACACCACAAAAGGCAAATACATGAGGCATTGATGGCGGCTGGCCCTCCCAGTAAAGATTATAATTGGGAACCTAAAGTTGGAGCGGCAAGGGTTTTGGTTCGACTGATCTATGGACGTATTGTTTTCTTTGTTCTAGCCACATTGAAATTATGGATTACCTGTGGATTTTAACTTTTTACCTATTGCAAATCTGCAGAGTTTCTGTCCTGACTGAAATTTGAGCATCATCATTGTTTCTGCTTAGGTTGAAGCTCATCATTTCTAAACGAGGGATTCTCATAGCGCTTTTTGATCATTTTAGATAGAGAGGGGGGGTTGTTTACTGGCGCCATCCCATTAAAAACTTTTCAGTTTGCAAGGCTCATGATGAACCTAGCTCAAAGAACCTTTTTGGGGCTGGCTGTGATCAGATATGTTCTTGTCAACCATTAGGCACGTCAAGCATTAGGCACGCCTTCTTGTGACATATATGTTCATATCAACCTTGTGACGATATGCTCTTGTCAACCATTAGGCACGTCTTCTTGAATTATATTCCTCTCGAAGGCAATGGGTTCCTCAGCTGGGGGATGTGGCCCTCTTGCACCCTCTTTCATCGAAATTCACAGATAATGCATGTAAGACACAACATTCCCCATCCTAGGCTCTTCAAGAAATTTTCACATGTGCATTGCATTCAACATAAATTGTATTTTATAATCATGCTATACAATATCGCTGTGCTGGACTTTACACAATGAGTCTACAAATAGCTATGTGTCCATTTGGCCTATGCAAAGACAAGGTTTTTGTCTCCTGTGCTAAATCGGACAGGTTTTGTCTAGGCTTCCATTCTCATTCTGGTTGCTGTAAAAGGCCTGGATTCCTATTCTTGTAAGTATGTGGGCCCCCCTTGTTTGATTCCCTTCTTATACCGATGAAGGATTCAAGGTGTTAAAAGAGCTACCTGTTGGATGCATTACTGTAGATGAGACCCCACTATGAGGGGACCATATGAGTCTTCTTCCTTGACAAGATATCTATATCTACAACTGAAAGGAATCAGTTGATATGCCTTATACCCAATCTAGGCACAGATTTTTGGCTCTGTTTGGACCTATAGGGATAAGGCGTTGGTTCCGAGTTGATATTTTTTTAGCACATACATACTTGCATTCAGTTCTTGAGATTATCCAGAATCCTAAACTGAGGGGGCAGCTTATCCTCAGGTACCGATGACAATGCTTTACTCCCTTAATAGGCTTTCTTTTTGCGCTTGTTTGATGTCCTGTACTAAAGTGCTCCCCCCAGAGGTTTCTTTCTTCTTCAGCATCCCATCAGCTGGTCAGTCCAGGTGCAGATTTGAGATATATAAGCATTTTTAGATCAGTTCCTAAGCCTACACCAATTGAGAAAACATATCAGGGTAAGCAGTCTCATGGAAAACGTGTTAGGAAAGTTATTGGAGAAAAGAATAGGTATGGCAGCTTAGATTGCAAGATATGCAGGTTTGTTTCTTATCTATGCAGATGATGTGGTCCTTTTTGCAAAAATGTAGCTCAGTTTCAAAGCACTGCAATGTTCCCTCAGATTTCTGCAAATACACAGGTATGATTGCAAATATTGACAAGACCAAGATGATGATCATTGGGAAAAAAGATAAGTTTGATTCTATTTGTCTGATGGAAGCTAGCTGCAAGTTATAAAATCTTATGCAAAAGACTCTAGCTGGTGAATAATGCCCATCTTTCACATCATGATTCCAGTTCTATGGCCGGTCAATGATATTGATTTATTGTGGCTTGATGGGATTCTCCTTTTGTTCTAGCAACTGCAAATTGCAATGAGAAAAAAACAAGTCTCTCCAACTATGCAGTGGAGATCTTGTTTCGCTTCTTTGTGTGAAAGAGAGCCCGAGTACTCTAGTTTCTCTCACATGGGCTGGAACTAGAATCCTACGGCAAAACTCTGATGGCAATGTGTCTTTGCAAAAAAGTGCAAATATTGAATGAAAGATATACATAAAGAGTACGAAAGAAACAACGAAACATTTTACCAAAAAGAGATAAGAACCCTGCTGATTCTGGTGTAGAAATGCCATACTTCTCCCACCAGGAGACTGGCTACAATTGTGTGTCTTGAAGCAAAGAACTTGTTTTCCAAACATGGAGATACTATTGTGGAACATGAGAAGTTGATCCTTGAGCTTCCTCATGAGATCTACATCACCATCCACCAATGGTAATGTGCTCTGTCCAACCCTCCTCAAGCTCCTCACACAATGTCTGTCTCTCTCACTCCTCCATAGAGGATGCAAAATATGTGCAATTGCGTGGCTTGGCCTATGAAACCAATTCCAATGAGGGTTCCATATCTCTTTTATGTCGTAAATCCCACATAAGAGTTCAAAGGTTAAGGATGCAACACAAGCTTAGCAAGCATTGCAATTTCCGGAATGGAAAATAAATAAATATTATGTAGGCAGCAAGGCATAATATGCTTGGTTATGGAAGAACCTCTCGGGCAATTTTATTCATAAACTTATTTAGAAGCCTAATGGTCCTACCTTCCCTATTTGTGAGTCACAAGACACTATGTAGAGGCTTTAGGGTCACCACAAGGGCATGTACATCTTGCCACCAACTGTCTCTTAAAACTATCTGAGCAAATGCGTAAACTTGCGTGCATTCCTATCTGGTGGTAGGCTTTAGGAGCTCCAAATCACTGTTTGCCTTGAACATTCTCAAAAACTTTGGCCTGTTGGTGACAAAATTCACCATGCAAGGATGCTGTGGAGAAAAGACTGCTCACCCCCTATACTTCTATTCATAGATCAAGGCTGTGGGCTGCACAAGGTGACCAAAGAATCTTGGGAAACTCTTCCTCAAGCATGCATCCCATAGACACACAATTGGAGCGATGATCTATAATGACCTGCACAATGTCCAATTTCATTGATAGCCCAGCGGATATCAGACCGAATAAATTCATTGTTAACCATGGTCCCTGCAATGGAGGCATTAATGGCATGAAGGAACATTGTGCCTTTGCAGGATGAGACGAGTATATTGTATACACTTCTCTTCCTCAGGTTTGACCAACCATCACATAGCAATGTGCATCCATACTTCTCCCAATTGGTCTTTAGTGCTTGCAGCTCCCTCTCCAAAGACTACTTTTCCTTGTGAAGGTGTGATGTTTACAAGGTGTGTAATAAGAGGGACCATCCTATTCACAACCTATGCGTGAGATGGCTCTTATGGCCTTGTTTCAACCAAGTGTCTATGCAATGCTAGAAGACATCTCACACTGGACAAACAACTTTGTCAACTAACTAGTTGCCTCCTTCATGGTAGCATTTTGCAGCCTTGTCTTCACATGCCCGCCCTTATAAACATGCAAACTAGTCCTTTTGGCTTGAGGCCCTGAGCTAGGATTGTCAAACGAATAACAACAACATTATAGGTATCTTCTTCCCCCAACTCCACTGTAATATTAGTACAAGATATCTTGGATACTGCATGACCTGCATCTTGTCGAATGGCTTCCCGATTTGGAAGGTCCTTGATGAGGATGCTTGCTACGTTGGACTTAGTTGGTTGAAAATGTCTTCAGGCTCCTACACACATGGACCAACACCATAGCTTGAGGTGTGAGAGAAATGTGTCTTCAGCCTAGTCCTACTACCAGTTTGCACCTCCTCAGATAACTTACTTTTGAATTTTTAAGCACCTGAGCCACCATAATTGGCCTCAAAAGTAACATTTTTCCATGGTGAATCATGAGGCATCCTGAGCAAAAAACAAGCCTCAACCTTAGAAGTTAGCTTACATTGCTGTAGCTAGCACTGTGCAAGGAAGCATCAAGACCTTGCGTGGAAAGTTAGAAATGCAAAGCTGTTTTATATGAAAGTGGGCAAATTTGCAAGACAAGAAAGTTCGAGATGTGGAACTTGGAAGAAATAGCATCAGTGTGGAAGACCACGCACAAGCAAAAAAAAAGGACGAAAATAACGCATGGGTTACCCGGCGATTGGGATTCATGGAGGTGGATTGAATGTTGGAGATGTGAGGCTCGGGCTGCACCTGGACGGCTATAGCCTGATGCGACGGGATGAAGCTTGATGTGACATGTTGGATCGTGAAACATTAGTAAGGGGTGGTGAAATCGGCCTTCAAGAAACTTAAGGGCAGTTAACCTCTGCTAAACTGTCAATTGCCTCAAATACAGCCACAATGTATCATGCCAAACACTTCCTTTACTTAAATTCACTTAGAAATAAATTGAATAACAACGGTGTGGAGGCTAGAATGCCCCTGCTCAATGAAAGCAGTAACACGACACGCACTGGCCCCAAATGCCTTGGCGCCCCTTTCGGTATTTATTTAATTCTTTTGAATGGAAAGTGCTTTACACTAGGGGGCTCACCCATGCACTATTCCTCTTGCAATTCCTCTGACTAACTTCTGGGCATCTATTCCATAGTGCACCACTAGGATCCAACTGGCAAGGCAATCTTAGGCATTCACTTGTATCTTGACCCAACTGAAAGCATCAAAGCATCCAAGCCAACATGCAAATTGTGCTCAAAGTAGCCTCAAGGCTTTCACATGCATCAACACTGTCCTTTGGCCTTTCCCAGGCACACCCTTTTTTGAGTGCTTGCTTAAGTCTGTGGGAACCAGAAAGGACTCCAAACACAAGAAAAACACTGCAAAATAACTTCAAATCAAGAGAAGGCAATCAAATGGAAGACAAAAACCAAATACCTGTTGATTATGGCAGAGGGGTGAGCTCAATCCTCGTGCCAGCTCCTGCTGCTGCTCACACATTCTTCTGTTGCATGATTCCCAAGGCAGTCCGTAGAGCTTGTACGGATTGATGTACGTCGCTTTTAATGCGTTGTATGGCACATTTATTGCAAGCGGTATGGAACTGTATGGACATCTGGCACGCATTCTAAGGTAGTTGTACGAACAGCTAGGTGTGTTTTTCGAGGTATTTGCATTTGAGGCATGTATCTCGAGGCAGGTCACCTCTAGGACATACATTATGGGTGCATTTTGAGGTAGATCTGCTGCCCGAAACCTAAACAGCTCTTTGTTGCCTCCTCTCCGCTCTCTATCTATTTCTTTCCCTCTTTATCTGGAAGTTGGAAGACTCCTGCACCCTGCTGGGAGCTTGGACAGGTGATATAGGAAAAAGCACTGAAATCAGCAACAGGAGGCTTCTGCAAGCCGTGCCAGCTTCTTCTGCAGGCTAGGAATGCTCTAGGAGGGTGAGGGAGAGAGATGGTAGGTGGTAGGAGCACATGCATGTGCATGCATGACAAATGGCCCTTCATTAAAGTCCTAACCACCTGACCAAGGACAACATTGGTTGTCCTTGGGCCCAACTTTAAAACCCTTCTTTAATGTCTTTGCCTTGCCCCTAGGACCTAGTGGGTACACCTAGAATTTGCTCTTAGGAACTTCTAGGAAGTCTACACTTGCTCTAGCCAGTCCCTCACGGCCAAACTATTACTTGCCGTAACCACAGTTAACCGTGGGTTGAGTTACATAGGACTTTTCAAGTCCCTGTGATAGGTGGCAAAAACTTGGCGCATCTCGTATGGCTTGGGTTTTTTTTAATGATACAGGGGGCCCAATACACGCGTTTCATATCTTGAACGTTTCGTAAACATTTTGTACATTTCGGGCCAACCCAAAATGTGTTTTGGGCCTCGCAACCTGACCAGCAGAAGCATCGCCCACAATGCCGCCATTTGCTGCATTTGCTTCACATTGGCTGAAGACAACTCCAACCTATAGCCATGACTAGTGACGCCTCTACCTGGAGGTCTGCCCTTTTGTACTATCACCGCGAGACACACTCGTGTCACAATTTTGGACATTATTCCTCCATCAGGACTCTGCTTTGAAGTATTGCACTCAATTCTTTGATGTGTTTGTACATCTGTATGGACTTTCGTACAGTCCGTATGACAGTAGGGACTTGCAGCTTCTGAACTTCTGTCGTCAGGCTTGACTGTATGTATAATCTTTGACATCTTGTCCATACAGTATGGATTTTTTGGGCACCTCTTGCACTAGTTCCACAACAGCCCAGCTTAGTTCACGTTCTGGTTTCATTTTGTAGTTTTTAAATCACATTTTTCTTCACAGCAATTCAGTTGATTTCGTGATCTCTATACTTACCAGATTTTGTGGAATTTGGATCTATTGACAGCACACTGCAGTAAGGTTTGCCTGGTACAATGATATTTGACATTCTTATGTGATTGCCCTCTTTTTGGCTTAGTTACCCGCTTCAAATTCGGGGTTTTTTGACCAATTTGCAGTCATTTCTTTCAGAGTGCCTGGTAAGGCCTTGTCCTCCATTTTTAACACATTTGGCTTGCCAGAAATTGGGCTTTTGCTTCTAGTTTTGCACAACAAACTTTTGCAGGCCAGCATTTGCAGCCAGTCTTTGTGGGCAGATTTGTGCATTTGCTTCAGATTTGAGCAGCCATTTGGGGCAGTCACATCTGTAGATATTTGCTGTTATTTTTTGCCTGACATTTGCAACCATTGCAGTCAGATTTTGTGGGCAGCAAGCTCATTTGGAGCAATGGCCTTGAGGCTTGGACATTTACATTTGTGCAGAGCACATTTCTTTATTTGGGGATTTCGCAATGGCAAGCAATGAGTTGCTTGGAATGATTTCAGCCGAGGATAAGCTCAATGGCACCCACTATCTCATGTGGTCGTACATGGTTCGCCACCTATTGGTTGCCGAAAACCTTTGGGTTATTGTTATAGGAACAATGTGAGACCAGTGTCTCAGGCACCTGTTGCCACTACACCCTCTACCTTGAGTGGTGGTACCATTAATACATTTGGATCATCTACTACTGTTGCCGCAGTGCCTCCTTTAGATCCTATGGGATGGGAGAGATGTACATGCACATGCCTTGATTGCCTTATCCATCAAGGGGGTTATTGGTCCCCATTTTTGATCTTGCAAGACAACAGAGGCTGCATGGCATCTTTTGATTGGATCACAAATGAGCCAGAGTTGCCTTTTTCTTTAAGCGGCTAGATGATGTTAAGATGGAAGAAGGGGACATGCCTACTTGACCAAAACCAAGGCCTACAACGAGCAGCTCATTAACATTGATGAGATTGTGCTAGATCCTCAGATTGTGTCGACTACATTGAGTGGCCTTCTTGATTCTTACTAGGGCTTCGCTATTACATTGAGGCTAGTGGCCATTGGTGCCCCCAACCACTACACCTTCGACCAGCTTGTCACATTGCTCTTGCAAGAGGAGCGCAAGCAAGGCTGCCTCCATCAATGCAGATTAAGCCTTTGCTATGGGTCATAAAGGTAAAGGAAAGGGGGGCAAGAATTTCAGCAAGCCTAAAACTTATGCTCGTACATCATCTTCTAGCCAGGGTGATGGCAAGAAGAAAAGAGATGCAACTATTGCAGTAAGCCCCCGGCGATGACATTTCAGAATGTAGAAAGCTTATTGCTTCAGAGAAGAAGCGGTAGAAGCAATGACTTGCAGTTTCAGATGCTTCTACTATATGTGAAGTCAGCCATGAGGCAGAAAATATTGCACTTGATGATTGGGCATTTGTTATCGCATGCTATTACGATCCTTCCAAATATCGATGGCTGATCCTATGCCAGATTGGTACGTTGATAGTGGTGCTTCCAGGCACATTACCTCCTGCAAGAAGCTATTTCAGTCCTTGGATGATGCACCTAAGGGGGCATAGTTACATGTGCCAATAATGTATCGTATCCCGTGCGAGGGATTGGTCAAGTGAGGTGATGCAGTCCCTCTTTTGGAAGTATGTTCCAGGTTTAAAGAAAAATCTGATTTCTATTTCAGCCATTGCCACAAATGGTATAGAGTGATTTTTGATTGTTATCGCTGTGCTGTGTATGACTTCCGGCATGATAACAACACTATACTCACTGGAACACTTTCCCAAGGGCTATATAATCTTGACTCTTATGACAGAAGGGCTCTTATTGACGCAAGCTGCAAATACAGCAGCTGAATCAGTTATTGCAGATGCTCACCTCTGGCATGAGAGTTGTGCATCTAAACTATGCTAGTCTGGTTAAGATGCATTCGCGAACATGGTGGTAGACCTTCCCAAAATGCATGGTCTTTCAAAGCACATCCATGAGGGCTGCTTGTTGGGGAAGATGCATAGGTTCTCCTTTCCTAAGGATTGGACTGTTGGTGCATCCCGTAAGTTGCACTTGGTTCGTAGTGATGTACATGGACTGATGCGAGCCCTTTCTCTTGGAGGCTGCTCTTATTTTGTCACATTTGTGGGTGGATGACTTTACTAGACACACTTGGGTTTACCTTTTGAAATCCAAGTCCGATGTCTTTGCTTGTCTCAATCTCCTGACACTTTGCACTGACAGGGGGGATGAGTACGTGTCCTGTGGATTTTTTGTGATTTTTTAGCAGCCCGGGGCATCACACATCAGTGCATAGTGCCATACACTCCACATCAAAATGGAGTTGAAGAGCGAAAGAACCGGACTTCAATGGAAATGGCTAGGTGTATGCTAAAGGGAAAGTCTTTGCCCAATAAGTTTTGGTTGGATGCCATCATGTGTGCCAATGGGACCTGAGGGGTATGAGTACCCTACTCGTGGCCAAGTTTTAGTTGGAGAAATCCAAGTTGATAGATTTCATATAGCCTGTTTTAGTAAGGGTAACCCGAGGGGATATATTTCATATAGCCATATCAGTGAGACAAGGATGTTCCTTGGCCTCTTGGCTTTTTCTATTTATTTGTAAAGGCTCTGTGCAATTTCTTGAAGGATGCTATTCTTGGCATTAGGATGCCCATTGCAGCTTTGGAGGAGCTTCTTAATGCAAAGTAAGGGGAAACGGGGGTGGGGGGGGTGAGGGAAGCTTCCTGTGTGGGGTCAGTAACTATTCATCTCTGGGGGGGGGAAGTTGGAGGTTAGGTGGGATTTTCTCTAGCATATATTGCACATAGTTTGTTTCCCATGTCAGCTTCTCCCACAGTTGATATGCCAGTCTACCAAGAACATTAGCTTGATTCTACCTGCTTGTCCTGTACTTACGTGTATCTTAATGGTGCATGCATGCTGATGTAACTTGTCTGAATGTCAATACGGTTTTGGGGGGTTCTCTTGTTGCAATAGTTGGGCTGCTTCAAGAATAGTTAGCAACAGCACTCATGGGCTTGTTACCTACTCATTAAAGTGGCTTGAAGATCAATAAAGCAACTGTGAGCAGGACCATTGCTCAACCAATGGTGTGTTGGTTTTAAGGTGACTTTCAGCACATTTGGTTTTTAAAGTGGTGCTAGATGGTTCTTGAAGTGGTGGCCTTTATATATAGCTAGATGAATTTAGGAACATGCCCAAAATCATCTTCTAAAATTACAAAACACAGTGCAGTTCCGTTTCATGATGGTGGCCGTGCAAGAAGAACTAATGTGATAAGTGTATGGAAAGGAAAGGAGCTGTGTGGACCACACAGCCTATTCTTGGAATTGTGGTAACCTGAGAGTAGGAAGGCAAGACAGCTGTTGTTGTCACTATCATTAACCAGTTGTTGATTTTGACGGCTGTATCTTGTAGTTTTATTTAAAAGTTTGCAGGAGAGGATAGGTGTAGCTAATAAAGAAGCTGACAATTCAAATTTTGTCCTCTTGCATGTGTTTAGGAACTCGTTATAGTATTTTTCATCAAAAGTTTTCTCCTTACAGCTGACCGCAGTAGTCAGCTGTTTCTTTGCAGTCAACGTGCTTTATTTGTAATCAGTCATCGTCTATGGGTTTGGTTAATGCCCTCATTGTTATTCTTCTAAAGTTTGGTATTCTGGCGTCTTTCAGGTGGTAGTCTTTTGTTTTTCGAAAAGTCGATGCGATAAGTCAGCAGATAGTTTGACCGCTGCAGATTTGACAAGTGCATCAGAAAAGAGTGAGATTCGTGTATTCTGCGACAAAGTATTTTCAAGGCTGAAGGGTTCTGATCGTCGACTTCCTCAGGTAATCTTTTTGTCAATGATAAGGCACAATTTAACTTTACAGTGCGCCTCCTTTCAGATGTTAATTTTTGGCAGTGGGAAGATATCTCTATTGTTATATATGTAAGAGAATACATTGTGAACATCTTTCTGTCAACCCCTATAAAGCAACACATATTTGACATTCATTTCCCTAGAGATGCAATTTCTAGGAGAGGTGAGAGATCCCACTCCTCAGGGGATGGAATTCCTGGTATGTGCATCCAAAACTGCAATCTTTTTTTTGTTCAAAACTTACAATACTTAACCCACAAAACACTTAGAGCTTGCCCTACTAGAGATGATCACATCGGGAGAAGGTGGATGTGAAATTTTGTAATGCTACCATGGGGTGGTAGTGTATATTTGTCTATCCTCTTTACATCCATGTAGAAGTTGTGCCCATGGAACGAAATGTGCAATTGTTTTTAGTTGGTTTGTAAAAATGTCCACCAATGCACATAGCATAGGCTTTCTGTATTCAGGAGTTTCAGGACCAAATTCTTGTCTTGAAGTGATGGGGGAATTTCATAACATGGATGGGACATGGACTCCTAACTCTTTCTGAGTGCTTACGACTGATAAAGTTGTGCTGCCTAAACTTCCTTTTAGCTAAAGACTAGGTCAACAGTGGTCAAGAGCTTCTCCTTTGAGTTGGCTTGCTTATTTGCCTTGGCTCTAGACAAAAATAAATAAGATGGTGCCTCTCTTTTTCACTTGCTCCTTTGTATGCTTAAACTTGAAGATGCTGATAAATATGATTTTATCCAACCATAATAATTGTGTGCTGTGAATGGACTTGGAGGAAAGGGATGGAAGCTTAAGTTTATGTTCTGGTCTGCCATAGTGTCCTCCTTGGAATTGTAGTTGAGCTTGTACCTGTGGTAAGGTTTACTATCTTTTATTTTATTCACAATGTGTGTTCTACAATTCTTTGTTTTGGAGGTTGTCAGGCTTGAGGATTTACTCCGTCGGGGAATAGGAGTACATCATGCAGGTCTCTTACCTATCGTGAAAGAGGTCGTGGAAATGCTATTTTGTCGGGGAGTCATTAAGGTTAGAAGAAGGCTCTCTTTTCTCTCATGACTTCTGAATATCCTACTCTTTGTAATGGAGTTGCAGGAAATGCTGGCTTGCTGTAGAGTCCTTAATGGTAGAAGAAAGGGTCTTTTCTCTCGTAAGTTTCATGCAAACATATTCTTGCACTTTTAGTTGCAAAAACCTTGAAGAGGGTGGTTGGATCAAAGATATGCACAAAAAGGAAACCCCTTTAAACTTAGCTCTATGGTACAACTTGGTTGAGAATATAATATGAGTAATGGTTTACGTGGTAAATTTATGCGAAGTGAATTGGACATGAAATCTGAAGAGTGAAGTGTAGAGACCTAGACTCACCAAGGATCCATGATCAAAGTTGTAAAGAGTGCAAGCATTTTTCAGTAATGTGCATTCACAATGTGAAACATGAAATTGTGCATTGTGCAAGAAACAAATAACGAGTGCATAGCTCTCCTTTTTGTTTCCCCTTTCATTTCTACTATTGCAAAACATTGTGGCCACCAGTTTCTGAAATTGTAATTTTAAAAATTTGGTCATGATTCTTTTTTATTTGGGCCTCCGCCCTTGCTGCCTCTCGCTGCCTTCCCCTGCCCCCCTCTCCTCACCTGCTTCCCTTCCTTGCTGCCTACCTCTCTGCACCCGCTGCTTGCCTCTCTGCCCCTCTCCTCACCTGCTTCCCTCCCCTTCTGCCTGTGCCCCCGCCACCTACTGCCTGCCCTCTCCCGTTCCCTTCTCTCCTCTCAGTCCCTCCCCTCCCTTCTCTCCTCTCCAGCCCCTCCGCCCCCCCCTCCCTTCTTTCCTCTTAGTGACGGTTGGATCTATCATTGTTTGAGTTGGCCCTCCACACTTGATTGACGAATGGCCACCCATTCAGGCAATCCTCGACACTTCCACCGGCCGGTAGAATGTGCATTTTTTCAAAAGATGAGTTATTGCAGCTTCAAAAGGATGTGGATTTTGAGAGCTACACCATTGTTTTTCCACTCAGTCCTGGGCCCAATCCTTCCGGATCACAAGCTAGGGACTGTGGATGCTTGTTGTCTTACCTCCTCACCTCATCCTCGTCCTTTTTCATGTTTGATAATTGGGATGAGGTTTCTTTCTGGTGGCTTTTGGCTCTCTTGGAGTGGCGAGTGCAATGCTCAAGGCTAGCCCCTTCGCACTTGGTATTAAGAAGGTATTTTTCAATACGTTCTCTTTAGGTTTTCAACCGTATAGAGAAGTAGTGGTGGGTGACTTTACTCTTACATCAGATTCCTGGGTTTGCCTTGGTTTTGCCATTGGCTTCTAGCCACGATTAGAGCTTCTTTTGGGCCGGTCACAAAGATCCCCCCTCCTTGGTTTACCCTCTTCCGCAATAGAGGAGATTGGATCGGACGGGGTTCCAATAGTTATGGTCATTGTGTTTGACCTAATATTTCCGATGACCACATTATGCTCTAGTGTCCAGATGGCTCTCTTTTTCAGTAGAGAGTTGAGATCGTGGGCAGGTAGGATCAATGTCGGATATGTAGGACTTGTGGCTACTTCGCTAGAGATTGCGCAAAGAAGGAAAGGCCAATGAAGTCTTGTAGTGCGGCTCATTCTTATTCTTTTCAAAGTGTTCCATTGACACCCCTACACGTCCAACACCCACTGCACGCCTCACATCTGCTGGCCTTCATTGGGTTGTGGTTAGAGTTGGTGCTTCTCCACCACGTGTAGATCAAGATACTCCTTCTCTGGTCCCAGATTGAGCTTTGGTTGCAACCAATGATATCCATGCTCTGGTTAAGGGCCACGGCTTAGTGATGTCTATGCCTCAGTTTAGGTTGCGGCCAGTAATGCCCCTGACCTAGTTTTAGTCGAGGCCAAGGTGATGCTCCTTTAGATCTTTTTCCAGATCTTGGCCTCTCGTCCGAGCAGCCTCCTTCCCTGTCAGTACACCCTTGTTTGATCGAGGGAAGGATGTGGCTCTTGCCTCCTCAATGCTCTTGTAGGAAAGGACCTTATGAACTCCGGCGCCGTGCTTGGTTTAGAGGACTCTTTCTCTCCTCTAAGTGATTTTGGTTTTATCAATAGAGCGTCCTCTTTCTAGGTGTGTGGATTCTCTCTCTTGTGGATTTTCCTCCTCTCCACTACTCTAGGAGATGTTTTACGCATGAGAGAGATGTTTCCACTGTGAGGTCCAGTAAGGTTTTCCTACCTACTTTCTCCTGTCGATGAGGATTGTTAGCTGGAATATTCAGGGCCTTGGTGGTGTACCTCATTGCCAGTGAAAGGCACAACTGATTCGTAATTAGCTTCATTCAGGTGTCACTGGGGGACTTATTGACATTCTCTTTATTTAGGAACACGAGCTAGAAGTTAAAGATTGTGCAAAGTTAAGTAAACTCCTTTTTGGTCATACATTTATGGTCTCTTGCATTGGGCAATAGGGTTCATTACAGCTCCTAGAGCACAGTGGATGATACTTTTGATTAAAGGACGTAAGGTTGGTCTTCTCAACCTTCAACATGGTGGAGTTGCCTTTAGGAAAAAAAGAGGGAAGTTTGCATTGACACTCTTGAGAGAGGAGCTTGGGATGCCTTCCTTTTCCTGTTCAGTGTTGGTGGACATGCTTGGACAGATGATGCCTCTTACACTTTGTCTCATTTGCTCTTGTCGAACAGGAGACATCAGATGCCCATCCGTATATAAGCAAACACATCTTTATACCACAAAAACAAGGTTTTCATATCTCAGAGTTGATCACCTAATAAATGTGCACACTGTGTGGCTCTTCAGCTGTGCCTAGATTGAGTTCCTGAATTGGATCAGGAATCAATGATTGGGCTTTAGATAAAGTTGGCCCGGTATGCATTTTACCAGGGGTTTTCACCTTGGATGACTTTCTGGTGGTTTTTTGATTTTGTCATGAGCCTCAATTGAGACGCTAGGTGTCTTATATGTAAGACAGAGTTCCATCTCCTTTACATGTGGCAACAACCCTCTCTGGTATTAGTGATTTCTATAATTTCATTGATAGTTCCAAGAGACATGAGATTCTTAGATAAGAGGTTGGTCTTCAATAGCAATTAGCAGCCTTGTAGAGGGAAGAGTAGAAGCGGCCTAAAGATTCTTGGATTCAGGAGTGTCTTACTGCAGCAAGGGCTCATCAACAAGTTATTTTGGATTCGAGAGGATAGTATGTGTTTCATGCATGAGAGTCATTTTGGACTCCAATAGGAGGAAGAGTCAGTAAGCACTTCTTTCTCTACTCCTAGCCCGAGACATGGTAGATAAATTGTTTCTCAGCTCATTGACTTTGATGGGGTTTTACAGTTAGACCTTAATGCCATCTTACGTATAGCTATTGATTTTTATGCCTCCCTTCTTTCAGCAAATGCCTACTAGAGATGATGCCAGACTTAGAATTAGATCCCGATGCCATCTTACGTATAGCTATTGATTTTTACGCCTCCCTTCTTTCAGTAGATGCCTACCAGAGTTTGGCAAGGTATTATAGCATTGCTGAAATTAGATATAAGAGTCTCACTTGATGCACGTTTCATGAATCTTGAATTTGGACGGCATTTCTTGCCCATTACAAGGCAAGTGCCTGGGTTCAACTGGGTCAACACCCCCTTTTTATGGCTTTTTGGGGCATGATTGGGACCATGTTACCCCAGCCTTGTAGGGCATTTGTGACTCTGGTACTATGCCTAATTCACTTACAAAGATCTCATTCACTCTAGTATTATGCCCAATTCACTTACAAAGATCTCATTCATCTTATCCCAAAGGGGGTTTGCAGAAATTTGATTTTCCAATGGAGGCCAATCACTCTTTTGGGCACCTTTTACAAGATTTTGGCCATAAGCTATCAGTTTGCGTTTGCAGCCCGTCTGTGTATCATGAATATTCATGATACACAGATGGGGTGAAGCATTACAAATAATATTTTTTCATTTTGGGAGGCTTTGGATTGGGCCATGTAGAGTGGCCAGAGGCAAGCCATTCTACTCTTGGATTTCAAGACAACTTAAGACACAAGAGATTGGGTTTTTTTAACATTTTGAATTTTCAAATGCTTATCAAAGGGGATACAAGAGCGATTTCAGATTTCTAGATCAGTCCGACAGGGATGCCCTCTTGCCTCTTTCCTATATTTGGTTATGGCTGAAGCATTGAGCATCTTTTTGAGATCTCAGGCTAACATTATTGGGTTGAGACTTAGATGGGATGAGGAGATCTTGGACAGTGAGGTTGGTGATGACATTGCTGTTTTTGGATGCCACTTCATAGACTCACTTCCTTCAAGGCAACTTTGGATCTATGTTGTTTTGCAGTAGGTGCACACATCAATTGGAATAAATCCAATGGCTTCTAGATTAGAAAAAGGACACTCTATTGGGAGGTTGATTTTGGTTTTACTTGGATTCAGAGGGGTGTCTTTGTCAGAGAATTAGGTTGATAGGTCGGTGTGAGTCTCTTTGCAGTAGTTTGCTCCTGTGTTGAAGCATATCATGTGAAAACTCCTCGGAGTTCGGCCAAACTTGACCTCACTTCCAGGGGGGTGGTGGTTAACCGGTTAGGTGTCGGCCACGGCATGGTTTATTTGCTCTTATTGGTGCCACTCTAGGGAATGCATCACTCAGCTTAAAAGGCCTATAAGGAACTTCTTGTCGAGTGGGCTAAATGTTTCGGCAAACACCAAAGACAAAATTCCCCCTCCCATGTGGCCTCAATATCATTGATCTAGACTTGCATTGCAAGTTGTGGTCAGGGACCTTTTTTAGGACAAGAATGTTGGAAATATATTTTCATTCATTGCAAATAGCCTTGCTCTCCTTACTCAGGTGGGGATTGGATCGATAGTACTACGTGGATTTTTACTTCAGCTCATCTCGGGGTTCCTTCCTCCCCTCTTATGGCTGTCATCTTGAAATCGTGGGCAGCTTCGGAAGTAACCTTCAAAGAGTCCCCCCTTCTCTTTGGAAGAGATTGATAGGCAGCCTATCATGTGGAATGATACCATACTTAATGATTGATCATGGTAGACCTCTTGGTACGTCTCGTTATATGCAGTGGTCTAGATGGGAGAGAGGTCCCGCTTTTTCAGTGGGCTCTTCGAAGGGTTTCAAAAACGTTCTGGATGGTCATAAATTTCAACTACAAAGTTACTTTTGAGAAAATGAAAGGAGAATTAAGCAGATTGATGCAGCCAGTGTTGGCATTTTTGGCTTGGTAACCTTCGTAGGGCGTGCAACTTACTAAGGTTTCTTGGCGGTTATGAGTGTGCACCATTTGTTAGACTCCCATGCAAAAGACCTACGTGTTCAAGAGGCTTCTTGAAAGGTAAACTGCTGAATGCTATGAGCACAGCTCACTTCCGGACGGTTCGGTGGCTTGTTGGCTCTTCATGAAAGTCGACTGGCGGCTTTGTAGCTGAAGACAATTGGTTCGTTGGAGGACTGCACTGGAGTCGACAAAGCATGGCTTCTCTGCTGGCAGCTTGGCGGTGTTCTTTCTCCATATATGCATATTGGTGGAGCTGCTCTTGGTGGAAGTCTCTGTGATGCTTCTCCAACTGCTGTGTGTCGGTCTCTTTCTCGAGGATAGTTTGAGTGTCTGTCACTCTTCTTTGCAATCTTGTGTGGAGATGTCCTTTGTCAAGCTACTTGTGTAGAAGCAGGTTCTATAGTGCTTTGTGGAGCCTTTGTGGCTGAGATATTGCTCTTTCCAAGTGTCTTGTAATTACTTCTAAAAGCGTGGGTAGGGATGCACAATTTGTCTGTCTTTGGGTCATTGATTTCTTTTTGTGTTAGCTAGTGAGCAGCATCAATTAGAGAGTCTTTATGAACCTTTATCTCTTTCGTGAAGCTACAAAACCATTGAAGATGAGCTATCCTGAGTTTTTTGGTTGTGGAATATAGAAGCTTGAGCATGGTATATAGGCTCACAGACTCACCTAGCATAACTCAGGATGTATGGCCAACTCAGAGGTCTAGGAGAGGCCAACTCAGAGGTCTAGGAGACAATCAAAAGCCACCTAGAGAACACACAAAGATTGCTGCTGCTCCCTGCTCCTCCTGCTCCCCTCCTCTCCCTGCTCCTCCTGCTGCTCCTCCTGCTTCCCTCCTCGCTGCCCCCTCCCTTCCCTCCTCCCTGCTGCTGCTCCTCTCCCTGCTCCTCCTGCTGCTCCTCCTGCTCCCTCCTCGCTGCCCCTGCTGCTCCTCCTGCTCCCCTCCTCGCTGCCCCCTCCCTTCCCTCCTGCTGCTCCTTCTCCCTGCTGCTGCTCCTCTCCTCGCTCCTCCTCGCTGCCCCCTCCCTTCCCTCCTCGCTGCCCCCTCCTTTCCCCCGCGCTGCCCTCTCCCCTGCGCGCTGCCCCTCCTTCCTACCTGCTGCAGCCTCCCCCCCCTGCGCTGCAGTCTGCTCCCCCCCTGCGCCTGCCGCTGCTCCCCCTCCGCTGCAGCCTACTCCCCCGTGCTGCTGCCTGCACGTCCCCCCCGTCCCCTCCTCTCCTCCCCTGCTCTTCCTTGCTCCCCCCCCCTCCCCCCCCCTCTCCTCCCCTCTCCTCTCTTCCTCTCCTCCTCTCCTCCCCCTCTCCTCTACTCCTCTCCCCCCCCTCTCCTCCACTCCTCCTCTCCTCTATCCTCCCCTCCTTTCCCCTCCTCCTTGCTGCCCCCTTGCTGGCTCCTCCTTGGCTGCTTCTTCTCTCTCCCTTCTTCCTTCACCCACTCCTTTATCTGGAGTACCCCTATTCTCTTATAGGGGTCTCCTGGGTTTTAGGAAAGCGGACGGAGTTTTTTATTTTTTGTGTTTGAATCGGCCAACACACCTCGATTGACGAATGGGTTCCCATTTAGTCAATCCGTCTCCGCTCACACCGGCCGTGAGAACTGTCACTTTTTCAAAAGACGAGCTGCAGCAGTTGCAAAGGGATTTGGAGCATGAGTGTTCCACGACTTTCTTCGCACGCATTCATGGCTCACACCCCTCCAGGTTACAAGCTAGAGATTGGATGCTGGCGGCGCTTCCTTAGGACCTCGCCCCCCCACCTCAAGGATGTTCGTTTGTTGGGACGGGGTTTCTTTCTGGTGTGCCTAGATTCCCCGGACGTCACAGGCCAGGTTTCTACTTCTAGGCTACAGGAGGATTTTTTTGTTTCCTTTTCAACTGGGATTTGACCCAGTTGAAGAGGACAAGCATGGAGTTTCTGTTTTCATTAGGTTCCCTGGTCTTCCCTCAGTTTATCACCGGCTTCTTTCAGTTATTGGCAAGAGGTTTGGTGTGGTAGCAGAGATCCCCCCTCTCCTTGACGAGCCCTCTTCGGCTGCTGAGGCGGTTCGGATGGATGGGGTACCCAGGGTTAGGGTCATTGTCCAGGACCCCAATATTTCAGATGACCACATCATGCTACAGCGACCCGATGGGTCTTTCTTCCGCCAGAGATTTGAGGTTGTAGGTCGGCAGGACTAGTGCAGGATTTGCAGATCCTCGCAGCACTTCGCCAGAGATTGCCCAAAAAAGAAAGAGGCCCAGAAAGCAACCAGCTCGTACTATCTTACGACAGAGAGAAGGAGCAGGACCTACCGCTCCACAGACACGGCCTCAGACACGGGCTCCCCCCCCTCCTAGGGCTACTCGAGTCCCTTTGGCACCCCGCACCACCTCTGGCCCACGGTGGGTTCGAGTCGCGGTTAGGCCCTCTACTTTAGTTCACACCTCCACCTCTTCGGAGGCTACCCCTTTGGAGCCTCGAGAGGAGACTAGTGTTCAGGAGCCTTGTTCGACTCCACCCTTGGACCAAGCTGTACCTTCCTCAGCAGCCCAGGTTGTTGGCACCTCGTCCGCACCACTTTTTGATTAGGATCTAGTACAGGTGCCTCCCTCTTTGGACAGAGCGAAGGGGGTCTTACATTCTCTTCCTACTTCGGTAGGAATCCTTCGTACCCCCTCCCCAGGACTGGCTCAGCGGAACTCATTTTCGGCTTTGGAGGACCTCTCTAGCCTCCCAGATGATGATTTTGTACTCTCTACTTTTGGAGAGCCAGTTATTGGCATCCCTCTTGAGAGATCCTTCTCTCTCTCACCTGTGGACTTTCCTCCCCTTGGACCTCGTGTGTATGGCAGGAGGTCTGCTCCGGTAGAGGTTTCTTTTTCCGCCACCAGGTCGGGTAAGGTATTCCAACCCACTTTCTCCCGCCGATGAGGATAGCCAGTTGGAATATACAGGGACTGGGCGGCATCCCTCATCGCCGTCGCAGACAGTTGATTAGGAATCAGCTCCTTCTAGGTGTTTCAGGTGGTTCCCTAGACATTCTTTTTCTTCAGGAACACAAACTGGATGTCAGAGATTGCTCCAAGTCAGGTAAGCTGCTCTCAGGCCTAACTTTTTGGCTTCTTGCCTTGGGAACCAGAGGAGGTACATGCATTTCAATTTCAGATTCTATTCTCCCTCTGGTCATTGGACATGGTACCATAACCCCCTCCAGGGTCCAGTGGGTTTTACTTCTGATTGACGGACGTAAGGTTGGTTTCCTCAACCTCTATGCTCCGAACAACAGAGGGGACCGTGTTTTGTTTTGGAAAGAGTTGGTCTCGTGGGTTGACATTGCGGATTCGTGGATTATTGGAGGTGACTTCAACATGGTTGAGGCACCTTCTGATAAGAAAGGGGGCAGAGAAGGTGGTATCTACTCCCTTGAGAGAGCAGCCTGGGATGCCTTCTTGTTTAGGTTCAGTGGCAGAGATGTTTGGTCAGATGATGCATTTCTTATTCAGTCTCAGTCACTTTTGTTTTCTTGGTCGAACCATAGGGTGCAGATGCCTATCCATGCTCGGATTGACAGATTCTATGTGGGTGACTGGGCTCTTGATAGAGGGGGGACAGTTTGCATGCACCCGGTGTTTCCACTTCAGACCATTTTCCGGTAATTTTGTCCATCTCAGAGCCTCATCTGAGAGGACGATCTCATAGTATCAGGATCCCCGATGCCTTATACACGGATGAGACTCTCACAGAGGCAGTGTTGGAGATCTGGGTTTCTCATATGCAGGGAGGGTGGCCGGTCCTTCACATGTGGCCACAGCACTTGCCAGTATCAGCGACTTTTATCACTCCGTTGCTAGTGCTCGGCGAGGTGAGGTACTCAGGCGAGAGATCGGTATCGGCCGACAGTTGGCAGCCTTACAGAGGGAGGAGCAGAAACGACCATCATATGCTTGGATATAGGAGCGCCTTGCTGCTGCAAGGGCTCACTTGCAAACCTTGCTTGATTAGAGAGCAGAGTATGCCTTCCATGCACGGGAGTCCTTTTGGATACAGATGGGAGGGAGAGTCAATAAATACTTTTTCTCTACACTTGGTCCTAGACATAGTAGAGAGAGTGTCAGGCAGCTTATTGACTCTGACGGCGTTTTGCAGTCCCATCCGGAGATGATCATGCACTTAGCAACAGCTTTCTATGCTTCCCTACTTTCCGCAGATCCGAACTCATAGGCCAGAGAGGTGGCTAGAGATGAAGTTTGGCAGAGTTTACCTGTGTTGGTCACCCCAGAGATGTTATGCTCACTTGATGCACGCTTTACCAACACAGAATTCAAGACTGCTCTCTCTGCCCTTCATAAGGGGAAATGCCCTGGTTCCGATGGTCTTAGTCCTCCTTTTTTTATAGCCTTTTCGGATATGATAGGTAATCATATTACTTCAGCCCTGCAGGGCATTTGGGACTCGGGTGAGATGCTTGACTCACTGACCGAGGGACTCATTCACCTTATTCCGAAAGGTGGCAACAGGAATTTTGTATCCCATTGGAGACCCATCACTCTTTTGGGCACTCTTTACAAAATCCTTGCCAAGGCGATTAGCATCCGATTACAGCCCCTTCTTCCAGACCTCATCTATGATACTCAGACATGATTTGTGCATGGCAGGAGCATTTTTGATAATATCTTTTCCTTTTGGGAAGCCACAGAGTGGGCTATGCAGAGTGGGTAGAGGCTAGCAGTTCTACTCCTGGACATCGAGAAAGCCTATGACAGAGTAGATTGGGGTTTTCTTGAGGGCACTCTTGTACGGTTTGGATTTTCAGATGCTTGGATTAGAGGGGTGGCCTCCCTTTACAGATCAGCCCACAGCCAGGTTTTGATTGGAGGGGTAAGGGGTGACAGGTTTCAGATTTCCAGATCAGTTTATCAGGGATGCCCTTTAGCCCCCTTCCTCTTTCTTTTTGTGGCAGAAGCTATGAGTATCTTCCTTAGATCTCAGGCTGAGCTTTTGGGGCTGAGATTGCCCTTGAGACAGGAGCAGGAGCTTCTTGATTGTGAGTTGGCTGATGACACTGCTATTTTTATTGAGGCCTCTTCGCAGTCACTTGATTCTTTCTAGACAGCCTTGGATATTTTTTGCTCAGCTGCAGGGGCACACATTAACAGGCTTAAATCCTTTGGCTTTTGGATCAGTGATGAGGACACTCCAGGCTGGGGAGTTGACATTGGCTTTTCCTGGATTCAGAGGGGTGTTCCTATCAGGTATTTGGGATGCCAAGGAGGATTGGACATCTCTCCAGCACAGCAGTTTGCCCCAATACTAGAAAGTATAAGGAAAAAGCTCCTTTTCTGGAGCTCTGCCAAACTCGACCTTGCATCTAGAGTTGTGGTAGTGAACCAGGTTCTCTTGGCCACCTCCTGGTGTGTGTGTTTTTGATGGTGCCGGTCTAGGGATTGCATCAGTCAGCTCATCAGACGAGTCAGGAATTTTTTATGGAGTGGACTTGATGGCACAGCAGATGTTGCAGTAAGGTCGGCCTGGGAGACCATTATTCTCCCTACATGTGAAGGGGGCCTTAATGTCATTGGGTGCTGTGAACTACCACACAGGCGGTCATGTCCTCCTTCGGCAAAACCTCGAGGCCTAGACCTAGACTTGCTGTGTAGGGCATTGCTTTGTAAGGTGGTGGTGAGGAGACTCATGCCTGGGCAGGAACCTTGGAAGGATTTCTTTTTTGGACGCATTCAAGCTTGCACACCAACCTTGGGAGATGATTGGGCGGACAGCCCTCGTTGGATTTTCACTTCCGCCCCTCTCAGATCTCCTGCCTCTCCTCTCATGACTGCCATCCTGAAAGCTTGGGAGAGCTTCAGGAACACTCTTCGAAGGATTCCACCTTCTACCGTCGAAGAGATTGATAGGTAGCCGATCGTTTGGAATGATAGTAGTCTTGACGAGCATGCCAGACCACTAGGCACTTCCCATTACATGCAGTGGTCTAAATGGGAGAGAGGCCCCGCCTACACAGTAGGCACTTGGAAAGCTTTTATCAGGCTACCTGAGGATCAGAGACTGCAGTCCGTGAGTCACCTTAGAGGGGTAGCACGCAGGATTCAACAGATAGGTGCAGCCATCCCGGTGGAATGGACAGTTGAGTTGCCTATTACTTCCACCACTTGGATGGGGGCTTTTTCGAGGACATTAGTTCCTTTACGGGTGATCACTCTCCGAGGTCTCGGGGAAGACGCACTGGTCTTTGACATTGGGGATGGAGGTTTACTCTCTACATCCAAGGATGGCATTCTTCTTGAGGTTGCCTTTCAGCCTGTCATGATTGCTGGTTTTGTGGACCATGGAGCGGGCTTGCAGTGGTACATAGACCCCGACCCTCTGCTCTTGGCCTTGGGATCGTGGAGGTTGTGGTTATATGGAGGTGCACCTATCAGGTGGGACCCAGGAGAGTGGGAGTGGATAGATCATGGGCATCGAGAGAGGGGGATTTCCTTCTTTCGTTTCACGGTTGGTAATGTCAGGAGATTTCAGCTGAACAGTTTTTTTGAGGTTGTTTGGCTTTGGGAGGAAATGTGACCAGAGTATGAACTGAATGTAGAGATGTGTAGAGACAAGGATTTTGAATGAATACCTTTTACCTGGTGATTGAGTCGTTCACTTGCTTTAAATGTGTATGAGGGTGGCTGTGAAGGCGGTCTAGGCTCTACTGCTTTTGTCCATCCAACATGACACCCGTGCTGCATTATCCCATATACAATTGTGTGCTGGATCACTTTCCTAGCCCTATAAAAGGGGCCTGAGCTGTACTTGCAATTCATTCAAGGTCAATACACTTCCGATCCCGTGTGATACTTTCAAGTGTCAACCTTATTGGCTGTACGTGCATGAAGGACTAAATCTAGCATCAAGCTAGCCAGCCTCGTGGGAGCTGTCACACCCCATGCCCTCTTCCTAGTAAGAGTGACTTTTCCTTTTTGCCTTCTATTTCTCCTATTAATGCTAACTAGTTTCTCAGTTTCCCTAAACTAGTGACTAGCCTGTAACAGAAGTCTTGTTTTCGTTCATATTATCAAAGCTGCTTTTTGGCCAGATCAAGGGCATTTCGTGATCCATTTGTTCTGAAATTTGGAGCATGTGCAAAAATTCATGGCCAAAAGTGTCAGGGATCCCATCTAGAGGGCCACCCATCTAGAGGGTCAAATTTGTAAAGTGTCAGGGGTCCCGTTCTGCCACGTGTCACCCATCTAGAGCGTAGAATTTTCAAAGTGCTCAAAATTTGGCGCTTTTTGCGTCAATGGACTCCCTGATTCTCTCTATGTGTTGGAATCACCAAATTGTTAGGGTTTGACCCTACATTGCAACCGTATGTCTGATGTAGGTAGAACTGACAGTTAGTCAATGATCTAGTGCTTGAATGCACCAAATCACATCATATTTGGCTTGTCCTAGTCGCTCTTTCCTCTAGGTGCCGCCTCTAAAGTTTGGTGATGATCGGAGTTGTAAACAGATTTGTTGTCAGGATTTCTACTTCTGCTATGATCTGCACGTGTACATCTCTGATCTGCATCAGCCTTGGTGCACCCCATTGCATAGATACATGGATGCTGATGACTGATTATGGTGGAGATGAGATCAGTAGACTTAAGTAATTTGAAGATCATCTCCCTCCTCCCTCACCCTCCCTCTCCCCTTCCCTCTCCCCGCCCTCCCTCTCCCCCCTCCCCGCTACCCCCCTACCCCCTACCTCTCCCTCCCCGCCCAACCTCTCCCCCACCCGTCAGCCCCCCCGCCCCCCTTCTCCTCCCCCGTCCCCTCCCCCGTCATCCCTCTCCCTCGCCAGCCCCCCCCCCCCGGGTGCCCCCCTCCCCGCTGCCCCTTTTTGCTCTCCCCTCCCCCGCTGCCCCCTTCTCCTCCGCCCTCCCTCTCCCCCGCCAGTCCCCCCGCCCCCTTCTCCTCCCCCGCCCCCCTCCCTCGCCCTCCCTCTCCCCCCCCCGCTGCTCTCCCCCTCCCTGCTGCCCCCTTCTCCTCCGCCCTCCCTCTCCCCCGCCAGCCCCCCTGCCCCCCCCCCAAAAAAAAAAAAAAAAAACCTCCTCCCTGCCCTCTTCCTTCCTATCTCAGCTCCCCACGCCTCCCCCTCAGCCTACCTCCGTCTCCCCTCTCTCCTCCCCTCTCTTTCTCCTTCTTCCTGCCCCTCTTTCCCTTCCCTTCCCCTCTCTCCTACCCTCTCTTTCTCCTTCTTCCTGTGCCCGCGTTCAGGGCGTCCTGGGCAGTAGTTTCACGGACGGAGCTTTTTCAGTGTTGGAATTGGCCTTTTCACATCGATTGGCGAATGGATCCCCATTCAGCCAATCTCCGTCCACCTCCACCGGCCACGAGAACCATCTTTTTTTCAGAAGACGAGCTGCAGCAGCTCAAGAAAGATGTGGAATTAGAGGGCTCCACATCACTTTTCGCCCCCATCTTTGGGTCACACCCTTCTAGATCACAGGCTAGAGACTGGATGCTGGCGGCGTTACCAGGAGACCTCACGCCTCACCTCAGGGATATTCGACTTTTGGGACGTAGATTCTTCCAAGTGGTTTTCGACTCCCATGAGTCCACAACCCTTGTTCTCAAAGCTAATCCCTTGGCTTTGGGTTCGAGGAGGATCTTTCTTTTGCCCTACACCTTGGGCTTCGATCCGGTCGAGGAGGACAGGCAGGTCACATCACTGTTCATTACGTTTCCTGGTCTTCCTTAAGTCTACCATCGACTGCTTGCCACTATCGGAGCCACATTTGGATTGGTCACGGAGATCCCCTCCCTTCCTGGCATGCCTTCTTCCTTGGCAGAGGCAGTCAGTGCAGACGGGGTGCCTCATGTTAGGGTCATTGTCTCTGATCCTAACATCTCAAATGACCACATTATGCTTCAGCGTCCAGACGGCTCTCTCTTTCGATAGAGAGTCGAGATTTCAGTTAGACAGGACCAGTGCAGGATTTGCAGGACCCTTGGGCACTTTGCTAGAGACTGTCCAAGGAAGAGAAAAAGACCCAAGAGGTCTTTTGGTGACAGGGCCTTCCTTTCAGTAGGTGTGGGGATCCTTTCACCTGTTGAGCTTCCTGCCCTCAGCAGGAGTGTTTCGGCCCAGGGAAAGCTGGTCTCCTCTACTAGGTCGGGTAAGCCTTTCGATCCAGCATCCTCCTGTCGATGAGGATAGTCAGCTGGAACATACAGGGCCTAGGCGGAGTTCCACACCGTCGCCATAGGCAGCTGATTCGGAACCAGCTTCATCCAGGCGTCACTGGAGGTGCTATTGATATCCTTTTTATCCAGGAACACAAGCTAGATGCCAGTGATTGCTCTAAGTCTGGCAAATTGCTTTCAGGACATACCCTCGGGTCGCCTGCTATGGGCACAAGGGGAGGTACTTGCATTTCGGTCTCTCTTTCTATTCTCCCCTTGGTTGCTAGTCATGGTATTATCTCCCCTTCTAGAGCTCAATGGATCATTATTTTGATTGGAGGGCGTAAGATTGGTCTTCTCAATCTTTATGCTCCCAACAATAGAGGGGAGCGGATCTCCTTTTGGAAGGAGTTACTCTCTTGGGCCCCTATTGCAGATTCTTGGATCATTGGTGGCGACTTCAACATGGTTGAGTTGCCTTGAGACAAAAAGGGAGGTAGACAGGGTGGAATTCATTCTTTGGAGAGGGCAGCCTAGGATGCCTCTCTCTTTCAGTTCAGTGGCAGAGACACTTGGTTGGATGATGCCTTTCATATTATCCCACAGTCACTCCTGTACTCTTGGTCGAACAGGAGAATACACATGCCCATTCATGCACGGATTGACAGATTTTATGTAGACGATTGGGCACTTGACAGAGGAGGATCTGTATGCATTTCTAGTGGGGTTGCCACCTCATATCATTTTCCAGTGGTGTTGCAGATTCTTGAGCCTCATCGGAGAGGACGCTCTGCCAGTGTTAGGATTCCGGATGCTTTTTATGCAGAGGAGAGCCTCACGGAGGATATTTTACAGATTTGGGTTTCTCACATACAGGGTGGAGCTGTCCATCCATCTCAGGTAGCTGCAGCCTTATCCGGAATTAGTGACTATTATCATTCAGTCGCTGATTCTAGGAGACGTGAGATTCTCAGATGTGAGATTGGTATACGCCAGCAGTTAGCGTCCCTTCAGAGGGAAGAGCAGAAGAGGCCCACAGATGCTTGGATTCAGGAGCGCCTTGCTGTAGCAAGGGCTCATTTGTAGACATTGTTGGATCAGAGAGCAGAGTATGCCTTTCATGCACGGGAATCCTTTTGGATTCAGATGGGTGGCAGGGTCAACAAACACTTTTTCTCTACTCATGGGCGCAGACATAGTAGAGATAGTGTTTCGCAACTTGTTGACTCAGACGGGGTGTTACAGTCAGATCCTGATGCTGTCATGCGTGTAGCTTCAGATTTCTTAGCATCCCTTCTTACTGCAGATCCAGGCACACAGGCCATTGATGATGCCAAAGAGGTTATTAGGCAGTGTATCCCTGTATTGGTGAAGGATGAGATGTATGTTTCTCTGGATGCACCTTTCACCAATGCAAAATTCAAGACTGTATTACTAGCCCTTCACAAGGGCAAGTGCCCAGGTTCAGATGGACTTACCCCCTCCTTTTTTATTACTTTTTGGGAGCAGATTGGTGATCACATTACATCAGCCCTGCAGGGCGTGTGGGACTCTGGTGAGATGCCGGACTCACTCACAGATTGTCTCATTCATCTCATCCCAAAGGGGGGTAATAGGAATCTTGTGTCTCAATGGAGACCCATCACTCTTTTGTGCACTTTTTACAAGATTTCGGCGAAAGCCATCAGTCTGCGGCTACAGGTTTTTCTTCCAGATTTGATTCATGACATGCAGACAAGGTTTGTGCATGGCAGAAGTATTTTTGATAATATTTTCTCATTTTGGGAGTCCTCAGGATGGGCCATGCAAAGCCGCCAGAGATTGGCCATTCTACTCTTGGACTTTGAGAAAGCTTATGACAGAGTAGACTGGGATTTCTTAGAGGGTACTCTATCTCGCTTTGGTTTTTCAGATGCATCGATTAGACGAGTATCCTCTCTCTATAGATTAGCCCATAGCTAGTTGCTCATTGGGGGGGTAAGAGGGGACAGGTTTCAGATTTCCAAATCCGTTTGCCAGGGATGTCCTCTTGCCCCGTTTCTTTTTCTGTTTGTGGCGGAAGCTATGAGTATCTACATTAGATCTCAGGCTGATATTTATGGGCGGAGGCTTTCTATCCGCCGGGAAGAAGAGCTCTTGGATAGTGAGTTGGCAGATGACACGGCTGTTTTTTTGGATGCCTTCCCCCGGACACTCACTTCCTTCCGGACAGCCTTGGATTTGTTTTGCACGGCTGTAGCTGCACACATTAATTGGCATAAATCCAGTGGTTCTTGGATTTGCGAGGATGACACCCCGGATTGGGGTAATGATATTGGCTTCACTTGGGTACAGAGAGGCTTCTCCGTCAGATATTTGGGCTGCCAGGTTGGGGTGGGCATCTCTCCCTCACAACAGTTTGCTCCGGTGTTGGAAAGCATCAGAAGAAAGCTCCTCTTCTGGAGCTCAGCCAAACTTGACTTGGCCTCCAGGGTGGTGGTGGTTAACCAGGTTCTTCTAGCCACAGCATGGTTTGTATGCTCTTGTTGGTGCCACTCTAGGGATTGTATCACTTAGCTTAAGAGGCCTGTACGAAACTTGTTATGGAGTGGTCTAGATGGCACAACTGATGTTACAGCCAGGGTGGCTTGGGAGACCTTGATTCTTCCTACAAGAGAAGGGGGTTTGAATATCATCGACCCAGATCTACAGTGCAGAGCTTTACTCTGCAAGTTCGTTGTGAGAGGGCTTATGCCACGACAAGAGCCTTGGAAGGATTTTTTTATCAGATGCATACAGTCTCGCACGCCCACTTCAGGAGAGGATTGGACACACAGTACTAGATGGGTTTTCACCACAGCCCACCTTAGGTCTCCCTCTTCCCCTCTTATGGTTGCTATCCTGAAAGCATGGGCCAGCTTCAGGAGTACTCTTCGCAGGATTCCCCCATCCACCCGTGAAGAGATTGAAAGGCAGCCTATATGTGGAATGACAGGATTTTGGATGAGCTTGGCAGACCACTTGGAGCTTCTCCTTACATGCAGTGGCCAAGATGGGAGAGGGGCCCTGCATCTACAGTGGGAGCATGGAAAGCCTTTAGGAAGCTTCCTGCAGACCAACAGGCCCAGATGGTTCTTAATCTTAGAGGGAGTGCAGGGAGAGTCCAATAGATTGATGCAGCCTTGCCTTTGGATTGGGTGGACACAGATCACATGCCTATTACTTGCTCCACCTGGATGGGGGCATTTTCCAGATTGGGAGTTCCTTTACAGGTGATTGCTTTTCTTGACCCACATGAGGATGCCTTAGTATTTGATGTTTCTTCGGGGGGCAGGCTGTCCAGATCCACAGACGATATCTTGTTGCAGGTACCCAACAACACAGGGGAGCGAGTCTCCTTTTGGAAGGAGTTATTCTCTTCGGCCCCCATTGCAGATTCTTGGATCATTGGTGGCGGTTTCAACATTGGTTGAGTTGCCATCAGACAAAAAGGGATGTAGACATGGTGGAATTCATTCTTTGTAGAGGGCAGCCTGGGATGCCTTTCTCTTTCAGTACAGTGGTAGGGACACTTGGTTTGATGATGCCTTTCATGTTATGCCACAATCACTCCTGTACTCTTGGTCGAATAGGAGAGTACACATGCCCATCCATGCACGTATTGATAGATTTTATGTAGATGATTGGGCACTTGACATAGGTGGATCTGTATGCATTTCTACTTGGGTTAGCACCTCAGATCATTTTCCATTGGTGTTGCAGATTCTTGAGCCTCATCGGAGAGGACGCTTTGCCAGTGTCAGGATTTCGGATGCTTTTTATGCAGAGGAGAGCCTCACGGAGGATGTTTTACAGATTCGGGTTACTCACATACAGGGTGGAGTTGCCCGCCGATCTCAGGTAGCTGCAACCTTATCCGGAATTAGTGAGTATTATCATACAGTTGCTGAGTCCAGGAGACGTGAGATTCTCAGACGTGAGATTGATATATGCCAGCAGTTAGCGTTCCTTCAGAGGGAAGAGCAGAAGAGGCCCACAGATGCTTGGATTCAGGAGCGCCTTGCTGTAGCAAGGGCTCATATACATATATTCTTGGATCAGATGTGGAACGACAGTATTTTGGATGAGCATGGTAGACCACTTGGAGCTTCTCTTTATATGCAGTGGCCGAGATGGGAGAGGGGCCCTGCATCTACTGTGGGAGCATTTAAAGCCTTTACGAGGCTTCCGGCAGACTGACAGGCCCAGGTGGTTCATAATCTCAGAGGGAGTGCAGGGAGAGCTCAACAGATTGATGCACCCTTGTTGCCCTTGGATTGGGTGGACACTAGTACCAGCCCCAGTCACTTTGGCTTCTGATCAAGAGAGGGCTACCGATACTTCTTCCCCACAGACTGTGTCTGCCACAGCCAGGAGGATCGAGGGAATGTATGCACAGATGAGGACTCCAGATTCCTCTTCAGCCCAGCCACATGCCTCCTCAGCCTCCAGCTCCAATTCTGCTGATAGAGGCACATGACAGGTCCTTCTCCTCCATCTTCCACGAGTGTAGGTCTTCTCCGCACTCCTCGGCCAGACCTACTTCTCAGGAACTCTTTTTCGGCACTGGCAGATTCGGCGACTTTCATGGATGTGGAGGATTTTGTGTCCTCCACCGTAAGGGTCCCGGTCATTGGGATTCCTTTTGATAGGGCCTCCCCCTGAGCAGGTGTGGGGATCCTTTCACCTGTTGAGTTTTCTGCCCTTAGCAGGAGTATTTCGGCCCAGGGGAAGTTGGAACATACATGGCCTAGTTGGAACATACATGGCCTAGGTGGAGTTCCACACCGTCGCCGTAGGCAGCTGATCCGGAATCAGCTTCATTCAGGTGTCACTGGAGGTGCTATTGATATCCTTTTTATCATGGAACACAAGTTGGATGCCAGTGATTGCTCTAAGTTTGGCAAACTTCTTTCAGGACATACCTTCTGGTCGCCTACCATGGGCACAAGGGGAGGTACTTGCGTTTCGGTCTCTCCTTCTATTCTAGCCTTGGTTGCTGGTCATGGTATTATCTCCCCCTCTAGAGCTCAATGGATCATTATTTTGATTGGAGGGCGTAAGATTGGTCTTCTCAATCTATATGTCCCCAACAACACAGGGGAGCGAGTCTCCTTTTGGAGGGGTTACTCTCTTGGGCCCCCATTGCAGATTCTTGGATCATTGGTGGCGGTTTCAACATGGTTGAGTTGCCATCAGACAAAAAGGGATGCAGACATGGTGGAATTCATTCTTTGTAGAGGGCAGCCTGGGATGCCTTTCTCTTTCAGTACAGTGGTAGGGACACTTGGTTTGATGATGCCTTTCATTTTATGCCACAGTCACTCCTGTACTCTTGGTCGAATAGGAGAGTACACATGCCCATCCATGCACGGATTGATAGATTTTATGTAGATGATTGGGCACTTGACATAGGTGGATCTGTATGCATTTCTACTTGGGTTAGCACCTCAGATCATTTTCCATTGGTGTTGCAGATTCTTGAGCCTCATCGGAGAGGACGCTTTGCCAGTGTCAATATTTTGGATGCTTTTTATGCAGAGGAGAGCCTCACGGAGGATGTTTTACAGATTTGGGTTACTCACATACAGGGTGGAGTTGCCTGCCGATCTCAGGTAGCTGCAACCTTATCCGGAATTAGTGAGTATTATCATACAGTTGCTGAGTCCAGGAGACGTGAGATTCTCAGACGTGAGATTCTCAGACGTGAGATTGATATACGCCAGCAGTTAGCGTTCCTTCAGAGGGAAGAGCAGAAGAGGCCCACAGATGCTTGGATTCAGGAGCGCCTTGCTGCAGCAAGGGCTCATATACAGATATTCTTGGATCAGATGTGGAACGACAGTATTTTGGATGAGCATGGTAGACCACTTGGAGCTTCTCTTTATATGCAGTGGCTGAGATGGGAGAGGGGCCCTGCATCTACTGTGGGAGCATTTAAAGCCTTCACGAGGCTTCCGGCAGACTGACAGGCCCAGGTGGTTCATAATCTCAGAGGGAGTGCAGGGAGAGCTCAACAGATTGATGCAGCCTTGTTGCCCTTGGATTGGGTGGACACTAGTACCAGCCCCAGTCACTTTGGCTTCTGATCATGAGAGGGCTACCGATACTTCTTCCCCACAGACTGTGTCTGCCACAGCCAGGACGATCGATGGAATGTATGCACAGATGAGGACTCCAGATTCCTCTTCAGCCCAGCCACATGCCTCCTCAGCCCCCAGCTCCAATTCTGCTGATAGAGGCACATGACAGGTCCTTCTCTCCATCTTCCACGAGTGCAGGTCTTCTTCGCACTCCTCGGCCAGACCTACTTCTCAGGAACTCTTTTTCGGCACTGGCAGATTCGGCGACTTTCATGGATGTGGAGGATTTTGTGTCCTCCACCTTAGGGGTCCCGGTCATTGGGATTCCTTTTGATAGGGCCTCCCCCTGAGCAGGTGTGGGGATCCTTTCACCTGTTGAGTTTTCTGCCCTCAGCAGGAGTATTTCGGCCCAGGGGAAGTTGGTCTCCTCTACTAGGTTGGGTAAGCCTTTCCACCTAGCATCCTCCTATCGATGAGGATAGTTAGGTGGAACATACATGGCCTAGGTGGAGTTCCACACCGTCGCCGTAGGCAGCTGATCCGGAATCAGCTTCATTCAGGTGTCACTGGAGGTGCTATTGATATCCTTTTTATCATGGAACACAAGTTGGATGCCAGTGATTGCTCTAAGTCTGGCAAACTTCTTTCAGGACATACCTTCTGGTCGCCTACTATGGGCACAAGGGGAGGTACTTGCATTTCGGTCTCTCCTTCTATTCTAGCCTTGGTTGCTGGTCATGGTATTATCTCCCCCTCTAGAGCTCAATGGATCATTATTTTTTTTGGAGGGCGTAAGATTGGTCTTCTCAATCTATATGTTCCCAACAACACAGGGGAGCGAGTCTCCTTTTGGAAGGAGTTACTCTCTTGGGCCCCCATTGCAGATTCCTGGATCATTGGTGGCGGTTTCAACATGGTTGAGTTGCCATCAGACAAAAAGGGAGGCAGACATGGTGGAATTCATTCTTTGGAGAGGGCAGCCTGGGATGCCTTTCTCTTTCAGTACAGTGGTAGGGACACTTGGTTTGATGATGCCTTTCATTTTATGCCACAGTCACTCCTGTACTCTTGGTCGAATAGGAGAGTACACATGCCTATCCATGCACGTATTGATAGATTTTATGTAGATGATTGGGCAGTTGACATAGGTGGATCTGTATGCATTTTTACTTGGGTTAGCACCTCAGATCATTTTCCATTGGTGTTGCAGATTCTTGAGCCTCATCGGAGAGGACGCTCTGCCAGTGTCAGGATTTCGGATGCTTTTTATGCAGAGGAGAGCCTCACGGAGGATGTTTTACAGATTTGGGTTACTCACATACAGGGTGGAGTTACCCGCCGATCTCAGGTAGCTGCAACCTTATCCGGAATTACTGAGTATTATCATACAGTTGCTGAGTCCAGGAGACGTGAGATTCTCAGACGTGAAATTGATATACGCCAGCAGTTAGCGTTCCTTCAGAGGGAAGAGCAGAAGAGGCTCACAGATGCTTGGATTCAGGAGCGCCTTGCTGCAGCAAGGGCTCATATACAGATATTCTTGGATTAGATGTGGAACGACAGTATTTTGGATGAGCATGGTAGACCACTTGGAGCTTCTCTTTATATGCAGTGGCCGAGATGGGAGAGGGGCCCTGCATCTACTGTGGGAGCATTTAAAGCCTTCACGAGGCTTCCGGCAGATTGACAGGCCCAGGTGGTTCATAATCTCAGAGGGAGTGCAGGGAGAGCTCAACAGATTGATGCAGCCTTGTTGCCCTTGGATTGGGTGGACACAGATCACATGCCTATTACTTCTTCCACCTAGGTGGGGGCATTTTCTGGATTGGGCATTCCTTTGCAGGTGATTGCTTTACGTAACACACATGAGGATGCCCTACTCTTTGATGTTTCTTCGGGGGCAGGCTGTCCAGGTTCACAGGCGATATATTGTTGGAGGTACCGTTTCAGCCAGTCAGAGTAGTGGGCTTCATGGAGCATGGCTCTCTTTCACAGTGGTACTTGGATCCCGACCCTCTACTCATTGCCCTGGGCTCATGGAGGCTGTGGCTCTATGGAGGTGTCCCAATTAAGTTTTTGCAGTGGGACCCTGGGGAATGGGAGTGGATAGATGAAGGGCACCGAGAGAAGGTCATTCCCTTCTTTCGTTACACGGTCAGTAATGCCGGGAAATTCCAGCTCAGCTGTAGGGGTTGGAGGCCCACTAGAGCTCCTCATTGGGAGCATTTTCAGATTTCTGCAGACTTGCAGAAATTTTTTTGGCAGAGGCCGTAGAAATCCCACCGGAATAGAAAAATCACTCTGTTCTTCGGGCTTTCTATTCAATGGTGGGATAGCAGTGAACCATTGGAGATCCAGGTTTGGGGCTGACCCTACTTGCCCTCGTTGCCTTTCTGCTTCGGAGACAGTACAACACTGCCTTCGGGATTGCAGACAGGCGAGAATCATGTGGAAGGGGATTGCAAGACTTTTCAGCACTTTTGTTCGCCTCCCCTTCTATATGACCTGGGGATCAGTGGCTTGGCTCACTCTTTCAGGGCCCCTGGTTTTCTTTGAGAGACATGACTCGTCTTGTGCTCTTCACATCCGACGACACCTTGTGGAGTCGTGCTCTTTAGAGGATGTTCCGGCCACTCTCTCTCAGGGCTGCTCATTCCTCGGTTGACTCTCGATGGGAGATTTTAGCTAGCATTGCAGCATGGCACATTTGGAGAGCCAGATGCACTGAGGCTATGGAGGGTTCTCACGTTCACCCTTCTCAGACCTTGGCCAATACTTGGATGGATATGGTACACACTCTGATGGCCATATGGGCGACCATGCAGGGATCCTCTCGAGCAGCCTCCTCCAAGAGAGTTACTTTTCTCAGGGATTGGAGAGACTCTCCCTTCCTTGCTAAGACTTCTACAGGGTTGAGTTGGCATTTTCAGCCTCAGCCTTGGTTTCTTTCTACCTCTTTCTGATGAGGTGTTTTTTATTACATGCTTAGCATGTTGTATTTCCGCAGAGAGCTTGCTCTAGCGAGTTTCTTTCTTACTTAATAGAAGTCTCTTTTTTGAAAAAAAAAAAACCCTCTCTCAGCCTATCTTTATATGAAAGGGTTCCTCCAAAGAAACCTCATTGAAGGAAGCCATCAAGGTAGTTGTGCCGGCGAAACCTCTTTGAAGTAGGTCTTCCGAGGTAGTTTCTTTCGCTGCCAAAACTACCTTGGACAACACTTTTAAAAGTGGCATAACTTTTAATGTCCAAATATAGTCATTCAACCACTTAAATTGATCGGAAACCCCATTTGAGCACATCTATGGGGTTTTATTTTGCAAATTCTTGCATCTATAGTATTAAATATTACGTGTATTTTATGAGAGTGATATATAAGCCCAATTTAATACTTATTTCAATAAAAGAGTGATATATTCCATTCAAAACAAATCATACAACAGGTGGGAGAGAAGGTACTCTATCCCTTGCCTCAACAATGTGGCAAAAAAGCCATGGGGATGGTCTAAAATGCCACGACATCCCAAAAGGGGTCAAGTGAAAAAATAAAGAGCAGTCCCATGTCCTCATAAAGGATATAAGTCTCCCACGAGCTGCCAAAGAGGTGCCTGTACACCTCTCCCACTGACTCCTAAGAGTGAAGATAATCTCTGCCCAAATGGAAGCGAGAGTGTCAGCCTCCGTGCATAAATGGTCCCCAAGGACAAAAGAACATTGCGAACACCATATCCGCCATAGGGTGATGCTGGAAATCACCTCCCAGGCTGACCCTGCAGTTGAAGAAGGCATGGAATCCTGTGCTGGTACCGGTACCAAAAGTAAATCCTGCGGCTCCATGATGCTGGCCTCCGTGGGACCCTGTCTCTGGTGACGCTGCATGAAGAAACCGAGGTCTCCTAGCTCTGACTCAAAGAGAGTAAAGGCTCTAGATCCTCTCCCCCAAAGAGCAGCGCCCCACGTCATCAGAAAGGAGTCAGATGTAACATATGAGAACAACCTGAAGATACCTCTCCATACCACTCTAGAGCTGGTGCAACTCCATAAGCAGTGATTGCTAGATTCCTCTGCAAGCTGACAACGCATAGACAAGGAGGGTCTACCCATCTGCTGGAGCCAAGTACCCACAGGTATGCCCCCATGTATAGTGAGCCAAAGAAAGTAGGAGACTTTCTTGGCTCTACTGATGCCCCAAAAGTGAGTCCAGTAGCTCAGCAAGAGCTCTGCAGTAAGTCCCTGTGCGTGCCAATGCTGAGAGGCAGATGGAATGTGATGAGAGTCTCTCTGCTGAAGCGTGTAACCTGCCATCGTCGAGTACTGGAAGAAAGAAAGAGGATGAACGCCTGCCACTCGAGCAGGCCATGCCCACTCACCTGGGTCCCAGTCAAGCTCCGCAAGAGGTCGACCCTGAAAAATCCAAAGTCTCCATCTAATATCCTCTGCAATGGTCAACCTAGAAGGATCTGTGGCCCATTCCTTACCCAGGCAACCAATGACCCTGACTCTCTGCCAAAGAAGCTCCTGACGATCCAGGGGCTGAGTGGGATACAATCTCACTGCTCTGCTCTGCTCTGCTCTGCATCTCCGGATCAAGAACCCCAAGTCCTCCCTGCGAGAAAGTTTAAGTGATAGTATCCCACGAAACTCTGGCCCTAGTGTCCTCAGAACCATCCCCACCACCCCACAGAAAGTTCCGAAGCAATCTCCTCACCCGACGAATCGAGTCAGCATGAAAGCACCAACAAGACGCAACATATCACATAGTCGCTAGTAGAACCTGGTTGAGTACCAGCGCTCTTCCGGCCAAAGAGAGTCTAGCCGTACTTCAGTAGGCTAGCTTTCTCTGGATGCTCTCAAGAACTGGGGCAAACTATTGCGTCGGGGACACCTCAATGCCAACATGGAAGCCTAGATATCTCATGGAGGTGCCTCTGGGTATCCATACAAAGCCTCTGTCTCCTCCCCATGCTAGGGTATCCTGCTGAGCTCCAGTCCAGATGCCTTTTGATTTGTTCCAATTGACAAGTCCCCCTGAGGCTAGGCAGAACTTGTCAATTGCATCCGCAGCAGTAGCAAGACTATATGCATCTCCTCTGACTGTTAGTGCCGTATCATCAGCAAACTTAGTGTCCAGAAGCTCCTGCTGCTGCCGGATAGGTAGATGAAGGGCCAAAGTGCCATGACTGGTAGCCTGCATAAAGTATCCCATAGCCTCCGCTACGAAAAGGAAAAGGTAAGGTGCAAGCGGGCATCCCTGTCGTACCGATCTGGATAGCTGAAAAGCCGGTCCTCTGCCTCCACAGACCACCATCCTGCTAGAAGAGTGAGAGTAAAGTGAGGAGACCCATAAAATCCATCTATCACCGAAGCCTAGCCTCCTCATAGTGCCCTCCAAGAAACCCCAGTCCACCCTGTCATAGGCCTTCTCAAAATTGAGAAGGAGAACTGCAATCTCCTGTTGACTCTCCTTCGCCCAGTGAGTGGCCTCCCAAAAAGTGAAGATATTATCCAAGATACTCCTATCTTGGAAAAATCCTGTCTGAGTAGCTATGATGATATCTGGCAGCATAGGCTTTAAACGAAGGGCCAAGGTCTTTGCTAGGATCTTATAGGCTGTCCCTAAAAGTGTAATGGGTCTCTGATTAGGTAGGACTGTCTTGTCTCCCCCTTTCAGGATGAGACAAATCATACCTGTGCATAATGCCTCGCCCAAAGATCCTGTATCGAGAGCCTCTGAAAAGGCAGAAAGTAGATGAGGCCCAATCGTATCCCAGAGAACTCTAAAAAGAAGGGGCGACAGACCATCCTCCCTCGGGTATCTGTCTCTGGGCAGCTCATGTAACGCATCTGTGATCTCCAGGAGTGATAGCGGGCTATCCAAAACATGACTCATCCTGTCTGAGACCATCTAGGGGACATGATTCCAAATCTCCTCTCTGGCTCTGATCATCTCCTCGGTGACTGGATCGGCGGTGTAAAGAGTGGAATAGAAATCAGAAGTGATCTCAACAATACGATGAGGATCCGTCTGAAGAGACGCGGCCTCATCCACAAGTCTGCCAAGATTGTTCGAAGAGTATCTCTGACCCACTGCCCTGAAGAACTCTCTAGAGCATCTATCCCCCTTCTGGATCTAGAAGGTCTGCTGGGAGTAAAACCTGAACTGGGCCCTCCTGCCCTAAATCTCCTCTTGTCTCTCCTAAGCCTCTGAAAGCTGCCCTCTGATGAAAAGAGAATGAGGAAAGCTCTAAATCACCCTCACCTCCGCTCTTGCGTTCCGATCTCTGATTTTGAGCTTTTCCTTCTCCTCTTTTACCCTCAACTGGCAGGCCATGCTGACTCTAGCCAAAGCCCCCTCTACCCACATCAACCAGCCCTGATCCTCAAGAGTGTCCTCTGTCAACCAAGCCTCTCTCAACCGTTCCACGAACTCTGTGTCCTGAAAAACAAAGTCCAAAAGTCTCACAAAGCCTGTGCTCAAAAATCGAGAGGTAGGGACAATCTGTAGGGACAATCTGTAATAGGACTGGAGCATGGTCAGATAAAACATAACCCGGGCGGATCCCAATCTGTCCTCCTCTGGCCTGGCCCCAATGGCCAATGTAAAACGTGTCAAGCCTAGCCAAAGAGAGAGCCATGGAAAATCCCAGACCAAGAGAACTGAAGACTATCAGCCAAGTGACGAAAGTCGTCCAATCGAGCTGCATCATGAAGTCCAACATGCAAAACAAAACTATCCCACTCCACTCTCTCCCTATCAGAAAGTCCACCCTCTGTCTGGCCCGACTTGTCTTCAGAGAATTCAACCATGTTGAAATCTCCTCCAACAATCTAAGTGTCTGCCTGAGGAAGGGACTCTCTGAGCTGTCTCCAAAATGCACGTCATGCTCAAAAGCTGTCTATCAATCTCGCTGTCGAGTAACTCAGTTGACCAGCTTTCGCTCCCCCGAGAACGAAAGCTGCCTGCGGAGAAACGAAGAATATGCCCCTCTTTGGATAGAGTAACAGATCCCAAGTATTCCTCTACCTCCTCTGACCGTTGACAAAATACCGGGAGAAGTTCCAATCTAGTGAAGGAGTCTGTGGAGACCGCTCGAGCCAAAAAGGACCAAAACTCAACGGGCACATCTCTGTCAACCATCCTGGGGTCAGGTCCAGGAGTCAAAAGAGATGAAAAAGGCTGAGCCGTCCTAACTCTACACCTGGAATAGGTGAGAGGGAGAGGAAGAATCTGCGACGAGGTGCCTGTACGCAAGGGTGACTGAAAACCTCGCTCAATCTCATCTGCTAGGATCTCCCAACCGTCACGCCTGTCTGGGTACTGAGCGAAATCTGTGACCGCACTCGCAAAAGATCTGGATAAACCAGGTGTGAAATGTTGCGAGGACGAGGCTGTACTGGGAGGGGTGTCTGAGAGGACGCTCCGCATAGCAACAAAAGAAGGTCTTGTGCGACAGGGAAGAGAGAAAGGTCTCGAGGGAACCTCATCCAGGCGCATGAGATCCTGGGACGGTTTGACCTATGTCGTGAAATACCTCTCTCTCACTGGACTGCTGTGAAGAGGCATCCATCACCGTGTCCGCAGCCTGAGCAGTCTCCAGTTGGATAACTGTCTCAGAAACCAATATATGAACCTCCGGGGTAGAAGTGTCAAGATTCATCAAATCCTGAGCTACTGTCTCCTGCACAATGTGAGGCCCTGCCTTACCAACTGTGAGCTCGTACCTGGGGCTGCTGGTACTCCTGACTCTCCCTCTGTCTCCGTCTCCTCCGAGCTCTCCGTGAAAGCTGTTGCACTAGAGGCACGTCCAAGTCCTTTGAGTTCACTGGAGGCTTCCCCAAAAAAGTCTCCTCTCGCTCTGCTGAATGAGTCGAAGCAGGCTCAGAGACCCCTGGAGGCTGCTCGTACTGCTGACTCTCCCTCTGTCTCCGTCTCCTCCGAGCTTTCCATGAAATCTGTTCCGCTGGAGGCACCTCCAAGTCCTCTGAGTTCACTGGAGGCTCCCCAAGCTCGGCTGAATGAATCGAAGCAGGCTCAGAGACCCCTGGAGGTTGAGCTGTAGGTTTTGGGTCACTCGGAGGATGAGATGTATCCGGAGTCTCTGATCGATGCCGACAACTGGGGCAATCCCTAATAAAGTGACCTCTCTTCTGACAGAAAAGACACTGATCAGGAAGACCCTCGTACAAAACCCTCTGCTGCATCTGGACCCCATCTCCAGTGGAGTACGAAATCAAAGTAGGCAAAGGTCGAGGAGGGGGGAAATCTGAAATGAGTCTGACCCTTGTAACACCTGTGCCAGTAAGTGACTGAATATAGGAAAGTCTAGCACCTGAAGGGATGACTGTACCTGCCACACTAGCCATATGCTCCACAGCTCTGTGACAAGAGCTGACCTCATCAGGAAGTCCAGGGAAAAGGATCCAAAAGGAGACCTGTCGCGGTCTAGGGGAAGTAGAACTGAAGTGCTTTCGCCAAGGCCACAAATGGATGACTGTGCTCTGAAACTGAATTGGTGAGCTCATAAGTACTCTTTGAGCCTGCTCTGCAGACTGAAGGCCAAAAGAAAAGTACCCTCTGCCAAGCAATCGGAAAACCGTAACTGAGACACCCAAAGAGGCCATGCTGGTGTACACCCAATCACGTAACTGTTGGCCTCTACCGGGTAGAAAGCCAATGATGTGTGTCGAACCAAAACCCTCCTCTGCTACCTCAATCATCTGCACAATGTCGGGAGGAAAAGAAATTGTGACTTCAATCTCCTTAGGTTCGGCGACGGGAGTGGCATTAGTGTCCTCCATTGTCTCAGCTTACGCTGTCTTGAGGGGAGGAGCTACCTCTGCATAAAATACCCACCAAGAACTCGCAACCAACCACAAGTAAAACCCCAAAGAAACCTGTAAAAAGACTGCTTCGATCTTCAGCCTGCGTGGGATGGAAACAAGTCGCTCAGTGCTGAAGCAGACAGCTCCGCCAATGCGTGGAAACAGCCCAGGATCTCAGCTCCCCGGAACACGAGTCGAACAGTCCCGGAGAGGGCCCTGAAACTGCCTAACCTGAAGCAAGGGAGGGGCAGGCAATCAGCAAGGGAAAGGGCCTGAAAGGTGGCCTGGCACGGCCAGGACAGCAGGCTGAAGAGGGAGCGCGAAAATCAGGCTGAAGTGGGGGGGCGACCTGAGCAGGACGCTGCCTAGGAAGCCTGCGCAACCGAGGCAGCAGGGCGCAGGGCCAAGGGGCCTGCGCGGCCAAGGCAACAGGGCGCAAGGCTACCTGTGGGCTGGGCGCTGCCAAGGAGCCTGCGCGGCCAGGCAGCTAGAGAGCGAGAGGCTGCCAGGGGCCTGCGTGGCCAGGCAGCTAGGGAGTGGGGGTTGCGAGGGGGCCTGCGCGGCCAGGCAGGTAGGGAGTGGGGGCTGCCAGGGGGCCTGCGCGGCCAAGCAGCTAGGGAGCGGGGGCTGCCAAGGGGCCTGCGCGGCGAGGCGCTAGGGAACGGGGGCTGGGCGATGGCGGTGGCGGGCAGCAGCATGGAATTATTTTTCATCACTTTTTAAAGGTAATAACAGGGGTACAAAGGGACGTGTATGGATAAGTAAATTTATGTTATGTAAGAATGAATGAGTGACTAGTCTGTATATTTTGAAAGGGATCTAGTTCTAGTGAAAATAAAAGTGTAAAAACCATGTTTCCTAAAGAAATACAAATTTTCAAATCTCTTGAAAAACCCACTCGGATAAATCTGCTCATAGGCTTTTGCTCATAAAATTGACGCATCCCTCATACACTTACGTTCAGGACTTGGCTGGCACCTCATGAGCTTCCTGTGAAGCTTGACTTCTACAAAAACCATTGCCTACGGATTTTGACAGAGGGCTTTGTTGACTAACTAGGGTATACACGAATTCACCTCCCTCACTCCTTGAGGATATCGATAGGGTAGTTTTGGGTCTCATCACATTGCCTCCTTATTCAGAGTGGTCGAGCAGAGGGAAGACCCAGAGAGGGTGACATTTGCACTGTATGTGATTCTTAGGACATTAGTCAGAGGAGCGCTTCACATTTTTATGCCCTGTGTACTATAAGGTCATAGGTCCCTACTACTGCCTTTTTAGAGATGGTCTTGGCTCACTAGCTAGTTTCCTATCCTATCTAGACTAGAGATGCCTGGCAGCCTTCATTCATGAGGCTATCTGACACAGGGAGAGATTGCTGAGAGCACGCAGGGGTGATGAAGACACAGAGCCGGATCCCACTTAGAGCATGATCACTGAGTTTTTCTAGCCAGATAGCATCGACCGAAGCAAGAGTCAGAGAGACGGTGGTCTAGAGGACCCCAGCTAGACTTAGAAATAGGCCAGACTCACCGGCACACCGAGGCACATATCAGATTAGGGGACCTTCCCTCCATGCTCATTGGGCTCTTTTTTTATTTTTATTTTTTCCATGAAAAAGACTTCTATTAAGTAAGAACAAAAACCCGCGAGAGCAAGCTCAAAGCGGAATACATCATGAAATTATGAGGATAATAAAAAACCCCTCAGAGTGAGGTGGAAAGAAACCAAGGCTGAGGCTGAAAGTGCCATCTCAACCCTGTAGTAGATTCAGAGAAGAAAGGAGAATCCTTCCATTCCCTGAAGAAAGAAGCCCTCCTAGCTGAGGCTGCACGGGAGTCCCCCTGCATACCCGTCCATACGGCCATCAGAGTGTGTACGATGTCTGTCCAGATACTAGCCAATGTGTGCGAGGGATGAACCTGAGTACCCTCCATAGCCTCTGTGCATCTGGCTCTCTAGATATGCCAGGCTGCTATGCTCGCTATAATCTCCCAAGAAGTATCCACAGAGGCATGTATAGCTGTAAAAGGACGGTGTGGAACCACATCCAACGAGCAGAACTCAACCCGATGACGTCGAATCGAAATGGCCCGAGACGAGTCAAGTCCCTCATAGAAAACCTGAGGTCCTGTAAGAGAAAGCTATGCCACCGAGCCCCAAGTCATAAAAAGTGGGGAATGGGCAAAGTGACTGAAGATCCTGGCTATCCCCATCCAAATCAATCTCGCCTGTCTGCAATCCCATAAGCAATGATGAATAGACTCCGAAGCAGAACGGCAACGAGGGCAAGTAGGGTCGGCTCCGAATCTGGACCTCCAAAGGTTCACTGCAATTCCTCCATGAATAGAAAGCCAAAAGAAGATAGTGATCTTTCTATTCCTGTGGGATTTCCAGAGCCTCCTCCAGAAGTACCTCTGTTGATTCGCAATAATACCAAAAGTCTCCCAATGAGGAACTCTGGAGGGTCTCCAGCCTCTACTACTGAGCTGAAATCTCTTGGCATTACTGACCGTGTAACGAAAGAAGGGGATGGTCTTCTCTCGATGCCCCGCGTCAATCCACTCCCACTCTCCGGGGTCCCACTGTAAATACCTGATGGGAACTCCTCCATAGAGCCAGAGTCTCCAAGACCCGGTGGAGAGTAACTGGGGGTTAGGTCTAAGAACCACTCTGAATGTGATCCCTTCATCAAAAGGCCTACGACCCTGATAGGCTGAAAAGCAGACTCAAGCAAGATATCATCTGTAGATCTGAGCAATCTGCCACCATCCTGGACACTGAAAACCAAAGCATCCTCCTGTGCATCTCGGAAGGCTAAGACCTGAAGTGGAACCCCGCCTCTCGAGAAAGTACCTGCCCAAGTGGAGGAAGTGAGAGGCATATCATCTATGTCTATCCAAGCCTCGGAAGGGCTGTCTCAATCTGCAAGATCCTCCCTGCACTCCCTCTGAGATGTCCTGTCAACCTTGACTTGGTTTCCTCTGGAAGCCTACGGAAAGCTTTCCAAGATCCCAAAGAAGAAGCAGGTCCCCTCTCCCACCTGGCCCACTGCATGTAGAGTGAGGCACCCAGTGGTCTGCCACGATCATCTAAAATACTGTCGTTCCACATGATGGGCTGCCTATCAATCTCTTCCCGGGAAGGAGGAATCCTCCGAAGAGAGCTTCTGAAACTAGCCCAAGCTTTCAGAATGGCAACCATGAGAGGGGATGAAGGTGATCTGAGGTGTGCTGTGGTGAAGATCCATCTAACACTGCTCATCCAGTCTCCTCCTGAGGAAGGTGTGCACCTCTGTATGCTGCTGATAAGAAAGTCCTTCCACGGTTCCTGTCCTGGCATAAGTCCTCGCACCACTATCTTGCAAAGTAAAGCTCTGCACTGTAAATCTGGATCAATAATATTGAGACCCCCATCCTGTGTAGGGAGGATGAGGGTCTCCCAAGCCACTCTGGCTAAGGCATCTGCTGTGCCATCAAGCCCACTCCAGAGAAAGTTCCTGATCGGTCTTCTGAGCTGAATGATGCAGTCCCTAGAACGGCACCAACATGAACAAATAAACCAGGCAGTGGCCAGGAGGACCTGGTTGACCACCACAACTCTAGAGGCAAGATCCAGCTTGGCTGAGCTCCAAAAGAGAAGCTTCCTTCTGATGCTCTCCAACACGGGAGCAAACTGCTGCGTGGTAGAAATACCCAAGCCGACCTGGCAGCCCAAATACCTGATAGGCACACCCCTCTGAACCCAAGTGAACCCTATGTCAAGCCCCCAAACTGGAGTGTCCTCATCACTGATCCAAAAGCCATTGGAATTATGCCAATTTATCTGCGCCCCTGCCGCCAAGCAAAATAAATCCAATGCTGTCCTGAAAGAAGTCAGTGTCTGTGGAGAGGCATCCAAATAAATCGCTGTGTCATCAGCCAACTCACTGTCAAGCAGCTCCTCTTCTCTTCAGATGGGAAGTCTCAGCCCAAAGATGTCAGCTTGAGATCTAACATAGATGCTCATAGCTTCGGCCACGAATAAAAAAAGGAAAGGAGCAAGGGGGCATCCCTGACGGACTGATCTCGAAATCTGAAATCTCTCACCCCTTACCCCACCAATAAGTACCTGGCTATGGGCTGATCTGTACAAAGAGGAAACACCTCTGATCCAAACATCAGTGAATCCAAAGCGTAGAAGGGTGCCCTCCAAAAAACTCCAATCTACTCTGTCATAAGCTTTTTCAAAATCCAACAGTAGAATGGCAAGATTCTAGCCACTCTGCATGGCCCACTCTGAAGCTTCCCAGAAAGAAAAAATGTTATCAAAAATACTTCTGCCATGCACAAATCCCGTCTGAGTGTCATGAATAAGATCAGGGAGAAGTGGCTGCAATCGGAGGCTGATAGCCTTGGCCAGAATCTTGTAACAAGTCCCCAGAAGTGTGATAGGCCTCCACTGGGACAATAAATTTCTGCTACCTCCTTTTGGGATAAGGTGGATGAGGCCCTCTGTAAGCGACTCAGGCATCTCGCCAGAGTCCCAAATGGCCTGCATGGCTGAAGTAATATAGTCTCCAATCATATCCCAAAATGCAATGAAAAAAGACGGGGTGAGGCCATCTAAACCTGGGCACTTGCCCTTGTGAAGGGCTGAAAGTGCAGTCCTGAACTCTGTGTTGGTGAAAGGTGCGTCAAGTAGAACATGCATATCCGGATTCACCAACACTGGGATACTCTGCCAAATAGCCTGTCTAGCATCCTCTATATCGTGTGTCTCAGGATCAGCAGTAAGGAGGGTGGCATAGAAATCTGAAGCTATGCGTAAGACGTCATCTGGCTCTGTCTGTAAAACCCCATGTGAGTCAATAAGCTGAGATACACTCTCTCTACTATGTCTAGGGCCAAGAGTAGAGAAAAAGTGTTTATTGACTCTACCACCCATCTGAATCCAGAAGGACTCCCATGCATGAAAGGCATACTCTGCTCTCTGATCAAGCAATAACTGCAGATGAGCCCTCGCTGCAGCAAGGCGCTCCTGAATCCAAGCATCTGAAGGCCGTTTCTGCTCTTCCCTCTGCAAAGCTGCTAACTGCTGGTGAACACCAATCTCATGTCTGAGAATATCTCGTCTCCTGGTAGAAGCAACTGAGCAGTAAAAGTCGCTAATACCAGAGAGGGCAGCGGCTAAATGTGATGGATGTGGCTGCCCACCCTGGACATGAGCAAACCATATCCGTAGGGCTGCCTCCGTAAGGTCCTCCTCTGTGTAAAAGGCATCTGGAATCCTGATGCTGGCAGATCGGCCTCTCAAGTGAGGCTCTGAGATAGCCAGAACAACAGGGAAGTGGTATGAAGTGGAAACCCCCGCAGCAATGCATACCGATCCGCCTCTGTCTAGTGCCCAGTCATCTACATAAAATCTGTCAATGCGTGCATGAATAGGCATCTGTTGCCTCCTGTTCGACCAAGAGAACAGGAGGGACTGTGGCTGAATAAGAAAGGCATCATCACACCAAGTATCTTTGCCACAGAAATGGAAAAGGAAGGCATCCCAAGCTGCTCTCTCCAAAGAGTGAAGTCCGCCTTCTCTACCCCCTTTTTTGTCTGAAGGTAACTCGACCATGTTAAAGTCACCTCCAATCACCCAAGAATCCACAATGGGGGCCCAGGAGAGCAAAGTCTTCCACATAAGGACACGTTCCCCTCTAATGTTGGAGGCATATAGGTTGAGGAAGCCAACCTTACGCCCTCCAATCAAAAGAATAATCCACTGAGCTCTAGAGGGGATAATGACTCCGTGCCCAACAACTAAGGGGAGAACCGACTGCGAAACCGAAATAGAAGTGCCTCCCCTAGTACCCAATGCAGGCGACCAAAAAGTATGGCCTGAAAGCAACTTGCCTGACTTGGCACAATCTCTATAATCCAGCTTGTGCTCTTGAATAAATAATATATAAATGGGACCCCCAGTAACACCTGGATGAAGCTGATCCCGGATCAGCTGTCTACGGCGGCGATGTGGGACGCCACCTAGGCCCTGTATGTTCCAACTGATAATCCTCATCGACGGGAGGATGTAGAGTGGAACACCTTACCCGACCTAGTGGCGGAAACAAACCCCTCAACAGGGGAAGACCTCCTGCTCGAGGAGGGAGGGAAGGAACCCAGTGGTGGAAAGTCAATAGGGGAAAGAATCCTGGCACCTGAAGAAGAAGCCCTGTCAATAGGAAACCCAACCACTGGCTCCCCAAAAGTAGCGGGCACAAACTCCTCCTCTGGGAAATCTGAACTCTCTGCCAAGGCTGAAAACGAGTTCCTGTGGAGCAATCCAGACACCAGAGTACGAAGGATCCCTTGTGAGGGAAGAGGATCAACAGTGTAAGCTATCCCCTTCCCCCTATCCAAGGGAGGGAGTGAGGAATGCTCTCTACCCTGTGTCTGCCCATCCGCGGAGATCTCTCCATCCTCAAGAGGAACATCTGGCATTGCTGGATCTAAGGAAGAAGCTGCAACTGGGGAGGAGGTCGAAGCTTCAGCGTCTCGGACTGTGCAAGGTGAGACAGGGAGGAAAGCTCGAGGTGAAGCAGAGTCTACTAAGGTACCCTCGTGAACTGAAGGAGGGACCTGCACACGTACTGGAACCCACTGTAAAGCGTCGCGTGTGCCTGAGGGAGGTGGGGGTCGAGGAGCAGGTGAAGGACCTGTACCACCCCCCTGTCGAGGCCGAGGAATAGGTACTGGACCTGTACCACCACCTGACTGAGCAAGACCGCCACGTGAAGAACGAGGAGCAGGAGCTGGACCTGAACCACCCCTCTGTCGAGGTCGAGGGGCAAGTGCCGGGTCTAATCCCCCCCCTGTCCCCCCTGTCGATGCCTTGAGGCGGTAGCTGTACCAGAGGGCTTCTTAGGCCTTTTCTTCTTCCTGGGGCAATCCCTGGCAAAGTGTCCCGAGGTCCTGCAAATCCTGCACTGGTCCTGCTTGCCTGAAATCTCCACTCTCTGGCGAAAAAAGGAACCATCCGGGCGCTGGATCATGACGTGGTCCATCTTGAGGTTAGGATCCTTGCAAAGGACCCTAACTCTAGGAACCCCATCAGCCTTGGTTGCCTCTGCTGCAGTCAATGGCAACCCAGGGAGGGGTGGGATCTCAGCAACTGCGCCAAAATGCTCCCCAATAACAGAAAGAAGTCGATGGTAAACCTGGGGAAGCCCGGGGAACCTGATGAAGAGCGAGAAGATTTTCTTATCTGCCTCTACTGGGTCGAAACCAAGGTGAAAGGCTTCAAAGAAGATCTTCCTGTGTCCCGGTTGTAAAAACTCGGCCTTGAGCACAGTGCTCGCAGCCTCTGGAGTGTCAAAAACAACCTGGAAAAAACCTCGTCCCAGAAGGCGAACATCTAACAATCGAGGAGTGAGGTTTGGGGGGAGAGCCGCAAGCATCCAGTCTCTGGCTTGGGATCTGGAAGGGTGAGACCCGAAGATGCGTGCTAGGAATGTGGTAGAGCATTCAATCTCTACATCCTTCTTGAGCTGCTGCAACTCGTCTTTAGAGAAAGTGATAGTTTTCGCGGCTGGTGGAGATGGAGTAGGATTGGCTGACGGGGTATGCATCGCCAATCAAGGTGAGGAGGCCGACTCGAACAGAATAAAAGCTCCTTCCGTTCCAAAAAAGCTGCGGGGGGCAAGGGAGGGGAAAGGAGGCAAGGAGGAAGCAGGGGGGAAGGGGAGGGAAGGAGGAGAGGGGCTGGGGCTGAGAGGGGAGAGGGGCAAGCTGAGAGGGAGGGAGGGGGCGATGGAGGGGAGGGCTAAGAGGGAAAGGAGAGGAGAAGAAGGAGAGGGGAAGGAGAGAAGGGAAGGGCAGGAGTGAGAGGAAGAGAGGGGGCGGGAGAGCAGGCAAGGAGGGGGCGGGACAGCAGGGGGGAGGCGAGGGGCAAGCAAGGGAGGGGGCGGGACAGGGGGAAGGGGCGGAACAGCAGGGGGGAGGGGGCGGAGGCAGGGAGAGGGGGCGGAGCAGCAGGGGGGAGGGGGCGGAGGCAGGGAGAGGGGGTGGAGCAGCAGGGGGGAGGGGGCGGAAGCAGGGAGAGGGGGCGGAAGGGCAGGGGGAGGGAACGAGGGACAGGCAGGGGGAGGGGGCGGAGCAGCAGGGGGGGAGGGGGGGGAGCAGCAGGGAGGGGCGAGGGACAGGCTGAGGGGAGAGAGAGACGGGCTGAGGGAGGGGGAGCAGCAGGGGAACGGGGAGGAGCAGCAGCTCTCCTCATTGGGCTCTTTGGCCGACCCATGGGAGTAATTGTCCTACAAGAAGTTGGAGAGCTGCAAGCTTCTAGTTGCAGCTCTTGGAAGAAAGGTAAAGGCGATAAAGACTAAGGGGAAGCAAGAAATCATTGCAGAAGTAATGGAAAAACACATCACATTTCCTCCAGCACCAACATTGTTTCCACAGCGGTCAAAGAGATGATCAACACTTCGGTCAACTCAGCCAAGGAAGAGATGGCCATTGTGGCCAGCAACAAACTTAATAAAGCAAGTCTATATGCAGAAGTCAAAGAGCAGGAAGCTATAGTATGGAATAAAAAGTTATTTGGTATTGGGGGGATGCCCAAGGATTGTATTGGCTGTTTTAATGAAGGCAAGGGCTACAGAGAAGACAAGAAGATCGCATGCGGTCAAGAAGAATATACCAGAAATTGAATGGGATGGAGATCACATTAGCTATACCACTCAATAGGGAACATAAAGGCAGGTTGTCTTCAAGGCAAGGGCAGGAAGAGTCTGGCAGACAAATAAGTTGAAGGGTACAAGTATATGGATATCTAAAGAGCTCTCTCCAACTCAGCTCAAACAAAGGAACATTAAACTTATTAAAGAGAAGGATGCACACAAAGCTGGGAAATGGGCACAGTCTACTGTGATGGAATAAAGATCTAAACCTAAAGACTCTCAGTCTTAAACTAATGTAATAGAGGCCATTTAATCTCGAGATGAAGTGCCATGTGCACTCTTTTTTTTTTTTTTCCATGAAAAAGACTTCTATGAAGTGCCATGTGCACTCTTTGACTCTCTGAGATTAAGAGATGTCAGCTGTTTTTGTGTTTTGCTGTGTACTTTGTCTCATAGGCCCGTGAGGCCTCAGAAGACCTTAATAAATCTTTAATGCTTCTCTCTCGCAGACTACTTGGACATTGGCTGTTGGCTTGAGCTCCCATCTAGAGTTAACCTCTCTCTCTCTCTCTCTCTCTCTCTCACTCTCTCTCCGCCTCAGCCACCCCTCACCCACTCCGCCTCTCTGTCTCAGCCACCCCTCACCCGATCCGACTCCCCTCCGCTCAGCCTCTCCACCTCAGCCCCCCTTCACCTGTTCAGCCTCTCTCTCTCTCTCTCCCCTGTCCATACCTCCGTACCACTTATCCTCTCCGTCTGGCCACTCGGCCTCTCCATCCGTATCTCCGTACAGCCAGCCGCTCGGCCTCTCTGTCCGTACCTCCGTACAGCCACTCCCCGTACAGTCGCTCAGCATCTCCGTACAGCCACTCCCTGTACAGTCGCTCAGCCTCTCCCCGTACCGTACAGCTTGTCCGTACCTTCGGGGTTCAACATACAGCCAATTATGGACCCCTCAACTCCCTCAACTCCTTCAACATCCATCAGGACTGGATACTCTACAGTTGCAGCCATGACACCCTCTCCAAATGCACGGAATTACCAACAAGAAGACTCAAAACGACCCATCCTCGGGCTGTAGGATCATATTTTTAATCTGCAGCAGGCAGTGAGAGAGCTACGATTGTGGAGCTGGCAGAAGTAAAGGCCTGACTTCACATTCTGGAAGGGCTAAATAAGCAGGTAGTAATTGATGAAGTGGACAACAAAGCAAGTAAGTCTGATATTCAAGCAGAGATTAAAGAACACGAAGCTTGATGTGATAATGCTCTGAAGAGAGCTCCCAAAAGATTGGTACAAAGAGGAGGACACATATAGTGAAATATTGACAAAGATCAAAGCAAGCTTGCCCAACATTGAATGGGTGGATGATGATGAGCAGGATGATGACGACTCAAAGCCAGCTTCTATTTTGCACTATAGAGGTCATGCAAGCCTTACTCTGAAGTCAAAAGATATGCGAATCAAGCTTCTTCGACAATCTTACAAGTTGAAGGGCACCAAAGTATGGATAGCAGAGGAGCTTACACAAGCTCAACTCAGGATTAAGGCAAGTGAATTAGCTAAAGTCAGGGCTGCCAGAAAGGATGGAAAATGGGCAGTTTAGCGTGAGGGCGTAGCACTAATCAAAGAGTTAAATCAAAACCAAAAGACACTCAGTCTTAAACTGATGTATGGCTGTTTACTCTTCCGATTATCATGTAGGTACTCTAAATAATATGGGGTTGCTTTTTGCACTCCTTGGGAGCTGCCATGTGCCCTCCCTAAAGCAGATGTACTAGAGGGTTTCTTCTGTCCCATAGACCTTTTGGTCTCCAGTGGACGTTAATAGACTCTCTCTCTCTCTCTCTCTCTCTCTCTCTCTCTCTCTCTCTCTCTGTGGCTGGCACAGGGAATGAAGTGGATGTAAACATGTGGTATAACAGCCGCTGATATACCAGAAGATGCATGTGAAATAATGGAGATTGTGATGCAGAAATTGCTACAAAAATTCTGGCAAAACCCAGCGACAAAAATGCAGTTTTATAAACAGGAAATTAACTCAATGGACAGCCGTGGGATGCAGAAATACCTTGGGGAAGGCATGTCAACCTTTAAAAGGCATGTAATGTGCAAAATCAGAAGTAGTTCACATGATCTTGAGGCAGAGAAGGGTAGATGGGCAAGACCACGGATTCCTAGAGAGGAAAATACCTGCAAACTCTGCTCCACGGCGGAGGTAGAAACTCAATACCATGTACTCCTAATGTAAAAGCATACACACACATTAGAGAAGGATATGGGGAAAATAGAGACCTAAAAAATCTACTTGAGTAGCCAGCCAAAAAGCTAGGAAGCTACTTGAAAGAGATTTTGGAACATGGCAACAAGGTACTGGGTCTAGCACACAAGCTAGCCCAACAAGTACTCAACATATGACAAGTGTGTAATATTTTGTCTCATTGGATGTAAGGGATCATTATTAGTTGATGTGATCGTCAGTCCCATAGATCCTGAAGTGTCTCCCGTAAACTTTAATACAATCATATCATATCATATCATCTCTCTCTCTCTCTCTCTCTCTCTCTCTCCCTCTCTCTCTCTCTCTGACAGCCCTCACCTCTTAGCCCCCCCGCCACCTCTCAGCCCTCACCCCTCAGCCCTCAGCCACCGCCATTCAGCCCCTCCTGCATCATGGGGGGGTCTCTCTGCTCCACGGGACGTATAGGCCCGCTCTGCTCTGTGGGATTGCTCGAGCCCTCACGCTACTGTGCGGGGGGCCACTAAGGGACTGCTTACAGCCCACGGGGCTGTTCACAGCCTCCCTGCTGCTGCTGTATGCTCCGTCATGGAGCTGGCGCTGTTGCGCCCCTGCGTGGAGCTGCTGCAAGCTAGGTGGTAGCTCAGCAGCCCTTTTGGCTGCTAGGAGTAGCCCCTATAGGGCCCTTGGTAGGTACATTTCCTGGACCGACAAACCTCTCCAAGAACTATCCCACCTCCCCCGCACAGGGGGCTGCTATAAGCCTCTCCAACTGATCGTACCTGCAAATACAGAACAGCCCGTCAGCACTGACCAAGACAGAGACCAAATGGGATCAATGGGCAGCCCATAGGACCAGAAAACAAGAGGCGAAAAGGAGCGCAAGTATAGTGTCCTCTTTTCTCACATTTGGTATCCTAGCAGGTTCTCTGCCCATGCTCTTGCTGCTCCCTTGTCTAGCTCCTACCTCCAGCTTGTGTCTTGTTGCTGCTCGTGCGTACAATTGTACGGATTTCGGAGTTCCTAGCAGGCACCATCCGTATCTGCTCGCCATACATTGCCGTACCTACCGGTCGTCTGTACCTTGTATGGATTCCGTACTCTGACTGCACGTCAGATCCATACTACAGCGTTGTACAGGTTGCAATACGGCAGGCGCCATCCCGTCCGTACTATTGCTGGTCATCTGTACACCCGTAGCATTATAGCTCGTAGCTCTCCGTACTGCTCCTGTCAGACATCGTTCGTACAACTGCTCACTGTCTGTACTAGCTCGTGGTCAGTGTCCGTACTCCATGTGGGAGTGTGTACAGCATCTGAGTCAGCGTCGTCCGTACATTGTACTTCACCGTACATTTGTTGTACAATTGCAGGGTGACGTACAGATAGCCATTGTTTGGCTTGCATTCATGGAACATATTTGGGGCATATTGTTTTGTTGCAGGCATTGCAGTCAGGTTGCAGAACCTGCTTCAGAAATTTCGAGTTTGTTGGTTTGCTTGCAATTTTGCAGACAAAATTTGGGGCTTTTGCAAATTTTGCAGATAATTACAAAATTTGGGGCTTTTGGTTGATTTGTCCCCTTTGAGGGGCAATTTCTTGCAGAAATTTGGGGCTTTTGCATTTTGGATGCAATTTTACAGTTGAAACATCAGTTGGGAGATTTGGAAGCAGTTTTGGACTTAGTTTGAGTCATATTGCAGACATTTGCCACTTTTTGCAGATATACTTTGCAGATTTTTGAGCATTTACAGAGCTTTGTGGTGCATTTCAAGCCTTTGATAGGCTCTAACAACAATTGTCATTGTGGGCAGAATTTTTGGCACACTTTGGTTCTGCCTTTTACATCCCGGGAAGGGATTTTCCTTGTCTAGTTTGCTGCATTTTTGAGTTTTCTGGCAGAAATCGCTCAGAACAACCCCAATGAGCTGTTTGGAGTCCTCACACAGGAGGATAGGTTGGATGGCACCAACTACTCCTTGTGGAGTTTTATGGTTCTCAACATCTTGGTTGGCAGACATCTCTGGGATTATGTCATTGGAGATCAGGCAAGGCCAGAAATAGTGGCTACATCTGTCACTCCTCCAACTGGAGGCAGGGGTAGAGGTCTAAATGCAGGACAAGATTGGAGCAGCAGTTGCTACTCCAGTGGCTCCCACATCAGAGCATGTTTGCAGCAAGAAATGATGCCAGAGTTTCCTTCCTGAAGTGAGAGCTATCTCATACACATATGGATGAGGAGATTCCTTGAATGCTCACCTCACAAAACTTCAGGATTTGAGGGAATAGTTCTTGAATATAGATGAGGTTATTCCGGAATCAGAGATGATTACCACCACTCTGAATTCTCTTCTTGAGTCTTATCTCGGTTTCCACACCTTGCTGAATTTGTCATTGAGGGGGGCAGCAATCCTCTCTCTTTTCACGAGTTGATAGGACTCTTGTTATAGGAAAGAGCGAATAAGAAAAAACATGGCAACACGGGCTGGCGAGCATGCCATGCTTTCTAAGTTCAAGCCCAAAGGAAAAGGGCAGCAAAAGCAACATGCAAATCAGCCCACACATCAGCACAAAGCTGATTTAGGATAGCCCTCTTATGACGCTAAAGGTGATGCAGATAAGCCTAAGAGGAAGGGCATTTCTCACTACTACAAGAAGCCATGTCATTACATTGGTGAATGCAAGAAGCGAATAGCTAAGGAAAAGAAAGGGATTCAAGCATGGCTGTCTCAGATGCATCAGCTCCTAATGCACATGATGGAGGGGATGTTACAACTAACTTTGTGGAAGAATACTAAGCCTTTATGTCTTACATTTCAGATTTTCAAGTGGCTAGTCCAGATACTACAGCCATTCTTGAGGATGACCCGTGTGCTTTCTTGACTTGTAGCTATGACCCTTCAAAGGATGCATGCTCTTTAAGTGTCAATGAGGCACTGAACACTTGGCATTTTGATAGTGGTGCTTCTAAGCACATCAGTTCTATGAAGAGTCTTTTTGCATCTTTGCATGCACCAAAAGAAGGTGACATGTGCAAACAATTCTTCTTATTCAGTGTGTGGAGTCGGGGACATCATACTCATATCCACGGATGGCACATATTTTAGAATTACAGTAGATGACTTCACCAATTATACTTGGGTCTAGGGTCTAAAGGAAAAAACAGAAGTGTTCATGGATTTTAAACACTTTGTGGCTATGGTTGAAAATGAGACAGGATTCAAGGTGCAGACACTTGCACGGATAGACGGGGGGAGTATATGTCTCATGAATTTGAGGCATTTTTGAAGGGGAAAGGCATCATGCATCAGCTTACAGTGAGGCTTACACCTCAGCCAAATGGCAAAGTTGAGCGCAAAAATCGCACTCTCATGGAGATGGATAGATGCATTCTTACTAGTAAGAAGTTGCCTCAGAGGTTTTGGCTCGAAGGCCTCAAGTGTGCCAATTATGTTTCGAATCGGGCTCCCACAAAGTGGATCACTCCCTATGAGGCTTGGCATGGGAGAAAGCCTTCAGTGGATCACTTCAAAGTTTTTGGTTGTGTTGCATATGCCCACGTGCCTGTGGAGTTTCGACACAAGTTGTGAGATAAGGCACTTAACTGTATCTTTGTTAGGTATAGTGCACAAAGCAAAGGCTATTCTCTCTACAATCTTGCTTCTCGCAAGATTTTTGTGAGTAGAGATGTTATTTTTTAAGAGAATTCAGCACATACACATGCTGAATTTACTATCGGGGATGCTTCCTATAGCTTTGGGTTCCCCAACTGAGGCTATCAGAATTACAGCAACCTCCGTCTGATCCAAATGCCCCGTTTCAGCCACATGCTGATTTTGTTCCTCCACATGGTGTGGATGAAGTTGTCAGGCAAGAGATTCAAGAGATACATGCAGCCAAAACAGGTCCGAATCAGTTGCTACAGACTCTCAGCGAGAGTAGGCTTGAGGCACCATCGGTTGGCAGGACTCGTAGTGCAGTAAGCCACGTAGGGGGGGCTGTTTCTGTTGAGACAGCTTAGGCAGGTACTCTTCTTGATGAAGAAGAACCTGACTCTTTTGAAGAAGCCAAGGATAATGTGCATTGGATGCATGCCATCCACAATGAATTGCCATTGAGAAAAATCAGACTTAGGATGTTGTGGATTTGCCACTGGGGAAACATGCCGTTGGTACCAAATGGTTTTTGAAAGTGAAAAGGAAGCCAGTTGGGTCCATTGATAGGTACAAGGCATGGCTGGTTGCCAAAGGCTATGCATAGAAAAAGGGCATAGATTATGAGGAGACTTTTGCTCCTACATCCCGGATGACCACCATAAGGTCAGTTATTGCCATGGCTGCAAATTTTGTTTGAAATGTTCATTAGTTGGATATAAAAACAGCTTTCCTTAATGGGGACTTGCAGGAAGAGGTTTATGTCAAACAACCTCCTGGATTTGAACTTTCTGGGAATGCACTTCAAGTTTGCAAGCTGAATAAAGCTTTATATGGGCTGAAACAAGCTCCACGTGAGGAAATAATTGTAGATTTCAAAGCTGAGTTGAAAGCTGAATTCAACATGACAGATTTGGGCATGTTAAATTTCTATTTGGACAAGACAAGCGTGGCATCGTTATGTCTCAATCCAAGTATGTGCAAAAGCTCTTGGATAGGTTCACCATGCATGATTGTAAGCCTATAGCCACTCCCATGGAGCCCGGGCTGAAGCTTCCTATGTATGATGCAGGTGAACAATGGATGTCACACTTTAGAGCCAGGCTGTTGGATGCCTCATTTATTTGTGTAATACAAGACCCGATATTTAGCATTCAATATCTTAAGTGAGGAGGTATATGCACAGCCCGAAGACAACACATTGGCAGGCTGTAAAATGCATCTTCGGTTATTTGCAAGGCACAAAGTCTTATGGCTTGATGTTTTTGAGGGGGGTTTCTTGCAGATGCATGCTTACAGTGATTCAGATTGGGTTGGAGACTACGATACCAGGCAGTCCGCTAGTGGTAATTGTTTCTTTTTGGGCATTATTTGCAAGGCACAAAGTCTTATGGCTTGATGTTTCCGAGGGGGGTTTCCTGCAGATGCATGCTTACAGTGATTCAGATTGGGCTGGAGACTATGATACCAAGCAGTCCGCTAGTGGTAATTGTTTCTTTTTGGGTAAAGCTTGCATTTCTTGGCTGAGCAAGAAAGAATCTATAGTGGCTACTTCCCCATGTGAAGCTCAGTACAGAGCAGCTTTCACAGCGACAGTTGAATGTGTTTGGCTACGTCGTTTGTTTGCTGATCTTCATCTCTTATTGGAGGTCCTCCTTCAATTCTCACTGATAGTCAGAGTGCCATAGCAGTGGCAAAGAATCCAGTGTTTCATGCTCGCACGAAGCACATTGAGGTTCATTATCATTATGTTAGAGAGAAGTTGCATGCAAAGGAGATCAGTATGATCTATGTGTCAACACATGACAATGTTGCCGACATCTTCACCAAAGCACTTCCACGTGAGAAGTTTGAGGCATTTCGCAGTGCTGTAAACTTATCTCCTTTTGGTGATTGATCACTACCTTGTACACCACATTGGCACTGCAGGGGGGTGTTACAATTATTGATATATTCTAGGCTGTGGCGAATGTGCAATAAGTAGGTTAGGGGCAATTTTCCTTCATTTAGGGTTTTCCTCGTAACCACAGTCAGATCCCTAACTAAAGTTAGTGGATAGGATAAGGGTTTTGTGACTTAGACAAAACCTCACTCTCTCTTGTACTGCCATATTGTTCTATTCAAACATTCAGCTCACTCTTGCATTTTGCTCCCTCTTTTCTCACAAAAGAGGGGAACGGGCAGAAGGTGAAATGAACAACACATTATGGTGTTGGACCCACGAGATGAGAGCACACAGTAAGCTAAAGATTCCGATGTGGAATTGCAATGGCACCCTCTGGTCTAACCCTAGGGGCTTCTCAGAGACATACACAGACAGAAACATCATCTTCACGAGGCATGGTATCTAGATGAACAGGCTTCCCCGCTTTCAGTATAGGATGGATGCGCCTCCTGAGTCGACGATCCCACGAGATGAGATCAACCGTATCATACGGTTAGACCTCCTCCAGCTTCATATGTCTTGGACTTGGGTGGAAAGAAAGAAAAGAAAGAAGGTTTATTAAAGTCTTCGGAAGACCGATGGCTCTGTGAGACTGTGAAAATCTTGATACGAGCTGTGGTAGTGGAGCTACTAAACGAGCATCCATACCAATGCAAAATGCAAGAAATGCAAAAACGCAGAATGGTAGTACTAAGTCCTAAGTACAACATAGTCATGTCGATGGTCGACTATATATCAATCTCAGCATCATCATCAATATCACCATCATCCCGAGCAAGATATCAGGATGGATGAGGCAGTGGAGGCATGAAGTCGGCAATAGAGTGCTGTCGGCCACTGAGAGGTGCGGTCCTGACACGTCTCTTGGTGGTAGCTCTGTGTCTAACCAAGGCTACTGTGACCCCCGTCGGTCGGGCTCCAACTCTAAACAAGGAGCGGATGTCTCCAAGTGTGATCTGTGTGTCGACCCTCTATCTGAGCTGTCGGGTCACGGGCTCCGGGTCATGGTCATGTCGAGGCCTCGTCTCGTTGGGGTCCATGTGATCTAGCTGAAAGAACTCCGTGATAGAGCTCTGAGAGGGAACAACCGAGGAAGAAGTCTGCTCCTGTCTCCGTGCTCGATTGAAGTCCCACCTATCATAGCTTTCCTCAAAGGAGACCGCCCGAGATGAGGGGTCACTTTGAACATAGCCCAGGAGGTTCAGAGATCGAGGAAACCACGTCCCCCTCCGCCACCACAGCATGAGACAGCCAGACAGAAGCATATCTAAGACATTTTCACCGCTCATAGATGAGCCGCCACAATGTCGGGCTTCGGATTTCGAGTTCCAGCTAAAGCTCTCATCCTATTTCCGATAGCACATGAGATGATATGTTTTGTACGTGATTTTGCCTGATCTATTGAGCTCTTTATTTTATTTCAGCATAGTACTCAGCAAGGGCTTTCGCACGCCCTTTGCTCCAGCCCTTTGTGGCTTGTACGAGTTTTTCCGTTTTGGTGTACTTTGCACTTTGTCCCATAGGCCCGCGAGGCCTCCTGCGGACGTTAATATATCTTTCTTTCTTTCTCTCTCTCAACAAGAAGGCCTTAGTTCGTTGGAACGAGGAGTTAATAAACATTTTGTTTAGCAACACCTCTAAAGACTTCTGGCGAAGGTTCCTTGAGCGACAAGCTCCATTCTCTTTCACGGATACCACAACTTTGCACTCCTATGCACACACCCTATATGATATTCCCAACTAGTTAGCACCCGATCTTTGAGATGTACGATGCCTCACTTCATGCACACTTTTCACAGTTGGTGGTGTCAAGCACGCAGCCCTGAAGTTTCAAAACAGCCCAACGACAGATCATGAGGGCCTACCTACTGAGCCCTTCAACAAAGCGGTTTGCATAGAGGCTTGCCACACACTTGGATCCTCCTATTGACAAGGCAGGAGATTCCATGAGCGTGAAAAACTATAGGACCATTGTGATGAGACATGTGGGATAGAACAGCTTCTGAGTTGATCACCAAACCACAGATCATATACTCACACTCAGGGGGGTCATCGAGGAGGGCGAGACATGGAGACAGATGGTCTATTGCTGCTTTGTAAATTTCTGCAAGGCCTTTGATGCAGTGCTGAGAGCCTGATATCTTAAGGAGTTTGGATATGATCAAGAGATTGCCTTGGCAATCATGGCCTTTTTTTTGAGTCTAGGGTAGGGTTTGGAGAGGTGTAGGATGGACAGAGGAGATCATGAGCAGAATTGGGATCAAACAAGATTGTCCATTATCACCAATCTTGTTCGGCCTTTACATAAATGAGCTTGAGAACTTTATGGGACCCTAGGAGGGGACGGCTCTCCCTAGCTGGATCCTTGCTCCAGATTCTCCTGTACGGAGATGATGTGGTTTTAGTCTGTTCCTTAGCAAATTGTCTCCAACAACACTTGGATGCGCTTCATACTTTTTGCAAGACACATGACTTGAGGGTCAACCTTAGTAAAACCAAGGTCATGATCTTCAGCACATTCCGAGCAGCCATGCATAGAGAGCATTTCACCTTGGATGGGATGCAGGTGGAGGTAGTTGCAACCTATACATACTTGGGAGTATTTCTCTGGCTCGATTTTCATGATGCGACCAACAATATAGGCCCGACTGAGTAGGGGACACGCCGAATTGGCCAAACTCGAGCGACAGTGCTTTCACTCCCATCTTCAAGATCTCAGGACCAAGGTTCTTCCCTTTGACTCTTGGATCCAACCAATAGGCATGTATGGTAGCCCTTGTTGGGGGCCAGACCTTTCAAAGACAGACTGGGGTTGAGTTGAGGGGCTTCAGGCTCTCATGCTTTCACAGATGATTCAAAGCAAGCCTTCAGTCCCACATCAGATAGTGCTGGCCAAGTTCGGAGCATCCCCACTACAACTCGATGCGGCGTTTGAGGTTATCGCGTATCTCTTCCCGATTAGACATTATGGCCCTTGCACCACAAGGCGACGTAGGCTTCCTTGGTTGGTGGCCTTATCCTCATCCATGGCAATGGTGGCAGATGGTGAGTATGCACGTACATGCAAATGGTTTGAGGGCCTGGTGCTCCACATACAAAGATTACCTCACTTCTAGTAAGTGTTCATGCCCCTTTCATCTCGCTCCTATATAACTAGGTGAACCATGTCGTTTGAGAGGATCTTTTATAGTTACACATATTCAGGACCTGGTTGGCACTCCGTGAGCTCCCTACGAAGCTTTGTTTTAATAGAGACCATTGCCTATGGATTTCAGCAAAGTTTCATTGATCTACCAGGGTACACTCGGATCCACCTCCCTTACTTCCTGAGGATATCTATTGAGGAAATCTGCATCTCATTGCATTGACTTCGCATTCAGAGTGGACGAGGAGAGGGTGTACTCAGAGAGTGTTTCATCTGCACCCTATGTGATCATCGGGAGATGGAGTGAGAGGAGCATTTCATCTTTTAGATGACTGGTGTACCATGAGATTAGACATCTATCATTGCCTCTTCACGAATGGTTTCGCGACCCTATCCAACTTTTTGTCCTACCCAAATAAGAGTTGCCTAGCGGCTTTCATCCAAGAGATCATCCGACATAGGGAGCATTTTCTCATATCACAAAGGCAAGACTAGGATGCACAGCTAGACACACGATTATGGAGTTTTTCCAGCCAGACAGCACGGATGAGAAGTGTTCAGGGAGATCGGGCCCACGGACCAAACTGGGAGGTACATTAGACTCCCGATTGGGTTGAGACACAAATCAGACTAGGGGACCTTCTTCAATGTTCATTAGATCAAAAGACACGTTCGATAGGTGTGACAGTGGCACTAGTTCATCGCAAGGTCATTGCTAGGAGACCACGAAGGAGCACACGTATCGACTGCTGTCAGTGTCCTATCACAAGTTTTATGCTGCCACAACAGCCTTGCACATCGCCGACCCCCTCTTACGCTTGACTTACCAGCCCTCCCCAGATGGTTATCACACTACTGCCAGTCGTCATCCTCTCCGTGAGCTCAAAGAGTTCTCTCTCTTTATGTGTCGAAATCGTTATGATTATGGATTTTTTCTTGTGTTCATCATGGGTGTTGATGCATGTTGAAAGGCTCCATCCCTCAGCTCATTGTATCAGGTCTTTTTTAGTCTCATGGAACTTTTGGTCTTTCGAAGACTTTTAATAAACTTTCTTTCTTTCTTTCTTTCTTTCCCTCTAGTCTGACCCTGGGAACTTCTCAGAGTCATACACTGGACGCGACATCGCTTTCTATACAGAGACACATGAGAGCCCCGAGCACCCTCTCCCCTTGGTCAGTACTGGGCTATACCTGGGAGTCAGTATTCCGTGAGGAGACCAGATATACTGGGGGGGTCCGAGGGTCAGGCGGAGTTGTAGTACTCCTTCGCTCAGCGCTCACGAGCTTGACATCCGTGGTTAGACGGGATGCCCATGCCCGTTACCTATAGCTCCGATTCCGACGTCCCTCCACACGCGACCTCTTTATTGCAGTCTGCTATGTTCCTCCTGAGACGTCACATTTCGCACGGATGCTTCGCGAGGACACGGGGGTATCCCCCTATCTAGATCTCTACTCAGACATTGTGGAGTTCTCCAGACGCGGAGAGGTCCTCCTAGTTGGGGATTTCAACGCAAGGACAGGTGCACGTCAGACATCACTCCTGGATTTCCACTCAGATCCGGTCCTATTACCTAAGATGGACACAGAGGACGCGGGCTTCCCTCGCTCCTCGGCTGACAGTCGCGCTCCCGTTACTGGGTATGGGCAGGCTCTTTTGGACCTTGGACGTATACATGATCTGGTCATCTACAATGGACTAGATCGGTGGCCTGCCTCCTCTGGTTTCACATGTTTCCCACATGGCGGAGGAGCCAGTGTCGTCGACTATATTCTGGGATCTCCTGCTTTAGCCCCACAGATCACTGACTTCCGCACTGCACCCTTACCCCTAGGAGCCGATCACACTTACCTTTTCTTTCATATACTTGCGTCCCGAGCCCCTCCCAGCCACACCCCGCACTATACTACCTATCATGATATACACTTCGATCATAAGCTCTCACCTGATTACTCAGCCCACCTAGCCTCCCTCCTGAGACACATAGGCACCATACCCTCTCTAGATCACCGAGCCACCCTTATCACCCACTCCCTTCACAATGCAGCCCGCCACATCTTTCCTTCCACTGCCCGGTCCACCCGCCCTCCACCCGCTGGCTCTACCCCTTGCAACAGATGGTATGATGACGAGTGCAAAGCATTACGCCGCACACTCCGACTCACAACCCAGCGAAACGCTAGGGCCAACCCACGTCTCACCAGGGATTATCGTCGACTAGTCCGTCGCAAGAAGCTAGCCTTCCTGCGCCAGAATGAGGATACGCTACTGAACATTCTGTTTAGTAGCAACTCCAAGGATTTCTGGAGGAAATTCCTAGAACGCCGATCCCCCTCCCCCCTCACGGACACTTCCCTCTGGCACACCTACGCACGCACACTCTATGATATCCCTGATCAGCCCCCCCCCCCCCCCGACCTCTCAGCCACCCCCCGCCCCGTTTCTTGTATCCTCTTCACAACCCAGGGAGTCACCCACGCAGCACATAAGCTTCATAACGGTCGAGCTAAGGATCATGAGGGCCTATGCACAGAGTTTGTTGCCTACGGCATCAAAACTCTAGCCCCCATCCTGGCAACGCTGTTCAATGAAGCTGTCTGTCACGGGTTCCCCAGAGCCTGGACCCTGAACACTATCACACCCATCCACAAAGCAGGAGATCCCATGGATCCAGGGAATTAGAGGACCATCATGGTTGGACATGTTATGTCCAAGATCTATGCATCAGTGTTAGATGGCGAGGTCAGTGCTCGCGCAGAGATACAGGGGCTCAGGGCATCCGGACAGGCCGTCTTCAGGATGGATCACTCGACTTACGATCACATTTTTACACTTAGAGGGATCATTGAGGAGGCCAGACACAGGAGATAGAGAGTATATTGTTGCTTTGTGGATTTCCGCAAGGCATTCGACATCGTTCCCCGCGCCCGACTCATCAGACGTCTGCAGGAGTTAGGCTACGACTCGGCGATTATTTGGGCAGTAGTAGCTCTCTATGAGCGGGTGACGGGGCAGGTCAGGATTGGCACCAGGTGGACCCCAGAGATCACGAGCACTATCGGAGTCAAACAAGGATGTCCCTTGTCACCGACTCTATTTGGCCTCTACATCGACGAGCTCGAGACCACCATCAGGACACTCGGAGGTGCAGGCTGCTCTCTTGCGGGGACTGCCATCCAGATTCTCCTATACGCAGACAATGTAGTACTACTATCCTCTTCTGCTACTGGTCTTCAGCGACACTTGGATGGACTTCAGGCCTTCTGTGATACACATGACTTGAAGGTCAACCTTGGGAAAACCAAGGTGATGATCTTCAACACTTCTAGACCCGCTATGCACCGAGAGCAGTTCCTCTTCGCCGGCGCCCCTGTTGAGATAGTTGACTCCTACACATACTTGGGCGTTGTCTTCTCAGGCCCGATCTTCACGATGCGCCCGGCCATGCAGGCCAGGATCAGCCGGGGATACGCCGCTCTTGCCAGGCTGGAGCGACAGTGCTACCACTCCCACTTCCAGGACTCGCGGACCAAGTGTCTCCTTTTTGATTCTTTGGTCCGCCCAGCAGGCATGTATGGTAGCCCTTGGTGGGGAGTCGACCTTTCAGACACAGAGTGGGCTCGAGTTGAGCGCCTGCAGATACTGATGGTTGCTCGGATGATCCGTAGTAAACCATCGGTACCACACCAGATCATTCTAGCAGAGTTCGGCGCCTCACCCCTACAGCTTGATGCGGCTTTTCAGGCTATCACCTACCTCCACAGAGTCAGGGATTTTGGCTCCTCCGCTGACGGTCGCCTCCGCCTACCTTGGTTAGCCCTATCCTCCTCTATGGCCTTATCCGTTGATGGGGACCAGCGATGCTGGTATAGTCGTCTTTCCAGTTGGTTCACCCGACTGGGCCTCGACTTAGACTGGTTGCCTCCTTTTCAGTACAACCTCGACGCTCCACCATCTCCTCTCTCCCCCACTGACCAGGAGGTCAACCGGCTCATTCGGGCGGATCTGCTCCAGCTCCACACCTGGCGGACATGGTTTCTTCACTCCGAGCTTCCTGTGAAGCTCGACTTCTACCGCCGACACTGCCTCCAGATCTCACAGGAGGGCTTCATCACACCTCCGGGTTACACACAACTTCATCTACCACATGCGCTCCGGATCTCCCTCGGTCAGTTTAGGGTCTCGTCACACCGATTACGGATCGAGAGTGGACGTGCAGAGGGTATCCCACGAGAGGACCGCCTTTGCCCACTTTGCGACTTACAGGAGATCGAGTCGGAGGAGCATTTTGCTTTCAGATGTCCTATCTATTATGCCATTCGAGGCTGATACCACTGCCTCTTCCGCAACGGATTCGGCTCCCTCTCACACATGCTACAATTCCCGGAGCAGCGGTGCCTTGCCGCTTTCTTACATGAGATGACCCGCCACCGAGATACTTCTCTCCGAGCACGGCGACACGAGCAGCACACACAGCGTGAGGATATCCAGCGGCCTATCACTGACTTCTTTCAGCCACAGGATACCTCTTCTCAGTCTAGCCGATGACGTGGACGTGAGCGAGAGCCAGAGTCACGACAGCTGCGTCAGCGGACAGATTCACACATCCAGGTCCATGACATCTCGTCTTTGCTCGGCCCGCCCCACTGGGGTTACCGTTGCCCTCATCCACAGGGCCACCCGCCGCCCTAGACGACCGAGCTCGACTAGGCCGCGTGACGTCAGAGGCCAATCATCTATCGCAGGGTTTTTTCCGACTTCCCATTTGACGGCCCCTCTATGATTGGTCTCTGACGATCACCACCTGCACATGTATACTGTATCTCCCCCCTCTGCCCCACTTTTTTGTGCCCCCCCCTTCTTCTTCTTTGTATCATCTGGAGATAGACACATATTTTTTGTATCAGGACTAGACACATAGTCCTTCATAACCTCTTTTTTTGTAGAAACGGTTGGTTGGCCCGTTTTGAGACCACCACCGTTATGCTCATTGTATCAGTTATCTTTGGTCTCATAGACCTTCACGGTCTCCCGAAGACTTTAATAAACTTTCTTTCTTTCTTTCTTTCTCACATTGTCACTGATCCCCTATTGTCGCTAGTCATCGCTAACGATACCTACCTCTCTCTGTCTGTCCATAGTTGCCTGCCATTAATGCCCTTCTTGAATCTTATTCGCTACTCAATCTTATTCGCTACTCCCTCCCATAGGTCTCTTCTCAACCTGTGTGGAGTTTCCCAACCTCACTCTGCTCAAGTGACCCTGATCAATGGTGTCTTTAGCAATGCCTTTTGGTTTGGTTTGTACCTCAGTTGACCATGCTTGGTCCACCTCGCCTATCCCCTTTCTTCTACCGAATCCGAATCCGCGAATCCGAATCCGGCCTGATTGATCATCGTTGACATATTCTCGCTTAGCTTCGTCATAATACCCTACACTTGTGGCGATCACCACCTACTTGTCAATTAGTCTTCGTCAATGACCAGTGTCTGTCACGGCTATTGCCGCTGCAACCAATGCTTGTCATCAATTGGTTGTCATTGATGAATCGTTCCTTTCACAATTGGAAGTAGTCAGGGATGGCTGCCACTGATAAGAACACTGTTCTCATTGAGGATATCTCTTCACAGGCCCACTCACCAGCAATGGCACTACCATTGACGGGGTCCACCAATCTACCTATGGAGCTCGTCACAGGTGACCAGCTGACATGTGGCCCTCGAGGAGGAGGGTCTTGCGAGAGGCTTTCTCAATCGAAACCACCAACCACCCCCCCGCCCGAGATGGACTGGCTAGAGGAGAAATTGGAGGCTGTTAAGACTGAGGATGAAGGTTAAGAAGGATAGTAGAGGATCATGCCTCAAGCCTCAAGGACCTTCAGCAGGTCACATGCATGCCACAAATGGACAGCCTTGGGGAAGCTTTGGTTGCAATTAAAACAAAGGATACAAACCTGAAAAAAATGGTCGAGGAACAAGCCTCAAGCTCAAAGCCCTTCTGCTTGAAGGACCAATTATGTGCAAACCACGAATGGATAGTATGGGGGACAACATGGTAGCCATTGAAAATGAGGATCTAAAAAGGAGGAGTTCTTGAATGATAAGAATGCAGCACTTCAAGTTTTCTTGGAAGAGATCAGAGCTAACCATGGACAAGCTCTGGAAAAATCCAAGAAAATGGAGGCCAAAATAAGCAAAATTAGAGGAGCATTCCAAGACGACTCAAACATGGTCCCAAGTGGTTAAGTGGTTAAGGTCCATGAAAGGGATCCAAGAACTCCGAGAGGATACTAGGAGACAAAGCACGAAATCTCAAAATTGATTTCATGCACATCACTTTTGGGTTGGACACACATCAGATCGTGAATGCATGGAGACTGGGGAAGGATGAGACGAGAGAAACCATTGATAATCAAATTCAAGGATGCATCTACAAGGCAGCAAGTCTTGGCAAAGAGAACATGCTTGAGGGATACTAAGGTCTTTATTGATGAGCATGTCTCACGTACACAGGTAGCACATCACAAAGAGGCATCAATAAGGTGATGGAAGCCAGAAAGAAAGAAAGAAAGAAAGTTTATTAAAGTCTTCGGAAGACCGATGGGTCTATGAGACAGTGAAAAACCTGATACAGTGAGTTGTGGTAGTGGGCTACCAAACGAGCATCCACACCAATGCACAATGCAAAAAAATGCAAAATGGCAGTACTAAGTCCTAAGTACAACATAGTCATGTCGATAGTCGACTATATGTATCAATCTCAGCATCAGTATCGACATCATCATAATCATAATCATCATCATCAGCAGCAGCAAGACATCAGGATGGATGAGGCAGTGGAGGCATGAGGTCAGCAATAGAGCACTGTCGGCCCGTCAAGGGTGCAATCGTGGTACGTCTCTTGGTCGTAGCTCTGCGTCTAACCAGGGTCACTGTGACCCCCCTCGGTTGGGCATTGACCCTAAACAAGGAGGGGATGTCCCCAAGTATGATATGTGTGTCAACCCTCTGTTTGAGCTGTCGGGTCATAGACTTCGGGTCACGATCATGCTGAGGTCTCGTCTCGTGGGAAACTCCGTGATAGAGCTTTGAGAGGTATCAGTCGAGGAAGAAGTCTGCTCCTGTCTCCGCGCTCGGAGTATCCTCTCGCGGTGTCTAAGCATCTCATGAATGAAACCTGCCGAACACCGCTGGTCATGGTAGGAGAGGAAACGGGCCAAAACCCCATAACTATCTTCGAAGAGGCAGTAGAAACGCCCTCGGATCTCATAGTAAACGGGACACCTGAAGATGAAATGCTCCTCTGTCTCAACCTCCTGCATGTCACACAGTGTGCATATGCACTGTAGAAGCCCAGCTTCACTGGAAGATCACTCGGGCCCAACCAAGTCTGGAGTGTGTGTAGCTGTAGTAGATTCTCACGGATAACCTAGTTGACCTCGTGTGATAGGGAGGGGAGAGAACGGAGCATCCATGCTGTGTTGGAATGGGGTAGTCTGTCCATGTGGAGCCCTAGTCCTGCAAACCATCTCTCTGTGCATACATACGAGCACCTCTGGTCTCCTCCTACTGCAAGTGCCATAGAAGAGGACAATGCTAGCCATGGTATCTTGCTACGCCCAGAGGTGTAATCCGCATACTCCCTGACTCGGTATAGATACGTAATGACGTGAAATGCAACATCTAGCTATAATGGGGGTGACCCAAACTCCACCCGAATGATTTGGTGAGGAACGGATGGCTTACCAGGGATCATCCTTGATACCCCACCCTGTGTTTGCATCAGTGTCTCGAGCTCGTCAGTGTAGAGGCCAACGAAGGTAGGTGATCATGGACCCCATTCTTTGACCCCGATAGTGCTCATGACCGCGTCTGTCCATCTAGATCCTGTCCGGACTCTGCCTAAAACTCGCTCATAAAGTGCCATGACAGCCCAGATGATCCCCTGGTCGTAACCCAAATCCTGTAGGCGTCGTATGAGGCGGGCTCTCGGAACCATATCAAATGCCTTGCGAAAATCCATAGAGCAATAGTAAACCCTCTGCTTCCGTGCCCTCGCCTCCTCGATGATACATTTGAGCGCGAGAATGTGGTCCATGGTCCCATGATCCTGCTTGAAACCGGCCTGTCCCGCTGCTCTGAGTCCTCGACACTCCGCAAATCTGCTGACCTCAGAATGAGGTACTGATGCATAGATCTTGGACATGACGTGTCCAATCATAATGGTCATGTAGCTCTCCGGGCTCATGGGATCCCCTGCCTTGTGAATGGGTGAGATAGTGTTAATGGTCCAGGTGCGTGGAAACCTGAAGCAAACAGCTTCATTAAATAGCTTTGCTAAGATCGGGGCTAGGAGGTAATCCCCTATGCAATGAACTTAGTGCCTAGTCCCTCATGATCCTTCGCTCGGCCATTATGAAGTTTCATTACGGCATCCGTTACCCCCCTCTAGTGAAGAGGGTGCAGGATGTGGGACGTGGCATATGTGATAGGTTAGGGACTGGCTGATTTGGGATATCATAGAGTGTGCGTGCATAATCAAACCACACTTGAGTGTCAGTATGTGGTAAGGGGGACCGTCCTTCTAGAAATGTCGGCCAAATGTCCTTAGAGTTGTTACTGAACAGAATATTCAGTAGCTCCTCCTCGTTCCAGTGCACAAAGTCAAGTTTCTTCTTGCGTACCAGTCGACGGTACTCGCGTAGCGTCTCTGGTATGCTGGGAAGACTGTTTTCGGTTTCAAATCTGAGCTGACGGCATAAAGCCTTACACTCATTATCCTACCAGCTATTACAGGGTACGGTCCCAGGTGGTGGTGGGCCGGTGGAGCGGGTGGTGTGGGGGAAGGCGTGAAGAGCAGCCTCGTGTAGTGAGCGGGTGACTAGGGCAGCACGATCCTCTAATAGGGGTATAAAGTCAATGTATGCGAGAAGTATGTGCAGACGGCTAGAGTAAGTGGGTGAGTGATGCGATCAAACTGTATATCATGGTAGGTGGAGGAAAAACTGAACGGGGGTAGAAGGTGCTGTGCGGCAAGGGGGCAGAAATGCTAAAGAAGAGATAGGTATGATGAGCCCCTGGAGGGAGAGGTGCTACGGTAAAGTCAGTGATGCAAGATATGAAGGCAGGGGATCCCATGATGTAGTCCACAACACTGAAGCCTCCCCCATTTGGAAAGCACGTGAAGCCACTTGATGCAGGCCATCTGTCAAGACCATTATAAATAATGAGATCATGCATCCTGCCGAGGTCTAATAGGGTCTGCCCTCAGGATGTAAATTGTCCTCGTCTATCATCTGAAACTCATAGCATACTTGCCTCCTCCAAGTCAATGTCTGGCAGGAGAGTGGAATCATCGCTAAAGTAGAGGAGTGGTGCGCTGAAGTCCCCAACTAGGAGGACTTGTCCGCAGCTAGATAAGTCAACAATGGATTGATAAAGAGGAGCAAATGGGGATGTCTTATCCTCCCCTCGAATATCTCTGGCAAAGCAGGAGGTTTCGGGGGGAAGTAGCAAACTGCAATAAACAGATCCCGGCTATCTATGTGCTGAATCCAGATCCAGAGAAACTTGGAATGTGGATCTCTTTGCTCCACTGAGATGTGCCCCAAAGGTGTGGATCTGTAAAGGACTGCGACTTCTCCTGACCCTCGTACCCCTCCTGTATCCCTCGTCTCATCTCTGTAGATAGACTCCCATGTATACTCGCTGACTATTGGTAGTGGGCGCTCTGGACTGTAATGTGTCTTTATATAAAAGACTATGTCGTGACCTATATAGGATTCCGAGAAGTTCCCTGGTAGTGACCATAAGGTACCATTACAGTTGCAGATGGTACAGGATATGGTCTCGGATGTCTGAATCTCATACACCGACAGGGGCCTGTAAGGAGTCGTCCATCTCGTACTACTGCCCACTTCCCCTCCTTGCGGGCATGATCCCACTGTTGCAACAAGAAGCGCCTCTCCTCAACCTCTAGTGGAGTGAGGTCCTCATCCATGGAGATCGCTGGCTAGTCTAGTAAGGTTGACCTACGACGTAAAGCCAAAAGTCGTGCTTGGGCGTCATGGAACCATATGATAAGGGGCTGCTCTTGGTTGGGGTCCCGCCCTACCCACCATGCTCTGTCAACCCTATGCTCAGTCGCTGCTAGAGTAGTGGCCACGAAGGCTGTCGCATCTGCCATCAGTGTAGCTCAGTGCGGGGGATGCCATGTACTTTGATGTTGAGAGCCTTGCTGGCTCTCTGCTGTTGCTGCTCCAGGAGGGTAGCCGAAATGGTTACCCTTATAGGTTCCTGTTTGGCTATGTCGACCCATCTAGATGTCTCCTCGATGGCAGATTGCATGCTCGCAATCTGTGCCTCCACAACTGGGGTGCTCCATGGGACTGTACGTATATCAGTGACCTCTTGTCGGAGCTGCAAGATCTCCTGTGTGAGCCCCTCAATAAGATCAGCTTGGTCTCGGATAGCCTGAGACTGCTCCTGTATGAGACGTGCCTGCTCCTGTGCGAAGCGTGATAGCTCTTTTTCGCACTCTCGGATGCTTTGAACCTCCATTAGCAAGTACTCCCAAGCCTCTGACGGGTCAGCTCGTCCATGCTCTAACGGAAACTGAAAGGACTGTGGTATGAAAGTGTGAGGATGACACTGGAGGATGGGTGATGACTGGGTGAGATGGGTGTGGTATGGAGATGATAGTGGCGTGGAGGAGGCCATCCCAGCAGGGTGTGGGAGCGTGGGCTGACTGAGAGGCAGAGGGAGAGAAAGGTTGAGTAGTGCGGAGCGGTGTACAACCCCTCCAAAGTAGGTTTCCTGATGGGAGAGAGAACTGTAGCGGGAGAAGAAGGGAGAGATGGAAGAGATGGTGTCAGTGACAACCCCTCTATCTTAGGGGAGGGTGGAGCAATCGATGTCATGGGTAGGGGTATATCATAGCCAGTAGCTGTAATTGTAGAGGCTGTGGGCAGAAGTGGAGCTGAAAGTGGAACTAGAGCTGACGCCGAGGCTGAAGCTGAGGCTGAAGCTAAGGCTGGCGCTGAGGTTGAGTATGAGGATGTAGCTGAGACCGAAGCTGAGACTGAAGTTGAAGCTGTGGCTGAAGCTGAGGCAGAAGTGGGTCCCGCCTTTGCTTTGCTGTCCACTCCGAGTCGACTGCAGTTGTAGCGCATGTTCACATGTTTGAGTTTCAGCTGTGTCTGTTTCTTGGCTTTGTTGTCATCTTTCTTGGCGGCTTTATACGTATCCTTGCCACCTTTCCCCATTTCGTCTGATTGACCCGTGTTCGGACCAGGTCTTAGCATAGGAGCGGGAGTGGGAGCGCCCCCCCATGATGGGAGGTACCCCTAGGGGGCTGAAAAGAGGCGGGGAGCGGCAGAGCTGAATGGAGTGGATAGAAGGTGCGGCTGTAGGTCGGATTGAATGTGGAGGGGAATGGAGGAGGAGGGCGTGGTGATAGGATACGGAGAGGGGAGCTGTTGGTACAATGTCTCCTCTTCTCTTGCTTGCCTCAGTGCTTCATAGCAGTGGATGATTGCCCCTTGTATCTTTTTCCTGTTTGTCTTTGCTTCAAAGCCGGTTTTTTTGATGTTCTTGATTTTCTTGAAATCTGCAGGTCAGGGACAGATGTCGAGGTTGGATGAGGCACTGTGGGGGGGGTTGTTGGCCAAGAGAGGCAACCTATTAGCTGCTGTTGGTGTCGCCCCAGGAGAGAGCAGCCAATGGGCTGATGTGTGAGAGTCGGGGTAGCTCAAGCTGCTCTCCAGATTCGCCTAGGCCTGCTAGGGGCTATAGATGTGAGAAAATAGAATGGAAGCAAGAGTGTGCAAAGAGAGAGTGAGTTGAACGTAGTTCACTCCCGAAGTGTATTGAATTGAAGTGAATGAAGTGTGCGTACAAGGAAAGAGATAAGGGTTTGTCTAAGTGACAAAACCCTATCTAATCACTAACCGTAGTTAGAGATTAGACTGTGGTTAGGGGGAAAAACCTCTAAGAGGGAAAAGTGCCCCTAACTCACTTATTACATTACATTGGCCACTGCCTAGAATATATTAATAATTCTAACACCCCCCTGCAGTGCGAATGTGGTGTACAAGATAGTGATCAATCACCAAAAGGAGATAAGTTTAGGGCACTGCGAAATGCCTCAAACTTCTCATGTGGAAGTGCTTTGGTGAAGATGTCTGCAGCATTGTCATGTGTTGACACATAGATCATATTGATCTCCCCTGCATGCAACTTCTCTCTAACATAATGATAATGAACCTCAATGTGCTTCGTGCAAGCATGAAACACAGGATTCTTTGCCACTGCAATAGCACTCTGACTATCAGTGAGAATAGGAGAAGGACCCTCCAATATGAGACGAAGATGAGTGAACAAACGTCGCAGCCAAACACACTCAACTGTCGCCGTGAAAGCTGCCTTGTACTCAGCTTCACATGAGGAAGTAGCCACTGTAGATTGCTTCTTGCTTAGCCAAGAAATGCAAGCGTTGCTCAAAAAGAAACAATTACCACTAGTGGACTGCCTGGTATCCAGTCTCCAGCCCAATCCGAATCACTGTAAGCATGCATCTGCGAGTCAACCCCCCGGGGAAACATCAAGCGAAAAGACTTTGTGCCTTGCAAATATCTGAAGATGCATTTTACAGCCTGCCAATGTGTTGTCTTTGGGCTGTACATATATCTTCTCACCTGAGATACTGCATACTGAATATCGGGCCTGGTATTGCACAAGTAAATGAGGCATGTAAAGTGTGACATCCACTCATTCGCGAGCATCAGACATAGTAAGGTTCCGCCCTGGCTCCATGGGAGTGGCAATAGGCTTACAATCATGCATGTTTGAACTTAACCAAGAGCTTTTGCACATACTTGGATTCAGACATAACGACGCCACGCTTGTTTTGTATAAAGTGGATCCCCAAATAAAAATTTAACATGCCCAAATCTGTCATGTCAAATTTAGCTTTCAACCTCAGCTTTTAAATCTACAATTATATCCTCATTTGACCCTGTGAGCAGCATGTCATCTACATAAAGAATGATGACCAAAATATCCCCCCCATCCTTCTTGATGTAGAGGGTGCTTTCCGTAGGACTATTGTGTAATCCGTTACTTGCCAGGAATGCATCTATCTTGGCATATATGCACGTGGGACTTGTTTCAGCCCATCTAAACTTTGTTAAGCTTGCATACCTGAAGTGCATTGCCAGAAAGTTCAAATCCAGGAGGTTGCTTGACATAAACCTCTTCCTGCAAGTCCCCATTAAGGAAAGCTATTTTTATGTCCAACTGATGGCCATTCCACACAAAATTTGCAGCCATTGCAATAACTGATCGTATGGTGGTCATCCGGGATGTAGGAGAAAAAGTCTCCTCATAATCTATGCCCTTCTTCAATGCATAGCCTTTGGCAACTAGCTTGTGCCTTATACTTGTCAATAGACCCATCTGGCTTTCTTTTTACCTTGAAAACCCACTTGGTACCAATGGCATGCTTACCTGGTGGCAAATCCACGTCTAATTTTTCTCTATGGACTGCAACTCATTGTGCATGGCATGCATCCAATGCACATTATCCTTTGCTTTTTCAAGAGAGTCAGGCTCCTCTTCATCAAGAAGAGTCCCTGCATAAGTTGTCTCAACTGAAAGAGCCCCCCTGCGTGTCTTACTGCACTACGAGTCCTGCCAGGCAATGGGGCCTCAAGCCTACTCTCCTTGAGAGTCGGAAACAACCAATTCGGGACTGTTTTGGCTGCGTGTATCTCTTGAATCTCTTGCCCGACAACTTCATCCACACCTTGAGGTGGTACAAAATCAGCCGCCAATTCGGGACTGTTTTGGCTGCGTGTATCTCTTGAATCTCTTGCCTGAGAACTTCATCCACACCCTGAGGTGGTACAAAATCAGCCGGTGGCTGAATTGGGGCATGTGGAGCTGGAGGAGGTTGCTGTCAATTCTGATTTTGAGCAGGGGAACCAAATGCTATAGGAAGGATCCCCTCAAACACATCATTTGAAGAAGCTGGAATCTGAATTTCAGCATGTGTATGTGCTTGTGTCGAAACTCCACAGGCACGTGGGCATATGCAACACAACCAAAAACTCTGAAATGGTCCATTGAAGGCTTTCTCCCATGCCATGCCTCACAGGGAGTGATTGTGTTGAAAGCCTTTGTAGGAACCTGATTCAAAATATAGTTGGCACACATGAGACCTTCAAGCCAAAATCTCTAAGGCAACTTCTTACTTGTAAGCATGCATCTATCCATCTCCATGGTAATGTGATTCTTCCGCTCAGCTTTGCCATTCTGTTGAGGTGTAAGCCTCACTGTAAGCTCATGCGTGACGCCTTTCTCCTTCAAAAATGCCTCAAATTCATGAGAGATATACTCTCCCCCTCGATCTATGCAAGCTGTCTGCACCTTGACTCCTGTCTCAGTCTCAACCATAGCCACAAAGTGTTTGAAATGCACAAACACTTCTGATTTTGCCTTGAGACCATAGACCCAAGTGTAGTTAGTGAAGTCATCTATGAATGTAACAAAATACAGATAACCCCCAAAAGCAGGTGTCCTCATGGGATTGTAGACAGCACTGTGAATAAACTGTAATTTCCGTGTAGCTTTCACTGCACCATCCTTCTTGAAGGGAAGTCTATGCATCTTGCCAAGGATGCAACCTTCACATGCATGAGGAGGCGGCGACTCCAAAGGAGGCAATGCATCAACCATATCATGCCTCTGAAGTGTCATTAAGCTGCCATAGCTCATGTGCCCATACCTAGCATGCCATAACTCCATATTCTGCGTCGCAGTAGTGGTAGTGCTCACTGATAATGCAAGATCGGATCTTTTTCCATATAAATCAAGCTGAAAAAGACCCTGATACAAAGTGCCAGACAACATCAAAGCATAGTCATTCTCTTTGTCTTTGACTGCGTACTTATCATCATAAAAAACAACGTGAAATCCTCCTCTATTGAGTGAGGACACTGAAAGCAAATTCTTCTTTATGCCTGGCACATAGAGAACATCTGAAATTCTGAAATCTGTGCCATCAATGGATGTGAGAATAATGTCTGCCACTCCACACATTCAATAAGAAGAATTATTTGCACAAGTCACCTTCTTTTTGGTAGGTGGTGGGTGCAGAGATGCAAAAAGACTCTTCTTGGAAGTGATGTGGTTTGAAGCACCGCTATCAAAATACCAAGTATTCAGTGTCTCATTGACATTGAGAGAGCATGCATCCTTTGAAGGATCATAGCTGCAAGTCAAGAAAGCATAAGGATCATCATTATTAGTGGCTGTAGCATCTGAACTACCCACTGAAAAATCTGAAGTGCAAGATAGAAAGGCATAGTTCTCTTCCACAAAGTTGGCTGCAACATCTCCCCCATCACGAGAATGTGGAGCTGATGCATCTAACATAGCCATACTGGAATCCCTTTTCTTCTCTTTGGCTATGTGCTTCTTGCATTCTCCAATATAATGACCTGGCTTCTTGCTATAATGACAAATGCCCTTCTTTTTCTGCTTATTTGCATCACCCTTTGCCTTATAAGAGGGCTTTCCTGAATCAGCTTTATGCTGATTTGTGGGTTGATTGGCATGTGACTTTTGCTGCCCTTTACCCTTGGGCTTGAACTTGGAGAGCATGGCATGCTCGCTAGCCCAGGTTGCCATATTTATGCGTGTCTGCTCCTCCTGCAATAGAAGTCCTACCAACTCATGAAAGAGAGGATTGCTTCCCCACCTCAATGACAAATTCAGCGAGGTGTGGAAACCGAGATAGGACTCAGGAAGAGAGTTTAAAGTGGTGGTGATCATCTCTGAATCCGGAATGACTTCATCAATATTCAGCAACCGTTTCCTCAAGTCCTGAAGCTTTGTGAGGTGAGAATTCATGGAATCTCTCTCATCCATATGCGTATGGGGCATCATTTCTTGCTGCAAACATACTCTCTAGTATCTCCTAAGCTGCAATAGATGTCTTGCATGACCGAATGTGAGGTATAATGAACCTCTTGACAGAGAGAGACATCAATGAAAGAGCTTGTGCATCTCAAGAGTCCCATCTTTCCTGCTCAGCTGTGGGAGCTCGTGGAGCGGCTGCTTCAACTACTTGTGCTGCATTTGCATCTCTACCCCTGCCTCCAGCTGTAGGAGTGACATGTGTAGCCACTGTATCTGGTCTTGCTTCATCTCCATTGACATAATCCCAAAGATGTCTGCCAACCAAGATATTGCGAACCATGAAACTCCACAAGGAGTATTTGGTGCCATCCAACTTATCCTCCCGTGTGAGTACTCCGAACACCTCATTGGGGTTGTTTTGAGCCATTTTCACCAAATAATCTCAAAAAACACAGCAAACTGACCAAGTAAAATCCCTTTTTGGGATGTCAAATGCACGAGTAAAATTTGCAAAGAAATTTTGCCCACAGTGACAAATACTGTCACAGCCTATCAAAGGCTCAAAATGCACTTCAATGCTCTGTTGAATGCCCAAAAATCTGCAAATAGAATCTGCAGAAGTGGCAAAAGTCTGCAAATTGACTCTTCTTGTCGGAAATTGCATACAATAGAGGGCAAATGATCTGAAAGCCCCAAATGTTGCACAAATTGCACTCCAGCGAAAGCCCTAAATTTCACTGCCAGATTGCAATGCAATTGGAAATGCCCCAAATTCACCAATACTTGCAGATCTACTGCAATGTCTGCTAAAGCTTCAAATGTGCTCCCAAAAGCGAAGCCAAACAATGGTTGATGCACAACTGAGCCTGCAAATGAATCCTGCCAATAGATGACGGACACCAGGCGCCTTTAGTCTGCAAAAATATCTGCAAGTACCAAACTGTACAGAATCCGTACAGTGTACGGACGATCGTACAGACGGAATGTATGGAAGCAGATGTTCGAAGTGTACGAACTGTACTGACTGTCAGTCCATACGGTTGTATGGACGGCGAAACCTGTAATGTATGGTTGTACAGACGGCGAATCAGGTGTACAGCTGTACGGGGAATGCGGAACTATACAGATGTACGGCAAACTGCAGGTGTACGGCCGTACGGCGAATGTACGGACGATCTGACGTGCAAATACGAAAATCCGTACAGTGTACGGTGTGTACGTACAGAATGCACATGTGTACGGGCGGAGACAGCCGTAGTACAGAATCCGTACAGTTGTACGGATAGTACGGACGGGATGAGTTGTACGGACGCTCGGGAGTTGAAGCTTGGCGATGGAGCAGAAATGCGGGAACTGGAAGCAAGAGGCTGGGAGCAGGGAGCAGGTTCGAGAAGGAAGTGCTCTGATACTAAATGTGAGAAAGCAAGAGTGTGCAAAGAGAGAGTGAGCTGAACGTAGTTCACTCCCGAAGTGGACTGAACTGAAGTGAATGAAGTTTGTGTACAAGGAAAGAGATAAGGGTTTTATCTAAGTGACAAAACCCTATCTAATCACTAACCGTAGTTAGGGATTAGACCGTGGTTAGGGGGAAAAACCTCTAAGAGGAAAAAGTGCCCCTAACTCACTTATTACATTACATTGGCCACTGCCTAGAATATATTAATAATTCTAACAGTAGAGGGTGTCGGGGGGCTGTAGGGTGGTCAAGGTAGGCTAGGCAAGGCTGGGGGGGGGGGGGGCTGTAGGTAGGCGCAACAGTCTAGGGGGGTTGTAGGTAGGCTGAGAGCAGGCGGGGGGGCTGGGAGGGGTGTCGCGAAAGGGAGGGGGTGGCTAGAAAGCAAGCGGGGGTGGCTGACGGGTGGCAAGGGGGTGGCGGGGGTGGCTGGGAGGGGCTGGGTTGAGAGAGAGGGTGGCGGGGAGGGGCTGGGCTGAGAGATGGGCTGAGAGAGATTAATGTCCACAGGAGGCCTCGCAGGCCTATAGGACAAAGTACACCAAGAAGAAAACTCAGACAAGCCGCAATGGGCTGGAGCAAAGGGCACCCTAGAGAAAAAGGAAGGGCAGCCTATAGAGATGGAAGGGTCATCAACCAAGATAAGAGGCCCCATCATCCCCTAAATAGGGACATGCAAAGTGTGGGACAACCGGTGCTTGGTGTTTTGCTTTGTGGAATGGGAGTGGGATTTTATGATCTTTCCTACACAACTCCGCGGACTCTTCCTACACAACTTTGCGGACTCAAGAGAACTTCCGGGGGAGGGATCTCATAGTGTACACCAAGACACACCAAAGCCCAGAGAGAACTACAACATACAAGTCAGAGATGCGCATAGATAGACGAGTATGTGGAGACACGGTGGAAAGGATTGCTTTACAAAAGATCTGTATCAGTAATTGGATATGATTGCACGGCACGACACCCATATGAAGATCGGGGAGTATCAGTGTGTTCATTAAGTGTTGTCCCTTACAAGAACAAAGTAGGTGATCTAGTACACTGCCCCCATCATTTCTATGGTTGCGCTCTTGGCCAAGGCTACCCACGCTCATGAAATATAGTTTATACAAGACAAAGGATCCTATTTCCTCTTAGAATTTAGGCTATGCCAGTTTAGGTTCTGTTAGTGTACTCGTGTTGGTTTCGTTTAAAGCATTTTATACCATGTTTTGAGAACATGTCACCATCAAGCCCATAATGTTGCATTTCAGTCCTTTTTGTTACACTTTTTTATGTGCTGTAATTGCTCAGTGTGCTTGTGTTGCTTACCCATTTTTCTAATTGGTCAATCCGAATAAGAGTAAACTATTAAATCTGATTTGGATTGCAAGAAAAAGATGTAGCTAGAATGGAGTGGGTGTTTTCATTGGTCTTGAAATGAAGCTCCCTATTATGGGATGTTGGCATACTTCAGGATCTTTGAAATTTATTTCTCGTTTAAATTTAAGATTGTATCTGATTTTCCTCCCCCTCTGATATTTTGTAGGTTCTTTTTTCGACCGAGACTTTTGCTATGGGAGTGAATGCCCCTGCTCGTACGGTGTGTATTTTTATGGAGATTATATGAATAGTACACTAAGATTCTCCATGTATATGTATGTGAAACATTTCAAAGCAATGAGGTTTTGATTGTTGTGTTTTCTTGTTTGCATTAAATTTTTATCCATTTATGTTAACTGCACACCGTCCCTTGAAGTCTTAACATATTGATCGCAAATGTTCTTGATGAGCGCTATATCAACTCAGCCCGTGCTTTTAACATGGGCAAAGATCATGAAGGGCTGGAAATGAAGTACTGTTCACATTGTTGGGAGACTTGTGATCCCACATTGGGCTCGATAGGAAGTGAGTCATTCTAGTTTCTTATTGAAACTAGAGGTGTGGGACCGCATGGATTTAAAAACTATATTAGGAAGCGAATTTTTCTAGTTTCCAATTGCATTTTACCAATCTTGAAGGCATGGGACCTCATGAATTGAAAAACTCTTGTCATGGGCAAGACCTACTTGAGGCTTATATAAGTCATAGGGCAAAGACAAACAAGCTATTGGAAAAAGGTGTCCTTCACAATTGGTTTCTATTGGATCACATTTTCATTCTTAGGGCAAGACACATCATTAGAGATTCTCTAAAGAGTATATTGGGAGTACATTGTGAAAGTAAAGAACATAATAACACACAGACCATGCTCAATCAGGAGTCTTCAACTATGGGCTCATGAGTCTTTATCTATGTTTGGTGACATCTGAAACAAATATGGAAGCACAATGCTGATTTGGGTAAGTCAAACATACCTCTAACATGATCTCTTGTCGTAAGTCTACTTGCAAGACAATAGTGTGTTACTACCCAACCATAGATCCTCGCATGGATCACCCCAAGCTAGAGGTTAGGCAGCCTAGAACAAAGCTTGAGGCTCCATTCAATAACATCCAAACACCCAAACAGGTTTTCTTCATGAGAGCAGAACTTTGGATTACATTTTCACTTTTATGAGGCCAAAATCCCCCACACCTACTGGTGCAAGAAACCCAACCTCCACATGGGTCCCTCCAAGAAAGGACAGTCCACCATGTCGTATGCCTTCTCGAAATCCACCAAGAGGATAACGAGTGGTTGGGCCTCCTCTCGCACCCAGTCCACTAGCTCCACCCAGATTCTCATAGTAGAACACACAAGACATGCCTCCTCATGCTCCCACTCTACGTATCCCCCTAAACCCCTTTCTGTTCCTTTTCGTGGAAGAGGTGCTAGCGTACTTCCCTCTTTCTCAGGCAGCTAGCTTGGTCAGTATGTGCTCCAAATCTGACAAGAGAGGATTTGTTGGACTCAAAGTTCGTAAATAATCCAATCTTAGTCATAGAGGGCTCACCCAGAGAGCCTAAAGAGGGTTGCAATTCTCCTTGGAAATGTACTGTTTGGTTGGAATAAGTCAATCAGTTTTAGCACAGGCTCTAAGGAGCTCCAATAGTGGGGCTTAGCTTCCCTTGGAGTCCTGGAGGACATGGGTTGTCAAGTGGGGTTACATATTTAAGTAAAGCAACAAATCTCCCCAATGGTAGAGACTGCTCGGCTGAAGCTCCTCTATTGGAGCTCGGCGGGCTTTCTTTGGCAGGGAGAGATTTTGTGGAAAACTAGGTCCCTTTTGCAATGGCGCCTCATGTTGGTGCTTTCATAGGCAATGCATGTTGGTGCTTTCATAGGCAATGCATGGAGCAATTGGGTCCCTTGATGCGTAATTCTTTTTAGGTAGGCTAGAATGGCACACAAAATACCTAGTCCGAGCCAAGGTCCCCTAGAAGACAAGACAGAGGGAGACATGGCTATCATTCCACAGTAGAGCCATGTGGGGAGGCTTATTGTCAAGGGTTTGGCTCCAAGCTCTCAACCTTGGAAACTCCTTCTCCAACAGGGCTCCTAAGGAACACGTCCCGCATAGGAGGATGCTAGCAGTAGTCTCATCGATGGATCTTCACAGCGGCCCTCTCACAAGGAAGGGGTCACCATTGATGTAGAGCTTGATGAGAGTCCTGCGAGATCTCTCAGGCAGCCTAATCTAAGCCATCGGACATGGGTTCGAGGGGAGTGAGAGCTTAGGCTCATTTGGCTCATCTTGGGATTGGGGCTTCCCAAGAGCACCCAACTTGGTGAGATGTCCATCTTGGCTCGTGAATTCCTAATGACAACCATGCATGGATGGGGCTCTGTGGTATAAGGGCATGTATTCTTACCTGAGAGAGCGCAAGGACCTTGGCTAACATCTTGTAGGGTGTGCCCAAAAGGGTGATCGGCTCCTCCTCCATCTTAAAAAAGTTGCTGGTTAAAAAGTCATCTCTAGGATATCTTGCGGAATCGGGTGCATCTCACTTCCCTTGTCTCTGAACTATTGGAGCTGAGACCCTACGGAATCCCTATGGACTTGGGACTCATGGTCTGAAAGAATCGCCGTGTCATGTCTCCTTTTTACAACCATTTCACTCTAGAGGGGTGATGTGAGTACTCCGCTTGTTGGATGTCCATCTTGTGTAGGTCAAGCCTGAGTGCCATTTGACCCTCTAGGGGCATTAAAAATCCCACGCCTCATTTTGCTTAGGTGTCTGTTGGTGGCCTATTTGCTTGCCTTGTGTCACCTTTGGAAGCCCTTGGAAGGCCTTGGATCCCTTCCTTGGCTCTCCGCACTTCTCTCTGATCTTTTCTGGTGTTGGAAGACACTCCTAGGCAGCTCTCTCCTACCAGAGTTTGCTGTCAACTTCTCATCCTACTTCTGGAGCTGTTTCGGGCTGAAACACACTCTTTCTATTGGCTGAAATCTCATCTTCCTTCTACGCTCTTTGCTACAACCATTCCTACTGAGTTCCTACTAGGTGGGATGCCTTGCCGTTGGCTCGGGAGAGGATTGGGGCACTGGTTGTGATACTCTCTTCTTGGGGGTGCAGTGGTTTTGGTAATGGCTTGGAAATGGGTAATGCATTGCTTGGCATGCTGTCAGACTGGTCTACTTGTGATTATGCATGTCTAGTGAAAGGAACCAAGGTAATAGCACTGGGAGTTGGTCACTAGCACAGCCACGGGTTGGCGTTGTACTGGGTTGCACCTACGGGTGAGCTCTTGAAGGGAGCCCCTTTGTATCTTTGAGCTAACCAGTTTAAATAAATACCGCAAGGGGCGCCAAGTGTTGGAGCCAACAGGTGTCACTCTCTATGTTTCTGAGTAGGGGCATTCTAGCCTCCCTTGTCTTGAATGGTTCCATGATGCTGTGCAATGAAGTTCTATGCTTTGAGTTTGGTTTGTGAGCAAAGGCAATCAATTAAATTGGCTGTATTTTCATCTTTGTGAGATAGTAGAGACAGATACACTGCCCTTAGTGTTCTAAGGCCGGTTACATGTCCTAACCTAGGACATAAAGTCTACCTACCTCTCTTTTCGACCTTTAATTAATCCTAACCCGAATGTAGGCCAAGGGTAATTAAGTGAACTAAATCCATAGCTCAGCACTTTTTCCAGCACTCCCTCGTGTTGAATAATGGATGAGGCTTTATGTCCATTAGTTGGAAAGTTTCTCTTGCTTAATCTTAGCAAGAGATTTTGTTAGGATAGCAGCCACCTGATCTTCTGCCGGATAGTAGATAAGCATGATTTAATTGCTTAGTACCTTCCGCATATATAATGATGTTGCACTTCAATTTACTTTGTCTGAGCATGAAATGCAAGACCCTTGGCCTATTTATTAGAGCTTTGATTATCGGTTCATAATGGTGTTCAATTTGTTTGAGTAAGTACAATATCATTTAAGATCCTCCTCAACCACATAACCTCATAGGCTGTGTTAGAAGATGCTCCATATTCGGCTTCTATGGAGGATAAAACAATATTACTTTACTATTGCTCCTCCACGATATCAGGCCAGATCCAATGTTTAAGCAATTTCCTAAAGTAGGCCTTTTGTCATCTGAGCAGTTTGGCTAGACATATGCAAGTCTACAAAGACTACCAGAAAGCGCTCTCTCACCATCCATCTCTCTAGTATCGACCCATAAACCTTGGCCAGTGTATAATCAATCATGAGAGTGCGGTAGTTCATGGTATCCATGCAATCCTCAGCTTTTTGTATCGACAGAATGGTGGTGGTACTCCAAGTAAGGGGGAAGCCATGACACAGCACGGTTGAACATCTATGCTAGAATCCGGACCAATATCTCATGTCCATGTGCGAAATGCTCGGTCCATAGCCCCTCGTGATCGTGGGCTCTCCGGTTGTGGAGCCGGAATAGTCTATACACCTCACACATTCCATGCAATGAATAAGATGCAAGTGGTGGCCCTGGGGAGGGTGGACATATCAGGTAGTTCCTGAGCTGGGACATCATAGAGGGATGCCGCATAGGTGTGTCATATATCTGAGTCTATAATTGGAATAGGTGGCTTCCCTTTGGATAGGAGTCCCCATGCAAAGGTGGGGTCACCTCCTCCAAAAGAACGAATCACCTCATCCATCCTATGTGAGAATATCACCCGACTCTTACGCCATGTTAGACGTCATGAAATCCGTTGTGCCTCAGACCTCATCAAGTGTCCTAAAGTCTGCTCCCGTATGAGGTGGGATCTGATCTCCTAGCACTCATTGTCAAACCATGGGTTTTGTGGCATCTTTCCAGCTAAAGGGCCTACTGTAGACCTGGTCGTAAGTGGCATCATAGATCACTGATAATAGTGTCTGAGGCATGAGTAAGGTCTACATCATCTCCAAAGAGGGTCGCTAGCACGCAGGATAAGTGGCTCATCTATACTGCATCAAGAGCATGATCCATTTGTACTCAGATTTGGGTAGGGGCAAGTGAATCATGTACTGTGTCTGGTGTGCAGTCAAGATGCTAAATGAGCGGGAGGGACTATAAAATCATGTATCCATGTTATAAAAGCCAGGGATCCCAACAAGAAGTCTGCATTGCTTATGCCCCGTCTGTGTGGGAAACAAATAAGTCCTCCAGACAATGGCCATCGTTGAAGACCATTGTATATGATCCGGTCGTGTACTGCTCCCATCTCCAATAGGTGCCTCTAATACCCTATCACATGTGTTATCCTCCGAGTATCTCGCTATCCTGAGCTCTGCTAGGTCCATCTCTGGCACTCTGAGGGGGGTATGACTCAAAATTCCAATTGTATGTTCCATGTGCATGCATTTAAATGACCTAGGAGAAGTGCCTCTCTTTGCCTCGAGAACTCCTTCATATCATCATATATCATCTCATATGGGCTATGACCCTCTGTCGTGACCTCATGCGCATATGATGATGTGTCTAGGGGGCAGATAACATGCTGCAATAAAGAGCAGTCATGTATTATGTGGCTGGAATCGCACCCACATCTTCCGCATCAGAGATAAAGTGGTAGATGTGATCTAAAAAAGAACTGCTACGCCTCCAGAATCTCATATTCCACTATCCCTCCACGTCTCCTGTTTGCAAGTGTATCCCATGACTATGGGTAGTTCTTTCTCTACGCTCTTATGTGTCTTGGTGTAGAATATTATCTCCCTATCAGTGTAAGCCTCCGAGAAGCCCCTTGGATCAGACCATTGGGTGCCATTGTAGTTCCATACCGCTATATTCAGTCTCAGTCCGTGCTGTCCCCCTATCCCATGGCCTCAACACCGTAATGTGTTGTTTCCAAGAAGCCCCCTGAATCAAACCATAGGGTGCCATTGTAGTTCCATACCGTTATCTTCAGTCCGTGCTGTCCCCCTATCCCATGGCCTTGAGACCATCATGTGCTGTTCCTACTCTCTCTCCTCCTCTTTCTGTCCTCTTTCAGATTATGACTTTCCAACCTCTGTAGACAACTCACTTTCCTTCTTCTCTGGTTGCCATTATGCATACCATTCCTTCTCTTTGATACTCTTGCTGCAAGAGCGTGAGATCATCATCCAAATATGTCATGTTCCCTTCAGCATGGCCCTCATGCTCATGAAAGTGGATCTATCCATGGCCTCGCCAGTGCGTTATCCTTTCCCACTCGCTATGCAACCTTAAAGGTGAGGTTGACCCCCTTCTTGGTCATAAGTATCTTTGTGTCCACCATCGGGGTGTCACCCATTGCTAGGCCTCTTAACAAAACATTTAGGGCATTAGTGCTCCATCTTTTCTCATCCTCTAAAGCATCGGAGATGAATGCCTTCTTCACGGCTGATGCACTTTTCCTTACCACTTCTTTCAACTCTAGAATCTTCTCTTTTTCCTTTCATATTTGATGTGTGAACTCTACATGTTTACCCTGCATATTGGCCTGAATGGCCGCCATCTCCTTCCTAAATGTCTCATTTACTGATTTGAGCCTTCCAATGCTTTGACTGTTTCATCTTGTGCTTGGAGGAATTTGACCTGCTCTTCAATTGTATTCAGCTTTTCATTTAAAGGTGGGTAGAATTCCCCTTCTTCCCACTGTGTACATGTTCTCAATGCTCCATTTATGCTTTGGGTATGGCAATTTGTGCCTCTAGCCCCTTGATGAGTGGAATTTGAGCCATGTCATCTTGCATTTGGCTTAACTGAATTTTCCACTCTGTTTGCATCTCCTCTTTCCACTTGCTAATATCCCTTTGCATAATGATTCCTTAGCTTATGCATGAGCTCATCCCCTTTGTTTTCCCCAATCCTCTTCTATAGTGATTCAATGTCTGCATCTTGTATCTTGAAAATGTCCTTAATTTCAGATATGCATGTTCTGGCAATTGCATCATCAATCTTCTGTGTGTTTGCCCCAATGACACCATAATTCCATTCCTTCTCTCCTCATGCTTTCTTCTTTGGTGACCTGTCCATTTTCAGGCTTCAAATCCAGCACTTTTTGTTACTGTTGTGTGTGAAACAACTCTGAAAACCTTCCTTAGATGGACGTGTACCAGTATGGATGAGGCTTGTCATGCATTTAATGGGTGACACTGATTTTTGTGAGGGACCAAATGTTGTTGGAAGGTTACAATCGCTAAATAAGCTTGGAGGTGGAGGGCATTGGACGAATGGTGGTCGCTTGAATAGAGGAAGGCCCTGGAGGGCCTGTGTGGATTAGGCAGGGCTGCTTGGAGTTTGAGCGGAGATGCCCAGGCTTGGCTTCATTGTAGGTATCCTCGAGCTAGGATCCATCTCAACTGGAGAAATTGCTCTTGATAGAAAGCCATCCTGATCGCATGTGGCTACAGAGCGGATAATGGATATAGCTTATCATAGATCATCCCATATGATCTATGGCACGTGACAAGGAGGCATGGCTTGCAATTGGAACCAATTAGACAGTTGTGCATGCTAGTACTGCTCATCTCTCTTCCTCAACTACAAGTTTCAGAGATGAACTCCTACAAAGAGACACATGGGCAGCGAGCATTGGTTTTTGGAGGCAACAATCCTATCTTCACTCTACGGGTAGTCATCGAGGAGGCGAGATCGAGATCCTAGAAAGTCTACGAGTGCTTTGTAGACTTTCGGAAGTCCCACGATCTTGCATGATTAGACGACTTCAGGAGATTCAAATTCCAGGAATCATGGTTTGGTAGTGTTGAGGTTGTATGAGTCCATCAAAGGGAAAATGATGAGTCTGTATGAGTCCGTCAAAGGGAAAGTGCGTGCCTCTGGAGGCCTGTCAGGTTGGGTCGAGAGCATGATTGGAGTGAAGCAGGGTTCCCCCCTCTCACTGACACTATTTGGCCTCTATGCTGGTGAGATCACGACTTTGTTGATCGCCTAGGAGGCGAGGGATTGCTTCTAGCCGATCAGATGATATAGATACTATTGTATGCCGTTGACATAGTCCTTCTATCCTCCTCAGCAAGCTTGCAAAGACATCTAGATGTCCTTGAGGTTTTTGTAAAGAGAGAGACTTGGCAGTGAACCTTGGTACAACCAAGGTTATGATTTCCAATAGCTCATGTGCAGTACTTCACTAACACAACTTCACTTACCGAGGGGAGCCAATGGAGATCGTATGGTCCTACACCTACGTAGGGGCATTCTTTGCGGGGTTAGTCTTCACGATGAGGCACACAACCAAGGCACGACTTATACGAGGACAGTGAGCTCTAGCTCGGACTAAAGTGATAGTGCTTTTAGGCACATTTTTCAGGACCCTCGAGGAAGGCTTCGGGATGGCTATTTGACACACTGGTGAGGCAACAACCATGTCTTCTACTGGGGTGATCTGTTAGCGGCTTAGTGGCTGCGTTTCACGAGGCTGCAGGTGACTATGGGATCCGGGATGATTTGGTAAGCCTTCAATCCCCCACTAGTTCATGCAAGCAAAGTTTGCCATGACACTGCTCAAGGTTCATGCCATCTTCCAGATGGTCACTTATCATCACAGGGTCTAGGCCTTACCTAGAGGGAGACACCGAGGGTGGCACGGGAGTCATCTATATGACTAGCTGAGAGCGGGGTTCACATGGCCTGGTACGCACACATTTCCAAATGGTTTGATAGTGAGGGTATTCAAGTGAACCGTCTCCCCTCCTTTCAGTACAGCTTGGATGCTCTTGATCCCTTGATCCCATGGGATGAGATCAACTGTATTATATGGTTGGACCTACTCCAGCTCTATACGTCATGGACTTGGGTGGGGGGCCAGCGATTCTACCTCGATGACTTCTTGAGAGTGTTGGGGGATGTAGTGTTAATTAAACCCTAGTATCAGGAGGATAGGCGAGTCTCACACGCCCTCATGATTGAAATTGGACAGATGCATGTCTCGTCCCATCAGCCAAGGATCAAGGTAGAGAGAGCCATAGGTACACCCAAAGAGCAACGGATTTGCATTATGCTGTTTGGCAGAGATAGAGACAGAGGAGCATTTCCTCTGTATCTACCTAGTTTACTATGAGATCCGAGGACGGTATCACTATCTCTTTAAGGGGACACAATTTCGGACCTCTCACCCAGCTGATTCACTTCCAAGACCAGATCTATGTTGGCCTCTATCTGATGGAGATGCAATGGCATAGAGAGATCCTTTTGCATCAGACTAGAGAGCGAGAGGGAACTGTTAAAAATGGGGAGAGGGTGAGAGACAAGATCTGAGGCACGAACTGATGTTGATGGATTGTGTTATCAGAGCAAGTACATAGCCTCATTTATAGGCTGGGCAAGCCTAATCTTCCCACACAGACACCTCATAGATGAGGTCACACACAAGAGAATCCAGATCCTATAATCTAGGGGAGGAATCACACCTACCACATGAGGTGGCACAAGTGGCCTCAAGACTCTTCACACTCACACAACTGTAGGACACTCCTAGGACTCTAGGACCACACACACACACTAGGACTCCGATTCCAACAAACCCCCCTTTGGAGCTAGGGTGAGAAACTATGACATCATCCAGACTGTGCATCCCAGGCAATCTCAGAGGCTAACAGCTGAGCATAATTCAGAGGTTGAACCAAGCACTCTCATGGCTTAGGTGTCAACGTGATTAGAGACTCAAATCTGAGCATGGATGCATGACCAACTCATAGGTCTAGGGAGTACACCAACATCCTGGAACTCGGCCAGGCCTGATAAAGGAAAGACATAACAACCCCCCTGTCTGTCTAACTGGGTACATGGAAATAAGTGGAGCCTTTTATAGGACAAGGCACACAAAATGACAAATTATTACATCATTTTAGGGGGACTACCCAAGGCAGAGTACCTAACACACATGACTCTAGAAAGCCCACTCTTCATCTATCACCTCATGGAGGGATAGACCAGAAACAGCAGCAGTGCAGGCTTGTTTCTCAGGTCCAAAAGGTGTAGCTTCATCGTCTTCGTCCTCGCTCTGCTCCGCAACCAGATTGGCATGTTCTTTGGCTTGTACCTTTGCCATCTTCTTGAAGCAACGATCCTCTGGATCGCCAAGCTTCTGACAGTAATTACATTTAAGAGGTTTTCCTTTCTTCTTGGGCTTATTCTTGAGAAAGAATGCTTTGCCAGATTCAAAGGAAGATTCTGCTTTCTCTGTAAGCCTACGGTCCTCATCAATGAGATGAGCTACCATATCCTTTAAGCTCATATTGCGGCTGACTCTTAGGACAGCAAGTATCTCATTGTACTTGGAAATGTCTTCAATACTTGAGAGAAGTACAGCAACTTGATCATCATCTTCAATAATGGCTCGGATGGCAGATAATTGTTGGAGAATTGGCCCAAGATTGCTCAAGTGTTCATTGAGGGTTTCAGTTTCCTTCATCTTGAGCTTGAAGAGTTTTTGTTTGAGAAATACTTTGGAATTATTGATCTTATTTCCAAACATATTCTCTAATTTTTCCCAAACGTCATTTGCAGTCTTATCAAAATCCACATGGTGGATAAGGTTGTCAGCTAAAGCTAGGCCAATGATAGCCATTGCTTTATCATTTTGGTTCTCCAACCAACTGATTCTAGCATCATCACTTTGGGGTTTTGGCTCCTTGCCATTGGTGATATTCCATATCCCTTCTCGCATAAGAAGAAGCCGGAGTTTTGTCTGGCAAGTTGGGAAATTGCTCCCTAAGAATTTCTCGATGAACGAGGAGTTTTTTATGCTATCCATTGGTGGGAAGGTCTTAGCTGTTATTACAGCCAATATCTAAATCCCTTACAATGTTTACTCAAATTTTGCAAAAAAAGCCCCAAATTTTACATGGTAGAAGCTTCAATTATGCCAAAGGAAGACACAGAACAGAAAAGCCCTAAATTTTTGGGTTAGGGTTGCTGCAAAATTAGGGTTTGCAGAAAATTGGGGCTTTTCAAAATTTCCTAGGGCATAGTGTTCTAGCAATACTTGGGAAGCTTCAGACCATAAAAGCCAACAAATTCACCCAAAATGAGGCAAAATTCTTGAAAATCGCAATTTAGAGTTTTGGGCTCAGAAATGGGCTGGAACAAGCCACTCTTCAGGTCGTCATGCAGCATACCTCCGAGTTCACAGCAGGGAAATGGACCGGGCAGGTTGGAACTGTTTGCAGAAGAGCTGTGTTGAGAGGCGACGTACGAGTCGATGGCCATGGTCCTCACAAGGTCGTCTGTCGCCAGTATATGCGAGACACCGCCAACATCATCGCAACGACACCTTCGCAGGTCATTGGGGCAGAATGCTACTGTAGAGCAGAGATAGATGTGCTTTGCGATTGCAATCCATCTTTATTCTGCAGTCCACGCTCGTCCGATGATCAATAGCGATGACCCAACATCGAGCATGCCGATTGAGCTTCCCATATCTAGCCTTGAGCAGAAACATCAATGCTTAAATCTTTCTAGAGATGGTCCTGCAAAGGTGTCGCCCATCAAACTTGAAGCTTTCTTGGACAGGATCGAAGCTATCTCCATGAAAGACAGCAATGGACAATAGCGGGCAAAGCTGGATTAGTGACCAAGACTAGACAGTTGTAGCTTCATCAGGGCAGAAGAGTGCAAGGGATGACGGGCAGAATGGCGCAGCATCAGGGAAGATAGCGGGCAGAACTGGAACGGCCTGCTGGTCAGCAACGTAGAGATGGCGACGTGCGGTGGAGACATACGGCAATGTTATCGCAGAGACATGGCAGGAAAATCGTGCGTGATGAGGCAAGGCTCAATCAGGGAAGACCTACTTTGATACCAACTGTTAAAAATGGGGAGAGGGTGAGAGACAAGATCTGAGGCACGAACTGATGTTGATGGATTGTGTTATCACAGCAATTACATAGCCTCATTTATAGGCTGGGCAAGCCTTATCTTCCCACACAGACACCTCATAGATGAGGTCACACACAAGAGAATCTAGATCCTATAATCTAGGGGAGGAATCACACCTACCACATGAGGTGGCACAAGTGGCCTCAAGACTCTTCACACTAACACAACTGTAGGACACTCCTAGGACTCCAGGACCACACACACACACTAGGACTCCGATTCCAACAGGAACAATACCGCAGGAGACAAGGGTGGGTGGAGCTTAGTGACATGTCATAGATTTCTACTGATTGGAGTCTACCCTTGGACATGGCTGAGTAGAGGAGGAGGAGATAGATGACATGAGGGCAGCATGGTCAGTGGGATGAGACGATGACAAGGAGGGATGCAACCAGAGATGCAGGAGCCACACACGATGCAGCGATCGACCATAGCACGTACGATGGAGGTCGAATTCATCACAAATTTACTCGGAGAGACTGTGTGATTAGAGGCATCACTCTTGATATGGCCCATTGGATGCAGAGATTACGGAGACAACGCCCTCGCAAGAGAGTGAAACGACCTGGCAGCTACAGATGCGAGATATTTTCACAGCTCACAAGAGAGCCACCAGGGCACCTGGCTGTGTGTTTGGACTTTTAGATTGAGTATTAGCTATTAGCTTCTAGCTTTGAGCTTAGTTTAGTATAGTACTCATCAAAGGGTCTTAGTGAGCCCTTACAGTGGCTTGTATGAGTATGAGTTAATCTGAAATTGTACTTTTCTCATAGGCTCATGAGGCCTCCCGAAGATGGTAATACATCTTTTACAGAAAAGAGTGATATATTCCATTCAAAACAAATCATACAACTGGTGGGAGAGAAAGTACTCTATCCCTAGCCTCAACAATATGGCAAAAGAGCCATGGAGGTGGTCGAAAATGCCACGACATCCCAAAAGGGGTCAAGTGAAAAAATAAAGAGCAGTCCCATGTCCTCATGAAGGATAAAAGTCTCCCACGAGCTGCCAAAGAGGTGCTTGTACACCGCTCCCACTGAATCCTAAGAGTAAAGATAATCTCCGCCCAAATGGAAGCGAGAGTGCCAGCCTCCGTGCATAAATGGCCCCCAAGGACAAAAGAACATCGCGAACACCATATCTGCCATAGGGTAATGCTGGAAATCACCTCCCAGGCTGACCCTTCAGCTGAGGTAGGCATGAACTCCTGAGCTGGTACCGGTACCCTAAAGTAAATCCTGTGGCTCCATGATGTTGGCCTCCGTGGGACACCGTCTCTGGCGACGCTGCATGAAGAAACCGTGGTCTCCTGGCTCTGCCTCAAAGAGAGTAAAGGCTCCAGATCTTCTCCCCCAAAGAGCAGCGCCCCAAGTCATCAAAAAGGTCTCAGATGTAACATATGAGAACAACCTGAAGATACCTGTCCATACCACTCTAGAGCTGGTGCAACTCCATAAACAATGCTTGCTAGATTCCTCTGCAAGCTCACAACGCATACACAAGGAGGGTCTACCCATCTGCTGGAGCCAAGTACCCACAGGTATGCCCCTATGTATAGTGAGCCCACAGGTAATACATCTTTCTTTCTTTCTTTCTATCAATCGATGGCTTGTTGTTGGCTATGGGGCAACGGGTGTTGGACGACTTCTTATCTCTTGAATGCATCTAGTTGGGCTTTGAACCTGCAAATTATGCCTGCCTTGTCGATAAATAAGATGGGTGGTATTTGTTGTAATATTCACTGGATCAAAACCACCCTATTGGCTTCTTTTTCAATGCTAGAGAAAATGGTAATAGCATTTCACGGTTTTGGTCTTCTGGATTTCTGGTTTCATATGGGCAAGAACTTAGATGCCAGCATTCTTGGACCCTGGTCGTCTAACTTTTGGACATTGTTTACAGAGTTTTTAACATAGCTTCCTGAAGATGTACCAGATTGGGCTGATTTGTCTTAATCAAAACATTGCAGGTTGCTTTTCATGGTCTTAGGAAGCATGATGGTAAAACATTCAGGCAACTGCTTCCAGGTGAATATACACAAATGGCTGGCCGAGCTGGGAGGAGGGGTCTTGACAAGGTTCGATAAGATCTTTCTTTTTTGGTTCCCCCGGCTTAGATCATACCCTTAAAAAAAACAAAGTTGGTTGGTGTATCTGCATGATGAAGTGTTGCTTACTTGATGTTTATTGCAGGTTGGAACGGTGGTTGTTATGTGTTGGGAAGATATCCCTGAAGAAGGGGATCTTAAACGTCTCCTAACTGGAAAGCCCACAAAGTTGGAATCACAGTTTAGATTAACCTACAACATGATACTCAATCTCCTGCGTGTTGAGGACTTAAAGGTGATTTTTCTATGCAAGACATTAGTAGAAAGCTGAAACAATTGAAGCTAATTTAAAACTCCTTCAGAGGTTTCTATTTAAGCAAAATTTTCTGCAGAAATGTTTTAATGGTTGCCAACTGCTAATGTTTGACACTTCAGCCGCTGAAGGATGTAATGAGCTAGTAAAGTATTAAAACTGTAAGTCCTTCAAGCCAATATTTTCTGTGGCTTGTCTCAAGTTTCAGTCAGTCACATTTTAAGATGGTGTCTTTTGAATCCAAATACCTTTATTAAACATACGAAACCACTAGCATTTTTGATTGAGAATGAGGGACGAGTAAATAGTATTTCGTAAGCAAAGTTGTAATGAACTGGAAATCAAGAAGGAACTCTTTGCTCCCTTTCTGGGGGATTACCATCAAGTGATTCATCTGTTAGCCATGCCTATCAGAGCACAGCAAAGGATATATATGTTCTTGATTGTATGAAGCCATAAGAGTGAAAAGTTGAAATGAACTTTTTGGGAAAGCACTGTAATGATCTTTCAAGTTGTGAATCGGGAAGAATATATACCCTTACAATGACGCCAGCTTCCAGAACGCTAACTTTGTGAAATGTATCTCTCCATGAAACTTCAGGTTATAATTAAAACAACGGCTGATCTGGAGGCTTTACAGAACTTCCATGAGTGTAGGATCCGGTGATAATCTGTATAGCTGCTCATCCACTGATCTCTTTTGCTTTCTTGTCCTACCGCCTCTCTCTCTCTCTCTCTCTCTCTCTCTCTCTCTCTCTCTCTCTTTCCCGTACCTCTCTCTTTTCACAATCGAGGGAGTCACCCACGCAGCGCACAAGCTTCACAACGGCCGAGCCAAGGATCATGAGGGCCTATGCATAGAGTTTGTCGCGTATGGTATCAAAACTCTAGCCCCCATCCTGGCAACATTGTTCAATGAAGCTGTCTGCCATGGATTCCCCAGAGCCTGGTTCCTGAACACTATCACACCCATCCACAAAGCAGGAGATCCCATGGATCCATTGAATTATAGGACCATCATGTGATTGGACATGTTATGTCCAAGATCTATGCATCAGTGTTAGATGGTGAGGTCAGCACTCGCGCAGAGATACGAGGCCTCAGGGCATCTGGACAGGCCGGTTTCAGGACGGATCACTCGACTTACGATCACATTTTTACACTTCGAGGGATCATTGAGGAGGCCAGACACAGGAGACAGAGGGTATACTGTTGCTTTGTGGATTTCCGCAAGGCATTCGACACTGTTCCTCGGGCCTGCCTTGTCAGACGCTTGCAGGAGTTAGGTTACGACTCGGAGGTTATATGGGCGGTAGTAGCTCTCTATGAGAGGGTGACGGGCTGGGTCAGGATTGGTACCAGCTGGACCACAGAGATCACGAGCACTATAGGGGTCAAACAAGGATGTCCCTTGTCACCGACTCTATTTGGCCTCTACATCGACGAGCTCGAGACCACCATCAGGACACTCAGAGGTGCAGGCTGCTCTCTTGCGAAGGCTATCATCCAGATTCTCTTATACGCAGACGATGTAGTACTACTATCCTCCTCTGCTACTGGTCTTCAGCGACACCTGGATGGACTTCAGATCTTCTGTGATACCCACGAATTGAAGGTCAACTTTGGGAAAACCAAGGTCATGATCTTCAACACCTCCCGACCGGCTATGCACCGAGAGCAGTTCCTCTTCGCCGGCGACCCTGTTGAGATAGTTGACTCTTATACATACCTGGGCGTTGTATTCTCAGGCCCAATCTTCACGATGCACCCGGCCATGCAGGCCAGGATCAGCCGAGGCTATGCCGCTCTTGCCAGACTGGAGCGACAGTGCTACCACTCTCACTTTCAGGACCCGCGGACCAAGTCTCTTCTTTTTGATTCCTTGGTCCGCCCAGCAGGCATGTACGGCAGCCCATGGTGGGGGACCGACCTTTCAGACACAGAGTGGGCACGCGTCGAGCGCCTACAGATACTGATGTTTGCTCGGATGATCCGCAGCAAACCATCGGTACCTCATCAGATCATCTTAGCAGAATTCGGCGCCTCACCAGTACAGCTTGATGCGGCCTTCCAGGCTATCACTTATCTACACAGGGTCAGGGACTTCAGCTCCTCTTCCCTTCCTTCCCTTCCTCTCATGTTACAGCTCTCTCACTGCTTATGACTTGTACTTCGTAGGTGTCACACACTGCTCCGCATTATGCCTCAACCTTTCTCTCCCCTCTCCCTCTCAGTCAGCCCACGCTCCCACATCCCATTGGGACTGTCTCATCCACTCCGCTGTCATCTCCGTACTCATCTCCGTACCTCAACCAGCTCACCCAGTCACCTCCCAGCTTCCGGACTCATCCCCATACTTTCGTGTCACAACCATTCCAGTTTCAGCTAGGACACGGGTGGGCTGACACACGAGAGGCCTAGGAGACCTTACTCGTGGAGGTACACAGTATGTGTGAGCGCGAGATGGAGCTGACACGCTTCGCACAGGAGAAGGTCCGCTTCAACCAGGAGCAAAGCCACATCACATAGGAATAGGATCGTGCCATTTGGGAGTAGGATGGTCTCATTCAAGGATTGAGACAGGATATCTCGTAGCTCTGACAAGAGGTCACAGCCATACACACAGTCCCAAGGAGTACCCCGGTTGTCGAGGCACAGATTGCGAGCATGCAATCTGTTTTTGAGGAGACATCTAGATGGGTTGATGTGGCCAAATGGGAACCTGCAAGGGTAACTGTTTTGGCTACCCTCATGGAGCAGCATTAGAGAGCCAGCAAGGCTCTCAACATCAGAGTACGTGGGATCCCACGCATTGAGGCTACACCGATGGTGGCACATGCGACTACTTTCGTGACCACTACTCTGGGTGTGGCTGAGCAGAGGATTGAGAAGGTATGGTGGGTAGGGAGAGACCCCAACCGAGAGCAACCCCTGATCATATGGTTCCATGATACTTAGACACGACTTTCAGCTTTACGACGCAGGTCAGTCCTTCCAGACTAGCCATCGATCTCCATGGATGAGGACCTCACCCCTCTACAGATTGAGGAGAGACGCTCTTTGTTGTAGGAGCGGGATCATGCCTGGAAGGAGGGGAAGTGGATAGCGGTACGAGAGAGATGACTTCTTTTAGGCCGCCGTAGGACATCAGCCCCCTCCCCTACATAGGGAAGCGGGGTCTATGGGACTCAGATATCCGAGACCCTATCCTGCACCATTTGGAACTGTATGGTGAAAACCAGGGAACTTCTCGACTCATATATAGGTCACAACATAGTCTCTTACATAGAGACACATCAGAGTCCAGAGCACCCACTACCAGTAGTGAGCGAGTATACATGGGAGTCTGCCTATAGAGATGAGACGGAGGATACAGGGGGAGTTCAAGGGTCAGGTGGAGTAGCAGTCCTTTACAGATCCACACTTTTGGGGACCATTTCAGTAGAGCAAAGAGATGCACATTCCAGGTTTCTTTGGATCCGGATTTGGCACATGGACAGCCGTGATCTGTTTGTTGCAGTTTGCTACTTCCCCCTTGAGACCATCCACTTTGCTAGACACACTTGAGGTGAGGATGACACATCTCCATTTGCTACTCTTTATCAGTCCATTGTTGACTTTCTAGCCGCGGAGAAGTTCTCCTAGTTGGGGACTTCAATGCGAGAACATGTGCCCGTCAAGTACTACTCCTCGACTTCAGTGATGATTCCACTCTACTGCCAGACATTGACCTTGAGGATGTTGGTATGCTACGAGTTTCGGCTGACAGATGAGGTTTGATCACATCTCATGGGTAGGCCCTATTAGACCTCGTCAGGATGCATGATCTCATTGTTTATAATGGTCTTGACAAATGGCCCACCTCAGGTGGTTTCATGTGCTTTCCACATGGGGGAGGCTTCAGCGTAAGATCCCCTGCCTTCACACTTTGCATCACTGATTTTACTGTAGCATCTCCCTCCAAGGGCTGATCATACCTATCGTTTCTTTAGCATTTTCACTGGTTGTCGCACACCACCCTCCACCCCACTGAGTTCTTACTCCACCTATCATGATATACGCTTTGATCGCGATCACTCACCTACTTACTCTGCCCGTTTGTACATACTTCTCGCTTATATTGACTTCATACTCCTATTAGAGGATCAAGCTGCCCTGGTTACCCGCTCACTACACGAGGCTGCCCTCACGCTTTTTCTCACACCACCCGCTCCATACGCCCACTACCCCTTGGTGGGACCGTAGTGTGTAATAGTTGGTACGATGATGAGTGTAAGGCTTTACGCCGTTAGCTCAGATTCGAAACCAAAAATAGCCTTCCGAGCGAACCGGAGACGCTACGCGAGTATCGTCGACTGGTAGGTAGAAGGAAACTAGACTTCGTTCACCGAAACAAGGATGAGCTACTGAACACTTTGTTTAGTAACAACTCTAAGGACTTTTGGTGGAGATTTCTAGAGGGACGGTTCCCCTCACCACTCACTGACAGTCAAGTCTGCTATGACTAGCACACACACTTTATGACATTCCAAATCAGCCAGTCCCTAACCTCTCACATATGCCACGCCCCACATCTTGCACCCTCTTCACTGGGGGGGGTAAAGGATGCCATAATGAAACTTCATAATGGCCGAGCGAAGGATTATGAGGGACTATGCACTGAGTTCATTGCATATGGGATTAACTTCCTAGCCCTGATCTTAGCAAAGCTCTTTAATGAAGTTGTTTGTTTGGGGTTTCCTTGCACCTGGACCATTAACACTATCTCACCCATCCACAAGTGAGAAACAATGAAGAGAGCAAGAAGAGAGTGAGCTGAATGTAGGTCACTCGCAAAAGTGGATTGAATGAAGTGAAGTACAATGAAAGAGATGAGGGTTTTGTCTAAGTGACAAAACCCTATCTAATCACTAACCGTAGTTAGAGATTAGACTGTGGTTAGGGATAAAAACCATTAAGAGGGAAAGTGCCCCTAACCCACTTATTACATTACATTAGCCACTGCCTAGAATATAATAATAATTCTAACACCCCCCTGCAGTGTCAATGTGGTGTACAAGGTAGTGATCAATCACCAAAAGGAGATAAGTTTAGGGCACTGCGAAATGCCTCAAACTTCTCACGTGGAAGTGCTTTGGTGAAGATGTCTAATTTCATCGAGATCCCTGTGATAAGCAATTCACATTGTTGACCTAGGGTCTTCAAGACAAGGCATCAGCCATCTATTCTATGCTCCTGGAGTATGGACACTCTAAAAATGATACATTGACAGCATATTTGCCCAAGTCATATGCTTCTGAGTCAAAAAATATCTCAGACTTTGGTGATCAGTCTTTACAGTAAAGTTTGCACCCAAGAGATAGTGTCAATGGCTACTGTCCAAAGGCTTGAAGTTGAAAAGAGATTGGGTTTGGTCAGATGGGGTAGAATTTTAGTTCAAGGCAGTACTTTGTGAGGTAAGGCATTTGCCACAGGTCTTTGTTGTTTTCTAGCACATTTTGAAGTGCTATATAACAAACTTCTTCCCTTTTTGGTTGTGCTAGGTACTACTCTTTGACTAGTATTCGGATAATGTGGAGATTTTTTGGTAGTGGAAATGGCAAGGGAGAACATGACGATGTTGATATAGTGATAAAGCATGCATCAACTGCTGAACAATTGGATGCAAATGGTGTGAAGCTATAGAATGCTCATGAGGTTGTGGGCTAGTTGACTTGGAAGATGGGAGATGATGTGAAGAAAAGACTCTTCGTGGAACAAACCAAGAGCTCACAAGCTAGAGATGCTTCAACAACCATGCCATTCGACCACTGAATGACCTTTTAACCTGGACCGACTGAGGATTCAACATCTTTTTGCAGTATTATGTTTATAAAAGTCAATATCATTAAAAATTCTTAATTTTGATCGAAATTTTGGCAAACTCTAGTTGTTGCATTTTTCAACTTAGATGTCTCAAACTTTTTTTTCTTATGTGTTTCCCTTTTTTACTTTTAATCCAATTGATGGAATTAATTGTATGGTTCAATTATTGATGGGACTTTTTAATATAAACACACACACACACACACAACCTTGGGAGTCCTTGTGATAATGAACCTCAATGTGCTTCGTGCGAGCATGAAACACAGGATTCTTTGCCACTGCGATAGCACTCCGACTATCAGTGAGAATTGGAGAAGGACCCTCCAATATGAGACGAAGATGAGCGAACAAACATCGCAGCCAAACACACTCCAAACACACTCAACTGTCGTTGTGAAAGCTGCCTTGTACTCAGCTTTACATGAGGAAGTAGCCTTTGTAGATTCCTTCTTGCTTAGCTAAGAAATGCAAGGTTTGCCCAAAAAGAAACAATTACACTAGTGGATTGTCTGGTATTATAGTCTCAGCCCAATCTGAATCAGTGTAAGCATGCATCTGCAAGTCACCCCCCCCCTGGAAAACATCAAGCCATAAGACTTTGTGCCTTGCAAATAAAGGAAGATGCGTTTTACAGCTTGCCAATGTGTTGTCCTTGGGCTGTGCATATATCTACTCACTTGAGATACTGTATATTGAATATCGGGTCGTGTATTGCACAAGTATATGAGATAATAATAGCTTCATTGTAAAGTGAGACATCCACTGATTCACTTGCATTATACATAGTAAGCTTCAGCCCTGGCTCCATGGGAGTGGCAATAGGCGTACAATCATGCATGGTGAACCTATCCAAGAGCTTCTGCACATACTTGGATTGAAACATAACGATGCCACACTTGTCTTGTATAAACTGGATCCCCAAATAAAAATTTAACATGCCCAAATGTGTCATGTTGAATTTAGCTTTCAACTCAGCTTTGAAATCTGCAATTATATCCTCATTTGACCCTGTGAGCAGCATGTCATCTACATAAAGAATGATGACCAAAATATCCCCCCCATCCTTCTTGATGTAGAGGGTGCTTTTCATGGGACTATTATGTAATCCTTTACTTGCCAAGAATGCATCTATCTTGGCATACCATGCACGTGGGAGCATCTATCTTGGCATACCATGCACGTGGGACTTGTTTCAGCCCATGTATTGACTAGAGTCAAGTGTCTTTGACTGTAGTCAGTTCTTTGACCATTAAAAGAACTCTTTGACCATAATTAACACATATAAAACTCTTTAATTATGATCAAATAAATGGTCAACTGTACTTTGACTTAGGATATTTACATTGTGGTGACATCGTGCGAGACTGTATGCATCTGATAAAAAAGTCCTTCCAAGGCTCTTGCCCTGGCATAAGTCCTCTCACAACGACCTTGCAGAGTAAGGCTCTGCACTGTAGATCCGAGTCATGATATTGAAACCCCCTTCTCTTGTAGGAAGATTCAAGGTCTCCCAAGCCACCCTGGCTGTAACATCAGATGTGCGATGTAGACCACTTCATAAAATGTTTCGTACGGGCCTCTTGAGCTGAGTGATACAATCCCTAGAGTGGCACCAACAAGAGCATACAAACCATGATGTGGCTAGAAGAACCTGGTTAACCACCACCACTCTGGATGCCAGGTCAAGTTTGGTGGAGCTCCAAAAAAGGAGCTTTGTTCTTATGCTGTCCAACACCGGAGCAAACTGTTGTGAAGGAGAGATGCCCACCCCAACTTGGCAGCCCAAATATCTGACGGAGACACCCCTCTGTATTCAAGTGAAACCAATATCATTACCCCAATCCGGGGTGTCAGCATCGCAAATCCAGAAACCATTGGATTTATGCCAATTAATGTGTGCACCTGCAGCCGTGCAAAATAAATCCAAGGCTGTCCGGAAGGAAGGGAGTGTCCTTGGGGAGGCATCCCAAAAAATAGTCGTGTCATTTGCTAACTCGCTATCCACGAGTTCTTCTTCCCGGCGGAGAGGAAGCCTCTTACCGATCTGAAATCTGTCCCCTTTTACCCCCCCAATAAGCACCTGGCTATGGGCTGATTTGTAGAGAGGGGATACTCCTCTAATCCATGCATCTGAAAAACAAAAGCGAGAAAGAGTACCCTCTAAAAAATCCCAGTCTACTCTGTCATAAGCTTTCTTAAAGTCCAAGAGTAGAATGGCCAACCTCTAGCGGCTCTGTATGGCCCATTCTGAGGCCTCTCAAAATGAGAAAATATTATCGACTTCTACCATGCACAAACCGTGTCTGAGTGTCATGAATCAAATCTGGAAGAAAAACGTGTAGCCACTTACTGATGGCTTTCGCCAGAATCTTATAAAAAGTGCCCAATAGAGTGATGGGTCTCCATTGTGACACTAGATTCCTATTACCCCCTTTTGGGATGAGATGAATGAGACCATCTGTAAGTGAGTCAGGCATCTCACCAGAGTCCCACACGCCCTACAGGGCTGATGCAATGTGATCACCAATTTGCTCCCAAAAACTAATAAAAAAAGAAGGGGTAAATCCATCCGAACCCGGGCACTTGCCCTTGTGAAGGGCAAGTAATGCAGTCTTGAATTCTGCATTGGTGAAAGGTGCATTAAGAGAAACATACATCTCATCCTTCACCAATACAGGGATACACTTCCAAATAACCTCTCTGGCATCATCTATGGGTTGTGTGCCTAAATCTGCAGTAAAAAGGGATGCAAAAAAATATGAAGCTACACGCATGACAGCATCAGGATCTAACTGTAACACACCGTCTGAGTCAACAAGCTGCAAGACACTATCTCTACTATGTTTGGGCCCATGAGTAGAGAAAAAGTGTTTGTTGACCCTGCCACCCATTTGAATCCAAAAGGACTCCCGTGCATGAAAGGCATACTCTGCTCTTTGATCCAACAATATCTGTATATGAGCCCTTGCTGCAGCAAGGCGCTCATGAATCCAAGCATCTGTGGGCCTCTTCTGCTCTTCCCTCTGAAGGGACGCTAACTGCTGGCGTATACCAATCTCACATCTGAGAATCTCACGTCTCCTAGAATCAGCGACTGAATGATAATAGTCACTAATTCCGGATAAGGCTGCAGCTACCTGAGATGGATGGACAGCTCCACCCTGTATGTGAGAAACCCAAATCTGTAAAATATCCTCCGTGAGGCTCTCCTCTGCATAAAAAGCATCCGGAATCGTGACACTGGCAGAGCGTCCTCTCCGATGAGGCTCAAGAATCTGCAACACCACTGGAAAATGATCTGAGGTGGTAACCCCAGTAGAAATGCATACAGATCCGCCTCTGTCAAGTGCCCAATGGTCTACATAAAATCTATCAATACATGCATGGATGGGCATGTGTACTCTCCTGTTCGGCCAAGAGTACAGGAGTGACTGTGGCATAACATGAAAGGCATCATCAAACCAAGTGTCCTTGCCACTGAACTGAAAGAGAAAGGCATCCCAGGCTGCTCTCTCCAAAGAATGAATTTCACCCTGTCTGCCTCCCTTTTTGTGTGATGGCAACTCAACCATGTTGAAATCACCACCAATGATCCAAGAATCTGCAATGGGGGCCCAAGATAGTAACTCCTTTTAAAAGGAGACTCGCTCCCCTCTGTTGTTGGGGGCATACAAATTGAGAAGACCAATCTTACACCCTTCAATCAAAAGAATGATCCATTGAGCTCTAGAGGGGGAGATAATACCATGACCAGCAACCAAGGGTAGAATAGAAGGAGAGACCGAAATGCAAGTACCTCCCCTTGTGCTCATAGTAGGTGACCAGAAGGTATGTTGTGAAAGAAGTTTGCCAGACTTAGAGCAATCACTGGCATCCAACTTGTGTTCTTGGATAAAAAGGATATCAATAGCACCTCCAGTGACACTTGGATGAAGCTAATTCCATATCAGCTGCCTACGGTGACAGTGTGGAACTCTACCTAGGCCCTGTATGTTCCAGCGGACTATGCTCATCGACAGGAGGATGCTAGGTAGAAAGGCAGTAGAGGAGACCAGCTTCCCTTGGGCCGAAACACTCCTGTTTAGGGCAGGAAACTCAACAGGTGAAAGGATCCCCACACTTGCTGAGGGGGAGGCCCTATGAAAAGGAATCCCAATGACCAGGACCCCTAAGGTGGAGGGCACAAACTCCTCCTCATCCATGAAAGTCGTGGAGTCTGCCAGTGCCGAAAAAGAGTTCCTGAGAAGCAGGTCTAGCCGAGGAGTGCAAAGAAGACCTGCACTCGTGGAAGATGGATGAGAAGGACCTACCTCTATCAGCAGAACTGGAGCTGGGGTTTGAGGAGGCCTGTGGCTGGGCTGAAGAGGAATTTGGAGTCCTCGTCTGTGCATGCATTCCCTCGGTCATGTTGACTGTGGCAGGAATAGTCTATGGGGAAGAAGTATTGGTACCCCCCTCATGATAAACCAAAGTGACTAGGGCTGGTACTGGTGCATCTGAAGGCCCCTCCTGATGTGGAACTGTAGTGTCTGGGGCTGCAGCAACATCTACCTGTGGAGTATGGATGGCGTCTGTCTGAACCGGATCAAATGTCTCCTCCTGAGGTAAGGGAGCTGCTTTGATTGCTCTCCATCGTGGTACTGGGTGTGTTGCGAAAGCTGTTTTTATGTCCAACTGATGGCCATTCCACACAAAATTTGCAGCCATTGCAATAACTGACCGTATGGTGGTCATCCCGGATGTAGGAGCAAAAGTCTCCTCATAATCTATGCCTTTCTTCAATGCATAGCCTTTGGCAACCAGCCATGCCTTGTACCTGTCAATAGACCCATTTGGCCTCCTTTTGACCTTGAAAACCCACTTGGCAGTGGGGCCTCAATCCTATTCTCCCTGAGAGTCTGAAACAACCAATTTGGGACTGTTTTGGTTGCGTGTATCTCTTGAATCTCTTGTCTGAGAACTTCATCCACACCCTAGGGACGTACTGAATCGGGGCATGTGGATCAGGAGGACGTTGATGTCAATTCTGATTTGCAGCATGAACCTCAGTTGGGGAACCAAATGCTATTGGAAGCATCCTCTCAAAAACATCATCTGAAGAAGCTGGAAGCTGAAATTCAGCATGTGTATGTCTTGAATTTTCAGGGAATATAACATCTCTACTCACAAAAATCTTGCGTGAAGCAGGATTGTAGAGATGATAGCCTTTGCTTTGTGAACTATACCCCACAAAAATGCATTTAAGTGCCTTATGTGACAACTTGTGTCAAAACTCCACAGTTACGTGGGCATATGCAACACAACCAAAATCTTTGAAGTGATCCACTGAAGGATTTCTCCCATGCCATGTCTCATAGGGAGTGATTGTCTTCAAAGCCTTTGTGGAAGCCCGATTTAAAACATAGTTGGCACACATGAGGCCTTCAAGCCAAAACTTGTGAGGCAACTTTTACTGGTAAGCATGCATCTATGCATCCCCATAAGAGTGTGATTCTTGCGCTCAGCTTTGCCATTCTGTTGAGGTGTAAGCCTCACTGTAAGCTGATGCGTGATGCCTTTCTCCTTCAAAAATGCCTTAAACTCATGAGACATATACTTCACCCTCAATCTGTGCGAAGTGTGTGTAGCTTGAGTCCTGTCTCATTCTCAACCATAGCGACAAATTGTTTGAAATGCACAAACACTTCTGATTTAGCCGTAAGACCGTAAGTGTAGTTGGTAAAGTCATCTATGAATGTAACATAATAAAGATAACCCCCAAAAGCAGGTTTCCTCATGGAACCGTAGACATCACTTTGAATAAGCTGTAATTTGCGTGTAGCTTTCACTGCACCATCCTTGTTGAAAGGAAATCTATGCATCCTCCCAAGGATGCAACCCTCACACGCATGAGGAGGAGGTGACTCTAAAGGAGGCAATGCATCAACCATATTATGCTTCGGAAGTGTCATTAAGCTGCCATAGCTCATGTGCCCATACCTAGCATGCCATAACTCCGCATTCTGCATTGTAGCAGTGGGAGTGCTCACTAATAATGCAAGATCGGATCTTTTTTCATACAAATCAAGCTGAAAAAGACCCCGATACAAAGTGCCAGACAACATCAAAGCATAGTCATTCTCTTTGTCTTTGACTTCACACTTATCATCATCGAATACAACCTGAAATCTTCCTCTTTAAAGAAAGGACACTTGAAATTCTGAAATCTGTGCCATCAATGGATGTGAGAATAATGTCCCCCACTCCACACACTGAATAAGAATGCAGAGATGCAGAAAGGCTCTTCTTAGAAGTGATGTGCTTTGAAGCACCACTATCAAAATACCTAGTATTCAGTGTCTCATTTTTACACTGAGAGAGCATGCATCCTTTGAAGGATCATAACTACAAGTCAAGAAAGCATAAGGATCATCATCATTAGTGGCTGTAGCATCTGAACTACCCATTGAAAAATCTGAAGTGCAAGACATAAAGGCATAGTGCTCTTCCACAAAGTTGGCTGTAACATCTCCCGCATCATGTGAATGAGGAGCTAATGCATCTGACACAGCCATACCTGAATCCCTTTTCTTCTCTTTATGCTCTTCTTGCATTCTCCAATATAATGACCTGGCTTCTTGCAGTAGTGACAAATGCTTTTCTTTTTTTGCTTATCTGCATCATCCTTAGCCTTATAAGAGGGATGTCTTGAATCAGCTTTATGCTGATGTGCAGGCTGGTTGGCATGTTGCTTTTGCTGCCCTTTTCTTTAGGGCTTAAACTTAGAAAGCATGGCATGCTCGCCAGCCCGTGTTGCCATATTTCTTCATGTCTGCTCCTCCTGTAACAGAAGTCCTACCAACTCGTGAAAAGAGAGAAAAAAAGAAAGAAAATTTATTAGTGTCTTCGAAAGACCGATGGGTCTATGAGACTCAAAGAAAACCTAATACAAATCACAGTAAGGGTGGAGCTACTAAACGAGCATCATCACCCGTGCTGAGTCCTAAGTCTGATCATACATAATCAAATACATGTGGGTCTGACAATGAAAAGAAAAAAGACTGGAGCGGAGCGGAATCCTCCGTATGTCATGTCACCCTGGTTGGTGCATAGCCGGTGATGGGACGTTGGCGTTCGTCAAGGGGTGCCGTGCATCTCGGTCTCTTGACGCAAGACCAGAGCCACTGTGACTCCCGTGGGACGTGTCCAGGGTCTAAATAGTGACGGGAGGTCCCCCAGAGTGATCTGTGTCTCCCCTCGATGCCTTATGTGTCGTGCTGCGGTACAACCCTTTTTTTTTTTCCCCCCAAGGAAAAGACTTCTATTAAGTAAGAGAAAAAACCCGCGAGAGCAAGCTCAAAGCGGAATACATCATGAAATCATAAGGATAAATAAAAAACCCCCTCAAAGTGAGGTGGAAAACAACCAAGGCTGAGGCTGAAAGTGCCACCTCAACCCTGTAGTAGTTTCAGAGAAGAAAGGAGAATCCTTCCATTCCCTGAAGAAAGAAGCCCTCCTGGTTGAGGCTGCACGGGAGTCTCCCTGCATACCCCTCCATACGGCCATCAAAGTATGTACGATGTCTGTCCAGATACTAGCCAATGTGTGCAAGGGATGAACCTGAGTACCCTCCAAAGCCTCTGTGCATCTGGCTCTCCAGATATGCCAGGATGCTATGCTCGCTAGAATCTCCCAAGAAGTATCCACAGAGGCATGTACAGCTGTAAAAGGAAGGTGTGGTACCACATCGAACGAACAGGACTCAATCCGATGACGTCGAACCGAAATGGCCCGACAGGAGTCAACTCTCTCATAGAAAACCTGAGGTCCTGTAAGAGAAAGCCAAGCCACTGAGCCCCATGTCATAAAAAATGGGGAATGGGCAAAGTGACTGAAAATCCTGGCTACCCCCATCCAAATCATCCTTGCCTGTCTGCAATCCCATAAGCAATGCTGAATAGACTCCAAAGCAGAAAGGCATCGAGCATGTAGGGTCGGCTCTGAACTTGGACCTCCAAAGGTTCACTGCAATCCCTCCATGGATAGAAAGCCAAAAGAAGATAGTGATCTTTCTATTCCTGTGGGATTTCCAGAGTCTCCTCCAGAAGCACCTCTGCAGATCCGCAGTAATATCAAAAGTCTCCCAATGAGGAACTCTGGAAGGTCTCCAACCTCTACTACTGAGCTGATATCTCCTGGCATTACTGACCGTGTAACGAAAGAAGGGGATGCTCTTCTCTCAATGCCCTGCGTCAATCCATTCCCACTCTCCGGGGTCCCACTGCAAATACCTGATGGGAACTCCCCCATAGAGCCAGAGCCTCCGAGACCCGGTGGAGAGTAGCCGGGGGTCTGGGTCTAGGAACCACTCTGAATCTGATCCCTGCATCAAAAGACCTATAACCCTGATAGGCTGAAAAGCAGACTCAAGCAAGATGTCCTCTGTGGACCTGAGCAATCTGCCACCATCCTGGACACTAGAAACCAAAGCATCCTCCTGTGCATCTCGAAAGGCCAAAACCTGAAGCGGAACCCCGCCTCTCTAAAAAGTACCTGCCCAAGTGGAGGAAGTGAGTGGCATATCATCTGTGTCTACCCAAACCTCTGGAAGGGATGCCTCAATCTGCAAGATCCTCCCTGCACTCCCTCTGAGATGTCCTGTCAGCCTTGATTTGGTCTCCTCTGGAAGCCTGCGGAAGGCTTTCCAAGACCCCATAGAAGATGCAGGTCCCCTCTCCCACCTAGACCACTGCATGTAGAGTGAGGCACCCAGTGGTCTGCCATGATCATCTAAAATACTGTCATTCCACATGATGGGTTGCCTATCAATCTCTTCCCGAGAGGAAGGAGGAATCCTCCGAAGAGTGCTTCTGAAACTGGCCCAAGCTTTCAAAATGGCAACCATGAGAGGGGACAAAGGTGATCTGAGGTGTGCTGTGGTGAAGATCCATCTAACACTGCTCATCGAGTCTCCTCCTGAAGAAGGTGCGCACCTCTGTATGCTGCTGATAAGAAAGTCCTTCCACGGTTCCTGCCCTGGCATAAGTCCCCGCACCACCATCTTGCAAAGTAAAGCTCTGCACTGTAAATCTGGATCAATAATATTGAGACCCCCTTCCTGTGTAGGGAGGATGAGGGTCTCCCAAGCCACCCTGGCTAAGGCATCTGCTGTGCCATCAAGCCCACTCCAGAGAAAGTTTCTGATCGGTCTTCTAAGCTGAATGATGCAGTCCCTAGAACGGCACCAACATGAACAAACAAACCAGGTTGTGGCCAAGAGGACCTGGTTGACCACCACAACTCTAGAGGCAAGATCCAGCTTGGCTTAGCTCCAAAAAAGAAGCTTCCTTCTGATGCTCTCCAAAACGGGAGCAAACTGCTGCGTGGTAGAAATATCCAAGCCGACCTGGCAGCCCAAGTACCTGATAGGCTCACCCCTCTGAACCCAAGTGAATCCTATGTCAAGCCCCCAAACTGGAGTGTCCTCATCACTGATCCAAAAGCCATTGGATTTATGCCAATTTATCTGCGCCCCTGCCGCAAGCAAAATAAATCCAATGCTGTCCTGAAAGAAGTGAGCGTCTGTGGAGTGGCATCCAAGTAAACTGCTGTGTCATCTGCCAACTCAGTGTCAAGTAGCTCCTCTTCCCTTCTGATGGGAAGTCTCAGCCCAAAGATGTCAGCTTGAGATCTAACATAGATACTCATAGCTTCGGCCACGAACAAAAAAAGGAAAGGAGCAAGGGGGCATCCCTGACGGACTGATCTCGAAATTTGAAATCTCTCACCCCTTACCCCACCAATAAGTACCTGGCTGTGGGCTGATGTGTACAAAGAGGAAACACCTCTGATCCAAGCATCAGTAAAGCCAAAGCGTAGAAGGGTGCCCTCCAAAAAACCCCAATCTACTCTGTCATAAGCTTTTTCAAAATCCAAAAGTAGAATGGCAAGATTCTGGCCACTCTGCATGGCCCACTCTGAAGCTTCCCAGAAAGAAAAAATGTTATCAAAAATGCTTCTGCCATGCACAAATCCCGTCTGAGTGTCATGAATGAGATAAGGGAGAAGTGGCTGCAATCGGAGGCTGATAGCCTTGGCGAGAATCTTGTAACAAGTCCCCAAAAGTGTGATAGGCCTCCACTGGGACACTAAATTTCTGCTACCTCCTTTTGGGATAAGGTGGATGAGACCCTCTGTAAGCGACCCGGGCATCTCGCCAGAGTCCCAAATGGCCTGCAGGGCTGAAGTAATATATTCTCCAATCATATCCCAAAATGCAATGAAAAAAGACGGGGTGAGGCCATCTGAACCTGGGTACTTGCCCTTGTGAAGGGCTGAAAGTGCAGTCCTGAACTCTGTGTTGGTGAAAGGTGCGTCGGGTACAACCCTATTTGACCCCTATGGTAGTCAAGATCTCATATATCCAACCTGCGCTTGTCCAAACTCGGCCTGAGCCTCTCTCATAAAGTGCCATGACTGCCCAGATAATCTCCTGATCAATTCCAAGTGCCTGTAGGCATGTGATGAGTCAAGCTCGAGGTACTATGTCAAAGGCTTTGCGTAAATCCACAATGCAGCAATATACCCTCTCCTTCTGTGATCTGGCCTCCTCTATGACACTCATGAGTGTGAGTATGTTATCCATAGTCCCATGGTCTCGCTTGAAACCGGTTTGACCCTCTGCTCTGAGCCCTCTCATCTCTGCGGAGAGGTTGACCGACGCATCCAATACTGCTGCATAGATATTGGACATCACATGTCCAATCATGATAGTCCTGTAGTTACTCGAGTCCATGGGATCCCCTTCCTTATGGATGGGGGTGATGCTGTTGAGTGTCCAAGTGCAGGGGAAGCCAAGGCAAACAGCGTCATTGAATAGCTTTGCTAGGATCAGGGCTAACGTGTCGATCCCATATGCGATAAACTCAGTGCATAGCCCCTCGTGGTCCTTAGCTCCGGCCATTGTGCAGTTTCAATGTCGCGTCCTTGACTCCCCAGCTGATGCAGACTGTACGGACGACGAGGACAGGAGCTATACGGCGCACGTGTGAGCTGAGCGCAACTGTACGGAATCATAGCTTGCAGGTGATTGTACAATGTACGACCAGTACGGCATCTCGAACCTTGAGCTGAAGCTGCATGACGTTAAGAGCTTGGGAGCTGAAGATGGGAGCTAGTCCGAGAGCTTGGGTAGAAGGAGCCGCTCCAAGAGCTTAGTCTACTTTGATACCAAATGTGAGAAACAATGAAGAGAGCAAGAGTGAGCAAGGAGAGAGTGAGCTGAACGTAAACCCTGAACCATAAATCCTAAACCCTGTTGAGGATAAAACTTCACACAGCTCTTACGCTACCCTAGACGTACATCCATGCAAGATTTGGTCTCCAACTGATTTGGTATGCGCCACGTGGAAGGTATAATGTGTACATTTTTACAATCCCTACTAGCATGACTAAACCCTGAACCCTGAACCCTGAACCCTAAATCCTAAACCCTGTGGGGGATGAAACTTCACATGGATCTTACGCTACCCTAGACGTACATACACGCAAGATTTGGTCTCCAACTGATTTGGTATGCGCCACGTGGAAGGTATAATGCATACATTTTTACAATCCCTACTAGCACGACTAAACCCTAAACCCTAAACCCTAAACCCTAAATCCTAAACCCTGTTGGGGATGAAACTTCACATGGATCTTAGGCTACCCTAGACGTACATCCACGCAAGATTTGGTCTCCAACTGATTTGGTATGCGCCACGTGGAAGGTATAATGCGTATATTTTCACAATCCCTACTAGCATGACTAAACCCTAAACCCTAAACCCTGAACCCTAAATCCTAAACCCTGTTGGGGATGAAACTTCACACGGATCTTAGGCTACCCTAGACATACATCCACGCAAGATTTGGTCTCCAACTGATCTGGTTTGCGCCACGTGGAAGGTATAATGCATACATTTTTACAATCCCTACTAGCACATGAAATTCATGTGAAATTCAAAATCATACTCTTAATTTTATAATGCACGTGAAATTCAAAATCATACTCTTAATTTTAAATACGCACATGGGGATGAAACTTCGCACGGCTCTCAAGTTTAGTGTAATAATTGCAAGCATTGATATATACGAAATTCAATATGATATTCAAAATGATATTCAATATGATATTGCCTAGATTATAATAATAATTCTAACAGGGGATCCCATGAGTCTGGAGAACTACAAGACAATAATGATTGGACATGTCATATCCAAGATTTATGCATCATTACTTGATTCCAAGGTCAGCAGATCTGCAGAGTGTCAAGGACTTGGAGGAGCAAGACAGAGCGGATTCCGGCGTGATCATGGAACCATGGACCACATTCTCACACTCAGATGTATCATCGAGGAGGCGAGGGCATGGAAGCAGAGGGTTTATTGTTGCTTTGTGGATTTCTAGAAGGCATTTGACAAGATTTTGAGAGCCCGTCTCATACGGCGCCTACATGATTTAGGTTATGACCAGGTGATAATTTGGATTGTCATGGCGCTTTACGAGAAAGAAAGAAAGAAAGAAAGAAAGAAAGTTTATTAAAGTCTTCAGAAGACCGATGGGTCTATGAGACTGTGAAAATCATGATACAACGAGCTGTGGTAGTGGAGCTACTAAACAAGCGTCCATACCAATGCAAAATGCAAAATGCAAAAAAATGCAAAAATGCAGAATGGCAGTACTAAGTCCTAAGTCCTAAGTACAACATAGTCATGTCGATGGTCGACTATATATCAATCTCAGCATCATCATCAATATCATCATTATTCCCAGCAACAACAAGATATCAGGATGGATGAGGCAGTGGAGGCATGAAGTCGGCAATAGAGTATTGTCGGCCACTCAGAGGTGCAGTCTTGGCACGTCTCCTCGTCGTAGCTTTGCGTCTAACCAAGGCTACTGTGACCCCCGTCGGTCGGGCTTTGACTCTAAACAAGGAGGGGATGTCTCCAAGTGTGATCTGTGTGTCGACCCTCTGTCTAAGCTGTCGGGTCACGGGCTCCGGGTCACGGTCATGTCGAGGCCTCGTCTCATTGGGGTCCATGTAATCTAGCTGAAAGAACTCCGTGATAGAGCTCTGAGAGGGATCAACCGAGGAAGAAGTCTGCTCCTGTCTTTGTGCTCGGAGTATCCTCTCGCGGTGTCTAAGTGCCTCATGAATGGTCTGGGTAGGAGAGGAAATGGGCTTAAATCCCATAACTATCTCTTAAGAGGCAGTGGAAATGTCCTCGGATCTCATAGTACACAGGACACCTGAAGATGAAATGCTCCTCTGTCTCAACCTCCTGTATGTCACATAGTGTGCATATGCGCCGCTTCGTGGGTAGTCACTCTGCTCTGCCGCTCTCGATGCGAAGTCTGTGTGAACTGCCCAACAGAGATCCTCATCGAGTGGGGTAGGTGAATCTGTGTGTATCGTGGTGGGTCAATGAAACCCTCCGCTGTGATATGTAAGAAGTGATCTCTGTAGAAGCTAAGCTTCACTAGGAGTTCACTCGGTTCCAACAAGGTCCGAAAAGTGTGTAGCTGTAGTAGATGCTCACGGATAACCTGGTTGACCTCGTGTGATAAGAGGGGAGAGAACGGAGCATCCATGCTATACTGGAAGGGAGGTAGTCTATCCATGTGGAGCCCCAGTCGCTCAAACCATCTCTCTGTACGTGCATACCAGCACCGCTGATCTCCTCCTGCTACAAGTGCCATAGAAGAGGATAGAGCTATCCATGGTAGCCTGCTACACCCCAAGGTATAATCCCCAGATTCCCTAACTCGGTACAGATATGTGATGACCTGAAATGCAGCATCTAGCTGTAAAGGGGGTGACCCAAACTCAGCCTGAATGATCTGGTGAGGAACGGATGACTTACCACGAATCATCCGTAATAGCATGAGAACCTGTAGCCGCTCCACACGGGCCCACTCTGTATCCGACAAGTCCCCAACAAGGGCTGCCGTACATCCCTGTTGAGCGAGCCAAGGAGTCAAAAAGCAACCCCTTGGTGCGTGGATCCTGAAAGTGTGAGCGGAAGCACTGCCTCTCTAGCCTGGCCAATGAGGCATACCCTCTACTCAAGCATGCCTGCATCGCGGGTCTCATAGTGAAGCTCGGTCCGGAGAAGATAACCCCAAGATAAGTGTATGATGAAACTATTTGAACAGATGACCCCGCAAATGTAAACTGCTCCTGACGCATGATGGCTCGAGATGTATTGAAGGTCATGACCTTGGTTTGACCCAGGTTGACCTTCAAATCATGAGACTCACAAAAGAACTGTAGTGCGTCTAGGTGTCTCTGAAGCCCCTCTGCTGAGGAAGACAAGAGAGCCACGTCATCTGCATAGAGCAAAATCTGGATCAGCGTGCCCGCAAGAGAGCAACCTACATCCACCTGTGTCTGCATCACTGTCTCAAACTCGTCAATGTAGAGGCCAAACAAGGTAGGCGACAAAGGACACCCTTGTTTCAGGTAGAGTCGCAGGATCTGGGAGGACAGGCGAGATCATGAGCACTATTGGGGTGAAACAAGGGTGTCCATTATCACCTACCTTGTTTGGCCTCTACATTGACGAGATTGAGACAGTGATGTAGACACAAGGGGGGTAGGTTGCTCTCTTGACGGCACGCTGATCCGGATATTGCTTTATGCACACGACACAGGGGGGGTAGGTTACTCTCTTGTCTTCCTCAGTAGAGGGGCTTCAGAGACACCTTGACGCACTATAGTCCTTCTGTGAGTCTCATGATTTTTTTTTCCCCAAGAAAGAGACTTCTGTTAAGTAAGAGAAAAAACCCGCGAGAGCAAGCTCAAAGCGGAATACATCATGAAATCATGAGTGAGGTGAGTCTCATGATTTGAAGGTCAAACTGGGTAAAACCAAGGTTATGATCTTCAATACATCTCAAGCCGTCATGCGTTAGGAGCAATTCACATTTGATGGGTCACGTGTTGAGATAGTTTCATCATACACTTATCTTGAGGTTGTCTTTTCCGGACCCATCTTCACCATGAGACCCATGATGCAGGCACAATTGGGTAGAGGATATGCTTCGTTGGCCAAACTAGAGAGGCAGTGCTTCGGCTCGCACTTTCAGGATCCACGGACCAAGGGGTTGCTCTTTGACTCCTTGCTCCGTCTAGCGGGGATGTACGGCAGCCCCTGTTGGGGGTCAGAAATGGGACTCGACATGGATAGACTACCTCCCTTCCAGTATAGCATGGATGCTCCGTTTTCACCCCTCCTATCACACGAGGTCAACCAGGTTATCCGTGAGGATCTCTTACAGCTACACACATTTCGGACCTAGTTGGGACCCAGTGAACTCCCAGTGAAGCTTAGCTTCTATAGAGATCACTGCCTACATATCACAAAGGAGGGTTTCATTGATCCCCCAGGATACACACAGATCTACTTACCCCCCTCACTGAGGATCTCTATTGGGCAGTTCTGGGTCTCTTCACATTGAGAGCAGCAGAGCAGAGCGACTACCCAAGGAGAGGCGCATATGCACATTATGTGACATGCAGGATGTTGAGACAGAGGAGTACTTCATCTTCAGGTGTCTAGTTTACTATGAGATCCGAGGGCATTTCTACTGCCTCTTCGGAGATAGCTATGGGATTCTGGCCCGATTCCTCTCCAACGTAGACCAACGATGTTTGGCAGGTTTCATTCATGTGGTAGTCAGATCCGCGAGAGGATACTTCGAGCACAGAGATAGGAGCTGACATTTTCCTTGGCTGATCCCTCCTTGTCTCCTTTTTCTCATTTTGCCCTGCTTCTTGCTGTTTGTTTGGGACTTTTTTAATATTTTGGCCTGTTGCCCTTCCTTTTCATCTTTTATGCCTCCTGAGCTGAAAGGGCTGTGTGAGCTGTGTGAGACCAGGCAAGAAGACGAGCAATAGGCCGGGCAATGCGGGCTTGTTGGAGAATGCTTTAGATAACAAATTCATGCAGAAAAGAGATGGGGCTAGATTGATTTGATTATTTTCTACAATAGCAACCCAAGACGTGCATGTTCCTACCAAATGTCTTCACTGCATGGTAAGAAAATTCTTGGAGCTAAGATTGCATGGTAGTAGCAGAGAATGTGATCATTCCATAAGCAAATGTCTAGCAAGCAAGTTGAAAGGATCTGAAGGTAATGTCCAAGAATGAGCCAAAAAGTATAGAAGATCTACTTGAGTTTTTGGGCAAAGCCATTAGCGTCCATTGAAACACCTACAATTTCTAGAACATTTCAAAGAGATAGCCCATTAATTGAAGGAATGATGCCTAGTTCTCGAAAGTGCACATTGATCTTTATGATCCTTGAGACGAGATTCTGCATGAGCATTTAGTGGCTGACCTTATGGAATAATCTAATAGCAGGAAATAGAGAATAACAGTGAAACAGGTGGACAATACAACCTTGAAAGAAATGATTGATCGACCTTGTTACTTAAAGTTGTTGTGGAAGAACACAATTTGCAAGGGAAGTGGCTGTTATGTTGCTTCGTAATTTTTAGGAAAGCTTGAAAGACTGTACCCGAATTCTATGTGGCAACGAATGTATGACCTATGGATAATTCAATTATAGAAAAGGTGTTGCAAGGATTGTGCGAAAGTCAGATGTAGAGTTAGCAGCTGACGTTTGTGGAAGAAAGTTTCCGTAAAAGTGGTATGGGTTGCTGGTATTTGTAATGTTTGCAATAAATTATATCACATTGAACCTTATCAAATAAAAGGATGTGCTTGCTCAAGGGCCTTGGAGCATTTAAAAATTTACAGTTGTTTTCCTTCAATATAAATGTCAATGCCACATACTTTAAAATATAAAGCACAGTCTCTTGCCAAGGTTGAGACCTTAATGAATTGACTCTTAAACTCTTGAATTGCAGGAAGGCTTAAAAGGATTCTCCACGAGGCTTGTAGTATAGGCTTCAAATTTAACTGCTAGAGCCTCTCAGTGTACAAGTGATGTAGAAGGCTCTCAGACTTCATTCATGTGTATCCCATAACCATTGATACCTTCTATATTACTTTCATAGCTGACATGAGTAATACTAGGTATCCTTTAGGCATTTGAGGATATGCTTTAGGAACTTCCTTTTGGGGCCCGTGTCTTGAATAATTCAAGTCATTTAGGGGCTTAATATCATTGTCATTTTCATCGTCACCATTGTACTCTTATTCTTATTCTTATTCTTTTCTTTTCTTTTGCTTTTAACTTTCATAGGTTTTCATGTTTTGATATATTATTATTAGTCTTGAGATTGTGTTTATCCCGATCTTTCACAAGTTAAATTATGATCATAAAAAATGGCTCATTCTTGCAAAGATTTGTCTCAAAATTCAGTGTATTGATAGCCAGATTGTTAACTACGGGGTGTTTCTTGGGTATACGCTTTGCAGGGATGAGTAAAGTTCAAGATTTTGTACATAGTTTCTCTTGAATATGCCGTAGGTGGGCAGTCTAATTGTGGAGGGTGTAGGGTCAGGCATGCAAAAGAGAGTATATGATATTGATAAAGCATTTTCAGTGGCTCTCAGTTTTAACTGCCTTGCTTTGGGAACTGCAGGTTGAGGATATGCTGAAGAGAAGCTTTGCAGAATTCCATGCTCAGCGAGCTCTTCCTGGGCAACAAGAGCAGCTGCAAAAGGGAGAGGGCGAACTTTCTCAAATGAAGTCTACAATCAAGTAACAAGAAGACCTTTTGAACTCCTGTACAACCTTAAATATCGAAATTAATGGGAGCAGAAAATGAGAGTTTTGGATTGAGATTACAGGGAATTGGAAGAAGTAAAATATCTAGTTGATCTAATTCAACCATAAAGGCTGGTATGAAGTAGACTATAAGGGTTTGATGAGTGGCTCACTTAAATAGGCTTTGTTAATAGCTCAGGGTCAATGAAGACTCCAGTGTTAGATGACACTGGGCCTAATAAGCTTGTAGATAATCAAGCAGACTTTTGCCTCTTAGTACTCGTGCCATCTTCTCTCCCGATATCCAGGATCTTCATGAACAGGGAAGTGCTCATTTTCAGAAATCTTACAGAATGATCTTCATCCTAAACTTCATTGCTGCTTGAGTTGGTTGATTTGTACTTCTTTAGGAGAATACTGAGTTTCCTTGATTGCTTCCGGCCAAAGGCTGTGACTGTTATATTGACAATAGACACGTAGGTGAAGATATGAGCAGGGTTGGCAGTGTGGTGGTTTGATGTACTTCACAGAAATCCCTTAAATCCCATTTTCTTTCTCTTTGAGGCTCTCAAATCCCACTCTTTTTATTTGTGATGATGACCGTATGTTATAGTTATTGCACTGGAATGTACAGCTATTGCCTTCCCCGTTGTCCCTCCCCACCCTGATCATCTTCACCCTTTCCATCTTTTCCCCTCTTTCCTTTGGTTGTACTACCCCCAGTCCTGGAAAACTCTCAAGTAGATTAAATATGGCTTCTGCTTACCAACACCTCTCTCAACCAGCAAATGGACAAGCCTTCAAACAAACAAAGTCACCATCATCAGCTTTTCAATTAAGTACTAGTTGTTGTATCCAACAAATAGTCTCAGATTTGGAGATGAAGTCTGGACTCCCACTGGATCAGCATAACAGTGTGGAGCTCAATGTGGACAGAGCAAAATGCACAACACCCAGAGCAGGTATCCATGTCACATACTCAAGACAAGCTCCTACAACAACTGACTGGAACAAAGCACACAGGCACACAGAAATCCCCACGATTCGGAATTTCCCAAGACCGTGACGATTTCTGATCAGCTCTAGATACTCTTCCGATGATCAAAAATCCACGGGGCACCAGCGTGTCAACATTGAGCTAGTAGGTACATTCCAGCAACACACAGCTCAACACATCTTCAATCCAGCATCCATTTCGACCTGATGAAGGAGCACATCCAATTCCTTAAGGATCTCCTTATCTGTGTAACAATCACTGAGTGTGTGGCTACAACATGCAGTGCACTCTGCCCGTACACCAGTACACAGCAACAATACTCTGCATTCATGATCCGTGTACAAGTCGTAGGCAGTTTGTACGTTCCGAACATAGCCTGTACATGATCCCGTTCATAGACGTGGAACAACCATACGCAATCCATACGTCGACCAGCAAGTAGCGCTCTCCTTTCAGCTCTCTCTGTCAGTTTGTCAGCTCAACTCTTGTCTTCACGCACCTGATCTCCGCTCAGCTCCACAATTGCTATCTCTCCAACTCCCCCCTAAGCCGGCGGTCTATGCCTTCACATGATGATACCAAGTACCCTTTCCAAGACTCTCGAGCAGCCGCGACCCCACATATCATGCGAACTCGTCAATCTAGAAGCAGGTAGAATTCAATCACGTAGTGCAAGAGGGAGCTGTCACACTTCGCATAGGAGCAGACACGCTTCACCCAGGAGCAAGCGCGTCTCATACAGGAGCAGTCTCAGGCTATCCTAGACCAGGCTAATCTTATTCAGGGGCTCAGACAAGAGATCTCGCAGCTTCGACAGGAGGTCACTGCTATACGCACAGTCCTAGGGAGCACCCCAGTTGTGGAGGTACGGATTGCGAGCATGCAACCTGCCATCGAGGAGACGTCCAGATGGGCCGACGTAGCCGAATGGGAACGTACAAGGGAAACCGTTTCAATTACCCTCCTGGAGCAGCAACAGAGAGCCAGCAAGGCTCTCAACATCAAAGTACATGGGATCCCACACACTGAGGCTACACCGATGGCAAATGTGACGGCCTTCATAGCCACTACTCTAGGGGCAATTGAGCATAGGATTGAGAGAGCATGGTGCGTAGGGAGGGACCCCAACCGAGAGCAGCCCCTTATCATATGGTTCTATGATGCTCAGGCACGACTTTCGGCTTTATGTTGTAGGTAAGCATTACGAGACCAGCCAACGATCTCGATGGATGAGGACCTCACTTCTCTACAAGTTGAGGAGAGGCGCAATCTGTTGCAGCAGCGGGATCAAGCCCGCAAGGAGGGGAAGTGGGCAGTAGTGCGAGATGGACGACTCCTTACACGCCCCCATCGGGCACCCACCTCTCCTCCCGCATAGGGAGGAGGGGTCTATGAGACTCAGACATCCGAGACCCTATCCTGCACCATCTGGAACTACAATGCTACCTTATGGTAAGAACCAGGGAACGTGTTGGAATCCTATACAGGTCACGACATAGTCTTTTATACAGACACATCAGAGTCCAGAGTGCCCACTACCAGTAGTCAATGGGTATACATGGGAGTCTGCGTAGAGGGATGAGACGAGGGATACAGGAGGGGTTCGAGGGTCAGAAGGAGTCGCCGTCCTTTACAGATCCACACTTTTGGGGGCCATCTCAGTGGAGCAGAGAAATACACATTCCAGGTTTCTCTGGATTCGGATTCGGCAAATGGACAGCCAGGATCTGTTTATTGCAGTTTGCTACTTCCCCCCGAGACCTCCTGCTTTGCCAGAGATATTCGAGGGGAGGATTAGACATCCCAATTTGCTACTCTTTATCAATCCATTGTTGACTTCTCTAGCTGCGGACAAGTCCTCCTAGTTGGGGACTTCAACGCACCACCACTCAACTTCAGGGATGATTCTACTCTACTGCTAGACATGGACCTTGAGGAGGTAGGTATGCTACGAGTTTCGGTTGACGGATGAGCACCGTTTACATCTTATGGGCAAGCCCTATTAGACCTCAGCAGGATGCATAATCTCATTATTTATAATGGTCTTGACAAATGGCCCGCATCAGGTGGCTTCACGTGCTTTCCACATGGGCGAGGCTTCAGTGTTGTGGACTACATCATGGGATCCCCTGCCTTCACATCTCGCATCACTAACTTTACCATAGCACCTCTTCCTCCAGGGGATGATCATACCTATCTTTTCTTTAGTATTTCTACCCCCCGCCGCACAGCACTTTCTACCCCGTTGAGTTCTTACTCCACCTACCATGATATACGCTTTGATCGCGATCACTCACCTACTTACTCCGGCCGTCTGTACATACTTCTCGCATACATTGACTTTATATCCCTATTAGAGGATCGTGTTGCCCCAGTCACCGGCTCACTACATGAGGCTACTCTTCACTCCTTCCCACACACCACCCGCTCCACCCGTCCACCACCACCTGGGACCGTACCTTGTAATAGCCGGTACGATGATGAGTGTAAGGCTTTATGCCGTTAGCTTAGATTCGAAACCAAAAACAGTCTTTGGAGCGAACGAGAGACGCTATGTGAGTACCATCAATTGGTATGCAGTAAGAAACATAACTTTGTTCACCGAAACGAGGAGGAGCAACTGAACATTCTATTCAGTAACAACTCTAAGAACTTTCGGCGGAGATTTCTAGAGGGACGGTGCCCCTCACCACTCACAGACGCTCAGGTGTGGTTTGATTATGCACGAACACTGTATGATATCCCCCATCAGCCAGTCCCTAACCTATCACATATGCCACGTCCCACTTTCTGCACCCTCTTCACTAGGGTGGGGTAAAGGATGCCATAATGAAACTTCATAATGGCCGAGCGAAGGATCATGAGGGAATATGCACTGAGTTTATTGCATATGGGATTAACCTCCTAGCTCCGCAAAGCTATTTAATGAAGCTGTTTGCTTGGGGTTTCCACGCACCTGTACAATTAACACTATCTCACCCATTCACAAGGCAAGGGATCCCATGAGCCCGGAGAACTATAGGACTATTATGATTGGACATGTCATGTCCAAGATTTATGCATTAGTACTTGATTCTGAGGTCAGCAGATTTGCAGGACAGACCGGTTTCAGGTGTGATCATGGGACCATGGAGTTTACTGTTGCTTTGTGGATTTGTGCAAGGCATTTAACACGGTTTCGAGAGCCCGCCTTATACGACGCCTACACGATTCGGGCTATGACTAGGAGATCATTTGGGCTGTCATGGCACTTTATGAGCGAGTTTCGGGCAGAGTCCGGACAGGATTTGGATGGACAGGCGAGATCATGAGCACTATCAAGGCTGTCCATTATCACCTACCTTGTTTGGCCTCTACATGACGAGCTCGAGACATTGATGCAGACAGGGGGGTAGGTTGCTCTCTCACGGGCACGCTGATTCGGATATTGCTTTACGCAGATGACGTGGTTCTATTGTCTTCCTCAGCAGAGGGGCTCCAGAGACACCTTGACGCACTACAGTCCTTTTGTGAGTCTCATGATTTGAAGGTCAACTTGGGTAAAACCAAGGCTATGATCTTCAATACATCTCGAGCCGTCATGCGCCAAGTCCAGTTCGCATTTGATGGGTCGTCTTTTTCGGACCCATCTTCACTATGAGATGCGTGATCCATGCACGCTTGAGTAGAGGATATGCTTCATTGGCTAGACTAGAGAGGCAGTGCTTCTACTCTCACTTTTAGGATCCACGGACCAAAGGGTTTCTTTTTTACTCCTTGGTCCGCCCAGCAAGGATGTATGGCAGTCCATGCTGGGGGCTAGACTTGTCGGATAAAGAGTAGGTGAGGGTGGAGCAGTTACAGGTTCTCATGTTATCACGGATGATCCATGGTAAGCCATCGGTTCCTCACCAAATCATTTGGGCGGAGTTTGGGTCACCCCCATTACAGCTAGATGTTGCATTTCAGGTCATCACGTATTTGTACCAAGTCAGGGAGTATGGGGATTACACCTTTGGGCGTTACAGGATACCATGGTTAGCGCTGTCCTCTTTTATGACACTTGCAGCAGGGGGAGACCAGAGGTGTTGGTGTGCACACACAGAGAGATGGTTTGAGGGGCTAGGGCTCCACATGGACAGACTACCTTCATTCCAGTACAGCATGGATGCTCCGTTCTCTCCCCTCTTATCACACGAGGTCAACTAGGTTATCTGTGAGGATGTATCACAACTACACACATTCCGGACTTGGTTGGGCCCGAGTGATCTTCCAGTGAAGCTGGGCTTCTACAGAGATCACTTCGTACATATCACATCGGAGTGTTTCATTGATCCACCAGGATACACGTAGATTCACCTACCCCACTCGCTGAGGATCTCTCTTGGGCAAGTTTGGGGACAGACTTCGTATCGAGAGCGGCGTAGAGTGGTTAGCCAGGGAGAGATGCATATGCACAATGTGTGACATGCAGGAGGTTGAGACAGAGGAGTATTTCATCTTCAGGTGTTCTGTTTACTATGAGATCCGTGTTCGTTTCTATTGCCTCTTCAGAGATAGTTATGGGGTTTGGACCAGCGGTGTTTGGCTGGTTTCATTCATGAGGTGCTTAGACACCGCGAGAGGATACTCCGAGCACGGAGATAGGAGCAGACTTCTTCCTCGATTGATACTTCTAAGAGCTCTATCACGGAGCTCTTTCAGCCAGATCACATAGACCCCCACGAGACGAGACCTCGACATGACCGTGACTTGGATCCTGTGACCCGACACCTCAGACAGAGCGTTGACACACAGATCTTACTTAGGGGCATCCCCTCCTTGTTTAGAGTCGGAGCTCGACTGACGGGGGTCACAATGGCCCTGGTTAGACGGAGAGCTACGACCAGGAGACGTACCAGGATTGCACCCTTGAGCGACTGACAACGCTCTATTGCTGTCCTCATGCCTCCACTGCCTCATCCATCCCGATGTCCTGTTGCTGATGATGACGATGACGATGATAATGATGATGTTGATGAAGATGTTGAGATTGATATATAGTCGACTATCGACATGACTATGTTGTACCATGTTGCACTTAGGACTTAGTACTGCCATTTTGCATTTTGTGCATTTCTGCATTGATGTGGATGCTCGTTTAGTAGCTCCACTACCACAGCTCATTGTATCAAGTTTTTCACAGTCTCATAGATCCATCGGTCTTCCGAAGACTTTAATAAACTTTCTTTCTTTTTTTCTTTCTACTTTCCTTTTTTTCCAGCCACATCAGCACATGAATTTTATCTCTCTCCCAATCCCTTCACAGAAACGTAGGGCTAGACAATTAATCCCCAAATTCTAGACCTTAGACACCACCTCTTCACACAAGCTTCAAACAACGCATTTAATGTATGAATGCCCACATAAAACCACACATAAGTCAACCCACACGTGTCAACATCAACACATGACAACAGATGGCAATGAGGAACACAAGTCATCTAGAAACCAACACATGTGACATGGACAACACAATGCTCTGGAGTGAACTAGTGCACCCACACAGCCTCTCATCATTTCCCACTGGTGTCCGTGCAAACCACAGTTACGCTGAAACGCGTTTCAGAGCCCAGCTAGGCCTGAAACGCCGTTTCAGAGAAGCCCCGTTTCCTGGAATGCGTTTCACAGTCTGAAACGTTTCAGGACCCTAAAACGGCTGGCTGAAATGTTTCAGCCAGTCTGAAACGCGTTTCAGAGCCCTGAAACAGGCCGTTTCAGACAACACAGGCTGCTAGGTCTCCAAAATGACGCGAAATCCGCCGCCAGCCCCGTTTTTGGTCTTTTTGCTTTCGATTTTGGCCTCCTTCCACTCCTTCAGCCTCATACTCTCTCCATCCTCAAGGTTTTCCAGCCCTCCTTGAGCCCCATTCACTCCTTTCCTTATCTTCATCCATGACGTCCTAGCTTGACTGGCTTCATATTAAAGACCCCAACTGCTCACACTCATAACCCTGACAAAAAATTTCTTGAGTCTGAAACCATTGACTCTATTCTTGTGTTGCTTTCCATCCAAGTCTTCAAGCTGGTAAGAGCCATTCTTAAACTTCTTTGTCACACAGAAGGGCCCTTCCAACTTAGTCACGAACTTCTTCCTGAAAGTAGAATCCAAACTACTGTTATACCTTAAAAATAAATCACCATCTTCAATCTTTTTATCTCTGAATTTGTTGTTTGCCCTCTTTCTATTCTTTTCCTGGGTTAAGGTATAATGTTCAATTGCCGTCTGTTTATCAAGCTGTGCTTCTTGCAAATTCAGTAACCTGTTCTTATAAGCTGAACCTGATTCTTCACTCATCCTCATCAACATTTGTAGGGCTGCAATCTCTACTTCTAAGGGCAGCAAAGCTTCTTTCCCATAAACAAGATGAAAAGGAGAAAACCATGTGCTTTCCTTGACTGCAACCCTGTAAGCCCGTAATGCCAAATGCAAAGCAAGATCCCAATCCTTTTCATGGGTCCTCATGATCTTCCCCATTATGTTGATGCATTCACCATATTACATTGGGGGTAACAAGGGCTGGTATATCTGTGTTTTATTTTCAGCTTATCATATAACAAGTCCATCAGTTCACTGCTGAAACCTAGGCCCCTGCTGAGACCAACTCTAATGGTGTACCAAATCTGCAGCAATTGTCTTCATACACAAATTTACTGACAGTCTTAGCGTTCAAGGCCCGCACCGCACGTGCTTCAGCCCATCTTGTTAGATAATCTACAGCCGTCAACATATAACAATTTCCCTTGGCAGTCATGGATGTAGTATGCAAGTATGATGTTCCTAAGCTCCGGATGTAAGACATCAAGGTGGATGAGGCAATGGGGGCATGAAATCGGTGATAGAATGCTACCTCCAACCTCCTTTTATTCATTTGCTGACACTGCAAATAGGACCTGTACCAATGCGTTATATCCCTCTGAAGAGAAGGCCATACATATCCCTCTATGAGTATCTTCCTCAACATGATTTTAAATGCAAAATGTCCTCCAGAAACTCCCTCATGGTTAGCTTCAAGAATGTGGAATATCTCCTCATGCCAGGGAATTCTTTTAAGAACCAGATTGGCCCCTCTCATATAGAGTACATCATCAATCATAGAGTAGGAACTTCAGCTCTTAACAAACCTATACTTATTTTGCTTTGGAATCTCAACAGGTACCTTACCTATCATCAAGAGGTACCTTACATGTCATCAAGAAGCTCTCTTCATTGACCAATGTCTCCTGCACTCTTATTGCACCGAATGAGCTGCTGTAAATTCTTAGGCAGCATCATGAGCATCCATATTCTGACTCCTCTCAACATGCTGGAGTGTCCAAGCATCAAACTGGCTCAGCAACTTGTTCACACCACTTACCCATCTCTTGAGATGAGGATGTTTCACTTTCCAAACACCTAGAATCTATTTAACAACAAGGGAAGCATCTCCTTTAACCATAAGCCTCTTAATTCCCAAACCAACACATACCTTCAAGCCTTCAAAGGGTGCTGAATACTAGGCCTCATTATTACTGTTGGCTTGGAGCTGAATCCCTATCCTGTGGATCTCTTTTCCTCCCGGATCATATATGACGATTCCTCCTGTACTTTGGTTCAAGCTCTTTTTGTAAGACCCATCATAATGCAAGACAAATGAGTTCTCTAGTACTTTTCTGTTTGACCCAGGTGGTTCTACCTTGGGAAACACCCAGATAAGTGGTGACTACCAGCCTAATTTCCCAAGAGCACATTAATCATGGAATGTGGAAATTCTTGATGATTAATGGAGAATGATAGAGAACTTGAAGGCAACCTTGATGAAATTCTGTTCTGGGACACCCAATATGAGATCTATAGCACTTCTCCGGAGGCATTTATGGGCTCTTGTAGAATTCTCAACCAAGAAAGTGAAAGAATACTCTTGCAACTTGACTATCCATCTGATCATACATCTGGAGAGATTAGTACTATTCAATATACGAGGCAATAATGAGCAAGAGGTGAGAACCACAAAAGGATTGGACAGCAAATAAGATCGGAATGTTCTGCCAGAACTAACTCAACTGCTGAATATTTCCTCTTAGTCTCACTTTTGACTGTACTGGCATAGTATACCGGTCTCATAGATCTGGAACCTTCTCCCTGCTGCAATAATGTTGCTCCAATGGCATCTGGCCCCATAGAGGAAAAATGTTTTCAAGAAATCTGGAGGTTTTACACTAGAGACATGAGATAATGACTCTTTAACTGCCTCAAAGACCTCCTCACACTCCTTTGTCCACTTCTACGGTTCCAATTTGACCACTTGCTGAAGAGGATATAAAATCTGAGATAACATGTGTATAGACCTTGAGAGATACTTTACCTTTTGAAGGAAGGTATGTAGCTGTTTGGTATTCACAGGAGAGGACAGCATCACCAAAGCTTTCACTTTATTAGGATCTGACTCAATCCCATTCTCAGATACTTTCATCACCCCCTGGGGCTGTTTTAGTTATGGAGGATGCCTTTTGGAGTGAAAACGGTCCCTCACATTAACAAGAAAAATCAGATTTATTTACGTCTCCTTAGACAAGTTTTGTAAGGTGTTTATTAATTATATTTGTGTTTTCAGTGGAAGGAGAGAACACTATGATAGGTTGGATCAAGTGTTTCATGACTTAGATGACAGTGGTGGCTGGCTAGATCCCAAGAAGACTCAGTTAGCAAGGGCAAGTATTAAGGTATTAGGCTGATTTAGTATTCGGGAGCTATGGCTATCTGAAAATATCACACAGGCTGTACATCTCGTGCCCAGTCACTTCGTCAAGGATGTCATCCAAGAAAGAAAGAGGATAATGGTTTCTTTTAGTCACTGCATTCAAAAGTTTATAATCGGTATTCAATGCATTTCCCACTGGAAGCCGCCGCCGCCACTCCTTGACTACCTCCTATAATCCACACATATTCTGAGTTTCCCATTCTTTTTTGGTACAATTACAATTAGGAATAACCATGCTACATGGTCCAAGGGATATATGAATCCAACTTTGAGTAGCTTGTCTAGTTCCTTCTTCACTTGTATCGCATAATTAGAGTTCATCCTGTATCTATCCTGGATCACTGGTGTTGCATCTTTTTTGAGGTTGATTCTGTGTTGCCAAAATCTTGGGTCTACACCCTTCATGTCTGTATAGTGCCATGCAAAGACATCTTTGTATTCAACCAAAAATTGCTTGAGTTATTCTTTGAATGAATTGTTGAGGCCAATGCTTATAAGCACTACTTTGGGGTTGTCATAGTCACCAAGATTCATTTGTTCTAGATCATCTTCTTTGACTCTAGCACTCCTTTTCATATGCTCTTCAAATTGTGCTTCTGCCTCAATGATGGCTTGCATACTTGTTTTGTAGTTCTCCTCTAATGTACCTTCCTCATTGTCTGTATCTTTTGTTTTGTTGGCATTTTTGTTTTCTGATTGTGCCTGACTTCTGTCTGAATCTATCTGACTGTGTTTTGTCTGCAGTTGGATCAATAGCTTGTGGTTTCCTCTCTTGAGTAATGTATTGTTTGACTATCTTTGCCACATTTACCTCAAATATAGGTATTACGGATGGGTTTCTTCTTAGGAATCTTTCCTCCTTATCTACCTCGATGGAGTCAGATCCATGCATGACGGTGATGGATGTACATCACTGAAATCAAATTGAGCAATGTAGATGGGACTACCTCATACTGGCAGCCCCCCCTCAGCCTCCTCTTGCCTCCCTCCCTATCCCTCTCTCCTCCCTCCTCTCAGCCCTCTCCCCTCCCCACCTCACCTCTCCCTCCCTCAACCCCTCTCCCCCACCCCCTACCTCGCTGCTCAGCCCCCCTCTCCCCTGCCCTCTACTCCCGCCCCTACCCCGCCTATCAGCCCCTCCCCCCCGTCCCCCTCCCCCACGTCTCATCCCCTCTCACACATGCTGCAGTTCCCGGATCAGCGATGCCTAGCCGCTTTCTTACATGAGATGACTCGCCACCAAGATACCTCTCTCCAAGCACGGCGACACGCACAGCACACACAGCATGAGGACACCCAGCGGCCCATCACTGATTTCTTCTAGTCACAGGATACCTCTCCTCAGTCTAGCCGACGACGCGGACGTGAGCGAGAGCCAGAGCCACGACAGCTGCGCCAGCGGACAGACTCACACATCTGGGTCCATGACATCTCGTCTCTGCTCTCTGCCCGCCCCACCGGGTTACCGTTGCCCTCATCCATAGGGCCACCCGTCGCCCCCGATGACCGAGCTCGACTAGGCCGCGTGACGTCAGAGGCCAATCATCTATCGCAGGGTTTTTCCCGGCCTCCCATTTGACGGCCCCTCTATGATTGGTCTCTGACGATCACCACCTGCACACATATATTGTATCTCCCCCCTCTGCCCCATTTTTGGTGCCCCCCCCTTCCTTTTTGTATCATCTGGAGGTAGACACATATTTTTTGTATCAGGACTAGACACACCGTCCTTCATAACCTCTTTTTTTTGTAGAAACGGTTGGCTGGCCCTTTTTGAGACCGCCACCGTTATGCTCATTGTATCAGTTATCTTTAGTCTCATAGACCTTCACGGTCTCCCGAAGACTTTAATAAACTTTCTTTCTTTCTTTCTTTCTACCCCCGCTCCTCGCCCCCCCCCCGCTTCCACTGGCTGCGAAAACCATCACATTCTCAAAAGATGAGTTGCAGTAGCTCAAAAAAGATATAGAGCAGGAGAGCTTGACATCACTCTTTGCTCGCATCCATGGGTCCCAGCCTTCCAGAGTACAAGCCAGGGACTGGATGCTCGTCGCTTTACCTGGAGACCTCGCAGGCCACCTCATAGATGTTTGTCTGCTTGGTCGAGGTTTCTTCCAGGCTGTTTTTGATTCCCCGGTTGCAGCATGTATAGTGCTTCAGGCCAGCCCTTTGGCACTGAGCTCCAGGAGTATCTTCTTGACACCTTTCTCGTTGGGCTTTGATTCTGTGGAGGAGGATGGCCGGACATTTTCACTCTTCCTCAGATTCCTCGGCCTCCCTCAGGTGCACCATTGACTCTTATCTTCCATTCGAGCTGCTTTCAGGATGGTCACCGAGATCAGACGGGGCACCACATGTTAGGGTCGTTGTCACTGACCCTAACCTTACGGATGACCACATCATGCTTCAGCATCCAGATGGCTCCTTCTTCAAGTGGAGAGTCGAGATCGCTAGGAGACAGGATCGGTGTGGGATTTGCAGGGCCCTCGGGCACGTTGCCAGAGATTGCCCAAGAAAGAAAAAAAGGAGAAGGCCTAAAAGGTCCACGGGTGTTGCGCCTCCTAGCACCACCTCGGCTGGATCTAGTTCACGTTCTACCTCACATCCTACCACTTCTCGCGCTACTGGATCTTCCACCTCTCGCCCAGGACTGTTGGCTACAGCCTCTTGTCCTGGACCTTCGTTTACATCGTGCACGAGACCTTGAGCATGTCCTCTTGCTGTCATCCCCAGCTGGGTGCCAGCTAGAGTTGTTGAGCCAGTTTCACATCTCGATGCTACTAATGGCTCCACGGACCCTCCCTTACAGGCAGGAGATATACTTGTTTTAGTTCCTTGTGCTAATGAGGTTGCTCCTATCTCTTCAGATGTTCATGTGAAGGAGCTTTTTCCTAGGGAGCAAGCCTTTGCTGAAGTTCGTGCTGTACTCGAGGCTAATGCTGCTGTTTTGGCCGAGATCTATCAGCAGCAGCAATCCCCCTTCCCTCTTGTTCCTACTTTTTTACCTCTTGACAGAGGCAAGGGAATTATTGATTCTACTCCTTCATCCGCAGGGATCCTTCGCACAACTATGCCAGGAGCATCATTTAGGAATTCTTTTGTAGTTCTGGCAACATGGCAGAGTTTGATTTAGAGGAGTTGTTCGTACCCTCTACCCTTGGGGAGCACTTCGTTCAGAGCACTATGGATAGAGCTTCTCTCTCTAGACGTGTGGGAGTACTTTCCCCAGTTGACTTCCCTCCTCTTGATAGGAGGAACTTTTTCAATGAGAGGGATATCTCCGTTGCCAGGTCAGGTAGAGTTTTTCATCTGGTCTCTTCCTCTCATCGATGAGGATTGTCAGTTGGAATGTTCAAGGCCTTGGAGATGTACCTCACCGTTGCCATAGGCAGGTGATTCGTAACCAACTTCATCTAGGTGCTACTGGGGGCCTCATTGATGTCCTCATGATTAAGGAACAGGATGTCAGGGATTGTGCCAAGTCAGGTAAGCTTCTTTTACGGCATACTTTTTGGTCACCGGCCTTGGGCACCATGGGAGGTACTTGTATTTCTATTTCTTCTTCTATGCTACCCTTGGTGATTGGAGATGGGATCTTAGTTTCCTCTAGAGCTCAGTGGGTCATTCTTTTGATTGGTGGGCGTAAGGTTGGTTTCTTAAACCTTTATGCCCCCGATTCAAGAGGGGACCGTGTCCTTTTTTGGAAGGACCTGCTTTCTTGGCCATGCATTGCAGAGTCTTGGATCATCGGGGGTGATTTCAACATGGTTGAAATGCCCATAGACAAAAGAGGGGGTAGGGAGAAGGTGGCTTACATTCCCTATACAGAGCAGCCTGGGATGCCTTCCTTTTTCAGTAAAGTGGCAGAGATGCTTGGCATGATGATGCTTCTCACACTCAGCCGCATTCACTCCTGTTTTCTTGGTCGAACAGGAGGTTGGAGATGCCTATCAATGCACAGATTGACATATTTTATGTGAATGATTGGGCTTTGGACAGAGGTGGGACAGTATGCATTACACCTTAGCCCATTCAGTTTCAGCTAGGACAGGGTCTCATCAACCCACCAGACAAATGGGAGACTTTACTCACAGAGGTACATAGTATATGGGTCAGGGAGGTGGATTCCACATGCTACGCCCAGGAGCAGGCTAGGTTCACCAAGACTTGGCTAGAGTGGTTTAGGAGCAAGCTCGCCATATTCAGGATCAGGTTCGTATCATCCAGGTGTTGAGGCAGGACACGGTTCAGCTCAAGGAGTTCTCCTCTACTCGTACAGTTACAGGGAATACATCGGTAGTAGAGGCCCAGATTGCGAGCCAAGCGGGAACCCGCAAGGGCCACCGTTTCGGCTACCCTCGTGGAGCAGCAACAGAGAGCCAGTAAGGACAGCCAATAAGGCTCTCAACATAAGAGTTCGTGGGATCCCACGCACTGAAGCTACGCCGATGTCAAATGCGACGGCTTTCGTGGCCATTACGCTGGGTGTAACTGAGCACTGGATCAAGAGGGCATAGAGGGTGGGGAGAGACCCCAACCGAGAGCAGCCCCTGATCATACGGTTCCATGATGCTCAAGCCCGACTTTCGGTTTTACGACACAGGTCAATACTATGAGATCAGCCAACGATCTCCATGGATGAGGACCTTACCCCTCTACAGGTTGAGGAGAGGTGCTCCCTATTGTAGCAGCGTGATCAGGCACGTAAGGAGGGGAAGTGGGCAGTAGTTAGGGATGGACGACTTCTTACAGGGCCCCGTCGGGCATCCCCCCCCCCCCTTCCGCATAGGGAGGCGGGGTCTATGAGACTCAGATCTCCAAGACCCTATCTTGCACCATTTGGAACTGTAATGGTACCTTATGGTCAGAACCAGGGAATTTCTCGGAATCCTATTTACGAGCGAGTTGCAGGCAAAGTCCGAGAAGGGGCTACGTGGATAGTTGAGATCATGAGCACTATTGGGGTCAAACAGGGGTGATGCAGGGACAAGGGGGGTTTGGTTGCTCTCTCGCTGACACATTGATCCGAATATTGCTTTATGCAGACGATGTGGCTCTTCTGTCTTCCTCTGCAGAGGGACTTCAGAGACACCTTGACGCACTTCAATATTTTTGTGACTCCCATGATTTGAAGGTCAACCTGGGTAAAACCAAGGTTATGATCTTCAATACATCTCGAGCCGTCATGCGCTGGAGCAGTTCACGTTTGATGGATCACCTGTTGAGATAGTTTCATCATATACATATTTGGGGGTTGTCTTCTCCGGGCCCCTCTTCACTATGAGACCTGCGATGCAGGCACGATTGGGTGGAGGATACGCATCATTGGCCGGACTAGAGAGGTAGTGCTTCTGCTCACACTTCCAAGATCCACAAACCAAGGGGCTGCTGTTTAACTCCTTGGTTTGCCTAGCGGGCATGTATGGCAGCCCTTGTTGGGAGCCAGATCTATTCGATACGGAGTGGGCACGGGTGGAGCGACTATAGGTGCTCATGCTATCATGGATGATTCGCAGTAAGCCATCAGTTCCTCACCAAATCATACAGGGTAAGTTTGGGTCATCTCCACTACAGCTAGATGCTGCATTTCAGCTTCACATATCTGTACCAAGTTAGAGAGTATGGGGATTATCCTTCCGGATGTAGGAGGCTGCCATGGTTGGCATTGTCTTCCTCTATGACACTTTCAGTAGGAGGTGACCAAAGATGTTGGTATGCGCACAGAGAGATGGTTTGAGAGGTTGGGACTCCACATGGATAGACTCCCTCCCTTCTAGTAGAGTTTAGATGCTCCTTTCTCCCCCCTCATGTCACATGATGTCAACCAGGTGATCCGTGAGGATCTCTTATAGCTACACACATTCCAGACCTGGTTGGCACCAAGCAAACTCCCAGTGAAGCTTAGCTTCTACAGAGATCACTGCTTACATGTCACAGATGAGAGTTTCATTGATCCACCAGGGTACACGCGGATCCACTTACCCCACTCATTGAGGATCTCTATTGGGCAGTTCCGGGTCTCTTCACATAGACTTCGTATAGAGAGCGGCAAGGCAGAGTGTCTACCTAGGGAGAGGCGCTAATGCACATTATGCGATATGCAAGAGGTTGAGACAGAGGAGCACTTCATCTTCAAGTGTCCCATCTATTATGAGATCCGCGGGCGTTTCTACTGTCTCTTTAGATATAGTTATGGGGCCTTGTCCCGATTCCTTTCCTATCGAGATCAGAGATGCTTGGCAGGCTTCATTCATGAGGTAGTTAGGCACCGCGAGAGGATACTTCGATCACGGAGACACGAGCAGACTTCTTCCTTGGTAGATCCCTCCCAGAGCTCTATCACGGAGTTCTTTCAGCCAGATCTCTTGGACCCCCCTGAGATAAGACCTCGACATGATCGGGACTCAGAGCGAGGGACTCGACAGCTCAGACAGAGGATAGATGCATAGATTACATTCCGGAATATCGCCTCCATGTTCACCATTGGAGCCCGTCCGACATGGGTTACTGTAGCCCTTGTTAGGCGTAGAGCTATGACCAGGAGACGTCATAGGATTGCATCCTTGAGTGGCGGACAGCACTCTTTCGCCGACTTCTTGCCTCTAGTGCCTCATTCACCTATGATGTCCTGATGAGGATGATGATGATGATGTGACTGATTCGTAGTTCGATGACCGACATGACTATGTCATACTTAATACTTAGAACTATCATTTTGCATTATTTTTACACTATTCATTGGTGTGGATGCTCGTTTAGTAGCTCCACCCTCACAGCTTGATTGTACCAGGGTTTCACAGTCTCATAGACCCATCGGTCTTCTGAAGGCTTTAATAAACTTAATACTTAGAACTATCATTCTGCATTATTTTTACACTATTCATTGGTGTGGATGCTCGTTTAGTAGCTCCACCCTCATAGCTTGATTGTACCAGGGTTTCACAGTCTCATAGACCCATCAGTCTTCCGAAGAATTTAATAAACTTTCTTTCCCTATGGTGTCTTTATTACTTGAATTCGTTTCTCTTTTTCATGGATACAAGCAAAAAAATAAATTTTGTACCAGGGTTCTGGCAAAGTGACATTGAGTTGTTTGAATAAGGAATACTTCATATGGTGATCAGTCTGCTCCAAGCACAGCTTTATTAATGCATTTTGGGCATCCCTATGACAGTTGTATATTGGGAGAACCAACAATTGAAGAATATTACGAGGTAGCATTGCAAGCTGAGAAGCTAGGAGAGACAATACATGAAGCAGTCATGCAGTCAAGGGCCGCGCAGCAGTCACTAACTCCGGGAAGGGTGGTTCTCGTTTACACTCCTTCGGTAAGTCTTAAAATTTAGGAGTAACACATGTACTACCTTTTTTTTTTGGGTGGTTGTGTTATATGCCAGGAAAAGCACTGCAAAACATTGAATTAGATGATTTCTGACTTTGACATTTTTCCTGAGTAGACCTCTATGCCTACTTTAGGGGTTATCTTAAGAGGGCCAATTGGAACAACAAAAAATTGGATTGTTTTGGCGATAAATCGTGGAATGGATCAATACCAATCGAGTACTGTCTCCAAGTCTACAGACAATGACTCTAGTGACAAGGCATCAACAACAGATGCAGGATATTTTATTAGCCGCAAAAGCAGTAGAAGCTTTGAAGATGAATACTCTGTATCAGGAAGAGGTTCCCGTAAAGGACCTGGCACTATAAAGGTGACTTTCCCACATTTTGGAACAACAGGTGGAACTGGCTATGTGGTTATGGAGGTAGAAACCAAAGGTTTTGTAAACATATGCAAATTGAAGATGCAAGTTGATACTCTTCGGCTTTTAGAAGATGTAAGCAGTGCTGCTTATTCACTCACAGTACAGCAACTTCTCCAACTGGAAAGTGATTATCCAGGCCAGGACCCTCCTGCTCTTGATCCAATTAAAGGTATTGATTCGTATCAGCTTCGAGGAAAAAGCTCTAAAAACATGAAAGTAGAAAGGGCTTGGATTTATATATCTGATCTTTGAGTTTCCAAGCTTTTTTAATCCTTGTCATGTTGAGTCTATGCTCAATGTAGAATAAAACAACTATCTGAAAGCTGATGCCTGTCTAGCTATTTGGCATTGTTGAATTTTGATGCCTTTGCAGATCTCAAGCTAAATGATATAGATGTTGTTGAGAAATATCGGGCAAGGCAGATTCTTTTAGAGCAGATGGCACAGAATCAATGCTATCGTTGCCCCAAACTGCATGAACACTACAATTTAGTCAGAAATCAACATGCACTGACAGAGAAGGTCAGACAACTGAAGTATGAGCTTTCAGATGCTGCACTACAGCAAATGCCTGATTTTCAGCAGAGGGTAAGTCCAATTTCTTTGTGGTGTGTAGAAGGCATAAGTTTTCTGACTTAGCAGGATCACCAAATAGGATGGAACTTGTTATTGTGTTGCTGTACACTGTACACTAATTGTTGTGATCATGAAGTATGAATTTGCACCATCTCCAAGCTTTTATTTTCCTGGGTTAGCAAGCACCCCCGGAAGCACATTTAATAAATGAGTTCTCTTATGTAGTATCGTTACCACTTTCTGGTTCAAGAATGTGAATCTGTCTGTAATGTGAGCTTATGCTGGAGTCCTGGACCCTGGTTTGCGTTTCTTTGGATATTTACTAAAAACAAGAATGTGCGATTGGATGAAACAGATCGAAGTGTTGCAGGAAGTAGGCTGTATTGATGCAGACTTAGTAGTTCAGCTGAAAGGGCGTGTTGCATGTGAAATTATGAAGTACACTGTACACTATTGCTGTACACTGTACACTAATTGTTGTGATCATGAAGTATGAATTTGCACCATCTCCAAGCTTTTATTTTCCTGGGTTAGCAAGCACCCCCGGAAGCACATTTAAGAAATGAGTTCTCTTATGTAGTATCGTTACCACTTTCTGGTTCAAGAATGTGAATCTGTCTGTAATGTGAGCTTATGCTGGAGTCCTGGACCCTGGTTTGCGTTTCTTTGGATATTTACTAAAAACAAGAATGTTTGATTGGATGAAACAGATCGAAGTGTTGCAGGAAGTAGGCTGTATTGATGCAGACTTAGTAGTTCAGCTGAAAGGGCGTGTTGCATGTGAAATCAACAGTGGCGATGAGCTTATAGCCACGGAGTGTCTTTTTGATAACCAGATAACGAACCTGGAAGTGGCAGAAACTGTGGCTTTACTATCTGCACTTGTATTCCAGCAGAAAGATGCAAGTGAACCCTCTTTGACTCCACGACTTGAAGCTGCAAGGGACAGGTAACCACGTGTTTCCAATGAGAGCATAGGGGTTGAAGTTGCGTTTTCAAGGTCCTAAATCTGTAATGCTGAATAAAAGGTAAAGGGCAAGTGAAGCAAAGACTTTGTTTGCAGTTTGGTATCCATGTGCTACTTTTGCGTATGAGAAATTTAAAAAAACACTATCCATGTATGAGAGCAAAAAGAATACATTATGAATGAGAGAAGGAGAACATGGAAGCTACTCTTGAGAACAGGGTAGCTACTCTAGCAAACAAAGCATGCAATATTTCTGTATAGTGCACTCTAACTTTGTAGAAGAGCTCTGTATGAAAACTGGTCGTAATCCTATTAATAGAACAGTGGGAAAGCTGATTGCTTTATTTGTACTATCAGGCTGAAGAAGCAAAGATACCTGGCATTGATGAGTGTACTCCGATCTACTGATAGTGCAATCAGGAGACCTTCATTCAGGGTGTTTTATTGCAAGCAATAGTGACTCACCAAAATGTAAGGGGGATATGCCTGAAATGTTGGGAAATATCTTCTCTTATGAAGCGATATAGCATTGTCCTTTGATCTGCAACTGTAGCAAGGGCATTGGAAGTGGAGGGTTAGTGGAAGGTTGAAAACTGTCTTGAAACTTGCGACCTGCAAGTAAATTGTTCTTTGAACCATGCATGGCTATGCAGGAACACTCAGGTGAATTCACCCCTAGCCTCTATCTTTAAATTTCCACACTTGTATTCCTTTTCCATCCTTCAGGAAGATTGTTTGTGCATAAGAGTCCACTTAGTGCATCTCTAAGCCAAGCAGGGAGATTGCCCCCAATCGTGACATATTTCAACATCTTAAAATATGGAGGATGCATCATTTTCTTGGGTGGAAAACTAGGACAGAGCCCTCTATCTTGGCGTGTTTGTATAATTGGTATCAGAGCCTGTAGATCATCAAAGTTTGTGGATGACAGGAGATGTTTTGGAGGGTCGATCCATTTCGTGCCAGCTGCAACAACGTACACGAATTTGCTTGTCTGTGCACGAATACTTTTGAAATCGCCCATTGGAAATGTGAAGCGTTGCCTTCGAACAACAAACTCAAGGCAATGCACACTGTGCGTTTAGCCCTATTCAGAGAGAGATGGCAACCGCGTGACAGCAGCGAGCTTGCAACAGTCTTGCCATTTCGTCTTCGCGGATGGCTGCTCTTGGGTTCAGACAGCTATAACGAAGCAAAGAGTGATTGGCAGCAGTAGCATCAGCAGGACAACTTGTCTTTAGCCTTTCGTCATGTTCTACTCTCTATTTATCTTGGCCAAAAAAGACCCCTCGGCGCCCGAGCGGACGGATTCACAGAGAGAGAAGCTTTAAGATCTCCCATCATAGCAGACTTGCCTGCCCATAAGAAGCTGTGAGGATAAGAACATGGGAGTATAGAGAAGAAACGCGACTGTGTAGTACAGAGAAGAAACACAACGATTTACAAAGAAGGTCGCCACATCATACAAAGGTTTGGGAAAAGCCACATCATCTTTTCCTTTATACCCGTCTCTAATCTAAAAGCTTTAAAGCCTTTTCCTTCTCTCTTTCCAAAGGTTTTAGGGCCCTTTTTCACCCTTTTCCTTCTCCCAATATTTTTTTGTGCCTACAACTTATTATCCTTTTCAATTTCAAGCGGAAGATCGAGGAGTTCGAGATTAAAGAAAGCACAGAATCGAAAGAGCAGTTCATGAAACAAAGAAAGCGCGCCAACCTCAAAGACGAATCCAAGCCCATCGAACAAATACCAGGGAAGTGGGCATCATATTTTTCTCTCTGACATAAATCGCTTTGCTTTATAATTTTTGAAAAATACGCATCTTTAAAATGACAACTCTAGAAAGGGACGATATGGTTAGGGAGGCCGAGGAAAGGGCTAGGAAAGGAAAAGTTGTAGCTGGAGAGGAAATACATGAGGAGATACAAAATGAAACTCAAGAGGATAACGTGGAAATGGAGGACATAGATTACGGTGATTATGGAATTCCGTATACGGAATTCACTAAACTTGAATCTCGAACGCAAAATATAGAAACACAGCTAGGAACTATCAGTGATACATTGAAAACCCTAGCTGAAGCCATAACCAAGTTAGCCGATTCTCAATCGGTAACTTCTTCAGAAAGATCACCGATTCCTCCTAATCAAGTTGAGAGGCCCACCTCTCGACTTAGAGAAACCTCTAACATCCTTAAGGACTTGAAACCGCCAATTTTCAATGGGAAATAAAAGGAGCGTAATGAAGATGCGATTAATACGTTCTTGCAAAAGTGGCAAGACTTCCATCGACTCAGGAATACCCCTCCTGAAAATCAAGTCATGGAAGCAAGTCTTTCCCTTGAAAATAAGGCCTATAAATGGTGGATGAGCCTCAGAGAAAATGATAGAATTTCTAGGTATGGGGCTGGGTTTGAACAAGCCTTCACCTCCTTATCTGTTTCTTGCCTCTTCCCTTGAAATTATGGATCCAAAACAAAGGCTATAGCCTCTAACGGTGCATGATATTCTATCCACCAAGAGGTTGCAAGTGCCCTAATCTCTAACGGTGCATGATATTCTATCCACCAAGAGGTTGCAAGTGCCCTAATCTCCTCCTTCCTCCAAGCATATAAGTCATCAATGCCTTGAATAATCTCAATCATCCTATCCATCCCTTCATACACCTTCCCAATGCAAGAACTATCTCCATCAATAAGCCTCAACATCAAAATAATAGGCTTTGAAACCGGAAGCAAGAGCCGAACATCATCCCAAAATATGTCAGCCAAGACAATGGTCTTGCATCTCTGAGCCCCTGCAGTGCTACGCCCATGCCATGCATCCCACTCACTTGAAACAACAAGCTGTCTCAATTCAGTTTTCAGCTTAAAAAGACGCCTCAACATGATATGCAAAGCGCGTCTCAGAATACTTCAGGAGATACCTTGTTTGGGGATATCTTGCGAAAAACAGCCAAGATGTAGTGGTGGCGAGTGATGAAAGAGACAACATGATTACCCATATCAAAGACAGGATCCACCCAATCCAACATACCAATATCCTTCAGGAGATTATTCAGCCCATGTGCCATGCAAGGAGTGAAGGTAAGAGGAGGGTACTTCGCTTCAAGAATCCTCCCCACTGCGCTGTTGGCGTTCTCACCATCCAAAACAAACTGGATGACCTGTCGTGCCCCCACATACTCAATGGCCTCCATCCAAATGCTAGCCAACCTCTCGGCTGACTTTCCCGCCTCTGAATTAACAAAGCTTTAATGAAAAAGCTAGCCCCTCTGCAGTATGCAATGATGCCTTGAATAGAGCGGCTCCTAGTGTCACTCCATCCATCTCCCATCAATGTGACATTGCATCTCAGCCATATGTCTTTGATGGGAGCCAAAGCATGCTCTATGGCCGTCTTCTCTGTGGTCAAGATCATGGTGCGCAGCACCTCACATGAGAGGAGAGTGTAAGATGGACCAAATGCTGCAATCTCCTTCACCATATCAATGAAGTAAGGATTCTGGGCCTTTACTATGGGAACATTTGCTTCATAAAAGAATCGGCCCACTACTGCATCTACATGTGCCCTCCTTCTAGGATGCCATGAGGCCACAAGGCTAGCTTGCACGACTTTCGAAGCCCCGAACAGGCAGCCCCTGAAGGTGTGGATGAAGCCCTACTCCTGAAGGAGGAGGCAGAAATGGAAGAAGCAGGAGTTGCTGCACCTGGGGCTGGTGGTGGCACTGGTGGACCTCGAAGATCAAGAATGGCAGGTTGCTTGTTTGCCTCCATGTCCAATTTCTCTCCAAGTACCACAAAACGTGCTTGCTCATGATTGGGAATAACAGGGCAACAATTAATGCCATGATTTGGAACTCTGCATAGATGAGCTCGCACTCGGTCTGTCCCTCCACTTTTTACTTTGTTACTTTGCATGCTCCTCCTCTCGAATTGCCGTACTTGGGATATAGGATCCACCTCCTTCCACCACTCGGATTTTTGGTCCGTGTCAATGCCTCTTAGAGGAGCCATTGAGTGGGCTGAGAGAAGAGGGAGGGAGTGTGAAGAGAGGAGGGGGGGGGGGGGTGTTGGTGGAGACTTGGAGAGGGCTGAGCATAGAGTAGTGAGCAGCGAGAGAAGGGGGCTGAAGGAGTGGAAGGAGAGAGGGCTGAGTGGCTGAGTGAAAGGAGAGGGGACTGAGTGGCTGAGTGGAAGGGGGTGGAGAAGGGAGTGGAAGGGGAGGGGGCTGATTGGAGAAGGTTCAAGGGAGTAGAAGGAGAGGGGGCTGAGTGGAAGGGAGTGGAAGGAGAGGGGGCTGTGTGGAAGGAGAGGGAGTACAATGGAGTGGGAGGGGAGGGGGCTGAGGGGAAGGGGATGGAGAATGGAAAAACCCACTCACGAGCCCCATCGGCGGTAAAAAAACGTTCCCCGTGCAACCCTTAACCGGGAATGCCAAATCCTAGGGTGGGAACGCATTCCGGCCGTTTCTCTGGCATTCCCAATACTAAGAATGTTTTCGGGTGTTCTCGGTAGGCCCTTCACCTGGGAACAGCATTCCCACATTCCAAGAAGACGGAACGTTGTTCCCTGGTAACTATGCTTGCGAGAGCTAACATCCGCCCAGCTATGGATAAAGCTAAGGCCTATGCGGATGAGACGGTCATCTAAAGGAGAATATCGATTGACCCTTCCAAGGTCATGTTACCTTAACTAGAATATAACATTCCTTCCCTCTTCAGGCATCAGTGTCGTCAATGATGAAATCTAGGAATGCTCTTCGCATCTGGTACATGGATTCCCAAGTAGCCTCAGATAGAGGTAAATCATGCCATGCAAACAACACCGTGGGTATCTTTCGATTGCGTAGTTGCATTGTTCCTCGGTCCAGGATTCTTGTTGGTTTACGCCTTGCATTATCCTCTATCTCATGAAATAAAACAACACCCTCGATTAGCGAGTCACCTCGGTGGAAACACTTCTTTAAACGAGAAACATGAAACACTTGGTGCACCTTACAACCCTGTGGTAATTCCAATTTATAGGCTACCTTGCCTATTCTTTTAGAATTAACCACGGCCCACAATATTGGGGTGATAACTCAGCACATTCCCCACAGTCAAAGACTTGGAGTGTGAAGGAATTCTCAGAAAAACTTTTTCTCCTTCCTTAAATTTTGTAACAGATCTATTGGCATGGACTAGGTGGTTCCAAGGCTAGAAGCCAAATGCACCTACTTAAAGAAAATGCATAGGGGCAAATGGTTTTGAAGGGGTCCCAAGAGAGGGGTTAAATGGTGCATTTAGAGAAGGTTAAAAAGTGTGACATGTGGCAGAAACCATCTAGGAATCTGAGGGCTCTGGAAAAGCTGCATGAGGAAAAATGGATGTAAGAACTTGTGAAGCAGCTTCACCAGAGGTTGGCTGGATGGAATAACCATGTGCCATTCGCCCGTGATTGTCAATGATTTGTAAACAGTTTGTATCATCTGACATCCCAAAAACTTGTCCATAATGATAACTCTGTCCAAAGTTTACCCAAAAGCTACTAGAAGGATTCGTCATCCGAAGGGGTCAGCATCTCGTGTTGTTTCTCTCAGAATCTGAAATTTCTCTATGTCTATAGAGTCTAAAAGTTGTCTTGTGTTCCCATCTCGTGCTCAATCCAAGCAGAAGATCAACTTATCGAGTCCCTTTACCAGCTGTCACTATTAAAGTGAATCTTCACTTTAGTATATCAAGTGAGTCAAATCATCCACCATATAGTATCCCTTCAGAACAGCAGGTTGTCCACCCTATGACTATTGAAGACATCTTTGCCAAATCCATGACTAAACAAATCAATCATTGTGCCCTTGTTTGTACCCATTGACCTTAGTCAATCCCAAGTAAAACTGTGCATCCCATACTACGCAGCTCCATCCAATCGAGCTGTCATTAGGGAGACATAGGTTTGGATGTGGGTCCAAGGATTTATGTCTGGGATACCATACAAAATAGACAATTACAAAATTAGAGAAAATATACTATGCTCTATTTCACCCTTATGTTATAAGATGGTGGTGTAATAAAATCAATAAAATTCTTTCCACCTATGGTACCAAAACAAAATGGTGTAAGAATACATATAGAAGACCTCAATAGGAAGTTGTCCTCACAGAGGACGGAGTGGAGGTTCAGGGCTGAACAGAGTGGAGGTGCCTTCTTTGTGCCTCCAATTAGGCTTCACCCGGCCGGACTGCTCCCAATTGGGTTGCCACAGATGAATCCACTCATGAATAGCCGACCTTACAGCTTCTCTACACCTTGTATAGTGTAGAGCATCCTTCGCTATCTTGCCTCGTAGTGGTGGAACCTTATAATGTTCCAAGGATTTCCATAACTCCTCCATATTCTCAATGTCTCGAAGGATGACATCAGGTCGTCTCGAATTCAATTCTGATTGAATCTTGTCATAAATCTCCATGAAGCATTGATCCAACGAGGGCAAGGCAATACACGATCAGAGATCAGTACTCCCTGGACAGAGAGGCAAGGGAATTGGGGGCAATACACGACCAGAGATCGATAGAATATACTGCGGGAATGTGGAGTCCTTTGCGCGCTATAAGAAGGAGATCGAGTGTCGCTGTACGACGACTGAGGCAAGGCAGCAAGAGCTTGCCAACCCAGAGCTGCTGAGCGGTCAAGCAGAGGGGAGCGAAGAGGCAAGGAGCACAGTGATGGCTGGACGATAGTCCATATAAGCCTCTACACCTCTCAAAAGCAGTTCGAAATCATCCCTCAACTAAAAGTGGATGATTTCTGATTTGGATTCCTTATAAAACAGTTCAGCCTGCTTAGACCCGAGATCTATGTTTAGATGAGCTAAATAAAGCATATTGATTTTCAACAAGCGCCTCTTTTAAATTTAGGCGGATAAGTTTATGTTGGTGCCGTTCAAGGGACTGCATCATTCAGCTCAGAAGACCGATCAGAAACTTTCTCTGGAGTGGGCTTGATGGCACAGCAGATGCCTTAGCCAGGGTGGCTTGGGAGACCCTCATCCTCCCTACACAGGAAGGGGGTCTCAATATTATTGATCCAGATTTACAGTGCAGAGCTTTACTTTGCAAGATGGTGGTGCGGGGACTTATGCCAGGGCAGGAACCGTGGAAGGACTTTCTTATCAGTAGCATACAGAGGTGCACACCTTCTTCAGGAGGAGACTGGATGAGCAGTGTTAGATGGATCTTCACCACAGTACACCTCAGATCACCTTCGTCCCCTCTCATGGTTGCCATTCTGAAAGCTTGGGCCAGTTTCAGAAGCACTCTTCGGAGGATTCCTCCTTCCTCTCGGGAAGAGATTGATAGGCAACCCATCATGTGGAATGACAGTATTTTAGATGATCATGGCAGACCACTGGGTGCATCACTCTACATGCAATGGTCTAGGTGGGAGAGGGGACCTGCATCTTCTATGGGGTCTTGGAAAGCTTTCCGCAGGCTTCCAGAGGAGACCAAATCAAGGTTGACAGGACATCTCAGAGGGAGTGTAGGGAGGATCTTGCAGATTGAGGCAGCCCTTCCAGAGGTTTGGGTAGACAGAGATGATATGCCACTCACTTCCTCCACTTGGGCAGGTACTTTTTCGAGAGGCGGGGTTCCGCTTCAGGTTTTAGCCTTTCGAGATGCACAAGAGGATGCTTTGGTTTTTAGTGTCCAGGATGGTGGCAGATTGCTCAGGTCCACAGAGGACATCTTGCTTGAGTCTGCTTTTCAGCCTATCAGGGTTGTAGGTCTTTTGATGCAGGGATCAGATTCAGAGTGGTTCCTAGACCCAGACCCCCGGCTACTCTCCACCGGGTCTTGGAGGCTCTGGCTCTATGGGAGAGTTCCCATCAGGTATTTGCAGTGGGACCCCGGAGAGTGGGAGTGAATTGATGCAGGGCATCGAGAGAAGAGCATCCCCTTCTTTCGTTACACGGTCAGTAATGCCAGGAGATATCAGCTCAGTAGTAGAGGTTGGAGACCCTCCAGAGTTCCTCATTGGGAGACTTTTGGTATTACTGCAGATCAGCAGAGGTGCTTCTGGAGGAGACTCTGGAAATCCCACAGGAATAGAAAGATCACTATCTTCTTTTGGCTTTCTATCCATGGAGGGATTACAGTGAACCTTTGGAGGTCCAGGTTCGGAGCCGACCCTACATGCCCTCGATGCCTTTCTGCTTCGGAGTCTATTCAGCATTGCTTATGGGATTCCAGACAGGCGAGGATGATTTGGATGGGGGTAGCCAGGATTTTCAGTCACTTTGCCCATTCCCCATTTTTTATGACATGGGGCTCGGTGGCTTGGCTTTCTCTTACAGGACCTCAGGTTTTCTATGAGAGAGTTAACTTCTCTCGGGCCATTTCGGTTCGACGTCATCGGATTGAGTCCTATTCGTTGGATGTGGTACCACACCTTCCTTTTACAGCTGTACATGCCTCTGTGGATACTTCTTGGGAGATTCTAGCGAGCGTAGCATCTTGGCATATCTGGAGAGGCAGATGCACAGAGGCTTTGGAGGGTACTCAGGTTCATCCCTCGCACACTTTGGCTAGTATCTGGACAGACATCGTACATACTTTGATGGCCGTATGGACGGGTATGCAGGGGGACTCCCGTGCAGCCTCAGCTAGGAGGGCTTCTTTCTTCAGGGAATGGAAGGATTCTCCTTTCTTCTTTGAAACTACTACAGGGTTAAGGTGGCACTTTCAGCCTCAGCCTTGGTTGTTTTCCACCTCACTCTGAGGGGGTTTTTTCTTATCCTCATGATTTCATGATGTATTCCGCTTTGAGCTTGCTCTCGCGTGTTTTTTCTCTTACTCAATAGAAGTCTTTTTCTTGGGGGAAAAAAAAAAATTTAGGCGGATAAAAAGCAAACGCCTTGAAGTTAATCAACCTAAATCTAATAGGCCTAAATCAAGCGAATAGTTGCTCACTCTAATTTTGAGGTGTATGTACCTATCAATGGGTAATCCCCAGCCTGATTAGCAAGCCACGAAGGCTTGCCCTGATTCGAAGGTTTGCCTCAGTCCAAATTCAGACTTTAGTTACGTAGGGGATAGGCTGAATTCAAATCTAGAATAGCAGCCTGTACTTCAAACCTCCTCTCCATTCAAAGTTCGATCTGAGAGATATCGCACCACCAAGAGTCTAAAGCCTGTTGAGCCTCTTCTCTTGATTGTATACCACAGCCGGAAGGTAAGGGCTGATCATGCTCTTATTTCGACCTTATTGAAGTGCAGATGCTCAGTACTTAGCTCAGGATCGAGTCCCTGAAATCTGCTTGCACTGAATCACTAGGCGCTTACCTTGATCTAAAGCCTCTAGAAGAGCGTAATTCACTACCTGGCAGAGCTCAAAACTCACTGGAAGGTGCCATATTCAGATAGTATTCCAGGACTTTTATGACAGCTTAGCACGGGATAGTAGATGAAAGCTTCATCAATTTGCTTACTAGGAATCTCCTCCCTCACAACAAGGAGTTCTATGTCATGACTCATACCACTTGTTGGGAAATCCATCCTTAACAAGGGAAGTAATAACCATAATCTAGGATTCCATTTAGGTATTGACATACCTTATCACAGTATTCCCGCAATCTTAGGCTCATAGATGAGGAATCTCGTCTGACAAGAAATCTTCTCAGATCCGGAGTTTAGCCACGCCTGCCCACTATGAGGCTAGACATCATCTAGGTCTGATACCAATTGTAACAACCCTCGTTAGGTTTGGTCAATTCTATACCCTGGTGAGGTATCCTGGACTGCACCCTCTAAACCAGATCTCACAATACACACCACAAGACGCACCCGCAACCAACCCATAAGGGTTGAAGCTAGCAACTCACCTCCTTGCCGTAGGCTCATCTGAGCCAGCCCCGAGCTAGAGGTCTAAACCACCTGCATACAAGAGCCAGCCAGCCTCAGACTCCAAACTCGTCTCCCATACCACAAGCCCCTCACCGTAGCTGCTACCCTTTGGCCAGCAGATCCTGGTCACTCAGGACATCATCAACATCATAGGCTAGGCATCCTGCTTTATGTGACTTTAGCCATCTATGTTGGAATATGAAGTCAAAGTGAGTCAAAAATGAGTCTAGGGGGTGTTTTATATTCTAGTGAGTCCTAGACATGCCACGTGTCATATTGGGAGATATCCCATAGGCATTGTGACTTTCTAGAGTCTAGTGGCACACTATAAATTGTTGTACTTATCTTGAGTCTTTAAATATCAGTCAACATCAAGCTTCATCTACATGTGAGTATTTTGGTTATTGCCTTGCACTTGTACTTTCTTGCCTTTCCATCATGCTTTCCATCTTTCCATTCCGTTCCTAGTTTCTAGTACTAGATTGGTGCTCTCCCTACCACCATGTCTCTTCATTTGGTATCAGAGCCACCTCCAAGAGGTTGAGGTAAGAGGGTAGCCATGAAGCCGCCTTTCCTCCTCCTCATTGGAAGGTCCTCTCTTCCACTTGGAGGACTAGCTTCCCACTCTCCCTTGAGCTCTTCTCTCCTCACCCTTAGCCTCTCCATGAGCTGATCTACATCGACATTGGAGCTGCCATTGAAGACTTTGGAGCTGATCTACTTTGGAGAGGAAGAGGCAACTGTTGGGCGACTTGTCTTCCTCAATTTTCGAACTGTTTTCCTCCCGTTTTTTGTCATGAAGACTGTGTTTTGGGTTGGATGACTGTTCATCTTCAAGTGTTCAGTCTCCTAGCTGCTGTTAGGGCAGGCGCCACCTCATTTCGACGCTTCTCCAAGGTTCAAAGAGCTGTTAGAACCAGCCGCCACACTGTTTTTCATGATTTCTGGTTTGGTTGAGGTCGTTTTTCAGATTCCACCTTCATATTTACAGTCGCCCACCACTATTGCTGCTGGACGACACTCTGAAGAGCAACTCCAGTGCTGAAATCTGGGAAAAACAGTCAAAACTGTGTTTTTTGCCCTAAAAATCGATTTTTGTAATTACAACTCAAATTTTCAGTAATTTTTGGGGATTCTTACATATTTGACATCTTCTGCACTAGGGCTTTCATATTCTGAGAAAAAATATCAGAAACCCTGATTTTCAGAAAACCCTAATTTCCTGCTAAACCCTAATTTCCCAATTTTAGGGTTTTCCTGGATTTTGGTTTCCTTTGGCATTATTGAAGTCCCCTGCATGTAATTCTTATGGGGATTTTGCCAAAATCATGTAATTTTATCAAATTTTCGGACATTCACTTGGCATTTTGCTCCCTTGATCATTGTTGCTCATCTTTGAGCCTCTCCTTCGACTTTAGTGACTCTCTGATCGGCACATTGAGAGTCATGACGTGATCACCCTTGGTAGCTGCTCCCATGGCTTCATTGACACATCTTATGGGGCATCCTTGCCATGCACTTCATCGACATTCTTCATCGACTCGAGATGTGCACACATATGCAAGCAGCTACTTGGGGTTCCACACGGGTTCTCTGCCCTTGCTATGCATAAAATGAATGAAATATATATTTACTATTTTCATGTTTGTGTCTAAGGGTACGCTGCCCTAGGTTGTCCCCCAAAATGAATGAAATAAATCATGTGTGTTGAGTCAATAAAGGTATTCTGCCTTGGATAGTCCTCCTAAAATGATGTATTTCTTTTGGTGTGTGGCTCCATGTCTCTCATTAGTCTTTGGAGCCAGGAAGGGATGTATTATGGGAGCCATATGTTTTAGCTTTGATAGGTCTATTTGTTGGTGCATTGGTCTCCTAGACCTCCGAGTTGGTCATGCATCCATGCATGATGAGCCTCTGAGCCATGCTAGATGAGCTTTCTATGTTATGCTCACTAGCCTTTGAGCCAAGCTCACTTGCCTCTGAGATTTTGTGGGAATCGTGTCTAGTTCTAGACCGTCAGTGCACAGTTTGATGACCGTCATTGTCATGTTCTGTTCTTGGTTCCATTCCAATAGTCTCTCACCTTGCCTTCATGGGGGGGTGTTGGAAGATGAAGTCAAAGTGAGTAAAAAATGAGTCTATTTGTTGGTGCATTGGTCTCCTAGACCTCTGAGTTGGTCATGCATCCATGCATGATGAGCCTCTGAGCCATGCTAGATGAGCTTTCTATGTTATGCTCACTAGCCTCTGAGCCAAGCTCACTTGCCTCTGAGATTGTGTGGAAACCATGTCTAGTTCTAGACCGTCAATGCACAGTTTGATGACCGTCATTGTCATGTTCTGTTCTTGGTTCCATTCTAGTAGTCTCTCACCTTGCCTTCATGGGGGGGTGTTGGAAGATGAAGTCAAAGTGAGTCAAAAATGAGTCTAGGGGATGTTTTATATTCTAGTGAGTCCTAGACATGCCACGTGTCATATTGGGAGATATCCCATAGACATTGTGACTTTCTAGAGTCTAGTTGCACACTATAAATTATTGTACTTGTCTGGAGTCTTTAAATATCAGTCAACATCAAGCTTCATCTACATGTGAGTATTTTGGTTATTGCCTTACACTTGTACTTTCTTGCCTTTTCCATCATGCTTTCCATCTTTCCATTCCATTACTAGTTTCTAGTGCTAGATTGGTGCTCTCCCTACCACCAGGTCTCTTCAATCTATAGCCAGCAACTCGCTACCTTAGCTATATTTGGCTTTGCACTATCTTGGAGAACACTTTACCCAAGTTTAGCGACACCTGAAGCTAGGCCAACTCTTCTAGACCGACGTTAGTCCTAACCCTTAGCTAGACCCCACACTGACTCCCCAGGTCTAGTCCAAGACCATGTCAGCCAACTCAGGGTTTGCAAACCCATAGCTGTTTACATCCTCGTGTGGATGTAACCACCCCCCCCCGAGCTCCCCTCACACCTCCCTCCCTCCCAAAAAAAAAACACGTCTAGGATCCCCTGCTTTCTGAGAAGGGAAGGGCGTGTCCTCCTCAACCTCCTTGTCGTCGCATCAGACGGTCCCCTCCTCAGCAGCCCCCAACTTCTAGGTGGGCCCGAGCAAGTCATTCTCTTATGTTTCACAACTTCAGTCCAGGCACCCTTTGTGGAGATATTTCTGGAGATTGGGACCTTGGAACTACCTCGAGATCTTAGATTCCTATCCCTTGCCACTGGAGCTTATGCTATTGATTTTGCAGCCCCGAAAAGGGAGTTCGATTAGTGTGGTGGCCTCTCGCACGCATCTGGTTTGGGGCTTCCAATTCACTTCAATAGGGGTTGAGAAGTGGACTCCATCGATGTTTGACGTCATGCTGAGTGACCAGTTATCATGCATGATGGACGAGTGGATGGGTTCGCAAGGCTTGGACTTATGGCTCGACCATGGTGCTATAGTATATTTTGAGTTGGGTTTTACTCAGGAGAAACCGATCTGCGGCTTGGCTGTAGGATTGATCCGACTCCCAAAGATAAAGTTTGATCATTCACATTGGCCGCTCCAGAAGTGTCGAGATGTTTGGGATAGACGTATCATTCATGTTGCAGCGGGCACGGAAGGTCGGCCGATAGCCACTTTGGTACGCCGGCGGACAGACACTGATTATTCGCCTCCCACCCTCCACCCACCCCCAGTCGCAGAAGGAAGTTTTCCTGGAACTTGCCGCCACTCACATGCGGGCCTTGTTTTACTTCCCCCTCCCCATGAGTTGGACCATGATGAGTTGGAATGTGCACGGGCTACGTGATTGTGCACGGAGCCAGCCACAGTATTTGATACTCCGCCAGGAGTTGAGAGGGTAGTGGTAGGTCAGACAGTGGATTTCCTTTTGATTCAAAGAGCATATGTTTTCAGGAGTGGACATTGGACGCCGCCATCATCTTTTGCCAAGTAGAGGCCCAGAGGTTTGGTCCGCAGCACAAGGCACGAGCGGAGGGGTGTGTATTTTAGCCTCGCAGGCAGTTGCCTCAGAGGTTTTCAATCAGGGGAAGCTCTTAGCAGGTTGTGGAGTCTAGATGGGCATTCGGTCAGGCTAGTCCAAGGTAGGGATCGTGAATGTGTACGGCCCTGCTTTTTGGAGATGACTATCTTTCAGAGGTTGACTATTGGATTGATGGAGGTGACTTCAACAACCTAGAGCATGTGGAGGACAAGTAGGGAGGAGCCTCATTCTCTGAGATGCTTGCAGGAGAGAGGCGTATTTGGGAGTAGTTCATCTTTGCGATTAGGAGTAGGGACCCTTGGTGCGATTCAGAGTTTACGAGAGCCCTGGGCAACCTACAGTTCTTCTTTGGTTAGAGGAGACAAGTTGGACTGTTGGAGCGCTTGAATAGATTTTATGTTGGGGATTGGGTGTTGCACATGGGTCCCACAATGCTTGAGTCAATGTTTGATCCCGAAAGGGGGGGATAAGTCAGACATTAGCTAGTGGAGACCGATCACCCTGCTGGATACCGCATACAAGATCCTAGCCAAGGTTTTGAGCTTGTGTTTGTGGCTCCACCTCCCAGATATTATCCATGACACGCAGACATGCTTTGTGCACGAGCAGAGCATCCTGGACAACATCTTCACTTTTTGGGAGACAGTGGATTGGGCCAGAGAGGAGTCGCAGCCCCTCGCCATTCTTCTCTTGGATTTTGAGAAGGCCTACAACAGGGTGGAGTTGTCTTTCCTGGAGGGCATGATGCAGCATGTGGGTTTCACAGAAAGGTGGATTAGAGGGGTATTGGCTCTTTATGCGGGGAGCGCATGATCATTGGCGGCCACACGAGGGAGACCTTTTTTGTTTCCTGGTCGGTTTGACAGGGCTGCTCCATTGCCCCCTTTCTCTCTCTCTTTGTAGCGGAGGCTCTGGGATATTTTTTGCATTCCAAGACGGTAGGTCTCATATAGGGATGTTGCTCCCCATCAGATTGGAGGAGCTTCTTCTAGACTCAGAGTTTGCAGACGACACAACCGTTTTTGTTGAGGGTATTGCAGCGAGCCTAGAGGTGGTCAGGGGTGCTCTAGCCATCCACTACAAAGCGTCTACCGCCCGGCGCTTCAATCAACTAGACCAAATCCATTGGCTTATTCACGAGCTCAAAGGAGGTCTAGAAGGTCCGAGATTGGGGTTTGGACTTTTGTTTTCGGTGGATCCTACGGGGGCAAACTGTGAGGTACCTTGGCTACTAAGTTGGGATAGATATTACAGCAAAGCAGCAGATTGCCTCTGTGCTAGAGAGTGTGCATCGAAAGCTCATGTATTGAAGCTCAGCCAAACTCTCTCTCGCAGGTAGAGCACTGGTAGTCAACCAGGTCCTCCTCGCCATGGCTTGGTACATTGCCTCTTGTTGATGCTTCCACCGAGGCTGCATGGGGCAGCCACGCCGCTTGGTGTGGAATTTTCTTTGGGCAGGATGAGATGTTACAAGGAACACTAGAGCCAGACTCGCCTGGCAGACGGTGATTCTACCTCAGTCATGAGGGGGATTGGGAATCGTTAATCTGGAGAGGCAGCTCTTGGGCAAGTGCTGTTAGCCTTGTTCCAGAGGCAATCTAGCCAGTGAGCCGGTTCCTTGGAAATAGGCTGGTTTCTTTCTAACCACCTTTCCATTTGTAATGACCGGTTTTTCAGTTCCTTATGGAGGCTGAAAGCACCAGGGTTTTATTTCCAAGCATTAATAGAAGTTTCTTTTCTCTGGAAAAAAAAAGGTTTTTTGCACGCTGATTCCTTAAACCCTATATCCCTATTTGGATCTTCATACCCAGTTGTGATTGGGGATACATCTTCTAGATACAAGCTTTCTCATTTAATTGCATTGTTATAGATTTGGTGTAGATATGTTCTTTTCAAGGGACTACTTTTGAATTATCCTTTTGTTTGACCTTGTATTCACCGGTTTTATGGTGAGACTGAAAAGGACAAGCAATAATTATGTTTTGCCTGATATTTGAATTTTAAATCAGGAGATGTGTACTGGAGATTCCATGTTCTTTTTCATAGAAAATAGGAACATAAATATCTGTTTCAAACGTTTTTCTCCTTTGGTGTCCCTGTTGGATAGAGGCAGGCAAAACCAGTGCCTTGTCTTGAACCTTTGTTGTGCTATTGCTTGATTTGACTTTTTTGTTCCCTTGTGTCTCAAAGTGTCAGGGAACCAGGAATAGCATACTCAGAGCATTCAGACGATTACAAAGTGTTGATTGTTGATGAATTAAAGCCTCACATATGAGTTGCACTGTAGAAAGTATGAGTGTTTTTTCATGTTTGAGACAGGTCATGATCTTCATGTAGAATTGTATGATTTTTTCTGCTTTCAATTGCTATGAGCCAAGCATAACATAGTCAAAGCATAAGCATGATGACTCAAAGCCTTTCATATCTATCCGCATTGTGAAATGTACAAGTCTGTCTTCCTCTGGCTGCTCTCAAGTGTGTTCTTTTAATTTTGAAAGAGACTATCGACAATTCTTTAAGCTTTATCTTTTGGGAAACTTCAGGATGAGAACTACAGCTATACGACTTGGTGGGATACAAGCGAGTCATGGATTACCAATTGATCCAGAAGATTATGCACGTGACGCTCTCAAATTTGGTCTTGTCGAAGTCGTGTACGAATGGGCTAAGGTTTTCTCCAAATTCCCTCACTTTGTTGCAAAGTTATAGCATAATTTGTGAAGGTACATCTAAGTTGGCTAAACATTTGAGAGTTTGGACAAATTGTCTTGAAAAAGTGTCTTAATTCCATGCCAACAAGAACCCCACCTGCTTAGTATTGTGTGTTTTCCTATTTGGTTTGGTGGTACAATTTATGTGTAAAAATATTATTTTTATACATAATAGAATTATCAATATAGGTCTTAAAGTGACAAATTATGCTACTTAGCATTAACTAAGTCATGACTCATGCAGCATGCTTCAACATCTATGATTCTATGATCTATCATTCATGAATGATGATTCAAGAATCAACAACAAACGGATTACAATTTGCAACTGCACAAGTTAAAAGCATCGATACTATCTACTATTATCTTTTTTTTTTTGCAAAAAAGAGACTTCTATTAAGTATTAAAGAAAACCGTTAGGGCAAGCTCCATACGGGAATACACCATGCAATGCATGAAAAGATCAAGAGCCAGAAAGAAAGGATTGGGGCTGATAGTGCCATCTCAATCCGGTAGCAACCTCCGAGAACAAGGGAGAACCCCTCTAAACTCGAAGAAATACAGTCCTCCTAGGAGAGGCTGCCCGTGAAGGGCCCTGCATGCTAGCCCATATGGCTATCAAAGTGTGAACTGTGTCACTCCAAATACCCATGAACACCTGTGATGGGTGTATCTGGGTGTCATCCAAGGCCTCTGCATCTGGCTCTCCAAATGTGCCAAGAGGAAATGCTAGCCAAAATCTCCCAAGAGGTGTCGGTTGAAACATGTGAAGCTCTGAAAGGAATATGTGGTACATCCTGAAGAGAGCAGGGCTCTATCACCTATCAGCGGATCAAGAGTGCCCAAGAAGAAGGCTCACCCTCATAAAACACCTAGGGCCCAGTAAGGGATAACCATGCGACAGCACAAACTCCTCATCATCCATGAAAGTAGCCGAATTTGCCAGTGCCGAAAAAGAGTTCCTGATAAACAAGTCTGGCTGAGGAGTGCGAAGAAGACATGCACTTGTGGAAGATGGAGGAGAAGGACCTACCAGGCCTCTATCAATAGAACTGGAGCTGGGGGCTAAGGAGGCCTGTGGATGGGCTGAAGAGGAATCTGGAATCCTCATCTGTGCCTGTACTTTCTCTGTTGTCCTGACTATGGCAGGAACAGTCTACGGGGAAGAAGTACCTGTAGCCTCCTTGTGGTCAGAAACCAAGGTGACCGGGGCTGGTGCATCTGAAGGCCCCTCCTGATGTGGAGCTGTAGTGTCCGGGGCTGTAGCAACATCCACCTCTGGAGTCTGGAAGGCGTTTCTCTGAATAGGATTAAAGGTCTCCTCCTAAGGTAAGGGAGCCGCTCTGATAGCTCTCCACCATGGTATTGGGTGTGCTGCGGGCATTGGACGCCCTATTGCCCCTAGTGGTCTTGGGGTGCGTGAAGCAGGGCGCCCTGTTGCTCTTGGTGGTCCTGGATTGCGTGGTACAGGGTGCTGGGGAGGTGTAGTCGGGGTAGTACTTGAAGGAGCCGCAGCAGAAGACCTCTTGGGTCTTTTTCTCTTCCTTAGGCAGTCTCTAGGAAAGTGCCCAAGGGTCCTGCAAATTTTGCACCGGTCCTGTCTACCTGAAATCTCGACTCTCTGTCGAAAGAGAGAGCCGTCTGGATGCTGAAGCATGATGTGGTCATCTGAGATGTTAGGGTCAGAGACAATGGCCCTAACACGAGGCACCTCGTCTGCACTGACTGCCTCTGCCAAGGAGGAAGGCATGCCAAGAAGGGGGGGGGATCTTTGTGACCACTCCGAATGTGGCTTCGACAGTGGCAAGCAGTCGATGGTAGACCTGAGGAAGACCAGGAAATCTAATGAACAGTGATGTGACCTGCATGTCCTCCTCAACCGGATCGAAGCCCAAGGTGTAGGGTAAAAGAAAGATCCTCCTCGAACCCAAAGCCAGGGGATTAGCTTTGAGAACAAGGGCTGTGGACTCGTGGGAGTCGAAAACCACATGTGATGTGGAAGGGTGTGACCCAAAGATGTGGGCGAAAAGTGATGTGGAGCCCTCTAATTCCACATCTTTCTTGAGTTGCTTTAACTCGTTTTCTGAAAAAATGATTGTTCTCACGGCCAGTGGAAGTGGACGGAGATTGGCTGAATGGGGATCCATTCGCCAATCGATGTGAAAAGGCCGATTCCAACACTAAAAAAAAGCTGTGTCCGTGAAACTACTGCCCAGGATGCCCTGGAACATGGGCACAGGAAGAAGGAGAAAGAGGGGGTAGGAGAGAGGGGAAGGGAAGGAGAGGAAAGACTGAGGGGGGGAGACGGAGGTAGGCTGAAGGGAGAGGCGTAGGGGAGCTCAGCTAGGAAAGAAGGGGGCGGGGAGGGAGAGGGTGGTTGGGTTTTTTGTTTTTTTTTTCTCTTTTTTTTAAAAAAATTAAGGGGGGGTTAGGAGGAAGGGAGGCAGCTAGCGGGGAGGGAAAGGGAGGGTGGGGGAGAGGATTGAGGGGGGGGGGGTGCGGGAGAGCAGCGGGGGGGGCGAGTGGGATGGCGGGGGAGGGGGCGGGGGAGGAGAAGGGGGCGGGGGGTCTGGCGGGTGGGAGAGAGGGAGGGCAGGAAGGGGGAGGGAGGGGCGGGTGTGAAGGAGGGGGGGGGCTGTCGGGTGGGGGAGAGGGAGGGCAGGGAGGGAGAGGTAGGGGGCAGCGCGGGGGGGGGGGGGGGGGGGAGAGAGGGAGGGTCAGGGAGGAGGAAGGAGAGAGGGAGGGTGAGGGAGGAGGAAGAGGGGGCTGGCAAGAGGGGAGGGAGAGGAGTAGCAAGGGGGGGGAGAGGGGGGGCAGCGAGGGTGAGGGAGAGGGAGAGGCGGCTGGCTGAGAGAGGGGGAGGGGGAGGGCAGTAGCTCACGGGGAGAGGAGCAGCCGATTTCAGACTTTCTACTTCTCACTCCCTCCCTTCTATCCATAGTTACCAAGGAACGGGAACGTTCCAGGAAGGGGGAACGGGGGAATGGGAACTGGAACGCCACGTCATATGACATGTCATCAATTCATATAAAAATATACCAATAATGAAAAGAAATCCATTTTTAGCAGCTCTAGACTTTCCATTTCAGCTTTAGACATTTAAAGGCACCCTTAGAATACTCAAAACTGAAATGTACACGTTTACAATGTGAATAAGGAAAGCATCTATACTTTGAATGGTCTCAATCATCCTATCCATCCCTTCATACACCTTCCCAATACCATCTCCGTCAACAAGCCTTAACATGAAAAGAATTGGCTTTGTAACCTGAAGCAAAAGGCGAACATCATCCCAAAAGAGGTCATCCAAGACAATGGACTTAAGTCTTTGAGCCCCTGCAGAGTTCCGTTCACGCCATGCATCCCACTCAGCAGAAACAACACGCTGCTTCAATTGAGATATCAGCTTAAAAAGCCGCTTCAACATGATGAAATTATAAGCAAAGCGTGTGTCGGAATACTTCAAGAGATTCTTTTGAGGGGATATCTTACAAAAAATAGCCAAAATGTAGTGATGGCGAGTGATGAAAGATACAACATGACTACCCATATCAATGATAGGATCCACCCAATCCAGCTTACTAATATCCTTCAAGAGATTATTCAGCCCATTTGCCATGCAAGGAGTGAAGGTAAGGTGAGGGTACTTCTCTTCCAAAATGCTCAGTGCTACCTTGTTGGAGTTCTCACCATCAGTAACAAATTGAATAACCTTGTCTGCCCCCACATACTCAATGGATTCCATCCAAATGCTAGCCAACCTCTCGGCTGACTTTTCCTCCTATGAATTATCAATAGCTTTAATGAAAAAGCTGGCCCCCCTAGAGTATGCAATGGTACCCTGGCGGCTCCTAGTATCACTCCATCCATCTCCCATCAATGTGACACCACATTTCACCCATATGTCTTTGATGGGAGTCAAAGCTTGCTCTATAGCAGTCTTCTCTGTTGCCAAGATTGTGGTGCACAAGGCCTCACATGAGGGAGGAGTGTAAGATGGTCCAAAGGCTGCAATCTCCTTTAACATATCAATGAAGTAAGAATTGTGGGCCTCTGCTGTGGGTACATCTGCTCCATAAAAGAATCGGCCCACTGCAGCATCTACCTGTGCCCTCCTCCTAGGATGCCATGATGCCACAAGGCTAGCCTGCACGACTCTCAGGGTAGGGGCTGATGAAGCAGGAGCATGTGCCTTTGAAGCTGTACTCCCAAAGAAGGAGCTAGAAATGGAAGCAGCAAGAGAAGGTTCTGCATGTGAGGATGCCCTTGCTCGACCTTGAGGATCAAGAACCTTATGCCGTGCTTCCTCAGCGTCCAATCTATGTGCAAGTGCCTGAAAACGTGCCATCTCTGAATCTAGAATATTCCCAGGGTAGTAGTTAATGTTTCTCCTCTTTCGTCGCAATAAGTGATGTCGAACTCGGTTTGAGCCTCCATATTTTTCATCTTGGCAAAATTTGCATCTCCTCTGCGTGCTCCTCCGTTTGACTTTTGTAAAGGCTTCCAAGCTCCACTTCCTTCCACTGGGAGGAGCCATTGAGAGAAGGGAGACTGATAGAGTGGGCTGATGGCTAAAGGTGGAGAGAGTGGAGAGAAGGGGGCTGAGAGAGTAGGCTGAAGGGGAGAGAAGGGGGCTGAGCCTTGAGGGAAGGGAGAGGGCTTGAGCCTTGAGGCTTGAGGGAAGGGAGGGGCTGAAGCAAGAGTAGATGGAGCAACGAATGAGTAGATGGAGGGAGGGAGTAGACAGATGGAGGAGTTGGATGGAGGGGGGGAGGGAGTAGTTGGATGGAAGGAGGGAGTAGTTGGAGAGCTGCTGGATGGAGGAGTTGTGGGCTGCTGATGGAGGGAGAGAGCAGGTGGAGGACTATAGGTTGAAATGCCAGAAAACAGGTCGCCGCCGCTTGCGAAACAGGGTTGAGGAGGAAACCCTCAACCTGGAACGTCGGCCAAAACGGGGTTCCTTGGTAACACCGTGGCTGGAATGTTCTAGACAGGTTCCAAGGAGTTCCAGGGTTCCCTCGTCTCTGGAACAGGGTTCCACACGTTTCGGAGGAGTGAACGACGCTCCCAGGTAACTATGCTTCTATCACGTCGCCCCTCTTTCTCTTGTCTCTCTGTGTCCTTCCTATGTCAAGGTTGCCTTCTCTTGTGCCCAATTGAAGAGTTTGGGCCTTTTTTGCAGCTCAATCTGGCCATGTTGGAGAGCGCCATATGACAGGTTTTTACCCGCCACAATGCCCTATTATAGGGTTTTTGCCATTTGCTTATTTTGAGCCCGTGCTGGTTGTTTGTATTCGGTGTATTGGCTATGAGACTCCCTCATGGGGAGGTTATAAGGTTTGTGAGGTGCTCTCTTATTGGATCATGATGTGAGCCGTGTTGGACGTGGCTGGCAGGCTCACAACTATTGGACCATGCAAGGAGCATTTCATTGATTGTGTGTCAAGGGTGGTGGCCTATGCATCGCTAGTACATGATGGTTACCAGCGTGGCGATTGTTCTGCAAGCTTCTACAAAACTACTGGAATTCAAAGGGCTCCTTCCTTTTGTCCTTCACCTCGAGCTGGTTGAGTAGTGTCTATGAGTGTCATTTGGAGGTCGATGCTCTGATATGCGCAGCTACTAATATAGAGACTGAGTATAGGGTCCTTTGTAGTTTCTTTGAGTCATGTAAGGCCAACAAACACAATAGCGGGAGACCATTTGTCCTTGCATCTGTCTTTGTTGTAAGCTTTTGAGTCAAGAATAATATAAAGTTATTTGATGCATTCGGAGTCCATTCATTGTCTCACAATTTCTTTCTAAAGCTTTTTGTCACTATCATTTTGGTAACTATGCTCGATCCAATGTGATCTACTATCTATATTTCATCTATATATTGAGTCTTGACTCTTTAATATCTACAAGTTGGCATTGAAAGTGTTGAGATTTGAAAGTTGAACCGTGATTCCATCATTTATGATTTCACTATTGACTCTTGAGTTTGGACAAGAACGTATTTACATACTTTTTACATTATGTATTTTATATGTTAAAGTTAAACACATATGTAGGCGAAACTCCTCCCAAAGTTTCGAAACCAATGAAACTTGTATCTAGAATTCTAGTGACACTACAGGCCTTTGTTGTTTGCCTAGAGAGTGCGCCTACTCTAGAACTGCTACTGCTTGGCCTTCTAAGCATGGATCTCCATTCAACTAGCATAAGTTTGCCAGCCTCTCCTAGGGTGAGAGAACTCGCTTTATGGGGAGGGACCGACTAACTTGTGCTAGTTGGTTCATGCATAGAGAATGCTCTTGAGAGGTGTGAGAACTTCACCTGGGTGGAGACCGACTAATTTATGCTAGTTGGTCCATGCATAGAAGGTGAAGCAGTACTGCTGGTTTTCTCATCTAGGAAGGCACCTTTGACTTTCAATGGATCCGTAGATGTTAGACGACACATGTATCTAGGGTGACATCTCACTAAGTGTCGGACTTAGAAAGTGTTCATTAGAAGCTTTAGTATCGGGGCTCAAGAAAACTCTTTGTTGTATGTAGAGCTCTATGATGAAGTGGGCTGTAGCCATGTTAGCTATCACTTGGCACATTGCATTATGCTAGTGCTTTCATGGAGGATGGACTTGTCACACTAGGGCCCCAATGGCTTGGTATACAATAATTATTTCTCAGTCATCAAGAGATGTGGGTGGGCAAGCTCAATGGAGAGGGCCTCACTCTAGGTTTGAGCCCTAGAAGCTTTTGTTTCAGCACTGGTTTCTGAGGAACACCCTAGGAATGGAGGATGTAGCAGCCCTCACACAAATGGATATTTTCTTAGGCCTTACTCATTGGGAAAGCATCCTTGATGATAAAAACCCTAATGGCAGTGTGGAGGCACCTTCATCAGCAGTCTCATTGGATTCATTCCCAATGTAGTGAGGAGATCTCTAAACCATTTTGGATTTGGAGGCTACGAGTTTCTTGCGGTACTAGAATAGACAAGCATAGTTTCTAGGATTGCACACTATTCCAAAGACCCTGAGAGGAACTATGGCGCACAAATGAGGATCCACTATCACACTAGTAGGGCAGTTCTCAGATTGAGGTCCCTCTCTTAGAACCAGTTACTATTACTGCACATGGTGGTAGACCTTCCCCAGTTTCCACAATGTAGGAGCCTTTGGGGTACCTCAGCCAGAGCTCTTTATCCCACACTGGGATGGAAGAGGATCAGAATCGTTGGGTGGTAGGGCAAGAGATGGGCTATCAACTCGCCACTTACCTTTGCTTATCCTTCTTTGGGCCATGATGTTCTATGTCAATATGATGTACAAAGCCTATTGTAGCAGGGATACTCTCTTGGAGAAGTGAAATGGGACCGAGTAGACCGATTGTCTGACCAGTTCCCTTCTCTTACACCATCTTCATGAGAGATATTGGCTCCAGTAATAGGTCCCAACGGCCCTTGTCTTCTATGAACAAGCATGTTAGATGAAAGCTGAAATGTTGGAGCATAGCTCATCTCTTCTTGTTAAGAAGAGGGTTGTCCTTCTACTCCCAAATTTGTCGGATGTGGCAAGATGATTGATTCTCTTGGTATAAGGGCAAAGCTTATAATTTTTCAGAATAAATTTGTGTCCAATGGTTGAGACGCATTTGTAGACACTAGGGCCAAGGTTGTTTGGGTCACCTTCACTCTTTTAATGCAACAAGGATTGCATACATTTGAACGATAAAACAACAAAACGAAGTAGCGATTGCGTCAATACCATAAACCTTGGAAATGTATCCATCCCTTATGGTCCATGATTGTAATAAGGCCACATTACCATTTTCTTTGTCAAATTTGTGTCACTTTTACCCCTTAGGTTACTATCTTGGAGCCGAGATTGTGCAACCTAGGTGGATGATTTATTATTTCTAATGTTATAGGGTCCTAGTATGGGTTCTTATCTAGGTCCATGCTGTTAGATATCAATGCTCCACTCTCATGTAACTACGCGGGAACCAGCTAACTCTACTTGTAAGCCCCCCATATGAGAAGTAGCTCGGTTATCCGGTAGGTCCAGGTTTGGACACCAAATGGGGGCCATGTGTGGCCTGATGGCTGGACGGCTTCAGATAGAGTTGGCACACCGCCAACTAGGCTACATGCAAGCGCGGGAAGGCATCCCTTGACTGACCGCACTGAGGGTAGACGGAGCATTTCCCGAGGCAGCCCACTCTCAGGTTGCGGGGCCCGTTTGGAGCCTCAGATGATCTCGGATGGCTGTGGGCCGAACAGAGACCATAGTTAAGTTGCTCTGTTTTGCGCACCGGTTCTATCGTATGGTCGGTGGCCTATTTCGGGACCGACCCCCAGTCGACCGTTTTGGGCTGACTGGGTCGGTCACCCAATTGAGCCTAACCGACTACGATTGGTGGCTATATAAGAGCAAGCCCGTGAAGCCCATTTCATCACTGGCTATAGCAACCCTGATTCCTCGGCATCCAGCCTCCGTCTTCTACTGTTTCCAGCACGCCATCAAAGCTTCTTTCACAGGAGCGCACGGTTGGGAGGCAGCGCCATCTATTGTATTAGTTCTACAGTAATCAAATTTTTTATTCTCCATACTATCTTGTTTTCTCTCTTGCGTACAAGATCCTGTTATCTGTTGAGCACAGACGTTGTATTATTTTCTTACACATGCATGGTTAGACCAGTAGTTGGGTCATGGGTCTAACCATAACAATGCTACTAAAGTTAGTTGGTCTGGTTAGCTAGTTGCAGAAGCTTCTATGGAGCCACTTGTAATGGAGGCATTGCCACATTGCCATGATGATGATCCAAGCGGTCCATGATGTGGTCAAGTGGCGGGTAAGAGCATGCCACCAATTGAGCTCATTTTCTTGACATTGCAGGCTTCCCCCTTTCTAGGAGCTACCTCCTTGATTGTAGTGGGTCACTCACACCTACCCTGACTGAATGCAACTACCTCAAAATCGCACCATCAGATCTGGCTGCTGGCTTCAGATGAAATGAAGCTTGTGCTGCATTCTACATCCTTACCAGAGGGATTCGCAGATGGCGCGGGGATCTTCTGAAATCCAGCAAACTCAGACTACTACATGCTAGGGTTTGGTGAGACAGGTGGTGGCTGACTGTGGAGGAGGTTCCTACCCACCTTGAGGACGCTATATCAGTGCCCTCTCACCTCTCTTGAGGGGTTCAGAGAGATTCTCGACTTCCTACTGCAGTGGATGACTCATTTTGGTGTACACTGTTCTCCTTCCTCAGCTAGTTGTTGCCATCATGTCCTCCTAGTTTGTATTAAGGGATTTCCACCCTCCCTTTCTCTCTCTAGAGTAATACATTGGTCTTTTCTCATACATTCAAAGTTTATGCTGTTGTTTTGAGTCTGAGAGAGCTTCTTTGAGTGAGTTGTGTGGTCAGGGTGCACATCAACACCAGAGCCTATAGATACAATAGAGGGATCATTCGGTGTCACTGATAAGATGGACACATTGCAAAAGATGATGAGCCTAGATATCGGTGCCCTATGGCAGCGTCCTGTAACGGAGGCATGCAGTATGAAACATGACTCTTTAGTATAGGTTCTAGTTCCAGACAGGGTTAGACCTCATCATATTTTGCTTATGTTTCTTGGTACGGCTTTTGGAGTCTGTTGGAAACTTGCATCATGCATTCAAGCATATGGTCTTCAAATGTCTAAAAGACAAACACTGCCAGCAAGTTTTGAAAAAATAAATACATGGACCATGAAAATTAGATTTATGGCAGCAAATTAGTTCACCTACTGTCAGTACCTTTGCCCCTAACTGGTGAAAACATTGACATACAGGGCAGTGAAAGGGTGCTTTGGATTGAGTTTGATCAAACTTGGTTCTTGAAAAGCATTGGCACACGACTGATCACAACTCCGGGTCTCTGTATGCAGTACTTGCAAGTATGAGCTTGGAGAGGGGTGTATTGGATGCAGAGTTGGGATGGAAAAGAAATGAGATGTAGAGTTCTGTTCCTACTGTATAGCTCTGATGCAAGAAACAGGAGATCCTCAACAAAGAGGTACCTGATTGGGGGAGGTGTATATGTTGCCATCTGATTCATGCTTCTCGTCACTATTGAAGGTGTCATTTGAGGTGTACATTCAGCGATGGAATTGGCATGGAAGTTTTAATGTGATCAATAATTTGATACATTGGATAGATATGAAAATAGATAATCGAAACTGTCCATTCTACCAGGTCAATGTGAAAGTGTTGTAAATCCTGAGTTTCACAGTGTACATGTTTCTAGCAGTCCATGGGCGTTCCTATAACATTTTAAATCTTCAAAGAAGAGGCAAGTGAGATGATTGGAAATGATAGAATGAGCCTTCAGTTTTTGGTGTCATTCTAACTATGCCATAGCTGCTGTAAGCATTATCATGGAATTGAAACAGAGTCTGTTGTGATCTTGCAGGGAACACCATTTGCAGAGATATGTGAGCTCACTAATGTGCCCGAAGGCTCTATTGTAAGAACAATTGTAAGGCTTGATGAGACATGTCGGGAATTCAAAAATGCTGCACGGATCATTGGAGACTCAGCTTTATACAAAAAAATGGCTGATGCATCAGAGGCCATCAAAAGGGACATTGTCTTTGCAGCAAGTTTGTATGTAACAGGCTTGTCTTCAACTTGAAAGCTGAACTCACTGTATGTAGGTTGTCCAAGAGCAGCAGTGTTGTGCTTGGACTTCTAAGATCAATCTGTACAGGTTGGAAGCTCAGAGGCACTCAGTTTCCTACATCAGTTCCTAGTGTTGTTTCAGCATTCTCATTTTTCTCAATAGAACAGTTTATCAATGAAACAGGAACTTCAGAGAAAAAGTACCTTTGTCTCACAGTGTCGAATGTTGCTGATCTTACCCGTGTTCGTTCCTAGTGTTGAAGAAAAAGGCAGGGAGGGGATGCAGGGAGGGAGGCGGGGGTGTTTAATTCGTTTACATTCAGCATTAAAGCTGCCTTGTCAATCTTGCCTTGATTGCCTCTCATCACCAAACGTCGCATAGAAGGGGCATGGGCACTATAATTTTGAAGCACTCGCTAAACCTTATAGCTATTTAGAGACTCTCTTCTGAGTTTGTTCCTTGACATCTGTGCAAATATATTATTTAAATATACCATTGGCTTATGTAATATACCTCGATGTTCAGGCTCCTTTGCTTGGCTAGTGTTTTGAGTCCAGGTGGACGGCACTGATGACGTAGATTTCACGACACATTTTTCTACATCAGGGGTCCATTGTATCTTTTTCCTGTGTTCTTGTACACCCTATCGCTTCCCTGTATAGAGCTACCTGATAGATCATGAAATTAAGCTCTGATCAAATGGCTGTATGTATGTGCCTTGCAGGGTGCGCCCTTGGGGATTGCATCCCTGACCGATGTCTCTCAAAGCTCCATCATCAGAAAAATCCTAGTACTTGATGAGCATGTGAGGAACATTTACAATTGCCAGATGGATCATTGGGAATGAAAAAGATGATGCATCTGAGGCCATCAAAGGAGATTTTAGTTTGTGTTTCACGTCCTCAACTTCAGAGTCTCTTGCTTTCTTTGTCCATATGCTGTCAAGGGCTAATTTGTAAAATATGCTTGACAGGTCAAAGCCCTTAAATCTGCATTTTCTTAGGGCATTTTTCTTTCTGTGGTGGTCAGCATGCTGATATTTATGCCGAGACTGTCTCTCTTAATTGAGACAAGTTTCCTATTCGACTTTGGAGGCTACCCCATTTATGGCACCTGGATTTGCAGTGCAAAATGTCCAAAGGTATTTAGTTAGTCTCTCTCCCTATGCTATGTTTTTGTGCAGCCTCTATTTATGTCTAAAAGTGTTTTATAAGTCATGTCAATAAGTTTAAGGGCATTTCTGATTCAGTTGTTTTCAGTGTCATTTTTACAGAAATTTTCACCAAGTTTTAGTATCTTGAATGTTGATGCACTTGACAGACATCTCTCTAAGTTCCCTATCTGTTCAAGTGTTTGGAGTGAATCAAGTCAAAGCTTCTCCCTAACTGTACAGGGACTGGAGTTTCAACCGTATACGGATGCTGACCTGGGCTATTACAACTCATTTCCAGAGCAACCACATTGGGAAACCTTTTCAGTATATGCCTGTTATAACATACAAACCGGTGATCAGATCATAATTCAGAAGGTGATACTTGAAATACACAATCACCCTTAGGTGAGCTCTTTTTTCCTTAAAAGAGGCTTTTAAAATGTAAGTATACAAGTCTCCATAGGGAAAATAATTGTATAACAGAGCGGATTCAATCCACATAATGGGAAATCGATCATTGGAGGAGCTCCCCGTCTGCTGCTGCCTGCCACCGCCATCGCCCAGCCCCCGTTCCCTAGCGCCTGGCCGCGCAGGCTCCTTGGCAGCCCTCGCTCCCTAGCTGCCTGGCCGCGCAGGCCCCCTGGCAGCCCCCGCTCCCTACCTGCCTGGCCGCGCAGGCCCCCTGGCAGCCCCCACTCCCTAGCTGCCTGGCCGCGCAGGCCCCTGGCAGCCTCTCGCTCTCTAGCTGCCTGGCCGCGCAGGCCCCTTGGCAGCGCCCAGCCCACAGGTAGCCTTGCGCCCTGTTGCCTTGGCCGCGCAGGCCCCTTGGCCCTGCGCCCTGCTGCCCCGGTCGCGCAGGCTTCCTAGGCAGCGTCCTGCTCAGGTTGCCCCCCCACTTCAGCCTGATTTTCGTGCTCCCTCTTCAGCCTGCTGTCCTGGCCGTGCCAGGCCACCTTTCAGGCCCTCTCCCTTGCTGATTGCCCGCCCCTCCCTTGCTTCAGGCTAGGCAGTTTTAGGGCCCTCTCCGGAACTGTTTGACTCGTGTTCCGGGGAGCTGAGATCCTGGGCTGTTTCCACGCATTGGCGGAGCTGTCTGCTTCAGCACTGAGCGACTTGTTTGCACCCCACGCAGGCTGAAGATCGAAGCAGTCTTTTTACAGGTTTCTTTGGGGTTTTACTTGTGGTTGGTTGCGAGTTCTTGGTGGGTATTTTCAGCAGAGGTAGCTCCTCCCCTCAGGACAGCGTAAGCTGAGACAATGGAGGACACTAATGCCACTCCCGTCGCCGAACCTAAGGAGATTGAAGTCACAGTTTCTTTTCCTCCCGACATTGTGCAGATGATTGAGGTAGCAGAGGAGGGTTTTCGTTCGACACACATCATTGGCTTTCTACCCGGTAGAGGCCAACAGTTACGTGATTGGGTGTACACTAGCATGGCCTCTTTGGGTGTCTCAGTTACAGTTTTCCGATTGCTTGGCAGAGGGTACTTTTCTTTTGGTCTTCAGTCTACAGAGCAGGCTCAAAGAGTACTTATGAGCTCACCAATTCAGTTTTAGAGCAGAGTCATCCATTTGTGGCCTTGGCGGAAGCAGTTCAGTTCTACTTCCCGTGGACCGCGACACGTCTCCTTTTGGATCCTTTTCCCTGGACTTCCTGATGAGGTCAGCTCTTGTCGCAGAGCTGTGGAGCATATGGCTAGTGTGGCAGGTACAGTCATCCCTTCAGGTGCTAGACTTTCCTATGCTCAGTCACTTACTGGCACAGGTGTTACATTTCCCTCCTCCTCGACCTTTGCCCACTTTGATTTCGTACTCCACTGGAGATGGGGTCCAGATGCAGCAGAGGGTTTTGTACGAGGGTCTTCCTGATCAGTGTCTTTTCTGTCGGAAGAGATGTCACTTTATTAGGGATTGCCCTAGTCGTCGATCGATCAGAGACTCCGGATACATCTCATCCTCCGAGTGACCCAAAACCTACAGCTCAGCCTCCAGGGGTCTCTGAGCCTGCTTCGACTCATTCAGCAGAGCGAGAGGAGATTCCTGTGGGGGAGCCTCCAGTGAACTCAGAGGACTTGGAGGTGCCTCCAGCGGAACAGATTTCACGGAAAGCTCGGAGGAGACGGAGACAGAGGGAGAGTCAGCAGTACGAGCAGCCTCCAGGGGTCTCTGAGCCTGCTTCGACTCATTTAGTAGAGCGAGAGGAGACTTTTTTGGGGGAGCCTCCAGTGAACTTAGAGGACTTGGAGGTGCTTCCAACGGAACAGCTTTCACGGAGAGCTCGGAGGAGACGAAGACAGAGGGAGAGTCAGTAGTACGAGCAGCCCTAGGTACGAGCTCACAGTTGGCAGAGAGTTGAGACACATGTGCAGGAGACCCCGGAAAGGGGGGATAGAGAGGACCATCCGCAGGTAGGTCTTGACACTGTGCAAGAGATGGTAGCTCAAGGAGTTGAGACACACGTGCACGAGACCCCGGAAAGGGGAGATGCAGAGGACGATCTGCAGGCAGGGCCTCACACTGTGCAGGAGACAGTAGCTCAGGATTTGATGACTCTTGACACTTCTACCCCGGAGGTTCATATATTGGTTTCTGAGACAATTATCCAACTAGAGACTGCTTAGGCTGCGGACACGGTGATGGATGCCTCTTCACAGCAGTCCAGTGAGAGAGAGGTATTTCACGACACAGGTCAGAGCCAGAGCCCGTCCTAGGATCTCATGCACCTGTATGAGGTTCCCTCAAGACCTCTCTCTCTTCGCTATCGCACAGTACCTTCTTTTGTTGCTATGCGGAGCGTCCTCTCAGACACCCCTCCCAGTACAGCCTCGTCCTTGCAGCTTTTCACTCTTGGTTTATCCAGATCTTTTGCGAGTGTAGTCATAGATTTCGCTCAGTACCTAGACAGGCGTGAGGGTTGGGAGATCCCAGCAGATGAGATCGAGCGAGATTTTAAGTCACCCTTGCGTACAGGCACCTCGTCGCAGATTCTTCCTCTCCCTGTCACCTATTCCAGATGTACAGTTAGGACGTCTCAGCCTTTTTCAGCTCTTCTGACTCCTAGACCTGACCCCAGGATGGTTGACAGAGATCTGCCCGTTGAGTTTTGGTCCTTTTTGGCTGGAGGGGTCTCCACAGACTCCCTCACTAGATTGGAACTTCTCCCGGTATTTTGTCGATGGTCAGAGGAGGTAGAGGAATACTTGGGATCAGTTACTCTATCCAGAGAGGGGCATATTCTTTGTTTCTCCGCAGGCAGCTTTCGTTCTCGGGGGAGCGAAAGCTGGTCAGTTGAGTTACTTGACAGCGAGATTGATAGACAGCTTTTGAGCATGACTCAGTTTTCATTGGTTCATCGTATTGTCGGCTCGCAGATTCATTCTTGCCCTAGGACTCTTCGACCTGGCTTCGGTGGCAAGGCCTTTCTGTTTCTGTTCTTTGAGGTTCAGGGAGACTTTGATTTGCCCAGGAGTGCTGGTTGGTTTGACTTTCAGCTCCTCAGTTCGCGCCAGAGTATTATTCCCTTGGATGGAGCCATTCGCCCGGGTTATGTTTTATCTGACCATGCTCCAGTCCTATTACAGATTCTCCCTACCTCTCGATTGGAGAGCACAGGCTTTGTGAGAGTTCCGGACTTTGTTTTCAGGACACAGAGTTCGTGGAACGGTTGAGAGAGGCTTGGTTGACAGAGGGCACTCCTGAGGATCAGGGCTGGTTGATGTGGGTAGAGGGGGCTTTGGCTAGAGTCAACATGGCCTGCCAGTTGAGGGCAAAAGAGGAGAAGGAAAAGCTCAGAATCAGAGATCAGAACGCAAGAGCGGAGGTATCCAGACTTCAGAGATTGATTCAGAGCTTTCCTCATTCTCTTTTCATCAGAGGGCAGCTTTCAGAGGCTCAGGAGAGACTAGAGGAGATTCAGGGCAGGAGGGCCCAGTTCAGGTTTTACTCCCAACAGACCTTCTGGATCCAGAAGGGGGATAGATGCTCTAGAGAGTTCTTCAGGGCAGTGGGTCAGAGATACTGTTCGGACAGTCTTCGCAGACTTGTGGATGAGGCCGGGTCTCTTCAGACGGATCCTCATCATATTGTTGAGATCACTTCTGATTTCTATTCCACTCTTTACACCGCCGATCCAGTCACCGAGGAGATGATCAGAGCCAGAGAGGAGATTTGGAGTCATGTCCCCCAGATGGTCTCAGACAGGATGAGTCATGTTTTGGATAGCCCGCTATCACTCTTGGAGATCACAGATGCGTTACATGAGCTGCCCAAAGACAGATGCCCGGGGGAGGACGGTTTGTCGCCCCTTCTTTTTAGAGCTCTCTGGGAGTCTCATCCCGAAAGGGGGAGACAAGACAGTCCTACGTAATTGGAGACCCATTACACTTTTAGGGACAGCCTATAAGATCCTAGCAAAGACCTTGGCCCTTCGTTTAAAGCCTATGCTGCCAGATATCATCAGAGCTACTTAGACAGGATTTGTCCAAGATTGGAGTATCTTGGATAATATCTTCACTTTTTGGGAGGCCACTCACTGGGCGAAGGAGAGTCAGTAGGAGATTGCAGTTCTCCTTCTCGATTTTGAGAAGGCTTATGACAGGGTGGACTGGGGTTTCTTGGAGGGCACTATGAGGAGGCTAGGCTTCAGTGATAGATGGATTTTATGGGTCTCCTCACTTTACTCTCACTCTTCTATCAGGATGGTGGTCTGTGGAGGTAGAGGACCGGCTTTTCAGCTATCCGGATCGGTACGACAGGGATGCCCGCTTGCACCTTATCTTTTCCTTTTCGTAGCGGAGGCTATGGGATACTTTATGCAGGGTACCAGTCATGGCACTTTGGGCCTTCATCTGCCTATCCGACAGGAGCAAGAGCTTTTGGACACTGAGTTGCTGATGATACGGCACTGACAGTCAGAGGAGATGCATATAGTCTTGCTACTGCTACAGATGCAATTGACAAGTTCTGCCTAGCCTCAGGGGGGCTTGTCAATTGGAACAAATGAAAAGGCATCTGGACTGGAGCTCAGTAGGATACCCCAGCATGGGGAGGAGACAGAGGCTTTGTATGGATACCCAGAGACACCTCCACGAGATATCTAGGCTTCCAGGTTGGCATTGAGGTGTCCCCGACGCGACAGTTTGCCCCAGTTCTTGAGAGTATCCGAAGAAAGCTAGCCTACTGGAGTACAGCTAGACTCTCTTTGGCCAGAAGAGCGCTGGTATTGAACCAGGTTCTACTAGCGACTATGTGGTATGTTGCATCTTGTTGGTGCTTTCATGCTGACTCGATTCGTCAGGTGAGGAGATTGCTTCGGAACTTTCTGTGGAGTGGTGGGGATGGTTTTGAGGACACTAGGGTCAGAGTTTCATGGGATACTATCACTTTACCTTTCTCACAGGGAGGACTTGGGGTTCTTGATCCGGAGATGCAGAGCAGAGCCCTTTTAGTCAAACTTCTTGTTAGAGGTTTGACTCCAGGAGATCAGCCGTGGAAGCAGTTCCTACTGCATGGGATTCACCAGTGCACCCCCAGAGCAACAGGTCAGTGGGCAGGTAGAGTCAGTTGGATCTTCCTGACGGACCAGCATTCTCAACCTTCCTCACCACTTGTGAAAAGGCTTGTTCAAATATGGGATCATTTTCGACAGCACCTCATCAGAGCAGTTCCCTTCTCCAGAGAGGAAATTGCCCGACAGCCACTTTACCATAACCCCCTAGTTCGGTACGAGGGATCTTCCCTTGGTACAGAACTTAGGACTCCCTTGGCCAGATGGCATGCTCAGGGGGTTGTGACAGTCGGAGATTGGTTCGAGGAAGGTGTGGAGATGTTTGAGGAGGTGATCAAAGATAGACATGGGCCACTTAGATAGATTGCTGCCACCAGATTACTGATCATGAGAGCTATTCCGCAGGAGTGGAGGGATGTACTTACAGATCCATGTTGATCCCATTTCTACTTGGTCAGGTTGTATTAGTGAGGCTGGGCTATGTATTGGAGTTCGCTTAGGACCGGCACCGTTTATTTATTTTGAGACAGACTCCTCTCACAGATTGTATCCCACTCAGCCCCTGGATCGTCAGGAGCTTCTTTGGCAGAGAGTCAGGGTCATTGGTTGCCTGGGTAAGGAATGGGCCACAGATCCTTCTAGGTTGACCATTGCAGAGGATATTAGATGGAGACTTCGGATTTTTCACGGTCGACCTCTTGCGGAGCTTGACTGGGACCCAGGTGAGTGGGCATGGCCTGCTCCGGTAGCAGGCGTTCATCCTCTTTCTTTCTTCCAGTACTCGACGAGGGCAGGTTACAGGCTTCAACAGAGAGACTCTCATCACATTCCAGATGCCTCTCAGCATTGGCACGCACAGGGACTTACTGCAGAGCTCTTGCTGAGCTACTAGACTCACTTTTGGGGCATCAGTAGAGCCAGGAAAGTCTCCTACTTTCTTTGGCTCACTATACATAGGGGCATACCTGTGGGTGCTTGGCTCCAGTAGATGGGTAGACCCTCCTTGTGTATGCATTGTCAGCTTGCAGAGGAATCTAGCAAGCACTGCTTATGGAGTTGCACCAGCTCTAGAGTGGTATGGACATGTATCTTCAGGTTGTTCTCATATGTTACATCTGAGTCCTTTCTGATGACGTGGGGCGCTGCTCTTTGGGGGAGAGGATCTGGAGCCTTTACTCTCTTTGAGTCAGAGCCAGGAGACCTCGGTTTCTTTGTGCAGCGTCGCCAGAGACGGGGTCCCACGGAGGCTTGCATCATGGAGCCGCAGGATTTACTTTTGGTACCGGTACCAGCACAGGATTCCATGCCTTCTTCAGCTGCAAGGTCAGCCTGGGAGGTGATTTCCAGCATCACCCTATGGCGGATATGGTGTTCACGATGTTCTTTTGTCCTTGGGGACCATTTATGCACGGAGGTTGACACTCTCGCTTCCATTTGGGCAGAGATTATCTTCACTCTTAGGAGTCAGTGGGAGAGGTGTACAGGCACCTCTTTGGCAGCTCGTGGGAGACTTATATCCTTCATGAGGACATGGGATTGCTCTTTATTTTTTCACTTGACCCCTTTTGGGATGTCATGGCATTTTAGACCACCCCCATGGCTTTTTTTGCCACATTGTTGAGACTAGGGATAGAGTACTTTCTCTCCCACCTGTTATATGATTTGTTTTGAATGGAATATATCACTCTTTAATCTAAAAATAATTGTATAAAGCCATGGTCTTGATTAATGACATGAATATCGAAAAGTTACTTTGTGATAAGTGCTTAATTGAGTCACTTCGTCAATTTGCAGTTTTATGTAAAGACAAACCAATGCAAGATCTATATCAAACGCTTAAGAAAGCACAAAAATCTTAGAAATGTTTGCGTGGGTGTATAGAACATCAAAAAATGCATAAATGCTTTTAATAAAAATCTGAGCTTGTTTAAGAGTAATTCAGAATCCAAATGTTAGGAAAAATATGAAGACAACAAGTTCAACAAGCCTTGCAATCCTTTTTAAGATAACAAAGTAAAGAAATGAATGAGCTGGTTCCAAAGCAAAACAAAAACATCATTGTAACTCTATTAAAACACACAAGATATCAGATACATCCATATTTAAGTAGAAGGCAATAACTTAATATTAAGATTTTATTAATCTATACCATGCAATATCAATCTTGCCTTGAAAATACTCAAAATAATCCCATTTGAGTAGTGTACTTTTTATAGATGCACAAACATGAAAGCACAACCTCCCTCACGTTAGGACCTATTGAAAATACCTTTGTTTTTTAGGAAATCCATGGTCATCATCAATATGATCTTATATCTCCAAAGGCATCTTGTAGATTATTTTACTAGCTTAGTCATTTCAACTCACAAATACTTATTTTCTTTCTTAAGGAATCAACATAAATCTTGCGTTTGTTTCTTTTGTAATCACTATCAAGTAGAGAAAATTGATGTAAACCGCAATACATTTAATCAAGGAGTCATGACTAACTTCTTGCAAGACAGTAGAGCCAATGCGAGGGTTACAAATCTCATTCCAAGAGAAATGGATTATGTTGAAAACATATAAGACATTTTACAAGTGAATTTCATGTATTTTTATTTGATGTGAAATGGTTGAAAGCCATTTGTAGAGGTGGCCAAGCTATAATCAGGAAGGATCCAAGTTGGATTTTTACCATCAACTCAACAAAAATTTGGGATGACATTATTGAGACATTCTGTCTACTCGCACTCTGCGAGCAAGTAAGCATTTTGCTTATATTGGTATCTTTCCCTTGGATTTGATTGCGTGCATGAATAATACATCATGAATTTTTGCTAAACTATGGATATCTTAGTGGTTAGGAATGCATATTACCTTGAAATATGCATCGGTGTGCTTCTGATGTATGTGCATGGCTTTGAGGTATATGATACTTTCAATAGGCCTTATATATACTTAGTTTAAGGCCTGTGGAAAGAATCATACCCATCGACCTTCATTTGCAAGGTTGGGAATGCATATATTCTTGTCTTCAATCATGCATCATGCACAAGCTTGAAAAATATGGGGGATTCCATCTGAGGGGAACCCACTTATCCCCATCATGGTATCTTTTTACTATGCCCCTTTTGGCAGGTAATGTAGCACGTGGGGTTCCACCAATGAAGGCATTGTATGGGGAAGTGTTGCATTGGTGGTTAGAATGGAACTAAATTTGGTAGGCCTATAGATCATGATGAGATTGATTCATGCTTGGAGCAGCATGAGCTTTTTTTAAGGGTACGCATGCTTTCTTTTATCACTTGCATCAACAATGGATTTTCGCTAGGGTAAGGCAATTTGCAGTGCTAGGTGTCTTATAATGGGACAAGGCTTGGTGTCACTATGGGGTCAGGCACCAGGTAATATTATTTCAACTAAATCTAAAACTTTTATTAGACTTTTATTTTAAATTTATTGACACATTATTGTTACTTTAGATATATACCACTTGCTTTGTGAGGATGTAGTAGTAAAGATGTATCAAATGCTATCAACAAGCTCAATATATTAATAAGATATGCCAGAGGGTCTATTGTGCATGTCTTATTTCCCTTCTCATTACAAAAGTTATTTTTAATGCCTCTCGAACAGGGAAAAAATTAGGGGTGAATTTTAGCACAAGGGCTAACTTAGAGGCTTTCTCAAGTTGGTCGGGCTAATATTTAGAGATTTAAATTTGATAAATTAGCCTAAAAATAAAGGTAAGCTAAGTTTTTTAGTCTCAAATCTGATAAATTCGGCCTAAAAGTGGTAGTAGGACTAATATTTATAATCCTATATGGGGAGAGATTTGCCCATTGAACTACACTGACATAATCTTGTTCCCTCCTTATTTTTTACCTTGCTCTCGAACATCATTGTGTAGGTGAATATCCAAAAAATATATCAAGAAATCATCCATTCAAGAAATGCGAACTCTTACCATCAAAGTCGTATGCTTGATTGAAATGGCATTTCTAACAATTATTATTCACTGACAATTGCATCTACTTGTGCACTTGGCAGATGAAGTGGCATATGTAAGAACTTTGCATAGCCAATGGGTGTTTTTTCTTAGAATGATTTATGAAGGCACTAAAATATATGTAAGGCAAAAAGCTAGACCAAAGTGTAGCATGGCGGAAGGAAGGTTGGTGCAAGATTCAATGTTTAGCATCACAAAGTTTTTTTGAACAAATAAATCCAATACGCCAAGACTAAAATGAACCTCTGTAGGATCGGACAAGAGAAGGGAAATAAAAATAAAATGCGGTACTCCTTGCAACTCAAAGTGAACACCTTTTGTCTTTAGAATTGTGGAGAAATAAAAAAATGTATCAAGCTTCATGAAGAAGAAAGAGCTAAAAGAGAGGAGGATAGAAAAGGATGGTAAAGGATCAAAAGAGATAGGTCTTATTCCTCGAGTTATCAACAATGCTTGCTAAATGCACCATCGATTGGTTAGAAGCTGCTCTCGAGGATGCTAGTCAAAGAAGGGAGATTGTGATAAATAGGGAGGAGGAATTTGCACGGGGTTTTGATCTACAAGTATATAATCATATTTTTTTTATTTACATTTGTTTGTAACCTTTATGTAAATTCCAAAGAATAATCCATTACCTATGCAGTACTATTCGTAATGTCTATGGCCCTTGTAATGACTAGTGGTATCCCAAAGGTCAAGAAACGTGTAATGTCAATGGAATGCTCAATGTCAATGGTCCTTGTAATGTCTAGTGGAACCAAGTGGAACCCCAAAGGTCAAGAAAAGAAAAGGGGTGGATTGGCGCATCCATGGGTCCTTCTGGCACATGGGACAGTAGCCCACATCCCTTTTCTTTTCTTGACCTTTGGGATTTCACTTGGTCACAAGTGCCATTACAAGGGCATTGATATTACAAGGGCCATTTACATTGAAAGTCCATTACAAGTGCATCACAAAAAAAAAAGACCTCATCTGGCCTTTGGGCGTGTTAGTCTACGTCTTTTTTCCCCCTCCCTTTAAGGTTGCAATCGCTCACAAAAGGTATGCACTACAGATTACAAGAGTATGCTAGTGACCTTTTACATATTCATTTTAAAAAAATATCTTGAGAGAGGAATTTATATAAACAATTGCATTGAAACACAAACAATTTCTTCCAACACATCTTTAATAAAAAATATTTTCATTGATTTCAAAAATTTAGTAACATCGATTATAATAATAGACAGTGTATATACAACTCAAGGTTTTTCAATGATGGATCACTTCTAATTTGAATAGCAAGAGCTGTATCCTTACCCATAACGGTCACCCTCTTTGCTTGTATACAACACAAATTTGCATCTTCCATAATAGTGACCAGTGCACTTTTGCATCCTCTTGCAATGCTGCTAAAGAAACACTTTGTATTCTTACATTATGCATGCACTCTTGCAAAATCTGTTTTACCACACGGAAAAGTAGAGTTCTAGGCATAAGCAATTCGACACGCTTCTAATACCTCTTGATTTCTAAGAGTGCCCTCCTCCCTGGTTTCATTCGATAGTTTCTTGTATTGCTGCCACCTCCACTTCTGCCACTGCCATTGCGAGGGCAACCACCTCCCGATCTCTTTCTCTTGTCATTTCGTTCGCTTTGACTTGCTCATATGGGCTGTTGGCTTGTACCTACTTTTGGGGGCCTAATCGGGAGTTACTTTCCTCCCACCATAGGCCTCCTAGGTGGAATATCATTGACATTTAACAGCCATGGTCGTTGTTGTGATTGGAGTTTGAGATTATTTATCTACTCCACTATTTGCATGCATTTTCTTATTTCTCTTTCTATCTCTTCATGTCTTCATCATCCTCCTCCCTCTAGATTGCTTCGCTCAAAAGAAAATCTAATTCCATATTTGAATCCTCTAATCTATTGTCGAAGTCTTCTTGTGGTTTGATCTCTGTGTCTTTTCCCCTTTCTTCTCTTACTGTTCTGCAACTTGTCCTTCTAGTTGATGCCTTCTCCTTTAGATCTCTCTTGCTATCTGTTCACACATGTCTTCCTAGTCTCCTTGACAGTTCTTTTTAGCCCTTCCATAGAAGTACAAGGAAGGAAAAAAGAGTGGGTGGTCATGAAATGAATAGTGAGACTAGCTAGCCTCCTATTTTATATAGTTGTTTGAGTGTTTTTTTAAGATACTATTAACCAAGGCTTAATTAAGTTTTAAGGCCTATGTTTAGGCTTTAATAAAGGTCTAGCTTTAAGGCTTAGGTTTAGGGCCTTAATTAAGGCCTAGGTTTAGGGACTTAATAAAGACCTTATGGAAGTTGATGATTAGGAGAGCAATTTTTGGACATGGTTAACATACAATTAGGAGAGCAATTTTAATTGAGTAGGGTATAGGTTCACATCACAAGCGGAGTGGTTATATCCATCATTTTATGGCTTGTATTTTTTAAAGACACATGAAGATTTCAAAGACATCCACCCCTTTATTTTCTCTTTTGCACATGACTTCAATCTATGTTAGATTTTATGCTTTCTCAAATGCAATATAAGCATATTCATTGACACTGAAAGTTCAAATTAAAAACCTTTGAGATTGTGCGATTGAAAGGCTTTTTTTTTGTGATAGAAATATATTTCCAAAAATATATCGCAAATGGTCAAATGGCCTACAATTGAAAGTCTTAAGTGTAGGGTGATTCAATCCATCTTCTTTTACAATGAACTCTTTTGCATCCATTGTTTGAATTTTTGTGTAGCACAAGACTTGTTCCAGGACTCCTTCCTCTTACTTTTATTTGCTTTGTGGATGGCTTAACCTAATTGTGTTTGCAAAGTTTTCTCCCTTTTTTTAAGAAGCAACAATAATTCCATGACTAAACCATTAAAAAATTTCATGGAGATCATTGCTTCGAGCCATTCCACCGCTCTAAACATTCAAAGAACCATACTTTTTAATACACCATGGAGCGTGAGCATAAACAATGTGCTGCACCCAAAATAAAAACAAGCCACCAAATATGCTTTTTTAATTGCACACTAAAATATTCAATAACTTCACCATGGCAATGAAGTGCAATATTAAAAATATTATAAATGGCCAAGTATCCTTGCCTACTAATTCCAATGGCATCGTAGGTATGCACCATCTGGTGGGTCGACTATCTTGCCCATATCATGGACCACCTCTTGCAATACTGCAAGGTGCAATGCACATCATCTTGGATATTGAAGAATAGAAATGAATTCCTTCTTTTTAATGGCACTCTTCACATCATAAATTCTGTCACATCATCTTGGATATTGAAGAATAGAAATGAATTCCTTCTTTTTAATGGCACTCTTCACATCATAAATTCTGTCACAAGTGTTCTTTCCAACAACATCACTGATAGAATTCCTTATGAACATGAATTCAACATAATTGAGAGAAAAAATGCAAAAACAAAAAGTACATTCAACAAGTACAATGAAAAAGGACACAATACAAACTATATAGCTTGCACTCTCTCTCCATGCTCGTCTTGCTATTACACTAACAAGTTGTAGCATAGTCGGGTGCAACCTCAATGTGTAGGCTGCATTTGCACTTTGTGTTGGTGATATCTTGCGATGGAGCCATGATAGAATATGAAATTTACAAAGTACGAAAAATATGAGAGGAAAATAGATTTGGGGATGAAGTTTGGTTTGGGTCAATGGATATGGGTTTAGAAAAAGTTAGGAGGGTTTCTACTCAATTTGGGGGGATGAAAGTTGGTTGAGGTAAATGGGTATGGATGGTATCCAAGCCATAACGTGAGAAAAAAATGGATTTAGGGATTGAAAAATGGTTATGGTTAACCTTTTTTTTTTAAATCAATTTTTGGGTAAGGTGGCATACATGAGACACTTTTAGTGATGGGGACCCTCGAAGAGATAGTTAAGAGGAGTATGTTTTGGGAAATGGAAAGTTACGATTTTTGGGGGTCAATGGCCCACCTCCATGCCTAGGAAAGTGCACTTTGTAAAAGCCTCGGGACCCATCTTGGGCTTGCTTAGTCCTTAATCCATTCCATATGAGGCACTTTTTTACTCCAAATCTCTCCTAATGAATAATCAAAATCTAAGATCAACAAAAAAATTATAGTAATACTTTTTCCTATAAATTTTCCTTTTATATCATGTGCATCTTCAAGACAGTTTGGAAGATAAGATCTCTAAAAATTTAGAAAAAAGTGATGTAATTACTTAAATATGAAACCAAGTAGTTTGAAGACAAATAAAGAACGACATATTGAGAAAGAGGAAGTGATAGTAAGCTTACTTTATTGAAGTGATCCTCACAGCACCATATGTAAGATCCAAAAGTAATCCTCTTTAGATATGATAGGATGAAAAGTGCACAATATATCGTGGTCAAATCATAGATAGTTGCTAGATCCAATGGCCCTCATAGTTTCACCCTACGGATTTCTATTGCTTTGAGGTACTAATGAAGGCAACATCAGTGTGCCTCTAGTGTATGTGCGTGGTTTGGATGGGCATGATAGTTTGTATAGGCCTTAAAACTATTTAGCTTAAGGCCTCTATAAAGTATCATATCCATTGGGCTTCATTTGCATGGTTGGGGATGCATATTTCCTTGTTTTCAACCATGCATCACACATGAGTGTTGAAAAATATGCATCATTGTGCCTTTGCCGAATGTGAGTGGCTATGTTACTTAGCACTTAAAAATTATTAGTGTAAGGCCTCTACAAATTATTACACCCATGTGATCTTATGTCCATGGTTGGGAATGCATATTTCCTTTTGTTAACCTACACTTGTCTTAGCGCATTCTAGTAGGGTTTTCCTAAAAAAGTGTGTGTGCATATCTTTTTATACCTCAGGATTCAACACAATGCTTTCCCCCTTACTTGCCCCTTCATATAACATGGTGCTTGTTTCACATCATATTCTCTCCTCCTTAGGACTCATGTTAAGGTTGGGGATTTTGTCCTCCCCAATCACCTTTGTATTTGCATATCTTTCATCTTGGGGTGAAGGAGGATCACACTAAGTGCTTATCATGTCCTACATTATCTCATCTTCATTTAGGGCATCCTCCTCTTCAATGCTTTTATCATGTTGCTCTTCCATCTCTTTGATCTTCCCTTAGAGCATTTCGATGTTATTGGGACAACATTGACTCATGAGGACGATTATGCAATGCGTGTGCTTGTAAACTTGCTGAAAAAAGTTCATCTGTCTACATGAAAAGACATTATTGAATCATCTCAAAAAAGGCACATACAAGAAAACATTTCATGTATGAATTGTGAACATTGGAAAAATGAAATTCGTACCTCATCATTTAGATTAACCTCAGGTAAAGGCCCATATTGCTTTAGTGTGTCACTAATATCATGCAGAGTCTCCTTATAAAACATTTGCATCATTAATAATCACACAAGACCCATTGATAAAGTTTCCCTCTACCCATGTTGTCTTCATATGCCGATGAGCTTAAAGACATCTACAAGAAGAACTCTAGACCTGTTACACTAAACCACAAAATATTAAAATTAAAACAATGCATAAGATGAAGGCAAACAATCCGAATTTGTCCAATTTGGTTGGAAATGTCTATTTCCTTATTTTCAACCATAAATCATGCATGAGTGTTGAAAACTATACATTGGTGTGCTTCTAGGATTTGTGTGTGGCTCTAATGGGCATGATAATTTAAAAAGATCTTAAAACTACTTAGTTTAAGGCATGGTCAAAGTATCATATGCACTGATATTGATTCGCATGGTTGGCAATGCATACTTACTTGTTTTCAACCATGAATCATGCATGAGTGTTGAAAACTATACGTCGATGTGCTTATAGGATATGTGTGTGGCTCTAATGGGCATGATAATTTAAAAAGACCTTAAAACTACTTAGTTTAAGGCATGGTCAAAGTATCATGTGCATTGATATTGATTTGCATGGTTGGCAATGCATATTTACTTGTTTTCAATGATGCATCATGAATGAGTTGAAAAATATGCATCGGTGTGCTTCTTGCATATGCGCATGGATTTGATGGACATGATACTTTGCACAAGGTTTAAATATAATTATTTTAAGCTATGTGCGAAGTATCATAGCCATCAAGTTTCATTTGCATGATTGGAAATGCATATTTGCTTGTTTTCAATCATGCATCATAGATAAGTGTTCAAAAATATGCATTGATGTGCTGTTGGTGTATGTGCATGGCTATGATGGGCATGATACTTTGTAAAGGCCTTAAAGCTATTTATTTTAAGGCCTATGCAAAGCATGATTCCCATCACAATTCATTTTTAGGGTTGGGACTGCGTTTTTCTACAACATAATCCAATGCAATCCAAGTATTGTGATTATTCTTCCAAGGCCTTTATGAATTACTCATGTAACAAATCCCATGCAAAACTTCTACCACCTTTGACTAGTGTTTCTTTGGAAACTACACATCTAAAGTGATCTCCCTTTTGAACACCTTCCTTACTATCTCAACCTAGATATAGGAGATTATCCAAGAACTGTTTTGCCATTTGTTGACAAACCCACATTGTCTTTGTTCTATGAATGAAAAACAATTGCAGCAATGGATGAACACCAAAGACGCCATGGATTTCATGGATGCTTGAATATCTTACAGCAACATCTTGATCCTAAATTCATCTATAGTTGATGGATAAGGAATGGGCCATTATGTACGATCAAAGGTGAGAAGAGCTAGTGGGCAAATGCTTCCAAATTCTCGATTTCTTCAAGGCACTTGATAGCATGCATTATTTAAAAAACACTCCTAAATTGATAAAGGAGACTAAACTACGCCCTAGGAACATCAACTCCCAATTGTTGAATAGAAAGCTTGAAATGCTCCTACCAGACTCTCCAAAGGCTGTTTTTCAATCTTTATGGAAGAAAATATGTTTGCATAGATAGAGTGACGTGGATAACAATTGTGTGCCTAGCTTCGAGAGGAAAAATGTATTGTTCTAACGTTCATTTTTGTTGCAATGGTGCCAAGTGATTCAGCATACTTCTCCATCAAAGGGTTCTTCCATGTCCCACTACTTCAAGATAATGGAGCTGGGAAGTAGTGGGACATGGAAGAACCCTTCACGGCTTAAGGATTGAAAGCTTTGATGGTTGCTTTGCTCTAAACTACGTTTCTACTTTTGGCTCTTTGGGGCCGTGGAGATTGTTTACTTGGAAGTTTAATTGATAGTAGAATTTTGATGGGTTATGAATGCTTAGGGTGACAAGAAACGTCATGTTGGGGCATACTTTTGATATTTGAGTTGTATAGTTGAGTCATCCTACTACTTTTTGAATGAGTCTTGTTTGTATGCTCACTTTGGGAGTTCGAAAATTGTGCTATACAAAGATGTAGAGATATGTGGGAGCTTTACAAGTAAGTTGCTTTCATATGTGGGGTTGATCACATGAGTCTTGGCAGTTTTGGCAGATTTCTAAGTCCGTAAAAATCTTATGGTGGTTGCCTAAGGTTTCTTGCACTAGATTTTTGGTTAATCATATAAATCACTGATGGTGTGAGGAGGGCCAACTGGCATCTAGTTCTTTGCAGCCCTTATGGTGATGATATGTGTTATGATTAGTATTTGCTAATATGATGGTGTGGTATGGTTATGTATGACATAAGCTGTAAATTTAAGAGAGTAAATTAGCATTAGAAGGTTACTATATATAATTTTACCATGAAATAGAGAGCTTGGATCATTTGCCCCTTGGATGTGATTACATGGCCTTGGGCTACCCTTGTTGGTTAAGTATTAGAGGTTATCCTTGCTCAAGTCATCAAGTAATAGTATGTAAAGGCATATGTCCTTGAGCCTTCCCAAGTCTCTTACTCCAGTATTTCCTAAAGAGCTTAAATTGTAGAAATTACTAGACAACTACTTTGCTACTTGAATATCTCTCAATCCTTGAGGATTTATAGTCTAAGTCCAACTTATAATTTGTAGATCTATGAACAAGCTACAACTTTGCTTTTGGAAGTAAAACCCAATAAAAGTTATGGTACTGTCAAAATAGCCAAAAGTTGTTTTTGCTACAGCCAGAAAATGCCTTGAAATTGCAGAAATTTTGCTTTTGGAAGCAAACCCGTCTGACATTTATAACAAAAGTTATGATGCTACCAAAATAGCCAAATGTTGTTTTTACTACAGCCAAAAAAATTCCTCACAAGCTATGCATTACGCTATAGATTTCATATATCATAGATTAGGCTATGGAGACATTCTACTCATGTTGGACACAATGAATATGTTCAGGATTGCGTTTTTAAAGATGGCCTATAATTCATAAGCTCAAGCTATAAGACATTGTTAGAGTTCTTTAATAAGTTTTATGTGAAAGGAGATATGTTTTAATATGCTTGAAGGAAAGTAATAAGGTACTAAGAGACGGGACTTTTTACCTTTTTATGGTGCCTATTTATTTTACTAGCTTCTCATTGATCGGTCAAATAGGCCTAATGGTTCTTCTTTGCAAGCCTATCATGTTCAACATCATGATTAGTTGAGAAGTAATAAAAGGACAATGGGGCCTTTTCTTAATCCATATTCTCCCTTGGAAACTGCTCTAACATTTTATTAGCATTTTATTAACTATCTAAATGCCAACTCGGATGACTTTTAAATATTAGAATGCAAATGTTTGATTATGCAAGTCTAGATAGAGTGACATGGATAACAATTATGTGCCGGCATTGAAGCTTGGCTCCCACAACTTGAATGAATTGTTCTAACTTTCATTTCTTTGTGATGGTGCTAGGTGAGTTGGCATACCTCTCTATCGCTTTGGCATTGATATATCTAAGGCATGAACATATGGCATTGGAAACTTCAAGAAGGATTCTATGGAAGATTACCTCCAACGAGTGATAATTTGAGACTTACCATGAGTATTGTTGTAATTTTTATAATTGACTTGTATGAATGTATGTAAATGGACTCTCACTTGGATAATTTGTCAGAAGGGATAGTATAGTAATGGATTATTTTTACTTGTGCGGGCTTAAGGACAATGGTATATGGTTGTTGTTGGTTTACTTGTACATTGAAAATGGACCCAATAATGTAGTTGATAGGACACACACACACACTTCATCTTGGGAACCCTTGCTTTAAAGAGGTGTACCTACAACTTGGGAACCATAAAGTTAAGGCATGAGATTTAGATTGTAGCTGCTTTTTTGTCTTTCTTTAATATAAAATCACATAAGTTAGGTCCTTCGTAGTGAAGGTTAGATAGAAAGAAGCAAATTGGTAAGCTTGGTAGACTTAGCAAACATCACCTAAAAAATTGTAGAAACAAGTCTATTTTTAAGTAATATCTAATGATTATCACTTAATATCAGTGTGATACATTAGGAAAGCATTTTGTCTTTGTTGATGCAATGGACTATCCTTAATTGTTCTCCATATATATTTCTCACTGATATAGGTCTTGTACCTTTCATGCAAGAATACATGTGCTTTTCCTATGAAAATCTTGCTCATTTTTTTCATGTATGACTATATTTTTAATGCATTTACTATCATACTAAAAGTCTGCAAGACCTACTAGCGACCTCAAGTCATGTGCTACATTTGGTCTCTATTGTTCTAAGAAGATTAATCCGCTTACAATTGAGATTCACTAAGAGATATTATCGTGTAGCACTGTGCCATCTTCTTGTTGTCTTTTATGACTTTTGGAATAACGGTAATTTCTTACTCCTAGATCAATACAAAATTAAAAGGAGCATTAGAGTACAAAGGGAAATTGGTAGCGGGATATGCTGTGGGAGCATTTGGAACTTTGAAGTCCATGATGGAACAAGATGACCTGGAATCACTTTTGGGTTGAGCTTGTAATCTTTATTTTACCCTTGACTGTCATTGGTTATGCTTTTGGTTTTACAGTTGACTATTACTTTTAACTTTTAATAGAACTACTTTATAATTTGAGGGAACTGGATACCCCATAATCTTAATGGTCTTGGATATGAGATGAGTGGTCACTATCTTATTTTTCTAAAAAGGTATTATGTTACTGTGAGGTAGAGGAGTTTCATTTGCTCTGCCTCAGAAACGATTGGCAATGAAGCTCCAATGGAGGGACAAGGAGACCATTCCTTAGCTGAGATTATTACCTACTTTCTATGTTTCTTAATCGCCCTCTTTGGCTTAATTTCGCCATCGCTTTTCAAGAGCTGTGCAACTATTATTTCCTTTTCTCATTCAAGAACTGCCTCTAATTCAAGACATTTAGTAGCTGCTCCAAGTCCCCAACAAGGTGATTGAGGTGCCTTATGTTGAACTAAAAAGAGCTCCAACTGTTTCTACTTTCCATTGCAAAAATTTATGCAACCAACCTTAAGAACCCTTCTGTAAAGAGCTAGAGAGCTCCAATCAAAGCCATGGTGGTCTTGAAAAAATATTATATATATGGGATAAAACACTACAACATTGTCTTTGGTAGGGCAACATAGCCATTGCCTTATATTGAAGATGATAGCATTCTAACAATCACTCTTTTGACTATTTATAGAAGTTTCTATGACTAGTTCCAAGAACCCTTATTTAAGGAGCAAAGAAAACTAATCAGAGATCTACTAGACTTGAAAATTTCTTCAATGTATGTTATATATTTTATGGTGATGCTTTTTTAGGTTGAGACTGCATTATTTTACCTTTAGAATGATCTTGGTCTATTTGGCCTTAAGTTGTTTTACATGGTATATCTTTTAATGCTTTTAAGATATGGTGTTATTGACAAGGGTCTAAGTGCCATGGGAAGGTTTTACATGGGGTTAATTCTTTATTTCCATAAGCATTAGCTTAATTTTCATGAGACTGAGATTAATTAATGATAATGCACGAGCTTCCCCTCCCCCCCTCGCCGTTAGCCCCTACCTCCCCCCTCGCTCCCCCCCCCCTCGCCGCGACCACCTCCACCCCTCCCGTCCGTCCTCGACCCCCGTCCCCTCTCCTCCCCCCCCGCCGGCACCCCGCTACCCCTCGCCTCACCTCCGCTCCAACCGCCCCTCGCTCCATCCCGCCCCCTCGCTCCATCCCGCCCCCTTACCTCCGCTCCATCCCGCCCCTCGCCCTCGCTCCATCCCGCCCCCTTACCGCCGCTCCAACCGCCCCTCGCCGCCGCTCCAACCCCCCCCTCGCCGCCGCTCCAACCGCCCCCTCCGCTCCATCCCGCCTCGCCTCGCCTCGTCCCCCCCCCCCCCTTCTCTCCAGCCCGCCTCGCCCTCGCCCCGCCTCCGCTCCATTCCGCCCCTCGCTGCTCCCTCGCCATCCACCCCGCTCCAACCCGCCCCCTCGCTGCTCCTTCACCCCCTCGCTTCACCCGCCTCCGCCTCATTCCGCTCCCCCCGCCCCCCCGCTTCACCCCTCCACCCCCGCCATTCCAACTTCACCCCCCCCCCCCCCGCCCTCCCGCCCCCTTCCGTACTCCCCGCATCCCGCAGCCTTCGCCCCGCCCTCCGCTTCGACCCCTCCGACCCTTCATTTCGCCTCGCCCGCCTCACCCCCAGGCTCCACCGCCGCTTCATCCCCTTCTTGGGTGGCAGCCTGTTTTTCTTCATCGGAAGCTTGTAGTTAGTCTTGGCGGTATGGCGGCCCCCAGCCCGGATCCGGAGGCCCAGTCGGACCCTCCCTCTCCAGATGCCTACCGCGTTATCCTGACAGAGCAACAATCATCCCGTGTTCAGGAGGTAGCCAGTGACTTTGCTCGTACCTCTGTTTACGGTAGAGTCATTGGACACTCCCCCTCCAGGTCTACCATCAGGGACTGGCTCCAGTCCACTCTCTTGCTAGAGGATGGCCATATTGAGGAGGTGGCCCTTATGGGAAGGGGCATCTTCTGGCTCAAACTCTCCAGTGAGAAAGCTGCGAGCAATCTGATTGCCGGTTCCCCCACATCGGTGGATGGGAAGATCATCATGATAGTCCCGTGGTACCGTGGTTTCAGCGCAGCGGATTTCGATACTCGGTTCCGTATACCTCGCCACCCAGTGACACTAGTTTTTCCAGGGCTTGCTACTGAGCTGCGGCCGATTGTCAGGGACTTGGGCTCCCATTTTGGCTGGGTTATGCACGACACCTTTGCCGACGCGGTGACCACGGCAGGAGCTCCCCGAGTCCGTGTGGCTGTGGCGGATCCTGCGACTCTCCCTGCAGTGATCGAGATCGTGACAGGTGCCGGCAGTATCACCCAGAGCATGATAGTCACCGGACAGCCAGGTCAGTGCCTGCGGTGCCATGGCTTTGGGCACTTGGCGGCTGCTTGTCCACGCTTTGCCAGCTCGTCTCGACCCTCCCCGTCCCCGCCCCCTCCGCCCCCACCTCCCCCCCCCGGACAGCCACGTCAGGAGGAGCCGAGGCAGTCGGAGCCTGGGCCAGAGGTAGTGGGCGGTTGGACCGAGGTTCGAAGGAAAAGAGGAAAGAATAAGAAGATTTCGGATAAAGGCAAGGAGGCAGAGGTCACCCTTCCTGCAGCAGCACTCCAGAGACCTGACAGGCAGATGCCCCAGGGACCCGGGAGAGCTTCTTCTTCGACGGCAGCCCGCCCTCCACAGCCTCAGATCCTCCTCTCTCCCACCCCCCCGCCTTCTCCCCAGTTCCCCCCCCTTCGCCCGCCCCGCAGTTTCAGCCCCCGCCTCCTTTTCCTCAGTCCCCTCCCCCTCCCCCTCCCCCTCAGCCCCAGTTCCAGATGCATCCCCATCCCCCTCCCCCCCCTGCTCCCCTCGCCCCTCCTACAGAGTTAGCTGCACCGTCGCCTTCCCAGCGGAGTGCAGCCTCCGCTCCACCTCCTCCACCTTCTCCGCCAGTCGCCTCCGTGGAGCCCGAGTCGCCTATCCCGCAGCCTCCTCCCCCTCCCCCCCCGATTGCAGGACACCCGGAGTCTGTACCACCAGTGGAGCAGGTTTCCCTTCCCGCTAGCCCCTCAGTGGCAGACTCAGCTGGGTCTCAGCTCCAGGAGAGAGAGCTCCCTCGAGACTTTTACAGATCTGGCCCCTGGGACTACCTGGATGTGGCCGACCTTGGGACCTTCCCGGCTTGTCTTGACATTAGTATCTTCATGCTCCGCAAAGGGGCGGATGGGAAGATTGTTGCCTTGGCTCCCAGGGATGGCCCTAGCTTCGCCTTCACGTTCCTCAGCGATGGCACCGAGACCTGGATAGACGACTCGGTGTGGGAGGCTCTCAGAGAGCAGACACACGCCCAGATTTGCTCCTGGATAGGCCCGTCCGGTGGGCAGCTCCTCGAGACTCAGTGGTCCGAGGGCGATGTGCGCTTGCGGTGGCGTTGCGCTGCCAAACGTTTCCGATTGATCGTGATCCTCAGACCCCCCCTGGCATGGCCTCTTCCCCAGGATGTCAGAGCTTGGTCCCAACAGAAACTCCGAACCTTCTACGGGATGACCACTTCACAGATCTCGAGCTGGCTCGAGAAAGCATTTGCTCATGGCACTAGAGGCCTCTCGCCATTGCTGAAGGTGTTGAAGAACGGGCAGGACGACCCCATCTCCCCCTCCAAACCTTCTCACAAGCGGCAGCGCCTCCACTCCGATATGTCTGATTCTTCTTCGACTTCGACTACTGCGAGCAGACAGCTGTTCGCAGCCCCCCATCCCTCTCCATGAGCCTACACCTCGTATCCTGGAATGTGAACGGGTTTCACTCTTCGAGCACCCGTGGTCCTAGGAAGCTCATTTTGCGTCAGGAACTTCAGCCTGCAGTGATTGGTCGATTGGATGTACTGCTGCTCCAGGAGCACAAGCTTTCTGCGGCTCATGCCCGTAGCTGCGGGAAGGTTCTCCCTGGACGCTCCTACACTTATTGGGAGCCTTCGATCGGCGCACAGGGGAGGAGCGGGGGGGTCTGTACCTCCGTGTGCGAGCAGTTAGCTCAGTTAGTTTTCGGTCACGGCACGTTGATCCCAGGCCGAGCCCTTTGGGTAGGCCTGAATTTGGAGGGATCCAAGTTAGGAATCCTCAACATTTATGCTCCCACAGACCTCCGATGCAGAGCCACCTTCTGGAGGACACTTACAGGGATTCTTCCAGACATGGATTCCTGGATTGTTGGAGGAGACTTCAACAACCTGGAGACCTTGGAGGACCAGCAGGGTAGAGATCCGGAGTTCACAGGTATGGCTCAGGCAGAGCAGTCAGCTTGGGACTCTTTCATCTTCGCGACAGGAGGGAGGGACAATTGGAGAGACCCGTCCTTCCGGCGTTGGCACGGGAGCCTGGACTTCTCTTGGGGCTTCCGCAGGGAAGGAGGCAGACTCCTGGAGCGGCTTGATAGGTTTTATGTCAGTGATTGGGCCATCAGCAGAGGTGGCCAGGCGGGCATTGTTCCAGGGACGACACTCTCCGACCATGCGCCTGTGCTCCTTTCATTAGATTCGGCAGCCCAGACTCTCCCCCCCCGATCATGCAGGATTCCCGATTCCATCTTCTCGAGGGTGGACGTCCGTAGCAGCATTTGCAGTCTTTGGGACAGAGACTGGGGGGAGGGCGTGGATCTGGTAGACTCGGTCGCGCAGGCTCTACAGGAGTCCAGCCAGATCTGCCAGCTCGCAGCCCTACAGGTTCGACAGGATTGGTGGGGCAGAGAGAGAGCTCTTCGGAGGGACCTCGCCTCCATTCAGCGACTTCAGCAGTCTTCCCCGGGCTCGGAGGAGCTTCGGATCCAGGCCCTTCGAGCCAGAGCCCTCTTGGAGGAGACCCTCCAGCGTCGCTCCGAGTTCTCCTATCACGCCTCTCTCTCCTTCTGGGCCCGGAAGGGTGACCGGATGTGCAGGGAGTTCTTCAGGACACACGGCCAGAGAGCTGCAGGTGATCAGCTACGGAGTCTCAGGACAGCGGATGGTCACATTGTTACGGACCCGGGGGAGGTCCTGGGGTTGGCCATTGACTTCTACAGGACCCTCTTCCAGCAGGAGCCACTTGCCCCTCATGCTAGTCGTGACCGTGAGGAGGTGTGGAGGCACATTCCATCCCTGGTCCAGCCTAGCATGCAGGCGACGTTGTTGGCGCCGTTCACCTCGGATGAGATGTTGGAGGCCTTGATGGCTATTGATGGGCAGAAATGCCCAGGTGAGGATGGGCTATCCCGAGCTTTCTTCACCTCCTTTTGGGACCAGATCCATCAGCCCCTCCTTGCAGCTCTGCAGGGGATTTTCAGCAGCGGTCAGATGCCAGAGAGCCTTTCCTCGGGACTGATTTGCCTCATCCCGAAGGGAGGAGATAGACAGGAGATCCGCCAGTGGCGTCCGATCACTCTCCTTACCACTGCCTACAAAATCCTCGCCAAGATGATCAGTGCCAGAGTTCGACCTCTACTTCCAGACCTCGTCCATGACACTCAGACAGGCTTTGTCCAGGATCGCAGTATCCTGGATAATGTCTTCACCTTTTCAGAGGCGGCGGAGTGGGCTCAGTACAGCAGATCACACCTTGCCATTTTACTTCTCGACTTCGAGAAGGCCTACGATCGCGTGGATTGGTCCTTTTTGGAGGGGACTCTGGAGCGGCTAGGTTTCCCGGCAGGCTGGATTCAGGGTATCTCAGCTTTGTACAGGACAGCGTCTAGCAAAGTCATCATTGGAGGCAGGATGGGTGAGCGATTCAGCTTGGAGAGATCAGTACGTCAGGGCTGTCCCCTGGCTCCTTATCTGTTTCTCTTCTTCGCCGAGGCCATGACTTACTACCTTCGGGCGAGGTCCACAGGGCTCAGGGGTGTTCGCCTTCCACTCCGGGAGGACACGGAGCTTCTGGACTCAGAGTACGCAGATGATACAGCCCTTTATGTCCAGGACGATGAGAGGATGCTAGAGAGGGTGCGGATGGCCCTGGAGGTTTTCTGCTCGGTCGCTGGTGCGAAAATCAACTGGAACAAATCAGTTGGTTTTCTCACAGACCCGGGGGCGTGTTCTCAGTGGGGGCGATTTTTGGGCTTCAGATGGATTCCACGTGGACAGACAGCTAGATACCTTGGCTTCCAGGTTGGCCTAGACATTACGCCAGCTCAGCAGTTTCTCCCGGTGCTAGATTCCATCCGACGGAAGCTGGCTTTTTGGAGCACTGCTAAGCTTTCCCTTGCAGGTCGTGCTTTAGTAGTTAACCAGGTCCTTCTAGCCACGGCTTGGTATGTGGCTTCCTGTTGGTGCTTCTCGAGATCCAGCGTGGCACAGCTCAGGAGGTTGGTTCAGAACTTTCTTTGGTCTGGGGAGGATGGGCATAGAGATACCAGAGCCAGGGTTGCTTGGCAGACAGTCATTCTTCCGCAGGCTGAGGGTGGTCTGGGGGTCATTGATCCAGAGCTTCAGAGTCAGGCCTTGTTAGGCAAGCTTATCATCCGCGGTTTGACCCCAGGGGGGCAGACGTGGAAGATGTTACTTCAGCAGGGAGTCGGCTCTTGTGTCCCGCGCCGAGGTGGAGAGTGGCTACCGTCCTTCAGGTGGATCTTCACTTCCGCCCCGCTCACTCAGCCCCGCTCCCCACTCGTTCGTAGCCTCCTCATGGTTTGGAGGCGGCTCCGTCTCAGTCTCATCCAGTCCCAGCCCAGCTGTCAGGAGGAGATCGATCGCCAGCCGCTCGTCTGGAATGGGCAGGTCAGAGACGCCGAGGGCCTTCAGTTGGGGGAGAGATCACATATCAGGTGGGACGGCTGGATGAGGGGGCCAGCCCGGTCCCTTCGAGTTTGGAGGGATACGTACAGACATCTGGAGATGGCCGATCTTGCAGACGCAGCTGGAGGTGCACGCGGAGTCCAGGCGTGACGCACGGAGATCGACGGTGCGATCCCAGCCGCTTGGTTGGCTCCACCTGAGCCTCAAGTCCTCATGCCTGGAGACACCCACTGGCTGGGACAGTTCACCCCCCGTGGCATCCCACTGGTGGTCGCAGGACGTTTGGATGACTCCTCTATCGCCTTCTTCGCGGTTTCAGGGGATGGACGACTCAGGAGAGAGGATGCGCTCATCGACCCCCTACTCCCGTGGCAGAGGGTTAGGGTCGTAGGCCTTCTGGGGAAGGTCTGGCATACCGACCCTAGTATCGAGCAGGACCAGTTGCAGCTTTGGCGTCTTTGGCTCTGGGAGGGGCGGGCCTTGTCAGAGCTTGAGTGGGACCCAGGAGAGTGGTGGTGGCCAGAGATTGTGACAGGACAGGGGCCGACTTCCTTCTTCGCTTACAGCACGACTTTGGGCAGGCGAGTTCTCGGGAGGATGCAGAGCCGCCCCCCCACCCAACGTCCTAGCTGGTATGCACAGGGTATTTCCAGGCTCTTTTTGCAGGCATTCTGGAAGGCCTTGTGGGAGAGCTGGCGGCCGCGGAAGATCTCATACTTCCTGTGGCTTCTTACCCACAAAGGTCTTCCAGTGGGGAGCTGGTTGAGGCAGATAGGCCAGGACGGTTGCTGTCAGATTTGCCATGCGGATGAGGAGTCACCCAAACACTACCTGTGGAGCTGCACGCGCGCCCAGGAAGTGTGGAGGTGGACTTTCGGGCTTCTTACTCGTGCAGCACCAGAGCTAGGAGTGATCACTTGGGGCGCGTTCTGTTGGTGCAGCACCGCACCTGGTCTTCATCACTTGTTCGAGGCATGCCAGCAGGACCCCACTTTCCTTATCACACAGGGGACGTGGGGGCCGCTCGAGGGTATCCCACAGCACCTAGCAGAGGCTGATACAGGAGTTCGGGAGAGGCAGCCAGTCTGGGAGATTATCAGCAGCATTACAGGATGGCACATCTGGACCTCGCGCTGCGCGCAGATCCTCGGTGGCACCTCCTTATCGACTGCCCAGATCATGGCGGAGATTTGGAGTGAGATTATTCATACCCTCAGAGGCCAGTGGGACCAGATTCAGGGAGACTCCCGGGCTGGTCAGGAGAAGCGGAGACGCTTCCTCCAGGCTTGGGACACACAGAGCCTCTTCTTCGAGCAGACTACGCAGGGCCTTCGGTGGCACTACTCACCACCCCGATGGCTGTTCATTCACACTCAGCATATCCCTCCGTGAGAGTATGATTTATTATGCTACCTTTTGGGCTGCGTCCGGTTTGTGTACGCAGCCCGTCAGCTATAAGCTGACCTCTTGTATCTTGTTCTCGAAGTAATATAATTAGCACTGTTTTTTCGGCAAAAAAAAATTAATGATAATGCCAACATCAGATTACTTTGGGAATCACAAGTCTTTACTATTTGCTGATCTAGATAGAGTGAGATGGATAAAAACTATGTGCCGGCATTGAAGCTTGGCTTTGACAGCAAAAATGTATTGTTCTTTCTTTTTTGTTGTATGGTGCCAGTGAGTCAACATACCTCCCCATCAAATTTGCATGATGAAATCTTTGGCATGGTTTGATAGATTGAAGAAACGGTGTTGCCAATTTTGAGGTTTGCTGTTGGACAAATTGCCTCCGACTAGTGTGTACTACAGCAAAGACTGATTTGTTGGAGACTTATCTTTTTTATTATTATAGACTTTTTTTGCAATCTTTTAATATAAGAAGGATTTTAAAGTGGACATCCACCTTTGCATTTTGTGAGAAGGAGCTTGATATTAACGGATGATTCTCAGTTGAAATTATTTAAGTCGATTCTCACTTTAGCAATTGTTGGAAGAAGTCGAATAGGAATGGACTACTCCCACTTGTTATTGTGAATGGGCACTAGCACATGGTTGCTTCTAGTTTATTTTTAACATTTTTATGTATTGAAATTTATCCATAATGAAGTAGGTGAGAATTTGGTAGGTAAAACACACACACACACATGCGCGTGCATGCACACACATACACAAATAAAAAACAACACTTTCATAATGCACGCAGGCATGCACACACACACACACGCACAAAGAAAATACAACACTTTCATAATGCACATGCGTGCGCACACACACACACACAGAGAAACTTGAATAATTGCTTACAATGTGAAGGAAAGCGATCTTGATTGGAAGGATCCAATTGCATGTCACGAGCCATGTACAAATGTTGGACCCTTACTCTTATGATCTTTTTCATGCTCAAGAACCCAATGATACGACCTTTTCAATGCTTCTGTTTCTTGGCTCTATCTTTTCTAGAAACCTTGTGCAGACCTATTGTGGATGGTTGCATTGTAACCCAGGACATGATCTTGAACTCTTGAGGAGTCCAAACACCATTAGCATCCTTCAAGTTGTAACAAATACAAGATTGAAGAGATACCTTTGTTTTAAGAGATGGGGAATGCTTCACCAAGTTGAAATGGAGACCATGTCAAGAGGAGAAAGAGGCCCCTTAGACCTCTAAACTTTGGAAGAGGAGAAAGAGTAGTTTTCACCTAAGGTGCAAGGGAATATTTTGGGAGCGTTTTTGGAAATGTTTTGGGTGTTTCAGATAAGTTTTTTAGAAAGTCAATGTTTTAGAGGGAAAAAGTGAAGTGGTTGACTAAAAGAGGGGTGAGGGTGGGGCACAAAAAGACAAATGAGGTGGGGCACAAAAGGACAAGTGAGGCATGTGGGGTGGGGGACAAGATGGGGCCTAGTGGCAGGGTGTGGGGACCAGGGGAGGTTTATCCACCAATGAGAGGCCTTTGTAGTTTCCTCCAAATGTTAAATGTTGGAGAATCCTCATTGGTGAATTGCTAATTTTTTTATTAGAGCATGAATTATCTCCTTAATTAAAGGGCCCTTTTTGACTCCAAATCTCCCCTAATGCATGCATCTAAAGATATTTCAGCCTAGAAAGCACAATCTAGTCTATTTCTACTCTATCTTAGTCCACATGTAAACAAAATAATGACCTATTTTGGTAGTAGATTTGTGATGTCTAGATACGTAATAGAATCTATACAACACCTACATTGGATGCACAATTGTTTGGATATAGTCTATTTTGGTTTTAATAGTCTTTTAGAGTTTTAGATAGCACATGTTTTGCCCCACAATTTGGAACCATGCATAAAGGAAATTATGAGTTCATTAAGTCATAGATTTGGGATATTTTGAGATTTGATGAGAAAGACATATCATAGCTCCATTGGATAAAGTACTTACTAGATACACTCTATTTTTTTAGGGCTCATTTTGGTAGTAAGACTCTATGACATAACCATGGGTCACAAGTTCAAGCAATAGTTAACATATATCTGATGAAAGTACCAAAAAATACCTCATGAAAAGTACTAGAAGAGAAGCTAGAAGTGGATCAAAAGTACAAATGTATTAATAAATTACAACCAAGAATTGTCATTAAGGGTATAGCCAAATCCTCCTTTAGATGTGGCAAAAATTCAATTGAAGATAGGTAGACTACAATCTGATGCTGCGAACTTCTCCCTATCCTTGATGTAACCTAGAATGGCTTCAGTAGGATTACATGTACAAGTGAGAAATATCGTACTTATAGTGCAAATATTGTGGCCAAGGGAGGGGCTTAAAAGCACCCATGTTCCTTGAGCTTGTAGCTTTGACATTTCTTTTGTGTGTTGATTTGCTTCTCCTTTTATTTCATCATGAAAGTGTACATCATTTTGTGATTGTGAGCCTTTTGTTTTTTGGTTGAAAAGAACACCTTACTTTACCCTTGTGAGTTGATATTTTGACAAGGTTAGCGTCGATTGAGTTGGCACCAATGCTGAGTACCAATTAGATGTATGGCATGATCATGTACACAAGATAAATGATTTAGTTGTTCTCCCATAGAGTTTGAGCTCATAGCATTCAACCTTGACCATTTCTCTAGGGAAATTATGTGAACAAGTCTATTATGAGGTAATTGGTCTTGCATTATTTCAATGTTTGCCATTAATTTTCTCACGGAACTTTTCTCTTCTCTTTCACTTGGCTTTTTAGGACCTTGAGAAACTTAATGAGGCAAAAGTTCCATTAGGATCAAAACATTCTACACCAATGATGTTACCTTTACGGACTTTGACTGGATAGGTCCTATGTGCATGATTAGGCAATGCATAGGGGAGGAGCCACTACCATTCCGATAGGGACTATGGTGTCTGACCACTCTCCAAATTCACATCCCCTTCAATTAGCCTTTTTTGAAGATTTTTGTACTGAAGCTTTCTCCCTTTTTCTTTGAGTAGTGGATGGATTTGCTTGATTTTATAGGAGGGAGTCAAGGTAGATCTTTGACAGTGGAGATCAATTACTCTACTAGACACCACATACAAGACCTTGGGCAAGATCTTGATCTAAACAATTGTGGCCTCATCTCATGGATGCCATCCATGACATGCAAACTAGTGTTGTTCAGGAATGAAGTATCCTAGACAACATCATCACCTTTTGAGAGGCACTGGATTAGGACCAGGAGAAGTCTCAGCTTCTTGCAGTCCTTTTCTTGGATTTTGACATGCTTATGAGATAGGGTGGAGTGGTCCTTTCTAAAAGGAACCATGAAGAGATTGGGATTTTCAAATAGATGGACCATAGAGGTATCGACCTTATATATAGGGAGCTCCAATTATATGTTGATTTGGTGGTGGACATACAAGTGAGGCCTTCTCTCTCTTACTCAGCTTGGTAGGGTTGCCCCCTTGAACCTATTCTTTTTTATTTTATGGCGAAGGTGTTGACTTATATTTTGCACTCTCAAGCCATAGGCCTTACAAGGATGATGCTCCCAATATGCTAAGAGGAGTTACTGAATTGAGAGTTTGTGGATGATAGGACATTGCATGTAGAGGGATCTAAAAAGAGCCTTGAGGCAGTCTGGGAGACTTTAGCGACACACTACAAGGCCTCTAGGGCTAGGATCAAGGGCTAGGATCAACTAGACTAATTCATTCGACTTCCTTATAGAACCAGAGCAGGTTTAGGGGGACTCCCTAGGCTTTAGTTGGTTTTTCTAGGAGGGTAGAAAGTGAGATACCTTGATGCCATGTGGGTATTGATGTATTAATAAAGGAGCAAATTGCCTTGGTACTAGAGAGTGGGTGTTGCAACCTTTTTTACTAAAACTTAGCCAAAATCTCCTTAGTAGGTAGGGCCTTGGTGGCCAACCAAGTCCTCCTTGCCACACGTTGATACATAGCCTTGTGTTGGTGCTTTCATAGGGATGAATGGGGCAACTCAGGTGCTTGGTGCATAATTCTTATGGGTAGGTTCTGACAGCACATGGAACACCAAATCCAAAGTAGCTTAGTAGACAGTGATCCTTCTTTGTAGGCCCAGGGATGCTTGGGTATCATAGATTGGGAGACGTAGAGCAGAGCCCTTTTGGGCAAGTAGGTAGTACACAGTTCACCCCAGGGTTTAAGCCTTGGACACTCTTGCTATGATGAGGACACCTTGAGAATACCCCCAGGTGGACTGTCGTATTAGTTCCATAGATGGATATTTTTGGAGGCCCCCTCACAAGGAAGGGCTCCCCTCTAATGAGGAGCCTTTTTAGAGTGTGGAAATTTTTGCTGGAGGGACTTATTTAGGCCAACCCCACATGTTGAGAGGAGTTTGAGTGGTAGTCAATCATTTGGCCCCTAGAGGTTTGGGATTCAAAGAGATGAATGCTAGGATAGCATATCTTGATGGGTTGAGTGGGATAATGGCCCAACAATATCCTTTAGGATGTGGAGATGGCTCCCTTTGAAGGAGGAGTATAGGGTGTAGTCACTATCGCATTTGAGGGGCAGGTATGTGGGTGGCAGAGATTAATGTAGCGATTCTCGACTCATGGTGGGAGAGACTACCTAGATCTCCCATCATTGGTTTGGAGATTTCTCCTGGATGGAAGTACCTCTTAGTATACAATTCCTATGGTAGTCTTGGGGTTGTTCCATCACAGATTCTATAGGGTTATAGGATAGGGGCCTCTTGTAGGCTGAGATAGAGGGGGACAGTTGGGATGAGGAGATCTTGGATGGTCTAAGGTGGCAGTGGATCAAGATAGTGGGCCAATTAGGCAAGGTTTAGAACTGACCTTGTCTCAATCCTTTTAGAGTGAGAGAGAGCACAGTGGTACCTTTGATTTTGGGAGGATAGACCCTTGTGGAACATCTAGTGGGACCCATGTGAGTGGTATAGGCTTGCTCGTGTAGGACACTCAGACATAGTGGAGGAAGTGCCCTTCTCTTATGCGAATCACATTAGCAACCACATATAGCTTGAGGCAGTAACCTAGATACCCTTGAGGCAGCATCATTGAGTTTAGTAGGAGGTCCCTGGGGGAGGTTATCTCTTACTTTTGGTCGCGTCTTTAGACTAGCTCAAGACCATAAAAGATTTCTTATTTCTTTTGGATAATTGCTCATGAAGGCTTGCCCATTGGCCCTTGGTTGGAGCAAATGTGGGTGGATGGAAGCTATCATTGTTGCATAGATGAGGTGCTAGAGATGATCTTCCATTGTCTCTGGTGGTGCCTAGTAGCACATAAGATTTGGTTGATAGCTTTTAGAATTGTGGACAACACAACATCTGCAATGAGATTTTACACAGGAGATGGTAGCATGGCTTATAGAGGGGGGTCACACTTTCTCAATCGATCTACGCTCCAACTTATGGTGATCTAGGTTTGGTAGGTGGCTAGGATTGAGGTGCATGATCCAATGCCTCTTGTTGGTCATGTATGCCATGTGCCTTTGCTAGAGAACAATGTTTGGGAGATGGTGTCCAACATCACTCCTTGCAACATTTGGGTTGCCTAGTGTAGCTTAATGATGGGAGTGCAAGAAGTCTTCTTAGCGCCACCACTTCTTGTTTCCATTTGGCATGACATTATGGGAGGATGAGAAGCCTTCTTAGCAGCCACTTCTTATTTCCATTTGGCATGACATTATTTACACCTTGTGCGCCATCTTGGAGTGTGACATTGGGTTTGAGAGAAACCACTGAAAGGTAAAAGAATCACCTTTTATATCCTCAACATGAGAGGTAGTTGGTGGATGTATAGCTCTCCACCTTGGTTGTGAGCCCCTATCTAGATATTCCCTAGGTATTGGGTTGGGTTCCCTAGAAATAGGCTGATTTTTTGACAACTAGATTTTCTCTTTGGGTTTTTTGCATGGTCAACATCTTTTGGTATTGGTAATGTATATGGCTGGTTTTCAAGCATTAATAGAAGCTCCTTTTCTTTGTTTTAAGAAAAACATCATGCTTTTTTAAAAATATTCTATCACGCTCAGCCAACGGTCATCTTTTTAAACTAGGATGCTAGGCATACAAGGATTAAAGCTTCCTCACCAAAATCAACGAGCTCCTAAGCCTCATCATCAACACTTTCTATAGTAACAAGGAGTTGACTTGGGACTATTTCATTGAGGGTCAGTCTAATTCTCTAAGGTCATCATGTAGAGGTCCATCAGTTGAAGTAGGAATAGGAGTAGATTTGATAGGTTACAGGGGTGTTAGAGTTGAGGCAATGGGACTACATTCCATCCCCAATGCTACACAAAGTTTTGAAAGGAATCTATACCATGGAGGTTGTGTTATCTATACTACGTCTAGGAGATTGGTGAGATAATGGATGCTCGAGCATGCTTAATAGATCATGTGGAGCTGATGACCCTACTAGTGTTGATTCTTTGTTAGATCTTGCATATCAGCTTGGCCCAATTGTGGCGGGAAAGTTCTCAAACTTGGTACTACAAATCATGCACCTCTAGATGCAATTACGCCTTCTTCATTGTCAAACTTAGAACCTATCCCCAAGGTTCTCAAATTCTTACCACTGTGAGGTTGGGGTTTGACCTGGGGAAGGTGGGGTCTTAGAAGCATGAGTCTTACACCTTGTTAAAGCTAGAGTTGGGGGCAATGATAGTAAAAGGGTTGACTAAAGGATCTGGGTTGTCTGGTGGCTAGATACTTCAAGTATCGAGTGAGGTGCACAGAACATTGAGCTGCTTCGTGAGACTCTAGATATCCAACGAAAAGTCAATAACAATGTTTTCATTTATCAAAATTGTACAAAAATGTTATAGCCAGCAAAATTGGTGTCCTCAAGTACCACAAAAATTTTACAGCCTCCAAAGTTATACAAAACTATTAGAGCCACTAAGATTGGTGTCCTAAAGTATTACAACCACCAAAAGTCAAGAGATGCATCACCAAAGCTTAATTTGGCCTGAGAGATAGGTCGCCTCTTATCCGCCTTGCAAGTTGCATGTATGTGCTCATGATAGTAGCCCTCTTGGCATGGATTGCACACAAGTTTTTTTCTCAAGAAAGGATACTAGAGACATTTCACATGCCCCTTGTATGGGGAAAAGAGTGATTGGGTGTATTTGGAGGCCATCCTTAATGACCAATCGCACAAATGAAGCTCTCACAACTAGAGGTTGTACATTTTTTTATACTTCTTTATTTTAAAAGACCTTTATTCCCATATTTCTGTGGCACCTCCCTCTAGGAGTTCCTCCACCTCTATTTCCACATCGACCACCTCCAACTCTGCTAGGTCTTGCTTTTCCCTTCCCTTTATGTAAAGATTTTCCCCCAATTTGTCTCACTCATATTTTCCCTTCTTTGATTATTTTGCACCACTTGTTTCCTAAAGCTTGGTTGGATTGTTGTTTTCCCATAGATCCCAATTTTTTTGTGATTTATACTTGACACAAGGTTAAACAAAAAGTATCAAGGCATTGCATGGTATTCCGTACTCAAATAAAATCATTTTGGGGCATCAAATTGGTGTCATTAGAAAATCGCTAACTCACAGTTTGCCTCTGATCCTGCACTGAATCCCCTTGATTTGATGATGACCTACCATATCTTGAATAAGCCACCCCAAGGCATTTGTAAATATTAGAAACAACGAAGGGGAAAGGGGACAACCCTAATGAATTGGTCTTTTGATAACAAATAGGGGTTAAATATTTCCATTGACTTCTACTTTAAACACTATAAGAAGGACCTCCAAAAATTCTTGAACCTAGTTCTAATGCCCATATTAGATCATAGGCTTTGTCAAAGTCCACCTTTAAAAACCAAATATCTTATCTTCTCCTCAGTGAACTCCAAAACCTTCCATAAAGTCAAAATTTCTTCCAAGATATGCCTTCATTTTATGAAACCTTCTACTCCTCCCTTATCAAAAATTACATCTTGTCCTTTGATCCTAGTGTTAGGGCCTTAGCAAAGATCTTATAGCAAATATTTAATATTTAACATGGTAAAGGTCTCCAATTCATGAGCTCTTCCTTGGGCCCCCCTTTTAAGATTAATTTAATCATCGTTATGATGATTGTACTATCAAAAAAACTATTTTACAATGATTGATTACACGATTGGATAAGTAGGGGACCAATGAACCCCTAGAAAACCATATAGAATTCTATTGGTAATCTAGTATCTCTCAATATTTTTCCTTTGTCCATGCAATAATAGCTCCTTTTAGCTCTTCAAGAGTAAACTCCTCTAGATAATTTGTGTTTGAGAGAACCCTCGGATGTACCTGGTTGCACTTAGCCCTTGGTGTTGTAAGCTTCTCTACTAACACAATCTCTATTCCCCAAGCAATGTTAATGAGATGTAATAACTTGAAAAAAAAATTTATTATATGTTACTAACTTATCATTTTTCCTTAACTGTGTTATCCTTTCTTGGGCATGCTTCTTTCATAAACTTTTGAACATATCTTCATTAGCCCTATTAGACTTACTTTCCCACCATTCTCTTGTGTAAACTTAATGTTGTTGAGTGACTATATGTTCTTCAAGTTTCAATTGGTCCTTAAAGGATTGCAATTGCATCTATCCTTGCTCTAACAAGTCAAGATTCAGCCCAATAACTTTTTCCTCTAAGAGTTGCCTCCTCTTAATCTAGCTACATTAATAACCCTTTCCTAATTGATTTTGGTCTTATCTATGGACTGAGAAATTGTAGAGGCTTCATAATGAAAATGAAGCTCATTTTGAGTAGAATCAATGCTTAAAAAGCACAATGATAGATGACGTGGCATGAAAGTTGGTCACGGCACTCCAAGTGCAGTTAGCAAGCTTAATCATGCATGGTGCATAGAGACACATTGCAAGGGGCATGCTACATGACATAGAGACTACAATATGCTACCACCTTGCAAACAACCATGCTGAGTGGAGCTATTTCTAGAAGGTAGTGAAGATGCACTTCTATGTTTTGTTTGTCATGCAATTTTTGAAACATCTGCCAAATTTTATGGCACACCTTGTGGGCATAGGTTTCATCTTATATGCTTCTTATGATCCATCTAAGTACATAAGTTGTGCCCACTTTTCAAGCTAAGTATCCATCTTCTTCATGGTTTTTGGGACTGGCTATTTGATGCCCCCATAGAAGCACTAAGCCCATGAGTCTTGTAAATTGTAAACTCTTGTGTATGCCATCTACATATTTTTTTAGGGATTAGCATAATGTGTCTTGACCCTTGAGTTCTTAATATTGAAATGTCCACACAACTTGTTCCAATTTTAATATAGATTCATGCATACTTGATGCTTAAAAATATTGATTTCAAGTTATATATATAATTATGCATCAATCAAACCCATTGAAGCAACCCATTGTGATTGAAGAAAACCCACTAAAGCAAGCCCATTTGTGGGTGGATCCATATGCAACTGGCTTTCCAAAACATACCAATAGGTCCTTTAAGTGCAAGAGAGGGAATCTTAAGAAGGACCTAACCCCATGGCTCATTAAGTCTAATAACTACTGTAAATCTCATCCAAAAATTTCATGTAAATCGCCATTTAGGCTTTATCTCTATATGCCCATCATTCAAAAGGATAATTGTTGGCTGAGCAGGAGAGGATATATTTAAAAGAGTGTGATGCTCCATTGTAAGTGTTCCCAATTTCTAGCTTTGTAAAGCAACCATTTTGCTATATTAATTGACTATGTTTTGCATCAAGTTATAAGCAATTATTATATTGTATAATTGATTTTAAAACTAGAAGATAATGTGCAGAGGGCTATTTTCCTAATCACATTGAGTATCTTTTTGTTTTTAATTTCTAAGTGTCTTTTTTGTGAGTTTCCATGTTGCTATCCTTTTTCTCAACATGACACTTTATAAATTGAGTGGATGTCACCAAGTGATGATTGTTGTAGTTGTTGGGTTGAAGAATGTGCTAATGGACTAAGCTATAATGCAAGAGATAATATTTCATCTCTAAATGATTCAACTGACAGTTCTCTTACATTATTTCCCGATTTTGTTGTGCCTACCTCTATAGCATTCTCAATTCTATCTCAAATATAATTCTGTCATTACTTTCCTCATTGTTACCCATTCCTACAACCTCTGCAGCTAGCCATGATGGTAAACTACCCTAAGTTGTTTAAGCAGTCATCGGATGATGTTGATGCCCATGTTATTTTGTTTAAAAATGCATGGCAGGTCAATGATCTAGCCATAGTATATGCAAGTCAAGCCTTAAAAAGTCAAATTATGTCCCAAAACTCCAAAAAGCAAAGGCGGTTTGGAAAACACAATATGGCAATGCACACTTCAACACCTATGATGCACTACACAATGCCTTTTTGGCAAGACACTAAGAGGAAAAGACAGCTATTCACGTTCTAGCAAAGTTAGGCTAGATGGACCAAGAGGACCTAGTGGTTGATGAATATACAACCAATTTTTGGCATCTCCAGCGATGACTAATGTTAGCCAATCAAATGGATCTGAAGTTTTGATACTCTTATTTTGTTCATGGTTTATTGTGAAATCTAAAACATTCTATTGCATCTATAGTTATGGCATGGTAGAGTATGCAATTTGGGCTGAATAAGTAATGGTACATAAAGCCAAGTGTTCATGCAAGCCTAAGTCAAAACAAATTCAATCTAGTAAAGATCATGTTTCTTCAATTTGCACAATAGTGATTCAAAAGATGAAGAGGCAAAACATCATGAACAGTGATAATCAAGTAGGAAAGTGGATAAGCTGACTCTAGAGAAGTCCATTGCTAGAGCTTGCATTTTTTAAGATGTTACGATGGCCAAGCTATGTCTTTGACCCAATGTTTGGTGTAATCGATGCTGGAACCATGGACATTTGGTCATAGAGGAATGTGTTCTCAATGCAGTATTGTGTGCAATCTTCCAATCATCGATGCACATGATGGATGCTTATTGATACAATGGTAGGCATGCAACCACAATGGTTTGCTGGGGTTATCGTCACCACTGTAGCCCCATCCCTCTTACACCGTCCTAATAGGATAATCCAATTAGGTGCATCGACTAGTCCAACCTAGATAATGTCCTGTTAATAGCAACACACCAAGTGCCCCACTCGGGCAAATCGTATATTATTACTACCCATACTCTCACACATAAAAAGTCTAGTTATGAAAGAAGCACTAGGTTGAGAAAGAGAAAAGTATAGCTCAACATGAGGCATCAATGATGCCAACACCACAAATCAATAGGGTGTGCTCTAGTGAGTAGGTAATATAGTATATTAGTGATGCCATGGAAATGGTTGTAACAAGGGAGCTGAGTGTTCTATCAGAACTAGCATTGCCAGATCAACAATCTAACAATAAGGGAAAGAACCCCATTGATTAGAAAGCACAAGTAGACATTCATGCTAAGGTTTTGGAGTAGGCTCATGAATCATGGCAACCTCTAGTGGCAAATACCATATTTGTGGCTATCGACTACTTGCACTAAGTGGGTTGAAGAATAGGTTATGCATGGTAATTCGGCAGCATCATTGGCCAAAATAATCATGACTAGGTTCAGATGTCTAATTGAATCAATTATTTCATTAGGGTGGGCATTTTTTGAATTAAGTTATCTAGGATCTTGTTACTTGTCTCATGATCATTTACATCAAGATGATAGGGTACTACCTATAGGCCAACCAACAGGTGGAGTCTTCCAATAAGATCCTACAAAAGATAATGAAGAAGTTGGTTAATGAGAACCAAATAGATTGGGAGGAAAAGCTTCACTCCAACTTATGGGCATTTTGAATAGTATACAAAATAGCCATCATAGTAACTCCATTCAAACTTGTCTATGGTGTCAAGGTCATCATCCTAATGGAGTTCTTCATACCGAGCCTCCAAACTATCGTGTTCAAATAGTTAAGTCTAGATGAATCCTTTTCTCATCGGATCAAGCAACTGCGACAACTACATGAGGATTGATATGTTAGCTCCTACATTACAGATGCAGTCCAACAGCATAGAAAAAGGTGGGTGGCCACCAAACACGCTTGAGACTGCACAACCCCTACACAACATGTACTCTAGTTAACACCTACAAACATGTACTCTAATCAGCCCCACTCTCATACACAATTCTTAAACTTATCCTCTATAAATAATGCCAAGCCATTTCTAGGAGATACCAATGAGATTTCCATGCAAAGTTCTTGCCAAATCTATTTGAATTTACTGACATACATTTTTAAAACCTTTAAATTAGTAATCCACAAAATCTGATTACAATGAATTCAGATCTAATAACTTCATTATAAAGATAAATTTGAGCACATAATCAAATTTCATTACAGTGCAAATTAACAACATTTTGAGAAAATGAAATGTACATATTAATTCTCAATGTAAATACAAGGTGGGTGGTATACACCATTACAGTATGATTTTACTCTATAAGACTTTGTCTTTCTCTGCCTCCAAAATGCTTGAGCCATAGCTCCTTCAACTAATTTGACCATGAGGTTTGTGCTCTCAATTTTAGGTCATCCTCACTTGTCCTTGCACTACTTAGTGACTATGTTGACACCCGCCGCTCCTCCTCCATCTAAGATTGTCATAGCATTCTTATCCTAGTAGGACATGGAAAGTACTACGTTGGTGTCATCACTCTTGAAGTACTGGCCCAGTTTATTAATTGGTACCTTAAGGAGGTTTTGTTCCTCAACAAGGGGTTCTCCTAACTTGGGGTTCACATTATGTTTACACAAAATTCCATCTATCCTTTCAACTTGCCCATTTGTAGTAGGATAGTATATGCTTGAAGTTTTATGTTTGATGCACATGTATTTCATTAAGAAAATGGGAACCATGATATGAAATAATCTTTGTTAGGGTTACCAAAACGTGTGCATATCCAATCAAAGAGGAAGTCACTTACCACCTTACCACATTGTCTCTTGGAACTACCATAGCAGTGATATATTGGGTGGCAAAAATCACATATGTTTTATTTATTGCATTCACAAGAAGCGGACCAACAAACTCCATTCTAACTTGTGAATACTTCCATTAAGTATGAAAAAAGAGCAATGCTCATGGCAAAAGTACATCATGTATAGGATGCAAAACAAAATACCCTGAGTGGGTAAATAACATGCTCATCAAGAAGAGTAGGTAAAGCACCAAGATTGAGGCTGAAAATGCCACGTCAACCCTATGGTGGACTCAAAGAAAAAAGAAGCACTCCACTCCCTGAGGAAAAAAGTCCTTGGGTAGAACCACCATAGAAGACCCCTGTATGATCAACCAAACAGCCATTAGAATTGAAGAGACATGGAGGTAGGAGAATGCTAAGCTAACTACTAGGAACAGAATGGAAACATGGAAAGCATAATGGAAAGGCAAAATGGAAAGCAAATGAAAGAACAAGTGCTAGGCCATGATAACCAAAACACTTACATGATATAAAGCTTGATGTTGACTGATGTAAATGACTCAAGACAAGTACAACAGTATATAGTGTGACACTAGACTCTAGAAAGCCATATTGTATATGGGATAACTCCCAATATGACACGTGGCATGTTTAGGGCTCACTAGACTATAAAACACCCCCTAGACACCTAGTACACTCATTTTTTACTCACTTTGGCTTCATATTCCAACACCCCCCCATGAAGGCAAGGTGAGAGACTACTGGAATGGAACCAAGAATAGAACATGACCATGACGGTCATCAAAACTGTGCATGCCGGTCTAGAACTAGACATGGTTCCCACACAATCTCAGAGGCAAGTGAGCATGGCTCAGAGGCTAGTGAGCATAACATGCACCAACATCCTAGAGCTCTCAAGCTAGGCCTGATAAACAAATAGACCTATCAAAGCCAATACATATGGCTCCCACAGTACATCCCCCCTTGGCTTCATAACAGGACATGTTAGGAAGCCACACACCAAAAAAATAGGAAAACCAATACACCTTTTTAGGAGGACTATCCAAGGCAGAGGACCTTTAGACTCAATAAAAACCAAACACTCAATACATATCATTTTAGGCAAACTACCCAGGGTAGAGGACCCCAAAATACATCAAGTTGTAGGAATAATAAAAATAGATCTCTTAGGAGTAAGAGATGTCCTCCAAGTAGCTAATGCACATGTGTACAGATCGCTGCAAGTCGATGAAGATGTCAATGAAGCACTAGGCATGGATGCCCCAAAATATGTGTCAGTGAAGTCCATGGGGTAGCTACATGGAGCACTCACATGGTGACTCTCAAAATGGATGAGTGAGGGTCATCGAAATTAAGATAGATGCCGGAGGTGTCACGAACACTTCGAGAATCCAATCAATGTGGATTATGGGCACAATGAGCACTCGAAGAGGTAATCAGAGAAGTAAATGTAGTTCACATCAAGATCACTTCAAGAGAGTATGTTTACCAAGTCCAATGGAAGGACTTCCAATTGGGCAATGCACCTCACAATGCCGTGCAAGTCTAATTGAAGAAGAGATGCCCCTTGCTGGGAGCTCAACAGAGGGACTAGCTTGTGTTGCAGTTGATGGCAGGCAAAAGTGTGAACGCAGCAACAGTGTGGGCAGCAGTAGCAACTAGGATCATAGAAATGGTGGGGGGTTTTGGAGCAGTAGAAGCGGGTGGAAAGAGGAGAAAATGGAGTGCAGAAGAGGCTGGAATAGAGGGCAAAAAATGGCAGCTCAGTTGGCTGAGCAATGGCAGGAAAAACATGGGATATGTGGTAGCTCCAAGTCGTGCGAGAATCTCAGCATCATGTCGTAGATGGGTAGCTTCACATTGGTGAGGCTTGGGTAGGAGGAGAAGAGCTCACGATGGAAAAGAGGAGAGCTCAAGGGAGAGGTCAAGTGGAGGAGGGAAGGTAGCTTCATGGCTACTCTCTTACCTCAACCTCTTGGAGGTGGCTCTAATACCATATGAAGAGACATGGAGGTAGGAGAATGCCAAGCTAACTAGGAACAGAATGGAAATATGGAAGGCATAATGGAAAGCAAATGAAAGAACAAGTGCTAGGCAATGATAACCAAAATACTCACATCATATAAAGCTTGATGTTGACTGATGTAAATGACTCAAGACAAGTACAACACTATATAGTGTGACACTAGACTCTAGAAAGCCATGGTGTATATGGGATAGCTCTCAATATGACACGTGGCATGTCTAGGACTCACTAGACTATAAAACACCCCCTAGACACCTAGTACACTCATTTTTGACTCACTTTGGCTTCATATTCCAACAGGAATGTGTACATGAAATGTCCAAATACTAGAAGTGCCTCTATGCATCTGGATCTACATATGTGCCACCTTGAAAATGCTCACTAATCTCTCTAAAATGTATCCACTGAGGCAAGTGGAGGTCTGTAAGGAGAATGAGGAACTTCAAGTAGCCAGGGCTAATCCAAACCTAGACCTCCAACGGTTCACTCTGCTGCAATCCCTCCATGAATAGAAAGACAAAAGAAATAGTGAGTTTTCTATTCCCGAGGGACTTCAAGAGTCTCCTCCCAAAAGATTTTCGCAAGTCTATAGAAATCTAAAATTTCTCTTAATGAGGAGCTCTGTTGGGCTCTTTCTTTCTTGAAACCTTGTGTGGACCCATTATAGAAGGTTGTTGAGCAATCCAAACATCATGATTTTCCTTCAAAATGTGGCATACACCAAACTCAAGTGATAGCTTTAGTCAATGAGAAGGTGACTACCCCACCATCTTAGAAAGAATGGGAGTAAGCAAGAGGAGGAAGAGGTTTTTTGCAATCCTATGCCACAAGAAAATAGTTTGAGAGGAGGAAGAGGTTCACTTTTACTCATGCAAAGGACTTGGTTGCACAAAAATAGTTTGAGTGGAGGAAGGGGTTCACCATGCAAAGGACTTTTACTCATGCAAAGGACTTGGTTGCACAAAAAGAGTTTGGTTGAAGGCACTTTTGCTCATGCAAAGGACTTGCTTGCACAAAAATAGTTTGAGAGGAGGAAGGGGTCCACCATGATCCTACACCACAAGAAGAGCATTTTTCACTGAAATAAGGGCATGGATGCATGGGGATAGTTCGAGAGAACATTCTGAAGATGTTTGGAACTTAGCTTTTTGGAGCGAGAATTTGTTGAAACGATAGGAAAATCAAGCAAGCATAGAAATAATCTAAGCGTCCCATAAAATAATTGCTTGAAGTAGAGAGTATTCAAAAGGGGGGTTCTGTGTCACAATTATTGATATTGAGTAGTCCAAAGTTAAGGACTATTAACATGACCACATTTGGGTTTGGCACTTGCCCCACTCATAAACATGTAATAGAGCACTTAAGGGCACTCAAGGGTATTTTTTTAATGGGAAAACTTACATGCCGTTTATGTGCATGAGGAGATTTATAAAATAGAAACTTAACATAATTTATATATGTAGATTTATGAAGGGGTTTCATAATTTTAATATTAAAAATATAAACACATACATGGGTTTAACCAATTACATGACAAAATGTAAAAATATAAGAATAGGGGTAATTTTTAACACATGCTTGCTCGCAGATGGTTTATGGGTTTATCAAGAGTGACCCCTTGAGTGCAATTAAAAGGTAGAGGATGTTAAAATTTGGCTATCTTTTTTGCCAAAATAGACATTGTCTTCTCACTCCCTATTATGGGAAACCTTGCTTTAAATTTGGTGCAACAAATCGGCCAAAAATTCATAGAATTAATATTATGATGCACACAATTTTTATAGATGGTGTAAAAAGGCATGATATTCATCTAAATCATGCCTTGTCTTTTGATTTGATCTGTAACATTATGCCATTTGGATTTGATAATCAATAGATGGAGGGATGTTAAAAAATCATCTTTTGGGCCAAGACAACCAAATTTTGATAATTTACAAAGATACAAGAATGTGAAATGTCATGTTTTGGGCCAAAAGAGGTAGTGCGTTAACACCCTTCTAGTTTTGGCCCAAAAGATGACACTTTCACATCCCTGTATCTTTTGATTTACAAGTCCAAATGGGGTCATTTTACAAATCAATCAAATGGAAAAATGATTATTATGCCGTTTTGCACCATCTAGTAAAATTTCATGCATCAAAATATGAATTTGTGGTCAATTTGTTGCACTGGTTTGATTAGTGGGATGTAAGAGTGAATCATTGGAGAGGGATGTTTTTGCAGTAACAAAGAAACATGGGTTTTGTTCCAAGAGTGAATAGAGTTAAAAAAGCTATTTACATATGCATGGAAGGTAGACTAATCCATTCAAGGAGTCCTTGGAAACACCCCACTTATGTGGAAGGTTGCATTGATGATCTCAATTACTATGGCGGAGAGAGAGAACTTGATTGCACCAGGGTTTGTCATTGATACTAATGATGACTTGGCACTGAAACATACCAACTCTCTTATGGGAGACGTGAAATTAGTGTTAGTGGCTTTCAAGTTATATGCATATTTAACCTTCTAGCATTGGGGAAACATATGGACTTTTGAATACATTATATATTTTGCTACTCAAATAAGGGATTTATGAATCTTTTATTGTTTTGTATCGCTCTCATTTTTTGGCTCGCTCTCTTTTTGTCGCTCACTTTTTGGTAATCCTCATACCCTAGGTGGTGGAGGGAACAAGAGGGGGGCTAGGGGGAGAGAGAGTGGGGACAAGGGGAGGATGCTCCACCAATGAGAAGCCAATATTGTTTCCTCAAAATGTTAAATGCCCAAGCCTTCCTATTGGCTAGTTCCCTAATCTTAAGATTATTGGGTTACTTAAAATCCTAATCCAAGAGGCCCCTTTTGAGTCTAAATCTCCCCTTATGCATAAAGTTGTTGATGCAGAGTCACACATTATATATAATATGACAGAGTTTTAAAAATCCTAAAAATTAGACAAGTATGTCAAGAACTTTTGGCCTAAGGCTATTGTGGTTAAACTTGGGGTTCTTGATGACCTAGCGTCTAAGGGAGGCCATACTATGCAAGCTATACCATAGAGGATGGTATGCTAGAGAGAAATGTGGCAAGAATGTTATACGTAGTCAAAATTGTCATAGATGATGGTATGCTTAAGAGAACAAGCAAGAATGTTACACCTAGTCAAAATTATCTTAGTCTGAAGATCATTCATTAGAGCTCTGATAACCCATGTGCAGAACATCCAAATATTGAGAAGACATGCAAGCTCATTAAACGTAAATTTTTTTTGCCAAAGATGAAAAAGCATATTAATGAATGTTACACGATGTTTCTCATGTCAGCCTTTTACAGTCATTAGAAATAGCTAGAGGGGAGAGCATCTCCATGGATTTTTATTGTTGAACTGCTGCAAACACAAGGAGGATATGATCCATTCTTGTGGTGATTGACGGAATTGTTTATGAGTAGTACATAGAGATATGAGAATCACTAGTCATTTCTGGACCGCAATATTTGATACACTCATCAGTAGCGCATAGAGATACGAGAATCACTAGTCATTTCTGGATTGCAATATCTAATACACTTACGAGTAGCGCATAGAGATACGAGAATCACTAGTCATTTCTGGGCCGCAATATTTGATACACTTGGGCTAATCTAAGAATGAGCAGTGGGAATCATCTCAAGAAGGATGGTCAGAGATAGAGAGTCAACCAAACTCTTGAGGATATATGTTTCATTAAGGCAAAGCACATCCTTCACTTGCAAAGTCCTTGCACACAAGAGAATGTGTGAAGTTACCACCTCGTGATATTGTGGGCCATGGTTAATTCTACAAAGAACTGGTAAAGTATTCTATAGATTAAAAGTACTAGGTGATTCAATGGACCAGGGTGTGTTTTAATGCTTAGGGACATATAAATAGTCATGCGCCTAGGGACAAGAAATGACTATTGGACTTCAATGTTAATTCCTAAAGGGCATGAAAAGTTAAATTCATATATTCCTTAAAAGTTTCCCAAAGAACCACTTGAGGGAAAAGAGCCATCTAGGGAAAATTGGGGGTTAACCTCTATCCACATGGGTACTATCATTTGTGTTTGTATGGAAAAGAATAAAAGGGAGCCTTGATGTGGAGGCATGCTTTGAGTCACACAGGCTAGGAGAAAAACATGTCTCAAATACCTGTGAATCTATAGGACACAAATTTACGAGACAATAGGAATGAGACTTAATTGTAATAGATTTGTGCCCAAGGATTCCAAGTCCTTCTGGGCTCACTCTCTCTCTCTCTCTCTCTCTCTCTCTCTCTCTCTCTCTCATACTTATATTCTACCTCGACATCAACCCTTACAAAAACAAGAGCTATTGTCAAACGAGCTCCTTTTGTCTCTCCTTAGCCATCCAATGGAGTTTGCCCCATAGACATCATACATAGGTCCAATCACTTAGATGGATAGCTGATCGATTGGTAGATGACTAGGGGCTTCCCCTCATTGTTCCCTTATTTGGGTTTTCTCCCTCACACATAGCAACAACGCAATGTACTTGTTTTTCCTCATCACAAACATCATTCTTGGGTATGGGGGCCCATTTACGGCCCTGCCCTTAGCTTTCATTGTGAATTTTTTTAAATCTCACAAACCCTTCAATCTTTCTTAGACGTTAATAAATTCTCTCTCTCTCTCTCTCTCTCTCTCTACATACATATACATACGTACATACGTGAGTGTGTGAATCCCTCCCACGCAAAAGAACCCTTCTCTCACAAGATTTCCAAACGAGGACATGCATTCCTACCTAAAAAGCTGGGAAAACTCACACATTGAAATTAAAAAAGCATCTCCCTCAGATGCTCCAAGTCTAAGACCGAATCCACAACATGTTGATAAACAAGACTCCTGAACCTAGAATCAAACTTAAGCCTCCTTACAACAAATTGAATCGCATTCACTCAACAGGCTAAATGCATGAGGACTACATGACCCATGTCCCTTTAGGGTGCCCTTTAACTCCTACCCACTACTCCATGTATATGACATTTGCGCACACATGTACATGCTTCAGCCCATGCCAATGACCACATACATCAATATAGACTTCACTAGTGCCAAAAGGGCAAGGTCATAGAATCACCAAGCTCACAAACTGTTTCACAATCAACTCCACAAATTTAAAATCTGCAACAATTGGCAATGTCATAGACATACATCATGCACACAATCTAGCTACAAGGCCATGAGTCTATTCGAGTAATTGATCCATAGGTTGAACTATATAAATTGGAGCTTTGAAAGTTTACTTCCAATATTAGCCTGCAATGGTTCAAGCTACATGTGGGCTACAATATATAAAGCAAGCCCCATGGAGCCTCAATTCTTTATCCAATTGAGTATGGCCTTGTGAACCAACATGCCATTGCATCTACACAGTCATTCGAGGCAGCCATGTTTTCATCTTCTTGCAATTCATAGAGAGCAGTGAGGAGGTCTTCATACACGAGCATTGGGTTGTAGACCCCCCTCCTAATATTTATTATCCTTGATGTAGATAGTCAAAGATCCCGACAAGAATTTGTGTTCAAACTCTACCACTAAGCCCCAGCCTCTAGTATTCTGGATTGACACTTCAAGCAGGGCAGAGGCAGACTATATATTAGTCTGGAATGTAGCATCCCTTCTTCCAAATCAAAAGTAATCAGCATATTCCAAGTATAAAACTCAATTTCATGAGACATCAGTACTTAGAGCTTTGAATATGAAATCTAGAGAGAGATATTTTAAGGCTTGAGACAGGATTCACACCCGTTGCACATGAACTGTAGTTGCTGTACTATACGTCGTCAAAGACAAATAAGGTGGCAAACTACTAAAGCCCTGCTATGCTGAAGATGCCACGTAGAGGTGCCCAGGAAGGTGATATGTGGATCATTAAGAGGGAGGCAGAAGAAATATGGCCTTGACTTTCAACCAGAATAGAAAAAATGTAACACGTATCCCTAGACCACTGGTAAGGCCAACAAAGAGAATTTGAAAAAAAAAACAAAGGTACACAATGCGGGACACTCAAACACAAAAGAGAGAGACAGAGGGGAGAGAGGGAGAGAGAGACCTTAGGATACTCCACAATAGAATTAAAATAAACGATGAAATAAGCGCTCTTACTTTACCCTAGCATAAGCTGCTGTCTGGATACGAGAGAATCCAGAATCATACATTAATCTCTGGAAGCATACTCAATTTTACCAGACTTCAAGCAGACTCTAGAGTCTAGACTCAAGTACAAGCCCTTTTGTGGAGCATTACATACTAAAATATCACACAAATTATCTGATCTTATTCCCCTATTACAACTTAGAAGCAGAATTAAAGTGTCTCACTTAAGCCCTTGATTATTGACCAAGACCGAGCTCACAAATACACAATTAAGGAGTAAGCTGAACAAATCTTTGCATGTTGCTTACTCAAATTGAAGCAATCAATTCAATGTTTGTTAGGATGAATATATTCACCATCAAACAATTTTGAGCTGGGCATATTGTAACAAATCATCATAGCACACCCAGCTACATCAAGCGTTTTATAGTACGCCCAGCAGAACATTCTTACACCCCTTGTACAGGCTCGAAATTGTAACGATTCATCTCAGATGTGGAACCCTTCAAAAAAGACTTGCACAGCTGCTGCAATATCTCACGATCAGGTTTGCCTTCCTTCAAAGACGCCCTTGCCTGATCCACTACATCTCCCTGCATCCAAAAGGCAAGTAAATAGCCCCGAACCACTCCTGAACAATCAAACCAGACCTGCTTTTTTCACAGCTCAACGCCTAGAACCAATGTTCAAAGTGGGAACGGAATTTCAATAGAAACAAAAGGCTGAATTGGTTTCTTAACGCTCCCGACACACACAAGGACGACTACGATAGCCAAATCAAATGCATTCTAATCCACCAGGACGCACCGGCATGATATTCTTGTTGAAACACATATGGAGTATGTCCAAAGTTATGTCGTCAGTGTATTCAGGATGGCCCTGAATACAGAGGACATGGTCTCCTACTGCAAAGATCTCAATGCTCGTCTTCGCAGATGAGGCAAGAAGTTCTCCACCGGGTGGCAGTTCCCAAACCTGTTGCACAGACCGTCACATCAATATCGTTTTTGTAATTGGTCAATGATTTCCACTTTGCAGCAGCACTTATACAAGAAACTTCTACAGGAGAGATGCGCATTGGAGGCTCTTGACAAGCTAGTTTGAACATCTTACGTTATCTTGATGTATCTCGATAATGCTAATTGTCGAAGGAAGCTTCAGCCCGTAGCGCTTCGAAACCAAAGCATCGGCAATTGTGACCTTCTTGAGGCCGACCTCCCACCCAACAACAGCTCTGCCCGTCTTTCCTCCCAGAGCGCGACTTATCACCTATCGAAACAACACAAACCGTTCCAGCAATTAAGAAAACCTGCTGTGGGACGGTGGGAAGATGCGTGCTGATGAATAGCGCTTGCGCGCACAAGGGCGCATAAGAGATTCATGCAGCCCACAAGGCTTCAATTGCCGTCTTTGGCTTGGATTCTCCGGCCTTGCAGAGCAGAGAAAATCGAAGGAAAGGACATGCTTCGAGCGGGTAGTTTGAGAATCATCCATCCCCCAGTTTCGACGGTCCTAGTACCTGGTGCCCGAAGCATATTCCTAGCAGCTTTCTCTTTTGCTTGTGCACTTTCCGAATAAGTTCGCACAACTTCAGTATCCATTCTTCATCACTATGTGCATCATGGCAGCTTCCCGTAACAATGAAACAGTCGTACTTGTGCAACTCCTCTTCCGAAGGGAAGACCCCATCTATCACCGGAAACATGTCCCAAGTTTCGCCGGGATCGCTCAAAAGTCCTTTGAACAGAGAGAATATTCCTCCGTGAGCCTTTCTGATGTACTCCGAAGCATGGCCTGCGAGCAGAACGGCAACTCGGCGACCCGTGGGCAGGTTCTCGACTGTCATACTGGCGCCAGGAATCTAAATCATCCCAAGACAAAGCAGCCAAGCGCCAATGTCCCTTATATTGCCGGAAGCACTAATCAAGAGAGCATTCAAACGGGCGTAGACAAGGAGGGCCCTCGGAATGGACGTTACTACGGCAATGGCAAGGTGGGTGCTTTCGGCAGGAGGTGGAAAAGGCTACTTTCACAACAGAAAAGGCAAGGGGAGGAGCAAAGGGGCAGGCAAAAGTGCAAGGGAGGGGGAGATAAGCACGATTGTCGACACGAGATTTCGATGGTGCAGACCAAATGCTGATCGTTTAGGCCAAATTGTGAGGCTGGAAGGGCGGCAAAGCAGGGAGTCAAGGGGCGAGATACTCGCAAAAAAACGCACGCAGCAGAAAGCAGGGAAGATGCGGTTGGCACTCACGGCAATGTGGCAGATGCAGAAAAGGGAGGAGACGAACCTGCACCCTTTGTGGGAGCGTGCTCTCTCCCTCAAGATTCCCTGTCCACTGTCAAGATGAAATGGCTATGGTTCCGGTGATCCCAGAGCAAGATGATGATGCTTTCTCATCTCAGATTCTTCATCGTCTCTGGGTGAAGAAGGATGGATGGCTATGGTGAAGATCAGAGATTTGGCTATGATTTGGCTATGGTGATGGGTGTTTCTACTGAGCAGGAAAAAGAAATGGTGAGGGTGATTTGAGAGAGAGATGAATGATGCAGTCTCATCTCAGATCATGGAGCATCTCTGAGTGGGAAGGATGGCTATATTTGAATCCGAGATTTGGCTATGGCAATTGCGAGATTTTGGTCATTTCAGATAAATGATCTCAGATATTTGAAAGGGAGGCTATGGTGAAAGAGAGAGATTTGGCTATGGAGATTGGGGGGGGCAACTCAGATTATTTGGGTGAAAGGTGGCTATGGTGGTGAATCAGAGATATGGGCAATGGTGAATCAGAGATTTGAGAAATTTATTGGCATGTTTGATCTCTTTCTCAGAGGCGATTGAATTGATCCAGAGTGCACGCAGCATGCATGATTCAATTCCAATGTGGGTGCAAACTCTGCACACAAATAGAATAGATGTATTATCTCTTTGTCTTGTGCCACAGAAATCCGGTCTTGTTACCTTTCCTTCTCATCGATCAAATCATCAAGAATCACACGACTTCCCTTCCCTTCCCTTCCCCACGCTTCTTTCTCTGTCTGTCTCCCCACTTGTTCATTCTCCTTCTTTCTTTGTCTCTCTTCAACTTTCCTTCTCATTCATCAATCACATGCAACTCGTGAACCGGTGCCAACGCCCCGCCTCTCTCTCTCTCTGTCTCTCTCTCTTTCTCTCTCTCGAAACTCTCTTCTTTATCCCCTGCGAACATGCCCAACTCCTCTTTTTCTCTGCCGCTCTCTCGCCACCTTCATCAATTCCTCCCCCTTCCGTCTGCACGACCACCTTTTCTCTCTCTCTCCCTCCCTCCCTCTATTTGCCTCTCTGGCCACTACTCCTGTTAACCCAACCTGTCGCTTCCTTCTCTCTCTCTCTCTCTCTCTCTCTCTCTCTGTAGCCACTACTCCTCCTATTAACCCAACCTGCCCAATTCCTCCTCTTCCCTCTGTCGCTCTCGCGCTCCGGAGCCCACCTCCACCCCTATTGAACTCCACTCAATGGCGCTCTATCTGCTCGCTCTCGACGCCGGCAATGGCCGAATAGGCATCGCCCATCTCCATCCCTTTTACCCTTCTCTTTAATAATGTTGGATGTACCGTTCTCGGCACGGACATGCATGCTTCCACTAGCATCAACATTTCTTTGGGGATACTTTTATACTCTTATGCTAGCAACTTTTTTTTGTCACTAGCAAGCGCCAAAGATGGGAGATGACATGCTTTACTTGTGCTTCACTTGACACTCCGACAAAAGCTTACTTGTGGATCGAATCTTACACATCTTGATTCCTTGTAATTTTCCTTGGATATAACGAAAAGCTACATTTGCTCACCCACATACAGGTTGAAAACCCATGTGATAATGTGAGTAAGGGGTCTTGTGTTGTTGCTTTAAGTCAATGAAATCACGATGGAGGTGTATCAATGAGTGGTAATATGATAGGGGATTGGAACTTCTTGACAACTAGGTCAAGCATCCTAAGCTTGATTTTCATGTGGCCATAATCTTCACGAGTTTGGTTCAACATTGGACAAGATTTTTGTATGTGTGCCCAACCTTGAGTTTGTGTTTTATCTGGTGGTATCAAATCATTTGGTTGGATTGTGAGGTGGAAAAGTTAATGTGGGTGTCGAATTTTTTTGCTTGATGAGGCCAATTTTGATATAGGAATAGTTTTTGGGATTTAGGTGTTTGTTAGGCTTTCTTTGATTTTGATCATGGTTCTAAGGGCCATAGTTCTATAAGACATAAGGCTTGGTAGCCCTTTCAGAAGTGAATTGAGTGCAATAGTGCACTCCTACATATTTGTCTCCTAGAGTGAGAGAGACTATTTTGACACCCATCTAAAGTTCACTCCGAGATGTGACCCCAATAGACTAAAGACTCATAGTTAAGATTAGATGTTATGAAGACTAGTCAATTTGTTATAGCCACCATTTTAGGTTTGAAGAATCCTAATTGCTATGAACAAGTGATGAAACCTTAGCATGCATGGGATTGGACCACATATAAGCTCGTTACCTCTGCCAATGCCTCCGTAGATATTCCTCTAGTGTAGAGGTCGAGAAAGGTTTATATTCTCTGATGTATACCCTCTGGAAGGGTGCTATGTCTAGTCAATTCCTAAGAATGCCATCCATGTGTGATGTAAAGGATATCACAAGCATGCATACATCATTAACGGTATATATCTACTAGTAGAGTTAGCACTATAGCATTGCCTTGGGTAGGAAGACCCAATATAGTACTCATACATCCATCTATTGTGCATCCATTCCCCTCTCTAACTAAAAACCGAGGTTGGGGGGTGGGGGGTGGGGCACACTCGTAGAGTGGGTGGGTGGGTAGGTGGATCTATGTGGGTGTGTGGGTGGGAGACACACACAGAGTACTTTAGAAGAACAACTTTCACATTGGGAATTGGGTACCCACCAATCTATTCATATCAAGGATAATCATGTTGTGGATGCGACCAAAGAGTTTGGGAACCTAATGCTTTACAAGATAGACACACCTCCCCTACTTGGAAAAGCATTCTTTCCCCTTGGAATTTTGACATGTGATATTAGGCTTGATCAAATGCTTCTACTTATTCTTATCTACATGGACCCCATCATTAAAAAGTTGTGTTGAAGAAACATTCGTGGAAAGCTGCACTCAAAGTTTGTAGCCCCAGTACATGGGCTGAAAATAAGGGGTATTATTATCCTCAATGTAATCCAAATATACATATGTAAGGCTATTTTGAATCATGTCCTAGGTTTCATTATCCGGTATATGAGCTTCAAATTATTCATGAAATTTGGGAGTTCTATATGAAGGGGTCAAAATTCATTGATGCATCACCCTACCACATTAGGTTCATCTTTTCCTTACATTTTCTATGGAATATATATCTCAAATGAATTAGCTCATTTGGTACTATATAAAAATTTTCCATATATATTGCACAAAATTCAAAGGCCCTCTTGAATTTTTGTTGTGAGAATTCAAAAGCCCTCCTCTGGTGTCAAGTCAAAACGTGCACCAAAACCCAAAAATCAAAGCTTCTTAAGCCTTACTCCAAGTAGAAAAGTATAGTTTTTGATTAAGTAGCTCTTAAACTTCTAAAAACCTAATAATAATGTTTAAATCATATCAAAGCTCAAAACTCTTATGTCATAAGATTAACCTACGCTTAGATATGTAGAAAATTCAAAAAATTGCGAAGCATTGAGAATGTAGTCTCGAAAACAAAGAGAGATAAGAGTTAAATAACAACTTAGAAACATAGAAACAAATGTGTAGAGAAATAAACTTTAAAGTCATATAAAAAGCCATAAAACTTAGAATCAAACTTAGAAATGTCCATACGTCTCGCGGTGTCTGGTGTGCCCTCGGCAACCCGTGAAAATTTGGAGGAGCAGTTTTCGATCACGCCTGGTTGTACTCATAACCGCATCAGGTCTGCAAGGTGAGCAGCAGCCTCTGGTCAATGGACTTCGTTGTTACAGCATGGTTCGTCTTCTTGGGAGAAGCGAGTTTTCGTGAGTCTACCCATGGGGCCAACCCTTGCTCTCGTGAGTAGGATGGTACCATCAGAGTGGGTACATTTGCCATTACCTTCGAATGTTCATCCCCAGAGGAAGGTTCTTGTGTAACTCTTCGTGGGGGGGGAATCGGTTCCTGTGGGATCCCTCGATTGGTCGTGGTTTGTCCAGAAACTTAGAAACAAACTTAGACATAGAGAAATAAAGAGAATCAATCTTAGAGGGATAGAAAAAACTTAGAGACTTAGAGGAACAAAGAACATTAATCTTAAAGACTTAGAGGAACAAAAAAAATTAATCTTAGAGACTTAGAAATAAACTTCAACATAATATTTAATAATAAGTATATTAAGTACTCGTCAGATAGCTGGCAACTGCCAGCAGAAGATAGGTGCACGAAATGTTGTCTACACTCTTCTTAAGTCTGATAAACTTTGAAAGGAAACAAAAGATTGGTTGGACCTAAGGATCAATAGACTTTTTGCTCATATACCCCTATGAGGATGAGTGGCTTTCATGATCACAGAAACCATCACAATGTGCAATGTCAGGCAGGGGGGCTACTGTCAGATTTGGAAAATGCATAAAGATGGCCTCATATAGTTGCTACATCCAAATCACAGTGTGTCTGTCAAAGAAGAAACTATTGTCAAAGGAAAAATATGTGTCGATTATCCCTTCTCCGACAGTGGAGTCCCATCTTGCAACCCATGGTCATTTGGTGAAGTGGGAAATATGATTGTGGTGCAACCATGACCTCAAAGGCTCTTGAGAAGTATTTGATAGTAAGAGGGGCTTGGAAGCATGGACGGACGCGACAAGATGATGATGAAGCTGTAGTAGGTGGAACATCTATAATGGAAGTGGATTGGTTGTGGATTCAAGCTAAGAGGATTAAGAAGAGATTGGGGATGCCATGTTGATGAACATGAAGCACAAAGAGGCAAGCGGAAATGAAAGTGAGCTCAAAGGCTGAAGGCTGTAGAGCAACAAATGGAGAAGACATAGTGTAGAGGTCCATGCATCCAAACTAATCCCTTTAGCTTGCATTGTGCAATGGATTGTCTTGAAATGAGTGCTGCAATTCAATTGAACATAAGTGCAGTCTAGGAGTTTGTGATCCTCAAGTTGAGTCTATAATCCCCCGTAATTAATCCACCTAATATGCCATTCTGCTGTCGTGGATGTTGAACAGTTTGAAGTGGCTGCATTGACGACTGAGGTGCAATCACCAAGTAAGTCTATGGTTTTACTTGGCTTGCATTGAGGAGTTTTAGGATAACCTGTCCCTAGAGGTCATCCAATTAAACTGCTAGGTTTTCACTTCAATACCTTGTATGGGTCATTCCATCTAAGCTTCAAATTGGTTTCAAAAGGACCAAGCTTGGCATTATATGACAAGAGAAGCATCCCTTTTCCAAGGTGCTTAGGCAGAATGTGCTTGTCATGCCAAGCTTTCCTAGAGTATGGAATCACTTGTTGAGACCAAGCTACTTAGAGCCATATCTCATCTAGCACAGCAAGCCGATGTAACCATTTCTAAATAGCCTTTGGTCGAGGTGATGGCCGACAGCAACTCATAAGCGTGGTACCAAAAATTCCAATGGCACCACTACTTCTAGCCCGAAAGGTCATGTTGAAAGGAGTTGGATTAGTTGTTACCTTCTATGCTATCCAATAGGCTCATAGTATTGCATGTGGCTTGAAACTGGCTTGGTGTCCAAATCATGACTACGGGTACTTTTGTTGTGCTAGTTATGATCCGTTTCATTGTCTTGTTGAAGGACTTGACTTAGCCATTACACCAAGGATAGGAAATCGTTGCAACTCGATGCATCACCATGAATTCCTTGGTCAAAGATTCAAAATTTTCATTCATAAAATGTGATCCTTGGTCACTAAAAAGTTTAATTGGGAAGCCATAATGACATATGAAATTTTTAAATAAGAACTTGGCTGTACTACGAGCAAGTTGTCATGCAGAGCCTTGGCTTCAACCCACTTGGTGGTATAATTTGTAGCTACTAAAATAAACTAATTTTGAGAATACTGTGCTATTTTGAAGGGACCCATAAAATCCAATCCCCATCTCTGTAAAGCTTCTCATGTTTCACTTGGAGGCATATGATCCTATGGAAGAATCTGGCCTACTCGTTGGCAGATGTCACACTTAGCACACCAAGCATGGGCATCCTTAAATAGAGTTTCCCACCATAGCTGGGATTTCATCATACTCTATGTAGAGAATCCAATGGCAAACAATTGTGCATTTTGGAGCTTGGTGTAGCAACTCCATAGTCTATTTATGAGTTAGGAAAACCTGACCAAAAATATTCTCCTATGTGGGACTTTCTTGTATAGGAAAAATCTTTAAATCGAATTCTTGTAATGGATGCAACGATCTGACCACGCATCCTTAGATGACTGTTTTGTTGATCAAATACAATAATGCTTGGTGGTCTACATAAAAAGTGATTTGATTCCAAGAAAATAGCGTTGGAAGTTTTGTACACTATAGACCATACCAAAGGCTTCTCCTTTGGTAGTACTGTAGCTACACTCAATCAATGTCATCAACCTGCTTGCATAGTAGACCAGTTAATCTAGTATGCCCTCTAGTTGAGCCAGGATAATCCCACCAGCATTAGTCAGATGACTCAACATGAGCATAAAATATGATATGCCACCTTGCTTGTCGTAGAGTATGTGTCTTAGCGGCCTGTTTCTTGAGTTCATGAAATGCCTTAGCCAACTCCTTAGAACACGGGAACTTGGTATCTTTCTTGGTCAGCTCATACAAAGGACCTGCAATCTTTGCAAATCTTTGATAAATCATCTATAAAATCTTATAAAACCCACAAAGGACCTTGATTTTACTTGGCTTGGTGCAAAGCCTTCTTTAGAAATCACATGATCGAGTACTCAGGAAACTTGGACACATAAGACACTCTTTGCCAAGTTTAAGGATATACCTTTTTTCCAGCAACTATCAAAGTGCCCAAGTATTCAAGATGTGTAGATGCTATAGCATACACAACACAGAAATCATCCAAGTAGATGGTAATGAACTCAGTCATGTAATCTCTGAAAGTGTCTACTTGAATATTTGGAAAGGTGATGGTGCATTTTGCAACCCAAATGGCATGATCTTGGTGGCATATACACGACACTCTATAATAAATGCAGTCTTTGAGTAATCCTTGGGGCAATTGATATTTGGTTATAGCCACACTGTAGCCATCCATAAACTAGTGCATCTCGTGACCGGCAACCCGATCCAAGGTTCCATCTATAAATGGGATTGGGAATGGATCAGGCACTGTTTGGGCATTCAACTTTCTATAGCTGACAGAAACTTGGAGTTTAAGAGGAAGTCGATAGAGCAAGTAAGAAAAAGAGAGCGAGCCCAAAAAAGCGACCGATAATTTGTTGAAGCAATAGAAAAATCAAGCAAGAAAATAAAGAATCTAAGAAATAATTTCTTGAAGTAGAAAGTATTCAAAAGGGGGGTTATGTGTCACATTTCTTGAAATTGAGTGGTCCAAAGTTAAGGACTATTTTAACGTGACTCCATTTGGGTTTGGCAGTTACCCTGGGGGTCACTCATAAACATGTAACATAGTTGCTCCCTATCATGGGAAACCTTGCTTTAAATTTAGTGCGCCAAATTGGCCAGAATTTCATATTCTGATGCACACAATTTTTTTAGATGGTCCAAAAAGGCATGATATTCATCTAAATCATGCCTTGTTATTTGATTTGATATGTACCATTATGCCATTTGGATTTGATAATTAAAATATGAAAGGATGTTAAAATTTCATCTTTTGGGCCAAAAAATAAAAAGTTGACAATTGGCAAAGGTATAGGGATGTGAAAATGTCATCTTTTAGCCCAAAATAGGGAATGCGTTCCTTGTTTTGACCCAAAAGATGACATTTTCACATCCCTGTATATTTTGATTTACAAGTCCAAACGGGTTTATCTTACATATCAAATCAAATGGCAAGGCATGATTTAGATGTACCATCTAGTAAAATTTCTTGCACCAAAATATGAATTTATGGTCAATTTGTTGCATTGGTTGGATTAGTGGGATGTAAGAGTGTATCATTGGGGAGGGATGTTTTTGCAGTAAGAAACTTCGGGTTTCGTTCCAAGATTGAACAGAGTTAAAAATGCTGAGCATTTACATATGCATGGAATCTAGACTAATCCATTCAAGGAGTTCTTGGAAACAGCCACTTGTGTGGAAGGTTGCATTACTATGGTGGAAAGGAGAACTTAACTGCAGTAGGGTTTGTCTTTGATACAAATGATGACTTGGAATGAAACATACAAACTATCTTATGGGTGTTATGAAATTAGTGTTAGTGGCTTTAAAGTTATATGCATATCCAGCATTGAGGAAACATATGGACTTTTGAATAAACTATATTATTTTGCTACTCAAATAGGGGATTTATAAATCTTTTATTGTTTTGTATCACTCACTTTTTTTGGCTCGCTCGCTTTTTGGTAATCCTCGGAGTTTACCATTTTTCTTGGGTACCACCATGATAGGGAATAGCCAGACATTTCTATCAATAGCATAAATGAAACTTGCTTGACTCAGCTTGTCAGCCTCCGCCTTAACTTGGCATAATTCAAATTCATGTGGTACTATTGTTGCCTAATCGGCTTGGCATTTGGGGTGAGAGGAATCTAGTGCTGACATAATTCGGTGGTACTCCCCCTATTTCTATGTAACTTCAGGCAAGGACATCCTTATATTGTAGAAATAAATCCCTAATTGCTTGGAGTTGATTGCCAAGTAAATATGCACTGACAACAACTGTGCATGGATCTTCCTTAGTTTTCAGATTAAGCTCTTGTGTTGGTTTTGGGATTGATTTCTTGGAACCCAACCGAGCGATTATCATTTGTGGATCGACTAACTCTCGTTCCCTAATCACATCATCTATAAAGTTGTTGGGATAGGAACATTGTTGCCTCGGCCAACTTCTTGGCCTTCGGCTCTTCTTTTGAGATCAGTGCAACCTGGAACATAACAATATCACCAATAGGCAAGATTTGCAATTCCATCAGCCATGACTCTACATCCTACGGGAGCTGTCTTTGACCTCCAAGTCCATTAGTCGATAATTTCTCGGGACCTTGCTTGGATTAGTGGGAATTCAACCTTTAGTCTCACTTATTTTGATGTTCATCACATCAAATCCCCAATCATGCATGACTTTGGCACTTTTGAGCCATGTTTGACCCAACAAAATAGGATAGGCATTCTCTTCAATACAAATAACCAATAGGCTGATTGTTCCACCAATAGCAATAGCAACACCTTGAAGCATATCTGTGAGTTTTGACTGGGTGTTGATCTATGTAGATCTGAAATGGAGAAGGCTTTAAGTGCTTGAACTTAGTTGTTTAGTGATGGCTTCAAAAATAATATTACCTAACCTACCACCATCAATGATTACGCTTGAAACATTTTGCTTTTGAATCTTCATTGTAATGATAGGTACTTCATCATCCACCCCCATGGTATTAATGATCGGGATGGTTACTAGGGAATCAATGTCCTTAGTCAATTTTTATTCCACTTGGAGCTATTGTAAGAGAAACTCCCTGCAATACGGAGCAATCTTCAGTAGCTCTAAGATTGTTAAACTGACTCTCATATTATTGAAGATTTCCCACACCTTAACCATTGCTAGTAAATACTAAGCTATGCTTGTTTCATCTTGCAATTCACTGGTAGAAGCTTCAATTGGCTCAGTCAAATTTGGGGTCTTACTGGGCACGGCTGGCCAATCAATAGCAGGTGCTTTCCCTTTGAGTTCCTTGGCCAACGTGGACTCCAACAACTTTTGAGATCTCCATCCAAGGTCTCCCGCTAATGAAGGATCCTCTTTTGGACTTCTGACGGGACCTTTAGACCAAGAATGTTTTAACATCATTAATAAATCAATATCTTAGAGAAATACTTCAACAACAAAGTTTCATGAAAACTTTAGAAAATACTCACTTGTCAAACTCATTCTCCATTTCATCTAGTGAGAGCTCCTTGCCAGTAACATGGGATAAAATAGAAGCTATCACCTTCTCATCATCACCAATCCCTTGCATTGACTTCCAATGAGATATTTTCATATCATCTGGAACCAACTTCAGAGATACATTAACCTTCCCTTTGTAGGACACATTTGGGTCACATTAGTACGTATCAGGTCTATGACCTCGATGAATATGTCTTGACATCCAGGGTCTACATCTTATCATATGATATTGTCTTTCAGCATTTTAAGATGCTCCTGCCATAGTGGGCACTTGGCCTTGGTATGATTTTTGGCACAGAAGAAACATCTAATTGACCCTTTTCTTTTGTTATTATTGTTCTTCCCTTTGTGCTTGCCTTGCTCGGGGATCTTGGTGTCTTCCCATCTTTAGACCCTCTTTAGACTTGGTATCAATCAACACCAGGTTAACAGTTGTAGTCTGCCTCCTGGCATACCAGCCCTTAGAATCATCATGACCATACTTGGTATATGCCTTGTCGTACTTTGTTCTGCATTCATCTTCAGTATGCCCCTTCTTGGAGCAATTGTTGCATCTTTATCATTCGAGTTGAGTTTCTCTCGACAACCCATTTCCTTCAAGGCCTTCTTAAGGGTTCAACTTTTCTTGCTTTGGTGATGTTTATCTCATCATCACTTGTACTTTTGTCTTCTTAACCTTGGACTTTGGCTGCACCACTCTTTTCTCTAGCTATACTGCTTGATTCAATAGGTCTTCATATGTCTTAATCGGATTGGCTATTTCTAGTGACTGTATGTTGACCTAAGTACAACTCATTAAAGACAAGCAGGTACTGATTTATCATTTGGGGGTGTGCTAAGCTGGTTAATGAGAGCCCATGTCCTCAGAACAAATTCTTAGATTGACTTGCCCTACATTTTGTTTAGCTTGCTCAACTTGATGCGAATATCTTCCTCGTTGATTTTTGTAAGGCCTAAGTAATGTGCTCTCAATCTCTAAAATAGACAATTAGAAATTGATTGTATCATCTTTGAGGTTTTGTCACTAAGATGTAGGGGAAGTAATTCATATACTCCTCCTTAGTATTGACCCCATTGATGTGGCAAACCTACATAAAAGGACTATAGGGGTCTTTGTCGTCAGCTCCTTTGAAGTCTTGAAATTTAATTAGAGTAGTTGTCTTCAACTTGGTAGCTATTGGTTCAGGCTTGCGAAGGTCACTTATATTGATAGAAAAGGCATCGTATGCCTGGTGACGCTTAGAGAAGTCTATCGCTTGGTTGCTCATGGGTTAACTAGGTTAGGTACAAATCCTTAGAACAATGTTCTTTGAAATTGTATAGGCAACGATAAACAAAATTACTACAAAATAGCCACAAAAGTGGCTTTTTTCTATAAGCTTAGTGTTAATTTATAAGTTTCATACAGTTAAAATTATTTTATTTTTTTTTGGGTAGAGCAGTTAAGAGTATTAAAGTCAGAATGTTCTATTCAAGTGCCTTTTTAAAGATTTCAAAGTGAAGTATATAATCTTATTATCATTTATAAATTTATTAAAGTTGTCAAGGAAAAAATTCAAGACACAATAGCTATGAGCAATGTCTCATTTGCAAGTTAACTTAAATCTATTTTACATCAAGCATATTTACAATAGTAAATAGTCTAAATGCAACTTCTAACCACAATATCTACTTGCAATTACATCAAGAATAAAAACAATGAAACATCTGAATTCAACTTCTAAGATATCTTTCATGGTCTCTAGCCAAGTCTCTAGCCAATAAAGTTAATTGTTGATGTGTGTGCAATAGTCCTTTCAACAAAAGAAGGTGAGTGAATTCAATATACAAGACATACAATGTAAGGTTTATATACATCATCATTTAATGATTAAACCCATTGTCAATTATTTTTGCAACAACTTCCTAACACATTTATAAAAGGGGAAATATTTGTATAGTTATGCTATTGTAGAACTTTTCTAATGCACACAAGATAATGCATATGGACCTATTTGGATTATGCAAAAACTTTGAGTTCTTATTTCTTGTACGTGATTTTTTAAATTAAGGATTCATTCCTAAACCTTAGAACATATACAACTTTTGATAAACTTACCTCGATAAGAGCAATTAGTGCTGCCAAAGATGATGATACACTACACCTCCAACTAGTAGAAGGGGTGGATGGCAACACCATGCAACATGAAAAAATTAGTGGATTCATGCATTAATTAAGGACCACATGGATCTACATAAGCCTATCTTATCATTTAATCTATTAAACATGGACATAAGAGGCAGGCTTTGAGTGGGGAGGAGGTGGAAAGACAAGAGGCAGCTTTGGGAGGAAGAAGTAGATAAAAGGCCAATGGAATGGAGGAGATGGAAGTTTGGAAGGAAGGAGGAGATGGAAGGTTAAAGGAATGAAAGGAGGAGATGGAAAGTCTTAGAGCCATGGGTTAAGACTTAGCCAAAATTTGTATGCAAGGTGAATTGATTAGCAATTTAAGAATCGATCAATGCATGTGCCAAAAGGAGCTTTTCTCTATCTCTAAATAAATAAATATATATATATATATATAGATAGACACAGAGAGAGAGAGAGAGCTTTTCATATATATATATATATATATCTTGTGTGTGTTTGGGGGGGGCACTTGTTGAGGATGGTGTAAATTGCACCATCTACTTAGGGCATAGGGGCAAACCATAACCCTAACCCTAACCCTAAGGGGTTCACATGTATATCTTCATGTTCATGTTCATGTTCAATACACTTAGTGTACAAGTACCTATATCATGTGCACTCCTCTTTTTCACCCTCTCTCACTTCAGATATCATGATATCAGAGCCGATGGTGCTCCCACCCCCTTCATGAGTTTCAAGCCCTCCTTGCGTGAGGCATCTTCCATTGAGAGAGATTTCCATAAGAGAGAGTGAAAGCCCTTGTTTGAATCAAGGTGGCAAGCCCTCCCCTTGAGGCGTTTCCATTCTATCTTAGCTTTTCACACCGATATCATCCTCATCTTCGATTTGAGATGAAAAGCTCCCGATTCCGTTAGACTTCAGTCTGAAGTTCTCTTGAGTTTGAAGACTTTGAGTTATGTTCTTGAGCTTTGTAACGTCTCGGTTGTAAGGTCTTTTGTCCATTGTGAGAGTTTAGCATTGGAGAGAGTAAGGTTCAGAGGCTTATGGTGTGAGAGTTCAATCGAGCCTAATAACGAAGCCTACAGCAGTTCCTCCACTGCAAACTGTAGCAGGGTCCCCGACAAGCCCAAGGGACTTATCTACTCAGCCGTCATCAGCCGTAGATTTCCATGGACTCCAAAGCTCCAAAACTATGCGGCCTTCAACAGCTTCATCTACATACGACGAGCAAGCTCAAGACGACCTTCGACAATGGTTCTGTGTCGCTCAAGTTCGAGCTCGTCCACACAAACAAGTAGCCATAGATTTACACTCTCCCAACAAGCTCCACCGGCTGCTAGACCACCGGCTACATCCAACCGTCAACTCCATTAGCTGCAAAGTTCTCGATTAGAGTCTCCGACGAGAAGCTCTACCTCACAGCGTGCATATGGGACAGCACCTCCACGCACGATGTGCATACGGGACCTCCACACTCTCTTAGAGTGAGCGCCAGCCTAAGGCCTCTATCACCCGGCCTGTTCGTCCCTTCTCCCAAAAAGGCCAGGCAGCTACCGTCAACGAGCGCACGACGGACTCGCCAGCACCACGGACTGTTACCTAGCTACAACTGATCGATTGGATCGCCTCCCAAAGCACTCTCAGCCCTTCTCAAGCGAACCAGCCCGCGCAGCAAACAAGGGACTGCAGCCAGCAAGCCGCTAGCAACATCCATCATGGGCTCCTACAACATCCCGACGGCTCACAACCGCCACTAGCCGCCGCCGCCAAAGCTTCAAAACATCAAAGGCTCCAATGTCCATGCTAGGCTCACGCTTCAGCGGCGGCTGCACGAACGCCTCAAACGACGATGCTCTCTCACGGGCGCCACACAACTTCAAGGAACAGGCAGCCTCCTTCACCGGCTCCATACGCTAGCTCTTCCACCGGCTCCCTCCTTCAACACAGCAGCTTGACGACTTCCATGCAAACAGCAGACGACGCTAGAACTCTTAAGCTCAACCCTTGACTACAGCTCCATTCATAGCAATCTCCACGACTCAAGCTCCTGCTTGTCACGACCTGCAGCCTCTAAGCCACAGCTCCTCACCACAACAGCCTTGCGTCAACGACCAAAGCCCACGGAGCTCTGGGCTCCACATGCAGACTGCGACGGCTGCAAGCACTTCTCCACAAACGACATGCTCCTCCAACGCAGACACAGATCCAAACAACGCCATAGACGCGCCATCGATCATCGTCTCCGACTCGACACCAGCCAAGGGTTAGCTTAAACTAACCGTAGGCTTAAGGGATGATGACATGTGTTTGATACGCTTTAACTTGGGTTAGCTTCAGACAACCTTGATTTGCGCTTGGTTGAGTCGGTGGAGGTAGGGTTAGCCGGATTACAAGGCCCTACGGTTAGAAGCTGGGTAAGGTTGAGTTAAGGAAATTTGCCATGTGGCAATGTAATCAGCATGCCACATGGCCAATCCACATCACCTTTGCCATGTCATCAACGCCCAATCAGCACATCCAGTCATCCTAAGCTACCCAGTCAGCATGCCAATGGCCACCTCAACAATCTGCCAGCTCTGTGGCAGTGCCACATTATTATTAGTGCCTTGTAGAGGCACACTTGCCTCTTCACAGACACACATGTGTAACAGCATGTGACCTCAGCCTACCACCTCACCATAGGCCACATCATCCATTTGGACCCCCTTCCTTGGCCCATCCTTGTGGGAGCCATAACTTTTGATCCATGGGGAATTTGGAGGTGTTCCAAGAAGCAAAAATGCTCGCAAGATCGTGCTCCACACGCTAAGCACCTCAGATTTCACATCTAATATTTCCACAGGTCACCATCATTGATTCCTCATCATCGGAACCACCTCTCGATCCATTGAAGCGCACCTAACACATAAAATCAATCCAAATAAAATTCATTTGCTGTATTTTGCACTTCAACATGTAGTCTAGTTGTAGACTAGCACCGCCATAGAGGAGATCTAACTCCACCAAGCCAAGCCAGCCATTGCCACATTATCCGATGAGTTCCCACTAGCGTCAGTCCCATCATCTGTATACACTTTCACACATCTGACACTAGCTCAGTCTCTTGGCATGTGGCACTTCAGCACCTCCATGATCACGTAGTTATCCAGCAGGTAAGTCCTCAATACAAGGCACTCACATATTCTGCTGCATGCAAAGATATATGCCACAGTGCATCCAGCTCTTCAGGTGATTTCATTCCAGCATCCATCACTAATGCTTTCACCTCTGACACATAGCATACCTTGGGCTCAGTTTCCATCAGCAGTTTAGATCAACACGTCAGTCTATAGGACATTTTAGCATCGGCACAATCATGCCGCATTGCACCACCCTTGGATCCAATTATCACCACCTCCTATCAGCAAATCATTTATCAGCACGAGGATACCTATGCATCAATGCGGTCCTGTCCCAATGCAGTGGACATCATCAGGTTCATCCATAGCGCAACCTAGGGAGGCTCAGTGTTTCACCATGCACTTATGGCTATAGTATACAGTCCTTACTTGATGCAAATCAATGGTTGGATCCACGACTGTAGATCAGTCCCTACATTAGCATTCGGCACAGCATATGCCTCAGGGACATCTTATGATTTTTCAGTTATATTTTAGGCTTCTAGGCCTTTATACTATCAGCTCCTTCTTGATGAGCCTATGACAGATGCTACATCCCATGCCAATGGATGTTTAGCTATGAACACATCAGACAACATTCAGCACATGAGAGTTGGGCATACAGGTTTGACAGGCTGCCATAGCTTGTCATTTGTATGGGCCACTTCATCAGCAAAGCAGTATATCATACATGCACCTTCGGCCCCAGATTCTCAACCTCTAGATCAATCTGCCCACACAGATTATGCGATCTTCTTCGACCCTGCATCATATGATAGAGATTTCTCTACTGCAGCATACCTCACACATTGATGTCAGTTCTTTTGGGTTGGTGACACCCTCGTATGTCACAACCTGCGAGATTACATCGACTAGCTTCAGATCCGGATACCTCTTCTTCAGAGCAACTTCACAGTCCACGGCGACTTATGATATGTTCAGCACACAGCCATACACACAGTTATCCTCACAGTCATCTTTCAATCGACCAGTCTTTGATCCAAGTGGACCTGACTTTTTACATATTTTCTTTCTCTTCCCTTTGACCTACCTTCTAGGTTTTATTCCCAAAGGCAAAGGATGACCCACAACTTCAGAGGGGAAAATGCACATCTTATATACGACCACATAACTTATACTCATTCTACATGCTTCTGCTACGTAGTCACTGTGCTACATACGCACATACTACTCAAATTTTTTTCAGTTTTCTTTTCAGTTTTGGATGCTATCATATGCACCACACGAAATCCACAAATAGGTCTTGTACATGCACCCTCTACTTACTCAGTGTAATTTAAGAGGGGGTGTTGAAGATGGTGTAAATTGCACCATCTACATAGGACATAGGGACAAACCCTAACCCTAAGGGGTTCATGTATATCTTCATGTTCGTGTTCAATACACTTAGTGTACAGGTAGCTATATCATGTGCACTCCTCTCTCTCTCCCTCTCACTTCCGCTATCAGCACTTGCTATATGCATATGTATATATATATATATATATATATATATATGCACATATATGCACATTTATGTATCACATATGTACACACATGCTCACATGTATGTATGCTATCATATATATATATATATATATATTCCTAACCCTAAGGGATTCACATGTATATCTTCATGTTCATGTTCAATACACTTAGTGTACAGGTAGCTATATCGTGTGCACTCCTCTCTCTCTCCCTCTCACTTCTGCTATCAGCACTTGCTATATGCATATGTATATATATGTGTATATGCACATATATGCACATTTGTGTGTCACATATGTGCACACATGCTCACGTGTATGTATGCTATCATATATATATATATATATATATAAGAGAGAGAGAGAGAGAGAGAGAGAGAGAGAGAGAGAGAGAGTCCTTATCACAATGATGTCCAAAAGAACACAATGATAATATATATATATATATGAGAGAGAGAGAGAGAGAGAGAGTCCTCATCACAATGATGTCCAGAAGAACACAATGATACAAAAGACATTCTTAAAGCCTTCAAAGCCATATATAAAAAGATCCAATAGATCAACATAGAGCTCCCCTAATAAGTTGAATTGTGTTTGTTGAGTATAGAGCAAAGACCACAAATTCAAAAAGATACAATAGATCTACATAGAGCTCCCCTAATAAATTTAATTGCATTTGTTGAGTAAATGAGGTTATATGAAACTTGAATTTTTTTTTATTGACATTCTAAGATTCCACCTTAAGACCCAACGGAGCAAGTCTCTAACCCGTCGTAGACGGGTGATACAACTCGTTTAATAAATTAAAAAACCAGTAAACATAATTAAGATTCCTTTGAATGGCCTTACCCATCTATGTCCTTACAAATCATAAGTTTAGGGTATGTCCTTACAAGGCCATGTAGTTCCTTTAACTTATATATATATACCTTTGTACGACTAGAATAAGTCCAATCATACAAAACAAGTAAGTATTAAAACAAATTCATGTAATTAAAGATTCCTTTGAATGGCCCTACAAGGACCATCTAGGTCCAAGTTTAGGGTATGTCCTTACAAGGCCATGTAGGTCCTTACAAACAAATATATTCTTTTGTATAGGCCATGTAGGGTCCTCATAATGCCACGTAGGTCCTTATCTATATAGCCATGTAATTGAAGATCCCTTTAAATTGACTTATAAGGACTATATAGGCCCTTAAAGTTTAGAAGGCCATTTAGGTCCTTATAAAAGGCATGCACCATTTCACAAGGCCATGAGTGGTCCTTATAATGCTGTCTAAGTGAGGATCCCATTGAATTGCCTTATCTAAGGTCCTTAAAAAACACGAGTACTACTTTTCTAATTTGTAAGTAATATCTTTTTTGCAGAGTGTGTCCTTGTGGTGTGTTGTGAAGCCCCATAAGCTGGGCCTTATCACGATACAGCTATTACCAAATCTAGATTTGGCACATGCCCTTTCCCCTTTATACGTGATATTAGCATTGCTGAAACTTCCTGACTATGGTTATTACTGACTACAAATTCACGCACTCGCTTGTTTACCTCTATCAAAGCAATTGCAGGCTTCTTGTTGGCTCCTGCATGTTTCCTCAGATCCTCTATTCTATATGCATCATCCCACCTGCCAGCATTTGCATAGATGTTTTCCATGAGCATATATGAAGACGCAGATTCTGGTTTCTTCTTGACAAGCTGCTGAAAGCATTTCGATCCTAGTTTTGTTTCCCCATAAGTTTTGCAGGCAGTAAGCAAAGCTGCCCACGTCTCTTCACAGGGAGAACACCGCATAGTTTCAAGAAATGTATCAGCCTCATACAAATGCCCTGATCGCCCAAGAAGATCAACCATGCATGCATAGTGATCTTTTGTTGGTGCAATGTTGTAATCTTGTCTCATCACTCTGAAATACTCCTGGCCTTCGAATACCAGGTTTGTATGGCTGCATGCAGTAAGAAGACAGGTGAATGTAATAACATCTGGTTTTACACCCTGCTCTTTCATGTCCTCAAAACATCGAACAGCCATGTTACCCTTGTGGTTCACACCATATCCTTTTATCAATGCACTCCATGATGCAACATCTCGAATTGGCAGCATGTTGAAAACCTCTAATGCCTCCGAAATTGAGCCACACTTGGCATACATGTCTACCAAAGCGCTGCCAACAATAAGATCTCCTCCAAATCCCTTTTGTGCAAGTTGCATGTGTATTTCTCGTGCCGTGCCTAGAGCTCCTAGGCTGCCACAGGCTTTCAAGACACAAACAAATGTAACAGCATTAGGAGAGACACCATCACGTTGCATCCGTTCAAAACATTTCAGTGCTTCCTGACCAGGTCCATGGTCAGCATAACCAGCAATTAGTGCAGCCCATGACACAACATCTCTAACCGGCAGCTTGTCAAAGACTTCCTGTGCCTCTGAGAGTGATCCACATTTGGCATACATATCAACCAAAGCATTGCCAACAAGAAGACACCTTCCAAATCCCTTGTTTATAATCTCCATGTGTATTTCTCGACCCTTGCCTATGACTCCAATGCTGCTACAAGCTTTCAAGAGGCAGATGAAGGTGATAGCATCAGGACACATGCCATTCATTTGCATCTCTTCATAACATTTCAGCGCTTGCTGATAAGATCCATGATCAACATACCCTGAAATCAGTGCATTCCACGACACAACATCTGGAACTGCCAGTTTATTCCAGACTCCATGTGCCTCAGAAAGTGAAGCACATTTTGCATACATGTCAATCAAACTGTTGGCCACAGAAATATGTGTTCCAAATCCCCCTTCTGCAATCTCTGCGTGTATTTCTCGTCCTTTGCATAAGGCTCCTATGCTGCCACAAGCTTTCAAGGTGCAAACATATGTGAGGGCGTCTGGAGACACACCAACGAGTTGCATCTGTTTAAAGCATTTCAGAGCTTCCTGACCAGATCCATTTTCAGTGTATCCTGCAATTAGTGTGTTCCAGGACACAACGTTTCTAGCTGGCAGCTTGTCAAAGGCATCCTGTGCCTCTGAAACTGACCCACATTTTCCATACATATCAACCAAAGAGTTACCAACAGTAAGAGCTCTTCCAAGTCCATTGAGTTCAATCTCAGCGTGTATTTCTCGACCCTTGCCTATGGCTCCTATGCTGCCACAAGCTTTCAAGGTACAAACAAAAGTGATAGCATTTGGAGAGACACCATCCAAATGCATCTGTTCAAAACACTTTAGTGCTTGCTGACCGGCTCCATGTTCAACATATCCTGTAATTAGTGCATTCCAGGACACAATGTCTTGAACTGGCAGCTTGCCAAAGACTTCCTGCGCCTCCGAAAGTGAGTCACATTTTGCGTACATGTCAATCAAGCTGTTGCCGATGAAGAGATCGCATTCAAATCCCTTTTTAAAGATCTCTGAGTGTATTTCTCGGCCCTTGCCTATGGCTCCCAGACTACCACAAGCTTTCAGGACACAAACGGATGTGACCACATCTGGAGACATGCCATCCAGTTGCATCTGTTCAAAATATTTCAGCGCTTCCTGACCAGGTCCATGTTCAGCATATCCGGCAATTAGTGCATTCCATGAGACAGCATCTCGAACTGCCAACTTGTCAAAGACTTCCTGTGCCTCTGACATTGAGCCACATTTCGCGTACATGTTGATCAAAGTGTTGCCAACAAAAAGATCTCTCCCAAATCCCCTTCGTGTGATCTCAGCATGTATATCTCGCCCCTTATCTATGCTGTCTATGCTGCCACATGCCTTCAAGACACAAACAAATGTCACAGCATTTGGAGAAACACCATCTAATTGCATCAGCTCAAAATATTTCAGCGCTTCTTGGGCAGCTCCGTGTTCAGCATATCCTGCAATCAGTGCGGTCCATGACACCACATTATGAACTGGCACCCTGTCAAAGGCTTCCTGTGCCTCTGGAAGAGAGCCACACTTGGAATACATGTTGACCAAAGCACTGCCAACAAATATATCTCTTCCAAATCCCTTTTCTGTGATCTCAGCTTGTATGTATCGGCCTCTTTCCAGGTCTTTAAGCCTTGCACAAGCTTTTAGAAGGGCCATAAATGTATAGCTGCTAGGATGAACACCATCCTCCTGCATTTTCTTGTACAGGTTGAGAGCATGCTGTGTTTGCCCACATTGGATATACCCTATTATAAGAGAAGTCCATGAACGCTCATTCGGGTGAACCAACCTGGTAAAATTCACCTGGGCATCTGACACACTTCCACAATCCACAAACAGTGGCACAATGTAGTTCCCACAAGTTGTATGACCTTCCAGCCCATTATTGCAAATGTGTGCATGCACCTGCTTGGCATACCCTAGGCTCTTTTCTTTCCTGCACTTTTGCAAGATGCAGTATAACTTCTCAACTAAAGGCACCTCAGCCATGCGGTTCAAAATATTCAATGTCTCTTCTAAGCTTAGCATCTCCCAACCACTTCCCTCTGGTGCTGATTGTGCATTCATTTCTTCTACTTGAGGCCTAAAATTTGCCTTCCACGTGTGCTCCAACTGAGCTGACTCCTTGGCCAAGCTCAGGTCTACGACGTTTGAAAATTCTTCTATTGCATGCCAACCACATGCTTTGTCCCCATTATTGCCCTGGCTTCCCCCAATCTGAGCCTCCTTTTTCTCAAGAATGTCTTTAATCCAATCTGGGTTGTGCCTGTCTGCACAGCGATTCCTTAGGATTTTCATGATTGGCATGTAGAACCTTTTTGCACACTCAAAATTTAAATTCTGGATCCGTCATGTCTATGTCTTTTCGGTTATCGCACCATGGTCCATAGTCTTCCATCGTAACCTTAAAGGAACAAAATCCCCCTGTTGAAGAACGTAGTTCAAAACAGGGACAACGCTCAGCACTAGCAAACTTCCAGAGGTAGTTCCAAAAGAACTCCAATGCGCTAGAAAAAACACACGACGAACAATTCTGGGCTTTGATTCCCTTTTTGCAGCCGGACGTAGCACCACAGACGAGATCTGTGCCCGCCAACATGACGATGAAGAGGTGAGAGAGAGCCTCACCGGGGTGATGATGATGAAAGGAGGTAGCGAGTGCAACATGGCTTTGCTTGAAATCATGTGAAGTTAGGCCGACTTTTCACACCTTGGATGATAAGAGGAGCCGGGTGGTCGCCTGGCCAAGGATGAACTTCAGGTGTGTTGGTTCACACCAACAGACGGTCATCAGGCTGCTAATTTATGTTACCAACGGAGGAGATGGAATGTAGCAATTGGAGGAGTTGGCCATGCAGTGGGCGGAAGCAATAGGTGCACGAAGGTGGCATAAGACACAATTGCTTCACAAAGGTTACAACAATTCTTCTATCCAAGCTTCATTGTCTTCACTTGTATTGCTGATTCCATCAAATTATGAAAGTTTTGCTTTCTCCTAGCCACCTGTAGAGTGCCTCAATTCCCAAAATGGCACCGAGGCATTTTGACCTCCTTTTCCTCAAGGAAACCCACAATTGTAAAGTGAATCTCTTATAGCTAGATGCCAATATATTGTGGTTTGCACATTTATGTGCTCCTTCTCCAATTTCTAGATACAAGATAATTATCAAGTCTATGTTTTTTTTTTCACTCTCATTAAATATGTTTCCCCACTCTAGGAAAAACTTAGTTGGTGGGAAGTTGAGTGAAGAAAGTATGTCTTAATTTTTAATAAATAATTATTCTCAATGAAGAGTATATCTTGAAAACATGTTTAATCCATTGATTAGTTGTGGGGAGATTGCTAAACATTTTGCTTTTATGGTTTGCCTTACCATTTTACTTTTATGTTCTTCCAAGCTAGCTTTTCATTATTCTAAAATAATCTCATTAGGTTCTAGTCAAAGTGTGGTGTTTATCCCTGCCTTACAAGTCAAATTTTGTTACCAACCGTACCACTACAATTATTACAATTGGCTCCAAAGACATAATAAAACTTCTTACGCTAAAACCCCGAAAGATCTAGGGCCTTGTTGAGGGTATGTGGTCCATTGTCAAGAGAACAAAATGAAATGCATGGAATGGACACACTAGGAAGGACAATGTCAATTGCTTCTCTTGTTGATGAAGCTCTAAGGTAAGTGGTTTTATTTTCACTTTACCATAGCTACAAAGACTTTTATATCATAAAGCATGCATACAAGCTATTAGGAAAGTGGGACTTGTTATTTTAGCTCATAAGAGGTTAAGATGAATAGGAATAATATCTTCTAGCAATTGAAAGCATTGTCTATCTCTTGGTTTGGGTTCATAGTTCTATGAGAGGAGCTCGAGGTAATTTATAAGGAATGGAAGTGTAAGATCATACTTGGGAAGCCCATTTGGGACAAAGTGGAAATCAGATAATTGGAGATTGAATGGATGGATCATCTTGAGAAGACTTGTGCTATAGGTCCTCAAATAGGTACTAGGGTTTGGAGGGGACAGGCCAGGAGTCTGACCTAGGTCTACATCAACCCGAGGACTCCATAGCTCAATTGAGGATATAGGGGGATTCCCTTCTAGCTTTACTATGGCTCACTGAGCTTGGTCACAGCATTGAGGGAAGCTGTGCCATGCTGCGGAACATTAAGCTTCATATGACCATCATCACCATGGTATCTCTGGGCCGTCGTTCACAGAAGATGCTCAAACGTAATGCATGAACCTAATGCATGAGACCAAGCACAAATTGAAGGGTGGCACACTCGACACGGTAGAGTAAATGAGAGCATTGTACAACAAAAGTAGAAGTAAACGGTCATGGTGACATTTTTTACATCGCGCTATTGACAGTGGTGTGTATCATCTCTTGTAACTCTTGCTCTACGTTAATATCGATGCCTCTCGGTGATCCCATAAGCCTTCTTCCTGCACTTTTGTCTGTCATTCTTTGTCGCTTCGTTACCTCATTGTGAGTACTCAAGAATATGCATTCAGCATTTTGAAAAAGATGCTTATGGTGGCACCTATCCTACAACCCCCTAATTGGTCTCTTTCTTTTGAAGTATTTGTGGATGCTTTAGATTCATCAGTTGGTGCAGTCCTAATGCAACAGAAAACACTAAAATGGTTTAGACCTGTCTACTATACAAGCAAGATCTTAACCAAACATGAGAGAATGCGACGGGACATGCTCACGGAACCTACAAATCCTTGAAAAACACAACAACATTCTTCCAAAATACGCACAAACTCTCAAAACTCACAAACAAAAGAGACAGAACAAGCGTGCTGGGTACAATCTCCCCCCATAGGAGTGGTGCTCTCCTTCCACCTCCCATGTATTTATGTATATTTCTCAAAAAGCTTTCGAGCAAAAATCATACAAAAGCCTCTATGCTTTCCTCCATGCACCCTTTTACAAAAAGCCCATCCACCTTCTAGAATAGCTGGCTTTTTCTAAAAATAAAGCTTTTTCTAACTTTAGTTTATACACTTAGCCAAGCCACTAATATTCCAAAATTCAAATATGTACATAATCTTTTGTAATATAAAAAATTAGGCATAAGTCTTATTCATCCCCACATCACTAGAGTTGGCCTACGCGTCCAAAATATGGCAAATCATGCTTGCCAGATGCCATCACCCGATCAATTACTCTTCCCTAGATTCACACAATCAATAGTAATGAAATATTTCAACCATAAGGTCACGGATGTTATCCCTCATGGGCTGCACTTTCATTACATGGCTACTACTCAGACTCTTAAACTCTTGTAAAAGCTTGTTGTAGTAGATGGGTAACTCGGCCATGGTAGGCTTAGATAGCTCTACCGAACTTGTGTGAGAATCAACCTACACTCAACTTTGAAGATATTGTGCTACCGCTTAGCACACTCTTCCACAAAATGGTTGAAGTGAGGAAATAAAGGAAGAATATGAGTCCAACTTACCCAAATAAATGGGAAAGACAATACCAAAAACAATAGTACATGCTAGAAGGAGGTACACTACACTATAACACGATGCAAGGAGATGTAACTTTTCATATACCATAATCAAGATTTGCAAGAGAAAGAGGCATGAAAATTTGAAAGCTCAAATGAGAGGTGAAATTTTAGCCATCGATACACCTTAACAAATTGGATATGCAAGTTTCCCCTAGAACAAGTGCAATGTAGCCTAAAGCATTATAGAAACCAAACAGGCCAAAGGGCATGCTAATTTGTTTATAATGGTGTGGATTATGATATACCCATTTCTCCCAAAGCAAGTGCAATGTAGCCTAAAGCATTATAGAAAACAAATAGGCCAAAGGGCAAGCTAACGTGTTTGATGGTGTGGATTATGAAATGCAATGACCTTTGACAATGCTTATGGACCTTATAGCAAGGAAGATTATGGAAAAAGAAAAAAAAAGATATTTTACTAAGTGATGCATGCAAAGTAAGGCATGAGCCTTGGTTCCAAATATGGGCTCATGCTCTTTGGTTTGTAAGATTTTCTAAAAATAATTTTCAGTTTAATCATAAAGATTTATGTACTCATGCTCTATTTTCTTCATGGTGGGACAGGAGAAAAGACGTCTTGACTTATTCATTAGTGCCTACAATCTTGAACACCAAATATTGAATGCTGACATTTCAAGACATAAACACCATTGTTTTATCTCATGTGAACATGCCAAGTTGTCTAACTTCTTGCAGAGGAGAACATCAACAGCTGGTCTTTCCTCTCAAACTCCCTCTTCTGCTCCTAGCCCTTCCTCATAGTCTTCTAATGGCCCCCTCCGATTTGGTTGGCTCCTTAGCCTAGGTTCCTTCTACTGCTGACTGCTATTGCAGTTACACAAATCCCCCTTACTATTGGTACCTGTTCAAAGAGCCCCTTTGCTCCCCCTTCAACCTCTCCTACTGCTACTTATACACAGTTTCCCTCAGCTACTGTTGGTCCCTCTCTGCATTCTCATGTGGTTGGCCTCTTAAACCAGTCCCCCTCTATGGATGCTGACACTTCAACTCAGTTACTTTTTTCTTCTCCTAGCTCCTGCACTCAAGTTCCCTGTATTGGCTTCTCCACTCAATTACCTTCTGCCCTCTCCTATCAGAATTAGGGACTTGCTGTGGTGTTACCTACTCAAGTACATAAATTGGATGATATGTCTATTGACCCTTCTCAGGGAGTTCATATTACTCATTAGAGTGCTTGGGACAAAACTGGAATTACGTGTTCCTAACCGGTTCCCAAATAGCGCTTGTGTTAGCCTTACACCTCCAAGGCTTAGGCTATTTAGGGCTCAAACTCCGTGAGTGCCCTCAAGCCTTAAGCCACTTGTGTTTCAAACCCCATTCATGAGGCTCAAAACCTAGAGTGGCGAGGCTTAACTTCCATGAGACACTTAACCACAACTTGCAGCCTGGAACATACCACCTATGCACGTTGCCTGGAATCTTTGGCCTTGGGGCCTTTGGGGATCAAACTCCTTGAGTTTGTGTTGTACTCCTTCCATGGCTGTTTTCGTTGAAGTAGATCATGAAACCTAATCACCTCTAATCATTGATTACCCTGCATTTGGCAATCGTACTCTGTGGATGTTCATATGCCCCCCTTCCTGTTGGCTGATCCACCCTCGGGTTAGCCATGCTGGAGGAGGTGTGTGGTGAGGACTATCTGTAGGACTACATAGCAGTCCAGCTGTCGTGGAGTGAGGCAAGTGAGGTATGAGCGATACTTCCAAAAATGCATGGCGTGCATATCCTCGTATGTGTAGATGTGATGTCCATGGAGATTGTGGACGCAGAGGTAGAGGCAGAGGTCCTGGAATTGCGTAGGACCAACGTCGGGATTGAAGACAATCTGTTGTGTCAGATTGTGTAAGCGATCATCGATGGGGCGACTGTGGGCAGGGAGATTGCGAAGGAGTAAGAGGAGCATGCGGTTGAAGTGGACCGCTGCTACAATGGCTAGATTGAGAACAATCTATACATGTCGTTGAATGACTGGAGACAGAAGCAAAATCCCTCCTGAGTCATCTCTTTGGGGAAGTTGTACAACATATTGGGGTCCTTTTACTGGAGCTGTCTGGATTCTGCCCAAGTCCATCGTCGTTCCATTGGCATATATAGGGGGTGGATTCAGCAATCGATGTGGGCACTGTGGTAGTATTGCCAAAATTTCTCTAGCTTCAAGAAGGGAAGGCGCCATCGTGGCTATAGACTGCTGGCATCTGCATCGGTCATTGGGATTGGAGCATCAGGGGCAAGGTTGTATCTTCCTCTTGTGCACTTTGGATGCGCATGTTGCCAGTCGTCGAAGAACTGGGTGATGAATTGTCTGAGGGGGCGCACCTCTAGGGTTTCATATAGATGGAGGTGGGAGCCCTCGAGTTGGCACTTCCAATGATGCATAAGCTTACTGTCTGGCAGCTCTTGAAATGACTGCAAGTCGGGGCACCATTGGACATCTTCAGGGAGGGAGGCAGGAGGAGCTGGCGGAGCACCATCATCTGCATTGGGCATGGGTTTTGGCTCCGCTATGCCTATTGGCATTGTCGCTTCAACCACCTAGACAAAATTGGCTACTTTGAGCAGCGTGTTGAAGGCCGTGTTAGGAAGGTCGACCGGAGCTATAGAGGAGATGGATGGGGAGGTCCCGTGCTACACAGTGGTGGTGTTAGAGGCATTAGAAGAATACTCGTGCAGTGTTGTTCGAGGGAGGGGAGCTTGGGTGGCATGTTGGGTCGGTTGGGCGGGATCCAGAGGAGGTGGTGGTGGAATTTCGACAGGTGGGGCAGTAGAATTAAAGAGGGCAATGGTTTCTTGGCCTTCTTCCTCGATGAATTCCTCAGGGTATGCTACATGAAATGTTTCAAAATTGCTCATCAAGGACTTAAGTGAGTCTTGGAGAGCTTGTAGCACCCTATTGAAGAGAATTATTATGTTGAGGGGGTTGTAGGTGGTGGATTGGAATGCCGCAAGGTGCCCTTGAGATTGGATTGTAGAGGCTCATCCGTAGGTCTGCATCTAATTAATGTCTACTTGCAGACTGTCAAGGGTGCAGACCCACGGCATGAGTTCCTGACTTTCATATCCAAAAGGGGTCATGTCATATATCAAATCGAACGGCAAGATCCAATTTAGATGGTTTTCATGTCCATTTTCTCCATCAACTAGAACTATATTCATCAAATAATGTTGTTGATCAATTTTTGGCATACCCTCCCAAAATCAAGACCCCCATTGCAAAGAAAGGTAAAGAACACAAATGCTTGTTCTTATGCTCATGAGACAACAAAATGCATGACATGGGAAACTAATGGGGTCTTACTTTTGATGTTTGTATGTATGTATGTATGTATGTATATGCATGTACACACACACACACATATATATATATGTATGTATGTATGTATGTATATGTTGATGCATATATGTATATATTGATGCATACAATTTTGATATATAGAGAAAATGGACATGAAAATCATCTAAATTGGCTCTTGCCATTTGATTTGATATATGACATGACCCCATTTGGATTTGTAAGTCCAAAGGTACGGAGTCCTACTTTTAGGGCCTGAATGCCTGAAATAGGCAGCGTATTAACACGCTGCTTATTTCATGCATTTAGGCCTCAAAAGTAACGCGCTGCCTATTTCATGCATTTAGGCCTCAAAAGTAGGATCCCATTGTGTTGCCAATGGGGTCCTACTTTTGAGGCTGAAATGCCTAAAATAGGCAGCACGTTAACGCGCTCCCTATTTTAGGCATTCAAACCCTAAAAGTAGCACCCCGTATCTTTGGACTTGCATATCCGAATGGGGTCATGTCATATATCAAATCAAATGGCAAGATCCAATTTAGATGGTTTTCATGTCCATTTTCTCCATCAACTAAAACTATATTCATCAAATAATGTTGTTTATCAATTTTTGGCATACCCCCCCCCAAAATCAAGACCCCCATTGCAAAGAAAGGTAAGGAACACAAGTGCTTGTTCTTATGCTCATGAGACAACAAAATGCATGAAATAGGCAACCAATGGGGTCCTAATTTTGCTGTATGTATGTAAGTATGTATATATATATGTATATACATACATATATATCTATATGTATGTATATATGTGTGTGTGTGTGTGTATGTGTGTGTGTGTGTGTGTGTGTATCTATATATATATATATATATATATATATATGTATGTATATGTATATGTTGATGCATATATGTATATATTGATGTATATATTGATGCATACAATTTTGATATATGGAGAAAATGGACATGAAAACCATCTAAATTGGCTCTTGTCGTTTGATTTGATATATGACATGATCCCATTTGGATTTGTAAGTCCAAAGATATGGGGTCCTACTTTTAGGATCTGAATGCTTAAAATAGGCAGCGCGTTAACGCGCTGTCTACGTGCTGCCTATTTTAGGCATTCAGGCCCTAAAAGTAGTACCCCGTATCTTTGGACTTGCATATCCAAATGGGTCGTGTCATATATCAAATCGAATGGCAAGATCCAATTTAGATGGTTTTCATGTCCATTTTCTCCATCAACTAAAACTATATTAATCAAATAATGTTGTTGATCAATTTTTGGCATACCCCCCCAAAATCAAGACCCCCATTGCAAAGAAAGGTAAAGAACACAAGTGCTTGTTCTTATGCTCATGAGACAACAAAATGCATGACATGGGAAACTAATGGGGTCTTACTTTTGATGTTTGTATGTATGTATGTATGTATATATATGCATGTACATACATACATACATACATACATACACACACACACACACACACACACACACACACACACACACACACATATATATGCATGTATGTATATGTTGATGCATATATGTATATATTGATGTATATATTAATGCATACAATTTTGATATATGGAGAAAATGGACATGAAAATCATCTAAATTGGCTCTTGCCGTTTGATTTGATATATGACATGACCCCATTTGGATTTGTAAGTCCAAAGATACGGGGTCCTACTTTTAGGGCCTGAATGCTTAAAATAGGCAGCACATTAATGCGCTGCCTATTTCATGCATTTAGGCCTCAAAAGTAGGGCCCCATTGTGTTGCCAATGGGGTCTTACTTTTGAGGCCTAAATGCATGAAATAGGCAGTGTGTTAACACGCTGCCTATTTTAGGCATTCAAACCCTAAAAGTAGCACCTCGTATCTTTGGACTTGCATATCCGAATGGGGTCATGTCATATATCAAATCTAATGGCAAGATCCAATTTAGATGGTTTTCATGTCCATTTTCTCCATCAACTAAAACTATATTCATCAAATAATGTTGTTTATCAATTTTTGTCATACCCCCCCCAAAATCAAGACCCCCATTGCAAAGAAAGGTAAGGAACACAAGTGCTTGTTCTTATGCTCATGAGACAATAAAATGCATGAAATAGGCAACCAATGGGGTCCTTATTTTGCTGTATGTATGTAAGTATGTATATATGTATATATATACATACATATATATCTATATGTGTATATATATATATATGTATATGTGTGTGTGTGTGTGTGTGTGTGTGTGTGTGTGTATACACACACACACACACACACACACACACATGTATGTATGTATCTATATACATACATACATACATACATACATATGTATATATTGATGCATATATTGATGCATATCTTGATGTATATATTCATGCATACAGTTTTGATTGATGGAGAAAATAGGCATGAAAACCATCTAAATTGGCTCTTGCCGTTCGATTTGATATAGGACATGATCCCATTGGGATTTGTAAGTCCAAAGATACGGGGTCCTACTTTTAGCGCCTGAATTTTTGAAATAGGTAGCTTGTTAATGTGCTGCCTATTTCAGGCATTTAGGCCTCAAAAGTAGGACCTCATTTGGTCATACATGGGGTCCTACTTTGGAGGCCTAAATGTATGAAATAGGTAGCACATTGACGCACTGCCTATTTCAGGCATTCAAGCCCTAAAGGTAAGACCCCGTATCTTTGGAATTACAAATCCAAATGGGGTCATGTCATACATCAAATCAAATGGCAAGAGCCAATTTAGATGTTTTCATGCCTATTTTATCTATTTAATAAAACTATATGCATCAAATAATGTTGTTTATCAATTTTTGGCATACACCCCCAAAATCAAGACCCCCATTGGAAAGAAAGGTAAGGAACACAAGTGCTTGTTCTTATGTTCAAGAGACATTAAAAAAGAGGCCTGGTAGCCCAAAAATGGCAGCGCATCAATGCGCTATCATTTTTGGGTTGCCAGGTCTCTTTTTTGTTGTCTCACGAGCATACATATGGAGGTTATTATACAATATATCTAAGAAGTAGTATTGAAGTAGTTCTACAATTTGGATGTATTAAGAGCATTCATATAGCAAGGAAGAATATAATAATTGAATACATTTTTTTCAATACATATTGCTAGTGAGACTACCAAAAATGGCAAAGTAGGCCAATGGTATAGGGCTCTGACCCCAGAAGAGAAAATCAACTGGGAGACATCGAGGAAGGCCTTCATTATGGGGTTCGCCCCCAATGGCCATAAGCGAAGCCTGATTAATCAATTGTATGAAGTAAAGAAGAACGATAAGGAATCCCTAAGGGATTACATTGCCAGGATCAAGCACCTCAATGCTCGCTGTGAACCGTATGAGCGGATGAGTGACCAATGACTGTTGTCCCGCTTCCTCATAGGGTTGGCACACCCGAAGCTGCATGACCACCTAATGGTGATGAATCCTACCTCCTTCAATCTATGCAGCAAGGTGGCCATTCGCATATGTGACAACCTAATGGACAAGGAGAATTTGGATAAAACCTTGAATCCCTTAGAAATAGCTCCATCAGTTAGGTCTTCAAGTGTAGAAACGATTAAGAATGAGACCAACGAGCCTAAGGGCTTGGATGAGAGTGAGTTGGCCTCCAATCTACTAGATCAGCTAGGCCAGTAGAGGAGGACAATAACCTCCAAGGAGGCACCGAGCAACCCCTGCTTGTTTCCACAGAGAGATAACATTTGCTATTAGGTATGCAATGGCAACCACCCCTCCAATGAGGGTCCATGCCTAAGGGCAAGGCCGACACTCTACTATGCACACTGCCATAGGTGGGGAAACCATGATACCTCCCAATGTCGATTTCCAAGGTCCCTGCCCTACCCCATGTATCAAATGAGACCCCCATTAGCCCTAATGGCTCCGCCTAACCCCTTGAACACACAGGATGGTCCTACGAGTATTTCAAGCCAGTATAGAGCTCAGCCAACTCTGTTACCACCACCCATATTGGGCCTGCAACCGCCACTACCTCGTATAACCCCAGTCAATCAAGTGTTGGTAGAGGAAGTGCCCAATGACTGGGAGGAGACGGATCTAGATCACGGACCTCACGATTATTACCCCTATAAGGAGGAAAGTGGTACCTTGAGCCACTAGCTCCCACTAGAGGATCAACAGGTCTCTGTGTTCTAGACCGCTCTTGTGAACTCAAGGGCTAAGAACCTAAATTCAATTGCTCGAAGGCCCCCGCTCCAATGTTACACCTGCCAGGGTCCCCATAGAGCAAGTGAATGCCCCTACCGAGGTACTTCAAACCCTCTGGTGTCTTGCTTTAAATGCCAGGGGTCACATTTCTTGAAGGATTGTCCCTATAAGGATCGTACCCCCGTCACTCCACCCATGACCAACCCTGCACCCTTGCATGTCGGTGTGGGACTGAGCATTTGTTCCAGGACTGTCTCGCAAGGAGACCGACAACCCCAATCATCCCACCAAAGAGGACCAGCCTTAATCTACTCATCACAAGGATGCAAGCCAAGGCAGTAGGCAAGGCAATGAGGAAGCTGGCAAGGAAGGATAAAGGGTCCCTATTGCCAAGCCCCAAGATCCCTCAATAGCCCCTAACCCGGTCCAAGAAGAACATAAGGGTAGGTGATGGCTCTAACTAGGTGCTTATCTAGGATGGTCCTGATGAGGAGACGGCTACTCTTGCCACCTCCTCTGCTTTTGAACATGCTTCCACCCAGGGTGACCCCAAGGTACCTCCAAGTCTCGAGGTAAACAAGCCAGTGCAGGCCCAAGGCATGGCATCCTCGCCCTACTATAAGGAGACCTATCGTGACCCGATCAATATGTAAAAGATGCCTAGAACTTGGTACGGGACTACCAAGTGAAGTTCGAGCATCGAATCAAGGCAAGTAGGGGGTTAGATACTATTCATCTAGCCCACTTGATGGGCCAATGAGGGACGAAATTGCTCAAGGTGCCGAAAAGAGTGGAGGAAGAAGAACACCGATCATATAATCCCATCCTATGGCGCGATCTATCCAATTGGATGAATAGACCACTCTTGCCTCGAAATCCTGCCAACCCTAAACCAATCATCGCCAAAAAAGGGGTAGAACCTACCCAAGGTTCCCATCAACAAGCTAGGCCAGTACTTCGAGGGTGATGACACGAACGCCGCAATTCCCATAATCTATCAATACCAAAAAGTTGATTGCATCTTGGATGGGGGAGCGGGAGTGAGTGTCTATAACAAGGAATGCTGGGTGAAGTGGGGAAAACCTGCACTCAAGCAAATCCATTTGGTAGTAAAGTTAGTCGATGGGGGAACTGCTAAGCCCTTGGGAGTACTTACTAGCATAAGCATTAAGGTATTTGGGTTCACATACCCTGTTAGGTTCATGGTCATGGATTTCACTCAGCAGTTGGGATATGAAGCTATCCTAGGTAGGCCCTTCTTATGAATGTCTAGGCTCGTGCAAGACTAGCATAACATCTACTTGCAGCATGAGGATCAAATCATGCGAGTGGACTTGCACACTTACAAGGACCACCCGTTGTTGGGACACCTCTTCGTTGTAGAATCCAACACCATTGCCCGAACCATGTCTGTGAAGCTATTCCAACCTTGTGACAGGGAAAAGGATGAAAAGGAGTCGGATGAATTCTAGTATGCACCTCTTCTCGAGCCAGAATTCTCACAGAATTGGATGCACATCTTAGCCAATATAGATGTCCCAGAGAGGATAGGGTTTCAGATCACCACTCTAGAGCTCGAGGGTCTGACTGACCTCGATGGTTCCCCTAAGAATGTTTCACATGCTCAACCCTCGAGAGGTTAGCAAAGGAACCATAAGGGTGAAATTCGACCTCCACTGGCTATCATATGTGGGTGCCACGACTGCTCACCATGAGTTATCCTCCAATTGGGGAGTGAGGGTGAGTAAGATTACCTCCCACGTCAGCTCTATAAGTGCAATGGAAGAGCCCCCTTCAGGTTCGAAACTCCTTGTATCCAAAAACCCGGCTAAGGCCAAAAGGACCACTACTCCAACAAAAATAAAGGAGGTTGAAGAAAAAGAGGACGTATAGCAGAGGTACTAGCCCATTACAAGGCTTGAGGATTGCAAGATCTTATACCAATAGACCAAAAGGTCTCAGGAAGATGGGTGCTCCCAAGGGTATGATGAGCCAGCCTCGGTTAAGGAGGTAAACCTAGCCTCGGAAGGGCAGGACCCCCTACCTGTATTTATTGCCGATGATCTCACCCCCAATGAGGAGAATACTTTAATAGCTCTCCTACGAGAATACGCAAACTACATGGCCTAGAAGTGCACCGACATGAAAGAGGTCCCTGCCGAAGTAGTGCATCACACAATCCCCATGCTAGACGATGCCAGGCTGGTATGTCAACGCCCCTACCCTATGAATCCCAAATATGCACTCATAGTGAGGGAGGAAATCCAGAAACTCATAGATGCAGGATTCATCTATGAGATTGAGCATACTGACTGGGTATCACCCATCGTGATAGTCCTAAAGAAGAATGGAAAAATTAGAGTATGCATGGATTTGAAAAAAGTTAACGCTACCACTAGGCATGACTACTACCCCTTGCCATTCACTGAACATGTTCTAGAAAGGGTAGTTATAGTTACGGCCACCGTTCACTAGGGCTTCGGTCGCTGGCTTCCCTACCATCAGGTCACCAACTTCCTTAACCTTCCGGCACTGGGCAGGCGTTGAAAGGAAGCCTATAGCTTCCTAGATGGATTCTCGGGTTATAATCAAGTGTCTATTGCCCCGCAAGATCAACATGAAACTGCCTTTGCAACCGAGTAGGGTGTGTATGCAGCTAGGGTGATGATATTCAGATTAACCAATGCCCTTGCCACCTTCCCAACATTGTTATACTTAGTCGACAAGCCCTGCATGGCTGGATGCATCAGCAGATGGATGCTTATCCTTTTGGAGTTTGACTTCACAGTGGCTGTACGTAAAGGGAAAACCCATGTCCTAGCTGACCACCTGTCAAAAGTCCCAAACGGTGAAGCCCCTTGATGCTCTATCAGACTAGGTTTAGATTTAGGTGTCTATTTGGGAATTCAAAGCCCAATCTTCTCAATGTTTTAGTTGCAACATAGAAGAAAGGTAGGCTGTGAAGGCTTATTGTACATAGCTATTATTTTATATGAATGTAGATATACTTTTTCTACAATGTCCCATTTTGCATTCTTTTTAACAAAATTTCTTTTATGTTGTCATTGTATAATGTAACTTTAATTGTTGTTGGTATCAATATTTTCATTCATTATTCTGATCACAAGCATGTTGTCAGATAACTTTTTGCACTATAATCGCCATTTTTTAGCAATCCAACAAGAATCTCACCCTAGTGCAGTCAAATAGGCTCCATTCTTGCCATGGCGGGTTTTTACATTTTTGGGCTTCTGATGTGATGCTGAGCACTTTTGCCTTGTGCACCACGACAAAAAAACTTCATTTTGTCACTCAAATTCACATTGAGCTTGCATAAAGTGATGGAAAGCATTGCATAACATGTATAATAACATGGGAACAGTAATAGAACATAACAATATCTTTCATTGATTTGCCTCAAAGGGTAGAGATTTACAAAATGATTCAGATTACACCAACTAAACCCAAGGAGAAACATATATGGCCTAAGGGAGGGATCGGAGCGCATGCGCTTGGCGAGTGCAAGGTCCTTGTCCATCACTATTACTCTTTTGGCTTGGATCGTGCATAAGTTTGCACCTTCAAAAAGACCTACTACCATCTACTCCATCACCTACTAAATTGCTCCCATAGAGCCTCAAGTGAAACGCACATCATCCTTGTATTGATGTGCTATTTCATGTACAACATGCTACAAGGGGACACGGGGAATGAGATTTTCCACAGTGGTCTAGAACTTGTACATATCTTGAATTGCTTTCACTCCTAACTTCTTACACCTCTTAATCTTTAGGTGACCCTGCACCAACCTCTGGACATGTCTCCATGGTCACTTGTTTGCTTTGAACTTCTTCCACGTCTCCTTCCTTGCAACCTCCTCTTCAAAATCCTCTTGCTATGTCTTCTTGTCCTTGTCTTCCTTTCCTTTGGCTGAGAATCTTGCTCAACTTATACCCCTCCGACCTCCAGACTCTAGCCACCCATGCTATCCTTCTCAATTTCTAGGCCTGGTGTCGCATCGTCATGGAGTCCGGCCTCAAAACTAGGACCCCATTGTGTTGCCAATGGGGTCCTACCCCTTTTGGATATGTAAGTCCAAAGATACGGGAGACTACTTTTAGGGCCTGAATACCTAAAATAGGCAGCATGTTAACGCGTTGTTTATTTCATGCATTTAGGCCTCAAAACTAGGACCCCATTGTGTTGCCAATGGGGTCCTACTTTTGAGCCCTAAATGCATGAAATAGGTAGCGCATTAACGCGCTGCCTATTTTAGGCATTCAGGCCCTAAAAGTAGGACCCCATATCTTTGGACTTACAAATCCAAATGGGATCATGTCATATATCAAATCGAACGACAAGAGCCAATTTAGATGGTTTTCATGTCCATTTTCTCCATATATCAAAATTGTATGCATCAATATATACATATATGCATCAACATATACATATACATATATATATATATATATATATATATATATATACATACATACATACATACATATATACATACATACATATATATATATACATACATACATACATACATATATATATATGTGTGTGTGTGTGTGTATGTGTGTATGTATATATATATATACACACATATATATATGTATGTATGTATGTATGTATGTACATACATACATACAAACATCAAAAGTAAGACCCCATTGGTTGCCTATGTCATGCATTTTGTTGTCTCATGAGCATAAGAACAAGCACTTGTGTTCCTTACCTTTCTTTGCAATGGGGGTCTTGATTTTGGTGGGGTATGCCAAAAATTGATCAACAACATTATTTAATGCATATAGTTTTAGTAGTTTTAGTACACATACATGCATACATATGTGTGTGTGTGTACATACATACATGGATGCATGCATGCATGTATACATACATACATACATACATATTGATGCATATAGTTTCACTAGATGGGGAAAATAGGCCCCACCCCGATTTTTGTGAAGAGACACAACTAGACAAATAGAGCAAGTCCAAGGGGTCGCTAGGGACACCCCCCGGCAAATGGAGATGCCCGGTATGCAATTTTAGCAATAATTTTGGGATGTAAGCTGCATAGTCATGTCCAAGAAAAGTTATCAATTCTTGCATGAAATGTAGGGTGGTGAATATATCCTATTCTGTCATGGGGCCGGAGAAGACGGAGGTAAAAAATTGAACCTCCGACTTCTTTTATCGATCTATGGGGACGGGCTCTTACTAGTGTTGAGAGTGGACAAGACAGCTACCATTGGTGTGATATGGGAATCTCCCACTCTGCAATTCTAACACCAATTTTGGGATGTAAACTGCATAGCCAGGTCCAAAAAAAGTTGTGTCAATTCTTGCATTAAATGTAGGGTGATGAATATATCCTATTTCATCATGGGGCCTGCAGAAGACAGAGGGAAAAAATTGAACCTCCAAAAAGACTTCTTTTACCAGTCTATGGGGCCCAGCTCTTACTAGCATTGAGAGTGGACAAGACAGCTACCGCTGGTGTTATATGGGAATCTCCAAGTCTCAAGTTTTGGGGTACATGAAATTAGATCATGCTAACGGTAACTCTAAGAGGTTCCAAAGGCAGGCAACATTCTTCATCATAGCTAACTCAAATGCAAGGCAGTGAAAATGCCAGGAGAGTTGCTAGGTAGCATTGATTTTGGGAAGGGATATGATGATACTTTGTTATGTTATGTAGGATATTAATTTCCATTAAATTTGGGACATGTTAGATATAACTTCATAAAATCCTAAGTCATGAAATTAATACATTACAAGTTCAACCATAAATAATAGTCGTGAAGTTAATGCATTAAATATTCAAGCCTAAAGAAGAATTAATCAAGACCTAATGCACCGTACCAGAGACTTTGGCCTTACCCTCATTCCATAGACTTGCCAACGTAAGGCCAAAATTTTCATTCTTAAGAATATGTGGAAAGACCTTACATTTGGCCCACTTTTGGTGAAAAAATTTCATTCTAAAGAATAGGTGGAGTGACATTGTGTTTGATAAATACAAATCAATGCTCAAGTTTGGACATAAATAAAGGTATCCTTTTAAAGATATTGGAACACATGAGAGAAATAATATTGAAGATACATGAATTTTTAGACATACTCTTAAAGACAAATGAACATATAATGGATGAAATCCTATTGATGATACATGAATTTTCAATAGAACTATCATTCAAAAGATTTGATGGATTGAATGTAGCGTTAATACATTATCGCTTTTATAAGGGTGTTTGAGTTTGAGGCTTGAAACATAAGAATGAATCTGTGTTGAAGCCTTGTGGTTTGTTAAGGATATGTGAAACTTATAGTAAAAGTATCTACAATGGAAGGGATTATATCAAGATCCTATTAAGGACATGTGAACATATAGTAGAATAATTCTACATAAAATCAGTGGATCAAACTTAATGGCTCAAAAGCAAAAAAGGATGATGGTGCAACCTAGGGGCTACTCTACGGCACTATGGCAGCAATCTTTGTAGTTACTATCAAAGGTAGTCTAACTTTTTTGTCAAGGAAAGAGATGCAAACCACTCCACATGACTAGACCTATATGACCTAGTTTGCACTGACTTGTTTCTTTCATGGATAAAAAGTGACCCTTAGGTGATGCTATAGCACTCCCTTTTTTGGTCCATTATTATAGCACGATTGAGGCCTTTTGACCTAATACTAGCTACCCATCAAATATTTGTTGTAGATGTTAGGGGTAATTACCAAGCTACTAGTGGTAGTTTTGTCACCACCATTAGTAATTTTATTAGAGTGTTCCTTAATGGTAGTTCTCCTACTACTACATACAATATTACCAATAGTAGTCCTAATCCCAATGATAGTACACATAATATTATTACGACCGTCCAACTTTAATCATCATTATATCTATGAATGCATATATATAGGTCTATTTATATCTATACCTATTTATTCCTCATCCAATACGTTTGCATTTATTTTTGGTGCTTTGCTTACTTTGAAACTAAAGATAATGTGATTTCATTATTGTTTGCATTCTTGTCAAACATGATGAGTTGGAATGCATAAGAGTTGGAAGGCACATTATAATTTCTGTGCAGATTTGAGCCATTGAATAGCCTATTGATTCTGATTGTTTTCTTTCTTATTAAATCCTTAATTTGGTTATTTCACACCGAAAATCGCCATATCAATTCATACTTTTTTGTTCTAGTAATGTCCTATCGCAGCATAGTCTAGGGTTGATCATACAAGATAAATGGGTGCTCACATTTAATATATTTTTGAGAGTTAGAGGATAATGGCTGTAGACCACAAAATCATCACTTTGAATAAATTTGGCAAGATTCTTCTGATAGAAGGAATAATTTCTATTGCACTAACAATGAAAGAAAATTATCAAAACGCTGATACAAGGCTCAAAATCACACTGGTGCTACTAAGCTTAATACTCGTAGGCTAGTAGTAGTACTAGGGTATTTACTAAGTAGTGTGCATGCCTCTCCTCATTAAAATTCGTAGTCTTCAAAAATATATAATACATAAGTCAAAATATTCTAATTAGTTTTACCATCCTTATGTTGAAACTGACTTAAAGTCATAGTCTTCAAAAAGGTATAATACATAAGTCAAAATGTTCCAATTAGTTTTATTGTCCTCATGTTGAAACTAGCTTTCTCTTCCTTCATCTCCTATGAGCTTCAAACCTTTAATCCATTAATCTCTCAAATAGTAAGAATGGTCTTGTATTAAGAGGCGATGATATCTAAAGTGATCTACAAATACTAAGAATGGTCTTATATTAAGAGGTGATGATATCTCAAGTGTTATACAAATCGTAACAATGGTTTTGTATTAAAAGGTGATGATATCTCAAGTGTTCTACAAATAGTAAGACTGGTTCAAGTGTTCTACAAAAGTATTAGGTACCTCTTAGTGGCTGAAGGGAAGGAGTGATGATATCTCAAGTGATCTACAAATAGTAAGAATGGTCTTGTATTAAGAGGTGATGATATCCCAAGTGTTCTACAAATAGTAATAATGGTTTTGTATTAGGAGGTAATGATATCTCAAGTGTTCTATAAAACTATTAGATACCTCTTAGTGGTTGAAGGGAAGGGGTTGGAAGTATGGGCAAAATATCTAGGAACTACAGGATGGTTGTAAGAACAATTTTGAATGTCATAAATGACACGGGTTTTTCAACATACGGGTGAACTATTTTTAAACATTCACTTCTTTCATGGTTGATAACACTTTTAAGAAGAAGAACCATTTTGAATGTCATAAGTGTCGATGCAATCCCATGCTATGAAGTCTACAGAAAGTTTTTTTTTCCCCGCATATGGGTGAAGTGATGTTTACATCACTACGTTCAAAATATCAAGCAACGCATTTGTTTTGATTATTGAAGGAGTTTGATAATAAGACCCATTTCAAATGCAAAAGAATTGTTGTATCAGTAATGGAATCCGCTTTGGAGTGGAAATTTAGTTTCTTTCAAATCCACATACTATTGTTGCATAATGTGAGTATGGCTCCAATTGGAAGTTAAGGTAGACTATAATTCGCAATATTAGTATAGTTACACATAGTAACATAAGTTTTATTTTCGAGAATCTTCCCAAATAGTGGTTTCCACAAAGCTATGTTGAGTACCTCGATAAGGAAATTGTGGAAAAGCTCGCTCGCTTTTTTGGGCCCGCTCGCTTTTCCTCGCTCGCTCTATCGACTGCATCGGCATGGAATGTTTCAAGTTGAATGGCATCTAGCTGGTGATTTAAAGACCCTCAAGTGCTTGTATTCTTGTGATATACGTGCAAATGCAAATGGACATGCTTGTATTGCACCCACTCTCGGGAGATGCAAAAGGGAAGCCTATAGTCAAAAAACAACATCCTTTCTTGCAACCAAAGTGTAGCCCTTGATTGTCGCGTAAAGGATCCTACATGGGACACCATTTTGTTGATTCTATTGGAATCAGTAGATGTGTGTACTTTGCATGTTGAACTGCGCATACTTGACAAGTTACTCTATCTCCATCTAGCTTATGCTTGGAATTTGATGCTGCAGTAAGTTTGCACAATGTATTGCAAAAGTTGAAGAATACTCTCATTTATGGGCCTTCACGGAGGCAATGTGAAGCTTAAGCAAGATAAGAAATAGTCAGGAACAACACAAAATCTTCCTCCTAAAGTGTCCATGGGTGGAGGAAAGGCAAGGAGGTTCTTTTCCAATCACCACAATGTTGATAAATAAAAACATACATTGGCTCAAAGCACCCTAGGTTGGGAAAACTGGAAAGCTTTGTGCAAGCGCACTATGAATCAAGCTTCACACCCACAAATTGCTACTTTGAGAGCAAAACTGTGGAAAAAGCTTGATGCATTTATAAAGTTGCTTATACAAGGTCAAATGGATGAGCTTAATTACGAGAGATCTAGGACATCATTGGGAGAATTCATATAATTGATGGTAGAAGCATGGGGGGAGTCACATTACATGGTAATCCTCCTTAGGTTGAAATTTTAAGCATTAACCTTGGGTCAATTTATGTTTCTAATACGATGTTTTTATTTACAGCATATCCTTTATGCACATGCACCATGGTTTGTGGAGCAATGGGGGCCTCTGTCCATTTGGAATATTCAAGGGATGGAGAAACCACACTACAGAGAAAAGGTAGCCTACTTCAAGAATACAAGGCATGGGGGTGGTATCGTGCGAGGCAATGAACTACACAAAATGTTCAACTCGCTTTATAGATGTCTAGAGGCTAGTACTCTCAAGCACAACAAGGTAAAGGCTCAAGTCTCGTAAAAGTGGTCCAACATGTCAAGAAGACAAGGAGATGTGCTACTTGGAAGTCTTCCTCAAGGAGTCAAGGGGTTGCACTTTGGTTGCAACGTAGAGTCAGACAGGGAAGGCATTGGGTCCTAAGAGAACCCCAAATGTAAAATGTTTGATGAATAAAGTTGACCCTATTTCAAGTCAATCATAGATTTCCAAATTCACAAATTATTTGGAAATTGTAGAGTTGCATGTGCATGTGTGACATGGTAGGGCAGAGAGGTTGGTGGGGAGGGGGGTTTGGATATCTAGCATTAGCAAACGGGCAATGAAGGGGGGAGGGGGCACTCAACAAACCCTAATTTAAAAGGGCTTATAAATAAAAACCCTAAAGTGCTTTAAAAAGATTATATAAAGCATTTTAAACCCTAAAATCCCACATTTCTTTGGCACGAGTTAAATAAACTTTGCTAAACCAACTAGATGCCATTTAGATGCTATCCTCTCTACTCCTCACAACTCCATGGCCTCCGAATACACTCTAAACCCCAACAGTCAATATGTCAATGATCAGCAGGGATCTGAAGGCGGTTATCATTGGCAAGAGTCTATGCAACGTGAGTCCCCACCCTCCAACTCTCACAGGAGATCCCAACATGACCTAGGATCTCAGCATGATCAAGGATCCTAGCACGATTAGAGGTCCTCTAGTCCTTCCACACAACTAACCATGGAAGTAGAGAGGTCTCCCAAGAGGCTCAAAATAGTCCAAATAATCATGATTGATTGTTGCAAACCCCTGTCAGTAGTCCCCTCCCTCTATCCTGGCATGGAGCATCTGGATCAATAAGAGGAGCAAGAAGGGCAAAGCCAGGAAATGGAGAAACTAAAGGGGGCACAATAGGGCGAAGGATTTAGTTGGCTCGCGGATATTATGAACCTTGGCCCCAATTTCCCAACCAAGAAGACCGCATGAAAGAGTGTCATCAACCCTCTGTGCCTCGATATTGTCACATATGACGAGCGGTCTTGTCATTGTTGTTGCTGGCCAGGGACATGGCTACTACCGTCAATGCCATACCTTAAAAATTGGTTCCAAAAGCATTAAGGGTAGCCATGTGGTTCAACAAAATATCCTTGTTAGCATTTCGATTGATGTCAGCCTGAGCAATCACCTGTGACAAGGCTTTGCACTTTAGGAGTGCCTCGTGATAAAAACTTTTTGTGGATAACCACAAAGCACCCTTTTGCTTGGCTGAGATAATGTGCCAGTGAGTGATCTCAACTGAGGCTACCACGAACAAGGTGTTGCCAGAATGAGAAGAGGTCTATCTCAAATGCCCAGTTGAACTCTTTGTGAAAGATTAATATAGAGCCCCCCTTCCATCTAACATCTCCCTGGCATAGTTATAACCTACTTAAAATAAAAGCCTGGCTTTGGTTAGATAAAGCAAATTCTCTCCTAATCTCCTGCCATGTCTTCCATTTGAATTGACCTCTGTTCCAAAGTTGGGCCCAGGTTTGTAGACCTTCCTTAAACAGGGTATTTGCCATAGCAAACTATTCATCAATGAGTTGAGAGTTCCTCAATATTGATGAGACCCAAATGGAATCATTAGCCATAAAAGCTCCTTTACTAGAGAAATGTAAAAACACATTTACTTCCTCAAAAGCTCTCTAAATAGATTGCCATAGAGAGCTACCCTTAGTCTTATAGGGTTTAGGATTACAAACAGTAGACACTAAGGGATAGTTCTTCCATTTGGGGGCCTTAACTGGCCTAATCTATTTCATATTCCTCAACAAAAGTTGAGCTATGTCACACTCTGGATTTAGAATAGCTTTAATGACCCACGTAGTAGATAGATTTCTAGCTGCCATAGCAATATTTATGATCCCAATCCCTCCTTAGAGACCTTTGATCTACCTCCCCACAAAAAATATCTGCAAATTCTTATAAACCTGTCTAGCCCAACCTTTGATGGGGCCCAGCAAGAGAGGTAGAATCTAGAAATGGGATAAATGCAATGGTTAAGAACTAATCTCCTCCCCTAAGGTGGCCCAAAATCCCCTCCACTTGTCAATTCTTTTCTAAAATCCGTCCATAAACCAACCCCACCTTTGCTTCATGGTTATTTCAAAACCCGTTGGAATCCCCAAGTGTTTGAAAACTTTGCCCTTTTTAATTCTATGGCATCCCAAATTTTGCAAAACAAGTTGCTCGTTGCCACTAAGAGTGTCATACCCTGTTTTTGAATGATTAATTCTAGAGCGTGACACTTTACAAAAAATGTCAAGATAGTCCATTACACATCTAACATCTTGCTCATTATTCCTAGGGGTAAGGGTAGTGTCATCAGCAAACTACTGGCACACTAATTGTTTGCCAGACAATCCCTTTAAGATCACCTTCCTCAATTTGACTTCTGAGAAGAGCATCAGCTGCTATAGCAAAGAGGGAGGGGCTAGAGGGAAGCCTTTTCTGATTGACCTTTTCAAGAGAAAAGGGGCACTCATGTCTCCATTGACACATACCTTAGCTGAAGCATTGGTGAATAAGAGCTTAACATAAGAGACAAAACAAAGACCAAGGCCCATGTCTTGCAGAGATTGTAGAAGGAAATCCCATTCCAACCTATCATAGGCATTGTCAAAGTCTAGAATATTGCTTGGTCTCCTTGGCATATTCACAACCTTTCCAAATATTTATAATTGCCTCCAAAAGGTAATGTCCCTTGATGAAACCCTTCTGTACAGGAAGCATCCAATCCTTCATCTTTCTTTGAATTCTGAGGGCTAAAGTCTTAGCAAGTATCTTGTAGCTGCAGTTAAGCATTGTTAGAGGTCTTGAGTTCCTAAGCTCCTCTTTGGGGCCCTATTTGGGCATGATCTTAATAATTCCACCATTAGCATGAGGGGGGATAGCACCCTTCACAGTAGTTTCTTGCCAAATCATCAGCAAGTATGGTCCTACCAAGTCCTAGAATACCTTATAAAATTCAATGGGAAGACCATCCTCTCCTGGTGTTTGGCCATCAAACATCAGTGTGACTGCCTCCTTCCGCCCTTCAATGGAAAAGGGATTCTCTAGATAGGCCAAATCAAAATTTTATATTGCTTTGTCTCTTACAATTTGACACAGCTCTCTGTGTCTCTTCATCTAGGATGATTGAAGAAGATAGGAGTGCCTGGAAGTGCCTTTGTATCAAATGGATGTTCTCCTTTGCGGTTGAAACACAAGTGCCATCAGCCTTTTTTAGAAGAGGGATGTCCTCATCGACTCTTTTTATTTTGATAAGTTTAAAGGACTTTTAAGTGGGTCTATCTAGTTTTCCTGCCCACCAATCTCTAGAGCAATCCTTGGTGTCTTGTAATCTTATCTATTCTTGTTTTCTGAGCTCTTTTTTGGCAATAAGTAGCTCCCTTTGTGTATTTGAATCTCTTGATCTGACCTGCTGCTCCAAGTTCTTAATTTTGCTCACATGAGATCCATTCTCTGAGCCGTTACCCTGGCTCTATTTTTCCTAGCTATCTTAATAATTTTTTGAGTACCCTCAAAAGCCAAAGGACAAGCATCTGCAATAGAACTACCCTTACCAAAATCATTTTCCCAAGCTTTCTTTATCAAGGATTGAACATTCTTTAAAGCAAATAGTTTTGGGTCTGCTTTGAACCAAGAGGTTCCTCTATGACTAGACCCAAAATCACAACGTAAAGAGAAAGGTTCGTGGTTTGAAAGAGTTAGGGAGAAGAAAGTCCTAGTCTTTAAAGAGATCAGATTATTCAAAAGACCTTGTGAGAGATAAAACCTATCCAATCTAGCTTCTCTTCTGTACTCTCCCAATTGACTATTACACCAAGTGAACTCACCCTATGGACTTGCATCCACCATCTTCTAGTGCTCTTTGAGTTCCTCCCAAGAAACTAGCTCAGATCCTCTCATGACAGTGCCTTTTTCCAACCATCTATTCCTCTTCACCTCTACCATGTTGAAATCCCCATAGGAAAAAAATTGCCATCTACATACAAAAGATAATCCCATAATAACTTTATGTATGTTGTTGCTGAGTTGGGCACATAGTACACAGAGATCTCGATGGGGAAGAGATCAGTGAAGAAGAGTTAGAAGAAGAGCAAACCAAGGGCACCCCAGGAAGCCAAGGGGACTCCAATAAAGGTAAAGCTTTCAGTATGGTCCAACATAAAAGAAGACAATCTAAAGCTTCTATTTTGCAAGTAAATAGCCCCAACCCAAGGCTCTAAAGGGGAAAAAAAAGAATGTTAGATAGATTAGTCTTCTTCTTGACCCTTAATGTTAAGGACCTTGGAAGAGGAGAAGAAATAGCTCACTGGTTGAGAGCTAATTCTCTTGCCCCTATTTTCTTAGCATTACAAGAGGTTAAGGCTTGTGGAGTCATGTTAGAGACTAAATAAAAGTCTATTGACAAAAGAAGAGTCTGGTATTTTACCTCCCATGTGGAAGGTAAGGGTGGGACTGCCATTGGAGTCCTTTCTCATTATAATGGAGGAGTTACCCAAGTGATTATAGATGCTCAAAAAAGATGGGTGCTCCTCAATTGCTTTATTAAAGGGATAAACTTTGCAACCAGCTTCAATAATCTTCAATAATCATGTGATCATCTTGACTCACTCTGTTACTGACTTCGGTGTCCTCCCCCTTGTCTTTGAGAGGTTCAAAGGGATTCTTATTTGCTATAGGGAACAATAAAATTTCCTTAACTTTTTTAATGTTTCTATTCAATGTTTGCCCCTCCTACTGAGCACTTAGAAGTACTGAAGGGGATCCATTTTTCTAAAGGAACAACTTATTTAGGAGCAAAAGGGGCAGCCTCTTTGGGTTTGCCACCTTTTTAAGGACAACTCCTAACCACATGTGTGGAGAGTCCACACAAGAAGCATGAGTTGGGAAGATTCTTGTATATAAAGGGTTGCTCCCTAAAGGTACTGCCATTTCAATTTAGGATTATGAGGGTATTGGGCATTTCCTCTACAATGTCCATCTTGATACACACGTGGGGGCTACCTCTAGGATTGATAAAGTTTTCTTGATCCACTCCAAGGACCTCACCTAGACCACAACATAGAAAAGGTAACTAATTACACAAATAGAGAGGTAGGTTAGGTAACTCTACCCAGACTCGAATCCTGGTGGATCTAGGGACATCTGGAGAACAGTCCTTGGACCACCATTCCAAGTACAAAGGCTGATTCATAATGGTCCAAAGACCATGTTGTAAGGCTCTTGCAACCATCTCAAGCTTTTCAAAGACGAAAACAAAGAAGCCTTTTTTCAAGAATCTTACATTAAGAACATTCATGCTCTTCCTTACCCAATTTGTCCTGATCCAAGTCTCAATAAATGCCATTGGGGGTCTGCTGACTCCAGGGAGGAAGCCTACCAAAGCATGAGCGCACAGCCATAGGACTGAGTCATTCAGTATATTGTCATCTAAAAAGGTTAAAACTGACTTATCTGAGCTAGTTGATTCACTCTCCCTCTTAGTATGGCATGTTCCTTGAGCAGTTGGTTAAGCAGGAGCTCTTGATTCTTGGTTACCCTGGGACGTCAACACATTTGCTTTTGCCTAGTTGGCTATGGGTATCCCTTGCTCATTCAGAGTCTTCCCAGCAGGTTCGTGATATGCTCTTCATCCTCTTGTGCATTCCTCTTAGGAGTATCTCCTCTTGTTGCATTTCTTTGGATTCCATCTTGATTAATGGCTCCTCCTCTAGTTTTGTCTTTATAGTTGGTGTTCCAATCTCTAAGTTCAATCTGTCGGTGACCATTGTCGCTTGGGGAAGTAGCTCTTCTATCCTCTCCTCCTTCACTTGAACTAAGAAGGGATCATACGTTGCCGAAGGTAGCTACAAACAATCTGTCTCCCTCTTCAATGGTGTTACTTTCATCGCTTCTGTGCTAGGGAGCGTTAATGGCAAGGCTTGGTATATGCGTCCTAGAGCCAGGGACCCATCTGGATTGGTAAGGCTAGCAGAAGCACGTGATCCTAAGGGAGGCTAAAGAAGCCCCCCTATGGCTTTTGAGCTGTATGGGAGTGTGGGGGTTAAAGGCCACTGTACCTTAACCCCGGTTATGTACAATACTCAAACACATATATATATGGATGATATAGAAGATTAGGGTGTTCTGCACCCATAAAAAACTTGTGTGACTCTCTCTTTTGGCTCTCCCTCTCCCTCACCTCCTTCCATTCTGCTTTTGTTGTTGAGATCTCTGAACTGGTATCAGAGCGTGGGTGTTCTAGCTGAGCTCAGGTGTGAGCCTGGAGCCCGAAGTCTACTGCTACAGCTCTGTGAGAGGAAGGAGAAGCCCCATTGGGTGACTTTACTGCATCCCAATGTGCAAAGACCTTGTAGAAACCTTTGGAAAGTTCTCTGAGTGGATTTTTGCAAGCCAGCAAGTGGTTTTGGAGGCAAAAGACAGTCTATTTTTAGATCTGAGAGTCTTATGATAAAGATATACTTCTCTAGAAGCTGAATCTAGCCTTGATATTGAAAGCAAAGTTGTAGAAGACTCTGAGTAATTCATTTTTCATTTTGACATCTCTATCATGCGAGTTTTCAGTGAAAAGCTACACCTCCTCCAAAAAGGTGACGAAATTCAATTTCCTGCGTGGATTTCATGCGTTGGATCTCCATATCTAAGCCACCATTTGAAGTTCAGACACTCCCAGTGGATTCAAAGTGGTCTAAAACTTCTACCTATGAAGCTGCTTCCGATTTCATGAATTTATGAAGCTGTGGTGAAGCTCTGTCTACTCCAATGTCTTCATTTCGTTATTTCGTGTGTGAGTGGGATCTCAACATCCAAGCCTCCATTTGTAGAGTTGTCTATCCCGTTGGATCTGGAACTACATGAAACATCTATCTACAAAGTTGCTTGCCATTCCCTGAAGAATCAAGGGAGTTTTGCTTCTCTGTGTTTTTCCATCATCTCTTTGAAGGAAATTTCTCAAAGTTTCCAAGACCTTCTCATTGATTGCCATGTGGCATTTTGGCTAAGGTTAAGTTTCCTAAGGATCATTTTCACAAGTAAATACAAGGGTTGATTGGCTCTTACTCCATCCTTGGATGAGATTTTGGAGTTGTGGCAAAAGAGAGATATTAGTAGATTGTCTTACTGAGTTCGATTATGTAGTGATGCCCATGTTTTGAGACATCCCAAGTTCTATTTTCACTAGCGGTCATTGCCGTGGGGCCATGATTTCTTAGATATACCTTATGCAGATCACTCTGCTTGTAGTCTGAGCTATGTGCTCTCATTTGTGGTTTGCATTAGGTTGCATTGGGTGCTTTATAGGCCATTTGGATGCATTGCGATCCTTGTTGGATGTGCTAATAGGCCCAGATTGCCTTGTGGGATGCTTTATTAATGGACATTTAGCACACAGATGCTATTTTATGCTGAGGGAAAGCTTCGACACATTACAGTTGATGCACTCATAGTGATATGCTCTCTTGGATGAGACATTATTGATGCTTATACCCAAGGATGGTGTTTATGCTTGAGGCATTTGGTGCTTATTGGCATTGGGTTCGCCATTGTTTTGTCATTACGGGTTGACATTTTCGTTTGGGCTATGCATAGTATATGCACGAGTCAGATGCATTTTGATGCTTTGAGCCTTGAGTTTTGGTAACACTATCCTTCATTAAGGCATACATATTGGGTGCACCTAGTATTTGGTGTGATTTCTCTCTTGCAGAGGTAATAGCATTTGGGATTTTGTTTCATTGCATCATGGCATCCTCTTCCATGTTTGAAAATGAGTTTTTCAACATTAAAAAGTTTGATGGACAAATTTTTCTTTGTGGAAAGAACAGATAAGGGATGTGCTTATTCAAAAGAAGTAGATTAAACCCTTGGCACAGGGATTGAAGCTAATCCTACAGATATGTCTGAGGATGATTGGAATGAGTTGGATACATTAGCAAAGTCTACTGTTAGACTTTATCTTGCAAAGTCAATTTATTTCACAGTAGTAAATGAGCAGACTAGGCAAGATTTATGGAAGAAATTATGTGCAACTTATGAGAAGGAAGCTACCTCTAATAAAGTTTACCTCATGAAGATGTTGTTTGAGCTGCTAAAAAGAGGCTATGATGCGCGAGGATCAACGCAAGTAGGAGTATGCTATGAAATCAGAGATGAGTTCACTCATACAGAATAAGACTTGGGACTTGGTTTCTTTGCCACATGGAAAGAAAGCATTGCCATGTAAATGGGTCTACAAGATGAAGGTCACAGTTAATGATGTGCCTAAGTATAAGGCTCGTTTGGTTGCTAAAGGATTCAAGCAAGAGAAGGGTATGGACTTTGATTATATCTTCTCTTCGATTGTGAAGATGACCACACTTAGATGTGTACTTGGACTTATGGCAGCAGAGGATATGGAGCTTATGCAGATGGATGTCAAGACAGCTTTCTTGCATGGGGATTTGCATGAGGAAATTTACATGGTATAGCGGGAAGGCTTTGAAGAAAAGGGCAAAGAGCATTTGGTTTGCATGCTGAAAAAGAGTCTCTATGGCCTTAAGCAAGTGCCTAGAGAATGGTATCACAAGTTTGATGCTTTCATTCGGTCCCAGGGTTTCAAAAGAAGTGAGATTGATCTACACTAAAATGGCTAAGAATAATAGCCTGATACTCTTGGCACTTGATGATATTCTTTGGCTAGCAAGAACACTTATGAGCTTCATGCATTGAAGGCCAAGTTGCATGAGGCCTTTGACATGAAGGATTTGGGACCTGCAGGTCATATTCTTGGTATGCACATCACGTGTGACCGAAGTAGGAAACTCCTTTGGCTTTCATAGAAGGAGTATGTTACAAAAGTGTTGCACCATTTCAATATGGAGGGGGGGAAGGAAGTAAGTACTCCATTGCCTCCATATGTAAAACTGAGTCAGGCAGATAGCCCCAAATCAGATGAGGAGAGGGCCATGATGGGTAAGGTTCCTTATGCATCAGCAGTTGGGAGTCTTATGTATGCTATGATAGCTACTAGACCAGACATTGCATTTGAAGTGGGAGTTGTTAGCCGGGGCTAATCCACGAAAGAGGAATTGGGAGGCAATTAAGTGCATCATGAGGTACATGAAGGGTACCAACGAGGGGTGTATCTACTTTGGCAGAGGAGAGATGCATGTATTTGGGTATACAAATTCAAACTATGTAGGGCATGTGGATATCAGGAGATCCACTTTTGGTTATGTTTTCACCTTTGCAGGTGGTGCAATGTCACGGATGTCTCGTGTACAAAAGTACATTGCTTTATCTACCACAGAGGCCAAGTATGTTGCAGCCACAGAAAGTTGCAAGGAGGCTATATGGCTTGATCGGCTTGTGAGAGATTTGGGGATTCATACAAGTGTACTAACATTGCATAATGATTCCATGAGTGCTATTCAGCTAGCATGAAATCCGGTCTTTCATGCAAAGACCAAACACATAGAGATCAGGTACCATGTTATCAGGGAGGTACTTGAGTATAAGCACATAGATTTTGTCAAGGTTCATACAGATGATAACCCTGCAGATCTGCTAACGAAGAGTCTACCTAGTCAACGGTTTGAGTATTGTCATGTATTGATGGGCATTGGATAGTATGCTCATTGGTTGTTCTCCCTTAAAGGCACATTGGCCTTTAAGTGGGAGGTTGTGGGGGTTAAAGGCCACTATACCTTAACCCTAGTTATGTACAATACTCAAACACATATATATATGGATGATATAGAAGTTTAGGATGTTCTGCACCCACAAAAAACTTGTGTGACTCTCTCTTCTGGCTCTCTCTCTCTCTCACCTTCTTCCATTCTGATTCTGTTGTTGAGATCTCTCAGGGAGTAGGAAGGTCGAGCCACTCCTCCACCTTAATTGTTGCCAAAGAAGAGTCCATTATGCCAAGAGAAGAAGTGAGCTTTTATGTCAGAGGGCGCTTTGGTTAACGTAGGAAAAGCTCATTTGTCTGCTATCTCAAATTTGTCAAAAAACAAAAGGGGAGCAAGTCCTTGCAGTTTCTTATTCGTGCGGCGATGTGACTCTCTTTCTCAATATTAAGATCAACAACACCATGCAACAGAGGTCGTGCATTGGGATCTAGATGGGGAAATGAGGGGTAGCGATGGTGACCTCACCCTCAAAACTACTACCCTATCCATCTCCATCCTCCATCTCTCCTAAGTCCAACCACATTCTTTTTGTTGCTTTTTGTTATTTGAAGTTTCCCCCTTGGCCATTTAGGCTATAAATAGACATCCAATCACAGAGGGTGTGCCTAAAATGGTGCTAGATGGGCAGTGTGTGGATTTTCTTCCTACTTTGAGGTCACATGTGTAGTTTGACACCTGTGTTGATGCAATGTTGCCCTAAGAGGCTGGATATTACTTGTGGGACTGCCAAATCCTATATAGCAAGCTAGATGCCTTGTGGAATGCCTGGACAGCTTTGCAGTGGACACAAACATTGGAAAAATGCCTTAGCCTTGCCCTGGCAATTAGGAACTAGTGTGTGCACTAGAATTGGATGCAGGTTGAGGCCAAGCATTAGCTTTGATAGAGAAATTGCAGGAAGCACAACACAAGGGTGAGCCCTTGTTGTAAAAGCAAATTGCTTTTTTCCAAATAATTAAATAAATATCAAAAGGCCACAACAATTGGGGCTAATGGGTGTCTCATATCTGATTTCATTGAGCAGAGGCATTCTAGCCTCCATCTGGTATTTTTGCAAGTTTATTTTATAAGTGGTTTCATTGTAATTAAGTGGCTGGAAGTTATGGAATATGGCTGTAATTGATGTAGTTGTCAATTTAGTCACGGTGCACTGCCATTTAGATTCTTGAAGGCCGGTTTCACTCACATCAAGCCTTCCACTAGCCTTACCAGCAAGTCAGCCAGAGGACCATCATATTGAGCTCTTGCTTGGGTCATCACCCCCCAGCAAGCATCCTGACCATCTCGGCAAGACGATGGAAGATGCTTGAGCAGCAATTAGAGGAGTTGTTATGCAGTGGCTTCATCTGCCCCAGTAATTTATCGTATGTAGCTCTGATCCTTTTTCATCTCATGAAGAAGGACAACACAGATTGGATGTGTGTGGATTACCGTGAGCTGAACAAGCTGACCATCAAGAGTAGGTTTCCCATGCTAAGGATCGACTACATCTTGGAGTGCCTAAATAGAGCCAAGATATTCTCAAAGATTGATCTTAAGAGTGGGTATCATCAGATCTGGATTCATGAGCTGGATTGGATATCCAATGCCCTTGGGTCTCACAGAGGCACCTGTGCCTTTCAACGGTATGATGCTCCAGATCTTCAAACCTTTGATCAGTAAGAGTGTCTTTGTGTTTTCAGACGACATTCTAATTTTCTCAAAGGATCTAGCACAACATGTGAAGCATGTTTAGCAGGTTCATCAACTTCTATAGGATAACCAATTGTACATCAACGCCAAGAAAAGCAATTTCTTCTTGGAAGGGGTACATCATCACTCTGATAGATGTTATCCTGGACCAAGCCAAGGTGAAAGATATAGTGGAGTGGGAGGCACCTACCACCACAGCTCAGGAGATTTGTATCAAGAACTTGGCAAACATCGACCTTTTACATGGAGTAAAAACCAGGAAGTAGCCTATCACCTTTACTCCAGGAGCTCTTTTGGCCTTTGACCAGCTAAAGGAGATAGTAACTACAACACCGTGCCTAGCATTGGTGCAATGGGATCAATCCTTCGATGCATGGGCCGATGCCATTGATTATGCCATTAGAGGCAGAGCAGTCACCCAGTTGCATTCGATGGACGCAAGTTGATTCCAATAGAGACTAGATACTCAGTTTGTGACAAGGAGTTATGTGCAGTCATCCATGCCCTCAAGACATGGAAACGTTTTTTATATGGTCGGGATTTCATAGTCCGCACAGATAACCAGGCCTTGTGACGGTGTCTTCAGACCATGCCCGACACTCAGTAGTCCTCGATCGCTAGATTAGATGAAGCTAAACTTTTTAGTAGTTTGGTTGCATGATCGAGTATCAGCCAGGATCAGAAAATGTTGTGGCAGATGCTCTTAGCAAACGAGGAATGGTCACCTCTATTTCCATAATACATGAGACCTCCATAGCAAAGATGCGCAACCAATACCGTACGAATCAAGATTTCCACACATCTTGATACAAAGTCACATTGGACACACACCTAGGTGACTATGCTATAAATGATAGGTGGTTGTTCTTTGAAGGATGGCTCTGTGTGTTGCCCAGTTGCCCTCATATCATGCTACCATCCTCTATGCACGATTCCCAAGTAGGTGGACAACATAGAGGAGTTGCAAACACTCTCAAGAAGATTAAATGCAAATTTTTCGAGCCGCATTTACGCAGTGATGTTCATTAGTATGTATCTCATTGTTGCTAGGTATGCCAGCAAGTGAAGGTATCCCATAAGAAGTTACCAGGATCACTCCAGTCCCTTAAGATTCTCGATCAGACTTTTAAGAAGATAAGCATTGATTTTGCTACTGACCTTCCACCAGCTATTGGTACCAGAAGCACCATGTGCCTGACCATTGTAGGCAGGTTTAGCAAGTTTGTCATGCTTATTCCATCCAAGGGTACCATCGATCCACAGGACACAACCTTATGCCCATGGACTATGTTTATGCTTGAGGCATTTGACTCTTATTGGCATTGGGTTTGCCATTGTTTTGTCATTGCAGGTTGACATTTTCTTTTAGGCCAGATTTGCTTATATGGATGCATAGTATATGCACATGAGTCAAATGCATTTTTTGATGCTTTGAGCTTTGAGTTTTGGTGATATTGCACTCTATTGTGGTATACATATTTGGGTGCACCTAGTATTTAGTGTGATTCTTTCTTGTAGGCACTAGCACTTGGGATTTTGCTTTATTTTGCATCATGGCATCCTCTTCCATGTCTAAAAATGAGTTTTTCAACATTAAAAAGTTTGATGGGACAAACTTTTCTCTGTGGAAAGAATAGACAAGGGATGTGCTTATTCAAAAGAAGCATATTAAACCCTTGGAAGGGATTGCAGCTAAGCCTGCAGTTATGTCTGAGCATGATTAGAATGAGTTGGATGCATTAGCAAAGTCTACTGTTAGACTTCATATTGCAGAGTCAGTTTATTCCACAATAGTAAATGAGTAGACTACATAAGATTTGTGGAAGAAATTATGTGCCACTTATGAGAAGGAAATTGCCTCTAATAAAGTTTACCTCATGAAGTGGTTGTTTGACGTGCAGATGAAGAAAGGGGTCTCCATTGCTTCTCACTTGAATGAATTCAATAATCTTTTTAGCCAGCTTCACGCTCAGAAGCTGAATTTTAATGCGGAGACTAAGGCAATATTCCTCTTGTGGGGGACGAGCATTTTCTGAGCGAAATCTTCCGAGCGTCCGAGCGAAGGAAAAAAAAATCTTCCAACTATGCATAAATATGGCAAAAATCGATCAGAAGAAAACATAGTTTCACTTAGAAATATGCAAAGTATTATAGCAATGCCTATTTTATACAAAAATCTTTAGGTGAATCTGTAGGAATGGTGAGAGCATAATGGGATGGCTTTTGAAGAAACCCACATGTAGAGTAGACTTCTCTATGAAAATTCCCTTATGATCCTTCTTACAACTTTTACTTAATAGGGGGTGACATTGAAAACCCTCTCTCAACCTATCTTCATGAAAGAGTTTTTTCAAAGAAAACTCATTGAAGCAAGCCATGCAGGTAGTTTCGCCAGCGAAACCCCTTTGAAGCAAGTCTCCCAAGGTAGTTTCGCTGGCGAAACTACCTTGGACAGCACTTTTAAAAGTGACATAACTTTCATATCCAATGTCCAAATATAGTCATTCAACCACTCAAATTGATCGGAACACCCCATTTGAGCACATCTATGAAGTTATATTTTGGAAAATCTTCCATATATAGTATTAAATATTACATGTATTTTATGAGAGTGATATATAAGCCCAAGTTAATACTTATTTATAGTAATTTAAACTTCTTTAGAAACATGTCCATAAATATGCTATAAAAACACTAAAAAGATATTGCCATATGATATAAATGTGTTAATAAGTAATTATATATGCATAGTATTATTACATTGAGAGTGATTATGAGGAATGTTTCTTAAAGGAATCAACACTTTTTAAAGGTAATAACAGGGGTACAAAGGGATGTCTCTAAATAAGAAAATTATGTTGTGTAAAAATGAATGAGTGACTAGTCTGTATATTTTTATGATAAAGGGATCTAGTTCTAGTGAAAATAAAAGTGTAAAAACCATGTTTCCTAAAGAAAAACATTTTTAAAAATCTCTTGAAAAACACGCTCGGATAAACTTGCTCATAGGTTTTTGCTCGTAAAATTGACGCATCCTCCTCTTGTGTTCATTGCCATCCTCATGGGATACATTCTGTACAACTGTTAGTAACTCTGTACTTGATGAAATACTGAAGTTTGATGATGTTGTGGATAGGTTGTTGGACGAGGAGATTAGATGGAAGTCTATGGATGGCAACAAGCACCATACATGAAAGGTTGCAATGTATGACTTCCAATGCAATTCTTTCTGGTGGCTTTTGGGCTGAGACAGTAAAGACTGCAGTGCATGTGATCAATAGATCACCTTGTAAGAGTTTGGATGGTGGTATTCCTATAGAGGCATGGAGTGGCAAGAAGCCCTCTTACTCTCATGTGCATATATTTGGGTGTGAGGCATATGCACATGTGCCAAAAAAGCTTTGGAAGAAGCTAGATCCTAAGTCTAGGAAATGCATCTTTGTAGGTTATGGTGAAAGTGGAGAGATGGTGTATCGTCTCTAGGATCCAAAAGCAAAGAAGATCATAGAAGCCATATAAAATCCGCCATGCCAATTTGAAGGAGCCGCACTCTCTAGCATTTACCTTTCATGTACCTCATGATGCACTTAACTGCCTCCCAATACCTCTTTCCTAGATAAGCCATATATCGGCTAACAACTCCCACTTCAAATGCAATGTCCAGTCTAGTAGCTATCATAGCATACACAAGACTCCCAACCGCTAATGCATAAGGAACCTTGGCCACCATAGCCCTCTCCTCATTTGATTTGGGACTATCTTCCTGACTCAGTTTCATATATGGAGGAAATGGAGTACAAACTTCCTTCCCTCCCTCCATATTGAAACGATGAAACACTTTTGTAGCATACTTCTGTGAAAGCCAAAGGAGTTTCCTCCTCCTGTTATGCGTGATGCGTATACCAAGAATATGACCTGTAGGTCCTAAATCCTTCATGTCAAAGGCCTCATACAACTTGGCCTTCAATGCATCCAGCTCATAATTGTTCTTGCCAGCCAATAGCATATCATCCACATAAAGTGCCAGGAGTATCAACCTATTATCCTTAGCCCTTTTATTGTAGAGGCAGTGATCAATCTCACTTCTTCTAAAACCATGGGATCGGATGAAAGCATCAAACTTATAATACCATTCTCTCAGTGCTTGCTTAACGCCAAGAGACTCCTTTTCAGCTTGCAAACCAAATGTTCTTTGCCATTTTCTTCAAAGCCTTCCGGCTGTATCATGTAAATTTCCTCATGTAAATCCCCATGCAAGAAAGCTATCTTGACATCCCATTTGCATAAACTCCATATCCTCTGCTACCACAAGTCCAAGTATACATCTAAGTGTGGTCATCTTCACAACCGAAGAGAAGATCTCATTAAAGTCCACACCCTTTTCTTGCTTGAACCCTTTAGCAACCAAACGAGCATTGTACTTAGGCACATCATTAACTGTGACATTCATCTTGTAGAACCACTTACATGGCAATGCTTTCTTTCCATGTGGTAAAGAAACCAAGTCTCAAGTCTTATTTTTCATGAGTGAATTCATCTTTGATTGCATAGCATGCTCCCACTTGTGCTGATCCTTCTGCATCATAGCCTCCATGTAACAAGATTGCTCCTCGCAATCAGTAAGCATCACATAGTCTGCCCCTGAAAAAAATCTCTCTGGCGCGGTCTAGACACTCTAGTTGATCTTCTCAAGGGCATTTTAGCTTGCTCTCCTGCCTGCATATCAACCACATTTGCCTCATCATCTTCACCAATAGATGATCCATCATCTTCCCTTGATTATGGACTTGTGGGAGTATCCGGTGGCACCATTTCCTGCACAATTGATGCATGTACAGCTTGCTTCTATCAACATATGCAGGCGGATTCACATCTTGGAAAGTGATTCTCCTCATTTCCACATCTCTCATGGGTGTCTTATGCATCTTCTTCTCATTTAAGCCCACATACAATATTAGTACTCGGTGGGACTAAGTCAAGGATTGGATCTTATGCTTGCTTCTCGGCCTCAAATTGTTCCTTTTGTACCCATTGTTCAAGGGCCTGAAATCGAGCCCTTCTCCACTTTTGCATTCGGGTATGGAGCTTCTTTTATTTGAGGTTCGGGAGTTGGAGTGGATGAGCTTGGCTCCTCATTGCTTGGCAGAAGTAGAGGCACTTGTGCTTTCTTTCAAAGAAGTCGTCTTGATTAAATTGGAATATTAGGGTCCTTGGTGGCCTCTTTTTGCTGGCATGTAATTACATTCCAAGGTTGTGATATTACGCTTGTCGGCCCTAGACTTTAATGGTCCACCCCAATAATGCCAATTGGGATGTCAGGCTTTTAGCCTCAGTTTGTTGTGGGACCTTATTTTTCATGGGACAATCCATACAGACATGGCCTATGCCACAATCTCTACAAAGTGGTTGGAAAGTAGCGAGGCTACCACGATGAGGGCACTCTGTGATTCGGTGATTTTCTCCACAACCGTAGCACTTGATTGGTGCTAGATATGTGTTGGGTCGAACTTGATTCGCATAGACTAGTATTAAACCTTATGCACCTTCCACATAGAATACTGGGTACTCAGCTTCATACTCGAATGGTGAATTCACTTCCTTGACTTGAAGTTGTTGTATTGGAACTGTTGGAGGAGCTGGATTTGGCGCTCTTGGATATGGTCGTGGATTTGGATTCTTGAGTAATTGCAGGACTTGTGTTCGGACGAGAAGAAGATTCAGCCTCCGACCTGGAGGTGCTTGTGCAAGTGCCGATTGCCTGTACACTGGTATGGGTGCCGGTTGGTATTCTTGAGGTCGAGGCGGGTTGTTGCGCATGTTGAAGATGCAACTATTTTCATCATGGCCACCGACTACACAGATATGGCACCACAACCTTGGCAGTGGATTTGCTTGTGCAGTGATCTTAGCTCTTAGGACAGGCATTCATTTGTTGTATGATTGGCCATGCAGTGTGGGCACCATACATTTTCTCACCGTGGATAAGTCTGAGGTGGCGGTTGAGCTTACTCGCAATCATTGGCCCAAAAACTGCTTCTTTAGGTCATGCCCTTGTACCGTAGATTTGCGAGTGACATTTTCCTAGAGTCTGTACCCTACCACTTGGGTGATGTTAAGCCTATAGTGGCAAGGTGGAGGTTGACTAGGGAGCCCGAGGAAATCGTAACGAGGAATGTGCGAAGTATTCTTCTTCAAAGACTTGTGTCGCTCTCAAATGCTCTTTGCCTATGCTCTCACACTTGCCCGCTTGTGGGCATGTGCAAGGCTCATGGACAGGCAAGATTGTGTGTGCGCAGCCCACCCACGGTCCAAATGCATCATGTGTGTGGAAACACCCTAAGTGACATTTTCCAGAGTGGAGACCCTAGGGGATGGAGGTTGACTTGGGCGAGGGTGAGGAGCCGGAAGAAAAGGGCTGAGAAGGTAACGAGGAACTTGTGAGGCCAAAGGCTTGTCGCTTTCTCGTAATAATCATCATCATGTGTTCCCCTTCCCCTTCCCCTTCCCCTTCCATAACCTCTTCCTCTGGCCTCCAGCCAATCATCTCCACATAACCGCATCCAACTCCTTCAGGATTGCAAGCAACGCAGTCAATTCCTTACAGGTTTTCTTTCTCAGGACCGCCCACATCCAGGTTGCACCTTCTCCACTCTTGATTCTTCCAGCTACTACATCAGGATAGCACACAACGCAGTTCTCAGGAGCGCCCACATCCAGGATTCATCTCTCCACGCTTTATTCATCCAGCTACTGCATCAGGATTGCAAGTAACGCAGTTCTCAGGAGCGCCCACTTCCAGGATTCATCGGGATTGCAAGCAACGCAGTGAATTCCTTTCAGGTTTTCCTTCTCAGGAGCGCCCACTTCCAGGATGCACCTTCACCACGCTTGATTCATCCAGTATGCCGACCTCCGACAATGAGACGGGCGCTGGTGCGTCGAGGATCATAACTCGCCGGGAAATTATGGTCTCCCTGGCGGGGCTTACTCTTGTACTTTTAACTCTCATCCTCGGCAGGGTAAATGCCACCGTGGTTCTGATAACGTCTTCCAATGATTCCCTGCCCTTCCCGGACGTTGAAGCCAGCTTTGGTAAGTTTACTTTTCACTAGTAAAGGTTGATTTGCACTCGATCTTTGGGTACGTGCTATTGTGCGCTTGGGCGCTTGCTGACGGCCGTCCGCTCCGTGAATTTACAAATGCCGTGATGCGAGATGATGGTCGCTAAAGGAAACCGCTCAATTTACCATAATGGTGTCTTTGCTACGCTCAACATAAGGCAAACTGGGACCTCATGTCATGGTTTTCTTTAAGAATTTATCAGTGTGCTAAGGTCTTACAGTTCATTATTGGACGCGAGGTATAATGTGCATTCTTGGGGTGAATCTTCTGTTTCAGTTCTTGGGGATATCCTGTGTCAGGCTAGAGCCACCCATCTTATATAAGACCCCTGGGTCTCTCTTCTTACAGCGCAAGAATTTTACAAGATAAGATCTTGTCTTTTCAATAAGGCTGCTGGGAAATTCTATGCCAAGTTAATTGGAGCAATCTTGGAGACGGCGCTTTTCAGCGACCACTGTATGATGATATTAATGCTACTATATTCGAGGAAGAAGGTTTCTTGCCGTATCCTCCAGGATCCATTGATCTTTTCTTGATGAGCGTGTGGCTCCATGAGAATTCAGTATGAGCAGGGATTACTAGAAAAGAAGGTGCAAATTACAGCCTATGTATGTGCTCTAGTTAATGTGGCACCGTAGTGACGGAGGTGATGCCATAGAAATTCACAATGCTAATCCGAAGTTGTGTAGGGCATCTTTATCGCTCAATTAGAACAGGAAATTACAGTTGAAAATGAATGGAAATATAAATGAAAATACAAACGGGCTGTCATGGGCTCGACAACTGGGCTCGACAGCAGCAGAGCAATTGGACTGATAGTCCTGCTCACTTTGCAAGCCTTGGCTTGGAGGGAGTGCTGGAATTTTTTGGAGTTAGAGCCATATGGGTGAGTACTCCACCAGCACGTAGTATAGACTAGAAACGGATGTCCAAGGTTAAGGACCTCAGACCTGTAGCCTTTGAATAGTTCTGAAGACCCAAATGTACATTGCCACCTATGTATATGGGATTCTTAACCCAATAATGCAACGTGGCAACTATGCACTGCCCTACCTTGATTCCTTAATAACTCTCACGTCTAAACTTCAAATAACCAAGCCTGCACTACTCCCAAAGGACTCCCTACGGTGACGAGTGCTCAAGTAGGCCAAAATTTCTTGCCTTTGAAATTACCACTTCTAGTAAAGGCAGTCAACATTATACACTATTTGTTGCAGTGGAGAACAATCTTATTTAGTGTTGAATTGGAAATGGTTAGTGATTAGCCTTTTGTTTGAGCGAGGTCTTTTAAATTGGTTAGTTATTAGCCTTTTAATTGAGCTTAGTGCTTGAGGCATTTTTAAAAACTCAACCTATGGCTGTGTATCAATATCTTGAATCTGCTCTCGTGAACATGGTGCAAGTTTCAAAAGTACAGGGAGGTCTTTAAGCTAACCTATAGTAAGCACAACATTATCTTGCATCTCCTTTAGTGCATATGCAGTGCATCTTGTGAATAGTGGTGCAAGGTTTATAAATACAAGGGAAATTACTTTAAGGCTGATACTGGACTCATGGAGCTCAGCTAACTAACAAATGCCTTTACGCACTTACATAAGTGGTCCTGGAATCACAGGGTTCATATAGATTTTTACAGGGGTGAGTGCAAGGCATCTAGACCCAGTAAGCGGGCGCCTTATTCACCAGAGTGCAAGAGTCAAATTTCATAGTCCTGTAATTGAAAGCCTAGCTACCCTTTTATTGGATGCACAGTGCTGTTGTTGTTACAGCTCATTAGGCATCAATTAGAACCATCCATTGAAGACTTAACATCTAATCTGTCTCGGGCATTATTCTTATCCTGTGTTAGTCCATGAGTAACCTAAGCTACCATGTGGGCTCGATTGGCGTCCCATTGGGAGTCCTGGTGCTTCTGGAATATGACAGAAATCTGTTACTGTTGCCCTCGGCCTGGACTATTCTTGGTGGGTGCACCAGGGCCATCATGACGCAGCCTGGTAGGGGAGGAGGCTAAATGCAAGGGAACTCTAAGGCAGGGGCGGCCCAAGGAAAGCTTCAAAGTATGCGAGGGTCCTCCTCCTTTTCTAGCTCTAGCGGGTGACAGTGGAACAGGTTTTCCCTAAAAGGTATGTAGGGGCTCCACCATAGCTTTGGGAGAATTTCCCTTTCCCCTTTAGTGGGTTGTGGGAGATTCCCCTGATTTTTGGTGGGCTTGAAGAGGCTTGGTGACTGGCCCTAGCCATGACCAGTGGATGCCATGTCTGCCACTTGTCATTTGGAGGTTGGTGCCATGTTTTGGGTGGTGGGAATGCCAGGCGTTAGAATGTTAGAGAATCTTGTGTCACATACCATGTGTCAAGCCACATGGAAGTCATGCCCATGTGTCAAATGGGACATGTCATTTGCTGATTTCTAGGATTTTACAGCCTTGTTTGAGGTCTCATATCTTTGGAATTGTAAGTCAGAGTTCAATTCTGAATGGTCTTCAGTATTCATAGACTTCAGGTCCACAAGGTTTGGGTCTTTATTGCTTTATGTTATTTTTAGCAGGTCTTGTCTAAATTTTAGTGTGTATGTTTCTTTTCTATCTCTACAATCTGGGCACTGTTGAAAGAATGTATTTAGCAGTTTTTTCCACAATTGTAAGTTTTATTAAAAGTTTTTCTCGGTTTTTCTCTTAGTCAAAGTCCTTCACGTAGTTTCTAAAACATCAAGTTAGAAAGGTGACACCCCACTTGGCCACTGTTAGAGACTCACTGTGCCCACCTGTGAGCCCCCGTTTTGAGGGGACAAGGGGCAGTGAGAGGTAGGAGGGCTGGGAAAGAGAGACCCAGGCTGACATCATAGGCAACCAGCACACCGGCTGGTTGCTGCCTGCAACAGCAGAGAAATAGGGGGGCCCTGTGCCTCCCTGGAGGCGTCAACAGTCCCATGGACTGGCTGCACAGGGCACCCTTTTTTAGGGGCCTGTGGCAGGGCCAGTCGGCCCAACCAGGGCCACCAACCAGGGCCGACCCTGGTCGGATTTCCAGAACAGTCTGGTCGGCCACCAGTCAGGGGACTGACCCTGCTGGTCGGCCAATCCAGAGGGCCTGGGCAGTGCCTATAAAAGGTCCACTCCTTCCTTCATTCTAGCATCCAGTGCAGGACAGAAAGCCTCCTTCCTAGGCTGTGCTGTGCACTCAGAGCTGGTCCAGTCTGACAGAGAGAGTTACATCAGTTCTCCTCAGCACTTGGCTGAGTTTTGTATTGCTCCCCTGGAGCCAGTTTTCTGCCCACCATCCGGTGGATGAATATATTATCTCTCTCCGTTTAAGTTATCTCTGAGTGAGTGTTTATTGCATCTGTGATCAGTTATCTGAGTTGAGTGTCAAGAAGAGTGGGAAAGATCTTGGGTGGAGGTTTGAGTGATTCATTCCCTCCTATTTTTTCAACATGGTATCAGAGCCATAGGCTCTCAACTCTTCCTCATCAAAGCACTCTTTGAAGGAAGAAGTCCCTTGGCAGTAAGGCGACTCTGTTTTCAGCTCAGGCTAGCACAGAAGGTCAGTACATTTATTTCTGTTTGAGTTATTCAGTTTTGCTATTCACCGAGATGGATCAGCGTTCAGAAGCCTCTACATCCATTGCTCGTCCTTTCTCCTTCTCCAGTCATCTTCCTTCTTCATTTATCCCCAATTTCGGTGAAGCTAGAAAGCTCGATGGGATGAACTATCCAATCTGGAAAGTCAAGATCCGAAGCCATCTGTTGGCATGGAGGTTATGGAAGATTGTGAATGGGACCGAAGAGAAGCCGGAGGACCTTGTGGACAAAAGAGGTGAAGTTTTAGTTGAAGCAGATGTGGATGAACTCTGTGCATGGGAGGAGAGGGATGCACAAGCCTTAGCAATGCTTATAGGCACGACAGCAGATGCTGTGATTCCTCATATCCAGTTGGCAGAGACGTCTTCAGAGGCGTGGGCCATACTGAAGGAGCTGTATGAAACCGATAATACAGCTCGTATCATTACACTTCAGCATCAGCTTTATAATCTTGATATGAATGAGGGTGATAGTGTGCATGATCATCTGACAAAGGTGAAAGTTGTGCGGGACCAGCTCGTAGCGGTTGGTCAGAAGGTGGACACGAGTCAATGAGCTGGTCCAGTCTGACAGAGAGAGTTACATCAATTCTCCTCAGCACTTGGCTGAGTTTTGTATTGCTCCCCTGGAGCCAGTTTTATGCCCACCATCCGGTGGATGAATATATTCTCTCTCTCCGTTTAAGTTATCTCTGAGTGAGTGTTTATTGCATCTGTGATCAGTTATCTGAGTTGAGTGTCAAGAAGAGTGGGAGAGATCTTGGGTGGAGGTTTGAGTGATTCATTCCCTCCTATTTTTTCAACAGCCACATCATACAACCAGGGTGCCTTTGGATCCCACCTTGCATGCTTTATGTAGGGCCTTGGGCTATTGAAGGTATCTTTTTACAAATGTTGCATTGAGGCTGGGAGCTACGACATGGGGACCACTTAGGGAGTAGTTAATATGCCAGTTATGCCATTTGAATGAGGGCAAGTCAGAAATGTACTTCATATTTGGATGCGCACTGTACTACATGATGAACGGGCAGCACTATCTCTTTTTCAGAGAGGCCAAGGGTTCCTTGATGCGTTTATGCATCACTCAGTCTAATGAGGGCTGTGAGAGCAGACATAGCGCTTATTGTTTCTTTTTTTGGCCTTGACACCAGGGACTCTTTAGAGGTGTTCAAGTTTTTAGAGCTTGAAGTGCATAAATCTCAAGCATGCCAGTTGTGTTTGGCATGGGCTTGTGGAAGCCCTGTAAGCCATTGAAGCGGGGTCATGTCGATGAATCTGTGAGGCTTCGCATGCGTGCTGGGAGGCCGTTACCGCGAGAGTTCTGGCGGTTGGGACCTTGGAACTATTTGGAGATTACGGATTCTTACCCCATGCCCTTGGAGTTGACCTTTCCGGTCTTGCAGCCCCGTAAAGGGGGCATCAGTACGGTAGGATCGGGCACCCACCCGGTTCGGATCTTCCATTTTGTCTCCACAGGGGTGGAGAAGTGGACACCAGAGCTTGTCGACGCGATGATGGAGCACCATATTTACTAGATGATGGATGAGTGGATGGGACCTCAGGGCATGGACCTCTGGCTCGCTCACGGAGGTTCTGCATACTTCCAGCTTGGCTTCTCACTAGTGAAGCGAGGGTCACGCCTAGATGTAGCAATGATCCGCCTGCCAGCGGAGACGGTTCTCTCACAACCTCACTACTGGACCTTCCAGCAGTGCGCCGACCTCTTTGGCGTAGATGTCTCCTTCATGTAGTACTGGGCATGTAGGGTAGGGATTGAGCCAGTGGTGATTGGTTCGTCGGCGTACGGACACATATTACCCTCCCTCCAAACCTCCGGCGAAGTCGTTGAAGTCAGTTTTCTTAGAGCAAGCTCCCACGCACATGCGAGCCTTGTTCACTGCCGCCCCTTCCCCATGAGTTTGACCGTAGTGAGCTGGAATGTGCATGGCCTTCATGACCATGCACGCAGTCAGCTGCAATACCTGCTTCTCTGTCAGGAATTGCAGCGGGCTCTAGTAGGTGGACCAGTGGACTTTCTCTTGATTCAGGAGCACATGTTCTCCGCAGCAGACATCACACACTGTCACCGTCTTCTCCCTCAGAGGGGCCTAGAGGTTTGGTCCGGAGTAGTGGGCAGGAGCGGAGGGGTCTACATCTTTAGCATCCCAGGCTAGCCCCATACATTTTTGTGCAGGGTGAGTCCAAGCTGCGCAGTGTGGATGGGCCTTCAAGTAGGAGAGACGCAGATTGGTATCTTGAGCGTGTACGCACCTGCTTGCAGACTGCATCGCCTGGCTTTCTGGCGATAGCTCACGGATTGCCTCCCAGAGGTGGACTCATGGATTGTTGGAGGGGACTTCAATAATCTTGAGTTCTTGGAGGATAACCAAGGAGGAGCCTCTTTTGCAGAGATGCCAGCAGGGGAGAGTACTTGGGAGCACTTCATCTTTGCGATTCATGGTAGGGACCCCTAGCGAGAGCTTGAGTTTTCTAGGACCCCGGGCAGCCTGCGCTTCTCCTTCGGCTAGCGGAGGCAAGATGGACTACTGGGGCGTCTGGATAGATTCGACATCAGGGATTGGGCTTTACTACGCAGTGGCACCACTAGGTCCGACCATTCTCTAGCGGTTCTGCACTTAGAGCAGCCCCCTCATGGACTCTCCCAAAAAGGGGTTCGTATTTCAAATGTTCTTTTCTAGGAGGCAGTTTATAGCAAATCTCTAGAGACAGCCTGAGAGCTGACCCGAGGAGGGTTGGGCGGCTTGGGTGGCCGAGAGGATTCAGCGCAGCAGTCGGGAGCTCCAAAGTCAAGCCCTCACATGGAGAACGGCTTTTCAGGAGCATGTGAGAGCCATTCGTAGAGACCTTGCATCTATCGAGAGACTCAGGGAGCAGGATCCGAGATCCCAGTGGCTTAGGGATCGCTTGGAGTGTGCATGCTTGGAGCTACAAGATTTGGAGGTTCGCAAAGCAGAGTTCTCATACCATTCTCCTCAGCCCAAGTGGGTCCAACAGGGAGATAGGATGACCCGAGAGTTCTTTCAGGCCATCGGACCACGGTCCGCAGGAGCCTAGCTTCAGCGGATTCGAGACGCACAGGGACACATGCGCACGTACCCGCAAGAGATCCTTGAGCTGTACAGCCTTCTACAGCGAGCTTTTTCAATCAGAGGAGGTATCGCCCACCACCATTTTGGCTAGAGAGGCGGTTTGGGAGCAGGTCCCCTTAGTAGTTTCACCGGGCCTTACCAGATGGTTAGAGGCTCCTTTCACAGACGAGGAGTTGCGGGAGGTCCTTCAAGCCCTTCTAGCCCAGAAGTGCCCTTGTGAGGATGGCCTAGCCCTGACCTTTTTTTGATGCTTCTGGGAGCATATCTCCACCCCTTTCAGACTAGCCTGCCAGGAGATCTTCGACTCAGGATCACTCCCATACTCCTTGAGCAGAGGCTGGACATGCCTGCTTCCGAAGGGGGGTGACAGGTCAGACATTCAGCAGTGGAGACTGATTACCCTTCTGGACACCGCTTATAAGATCTTGGCTAAGGTCTTGAGTCTACATCTGAGACCCCACCTCCCAGATATCATTCATGAGACGTAGACCGGTTTTGTCCAGGAGTGTAGCATCCTTGATAACATCTTCCACATTCTGGAAGGTATAACCGACTCGCTCATAAAAGACAGCAATTACAGCTGATAAAAGACAGCAATTATACTTTCATAAGCTCTCCCTCACTCCCTCTCTCTGTAGATGCACTAGGGCCCAGGACAAAACGTCGGGCTGGACCCCCCCGAAGGTTTTTATTCATGAGAGAGAATTCGAGTACACAGTTCAGCGTAGAGCTGCCCATCCTAAAATCCAAAAACGTGAATCCTTACAAGAGCTTCAAGCTCATTTCAAATTGGCAACATGCCACTTGTCTAAAATCTCCTATTACATGCCACTAAGGGCCATTCTGGAGTCTTCAAAGCACTTGGTCACACGAACCGCCTCCCAGATGCTTGTCAGGCTCCCGTAGCGCTTAGGAAAAATAACTCTTCCTAGTACCTGCAACAATTAATTAAAGCGCACCACCATGGCACCCATTAATTGTTAGCGCTTTGCATGCAAATAACACACTGTGGGGACTAATTCTAGTGACGGTGGGCGTCCCCACTGAACACATGTGCACATCTAAACAAATATATAAAAAATATATATATATTTATTCTCTGGTTGATCGGAGTCAACGCTCTTGATTATAATTAAGGAGCTTTGACCAAGGGTCGAGGCGCCTTAACTATAGCCAAGTCTCTCCAACCGAAGTTGGCACATCTTGGTTAACCGGGGTTAACCCTCTTGGCGCATGCCAAGTCTTGTTGACCGAAGTCAACACTCTCTGACCGTAGTCGGCTCTGTAGTTCTCTGGTTAACCGCAGTTAACCCTCTTGGTAATAAACCAAGTCTCCTTGACCGAAGTCAGGTTTACTTGACTAGAGTCAAGTATCTTTGACCGTAGTCAATCCTTTGACCATTAAAATAACTCTTTGACCATAATTAACACATATAAAACTCTTTAATTATGATCAAATAAATGGTCAACTGTACTTTGACTTAGGATATTTACATTGTGGTGACATCCCCTTGGCTTCTATTCAGTTGACCTCAACTGAAAAGCTTCCTTGTAAACATCCAAAAGCTGTGGATGGTCGGATAACATGTCTTCGTTCATCCACTTGGCATCTAATGCCGTATAATTCTTGAATTTTACAAGATACTTGTAAAACTCCTTACCCTGAGGGCCTTTACGTATAGTATGGTACACAATTTCCTCTGGCTGAAGGACTTCCTCCAGCTCATCCACTTCTGGTGGATCCTCTGATACTGGTTCTGTAGGCTCTGGTCCGTGGAATTTCTTTAGAAGACTCACATGGAATGCATTGTGAATCCTCCAATGCTCTGGCAATGCTAATCTTTATGCAACCTCATTTATTCTTTCTGTAACCCTGAAAGGGCCATAGTATCTGGGAGATAACTTTGCATACACTTTCTGTTTGCCTTTCAACTTGCGGAGCCTAGCTTTTTCAAACCTCAAAAGTACCCAGTCCCCTTCCTTGAGATCTAACTGTCTCCTATGCTTATCTGCAGCTCTTTTATGTTTCTCTTGAGACCTTTCAATTGCTGTCCGGACTTGGCTGTAAGCTGTCTGGAGGTCTCTCACAAACTGATCAGCTGCAAATATTTCATCTTTGGTCCTCAATATAGGTGGCAAAATCACCTTCCCATATATGACCTCAAAAGGGGCTTTCCCTGTAGAGCTATGTACTGTATTATTGTAAGCAAACTCTACTAACTGTAGGTACTTTTCCCAGTCTGAACTTTGGTCACCTACGTAGCATTTCAGCATATCCAAAATTGTAGAATTTGCTACTTCACTTTGACCATCTGTCTGGGGATGGAAAGAAGAATAAAAATTCAGATTCGTCCCCATGTTATCAAATAAAGCTCTCCAGAATAGACTGGTCATTCTGGGATCTCGATCACTAAAAATGGACTTAGGCATACCATGATGTTTAAAAATTTGTGCCATGAAAAGCTTAGCCATATGATCTGCCTTTATGGTTTTGCGAACCGGAATGAAATGAGCTTGCTTAAATGCTTTCTTCTGTGATATTCCCCATGTGAAGGCTACATTTTTCTTAGTAAGGTCATGTAATGGAGCTGCGATATCAGCAAAATGTCTGATAAACCTTCTGTAGTAAGAACACAGGCCTAGGAAACTTCGAACTTCATGCACAGTTTTCAGCTCTGGCCATTCCTGAATGGCATGGATCTTTGTTGGATCCATTTGTATCCCATTCTTGGATATTATATGCCCCAGATAGTGGATTTCTTCCAAGAAGAATTCACTTTTCTTGCTGTTTGCGTAGAGCTGATGATTTCTCAGCTCTTGAAATACTATAGCAAGATGTTCTCTGTGCTCTTCTTCTGTTTTAGAAAAGACTAAGATATCATCAAAGAAAGTACCCGTAAAATGCCTGTACTTTCGGAAGATGCGATCCATCATTCTATTGAATGTGGCTGGAGCATTTGTCAATCCAAAAGGCATCACTAAGTATTCATACAACCCGAATGTAGTGCGGAATGCTGTCTTGTGCACATCCTGAGGCTCACTTGGTGATAGCCACTCTTTAAGTCTATCCTGCTGAAAACTGAAGCTCCATTTAACTGATCCAGCACATCATCAATGCGCGGAATAGGGAATCTATTCTTGATGGTCATTTTGTTCAGTGCGCGATAATCTACGCACATACGGAATGAACCATCTTTCTTCTGTACTAGCAGTACAGGGGAACAAAAAGGAGACGAGCTGGGCTGAATCAACCCTTTGGACAGCAAATCCTGTACCTGAGCCATAATCTCCTCTCTGTGAGTCGCACTGACTCTGTAAGGTGGTCTGTTTGGTGGCTCACTACCAGGCATTAACTCTATCTGATGATCTTCTGGTCTCTCTGGGGGTAACTCCCCTGGCAAAGTATCAGAAAAGCAATCTTTAAAGTTTATAAGAAACTGAAACTTATCTTTGTCTGCATCATTCATTTCAGCATGCATATCATTCTCTTTTTCTTTTACAAAAACCATGTACGCAGAAATTGCAGACTTTATTGCTTTACCACATGTAACATCAGATACAATGGGGATGGTCTCCCCTTTATTCCTGGCAATTAAACGCTGATTTTTCCCCCTATGCACAAACTCCAGTACTCTTTCAGGAAGAGTCAACTTCACTGCCTTGCGATGAAACCAAGGCATTCCCAAGACTACATCATGATGTTTTAGTGGAGAAATGAAGAAGTCTTCCTGATCCACATAACTCTATACATGAAGACGGAGCTTCCCTATCAAGGGAGTAACTAGCACATGATTCCCACAGAACATCTGATCGGCATCCAAAGCCCTGCCCAACTCCTCCGTCTTTATTCCCAGCCTCAGGGCTAGATCCTCTGATATGAAATTATTAGTAGCCTCTGGATCAAATAAAATTAGCGCTTGGTGGTCTCTAACTTTGCCCCATGATAGCTTCTCTGCCTCTTTTCCCTTCGAAGTTGAAGGCTTTTCTGGGCACTGGGCAGCCACATGCCCCTCTTTGCCGCACCTGAAGCATTTTCCATCTCTACGGAATTCCGCTATCTGTTCAGGGGTGAATAGAGATTTGCCCTTATAAGTCTTTGAAAACTGAGTACCCCTCGGCTTCTGAGGCTGAAACCCTTTCTTTTCAGCCTTGGGGTACTCTTTCTTTTCTGATTTTGAAAAATCAGTTTTCTTTTTATGAGCACGTCCTGCATGCAAGGACAACACTGTAGATGGATCTTGTAACGGCACAAGGCTAGCTACTGAAGCTGAATGCATAAGGTCTTGAATGTTCTTTGCCCCCAAAGCATTCACTACTGCCTGAATTCTTGGAGTGAGACCTGCTCTGTACTTTCTCATTTGGGTGCCTTTGGAGATCTTTTTGAAAGGTGCAACTTGCAAATAAGCATCCCAAAACTTTTGGTTGTACACATCCACTGTATCTCCTGCATCCATATGCAAGCTGTCCCAATCTTGAAGAACATGGTCTCTAAACTGTTTAGGCATAAACTGCTGGTAGAAGGCTTTCTTGAAGTCCTTCCACTTCCTTGGGGCTGACCCATCTGTGGTCTGTGCACTCCACCATGCACTAGCTGTTGCTGTCAAGTGCAAACTGACCATTCTTAACTTGGAGGATTCTGAAAACTTTTCTGTGCCGAATGCAGCATCAAACTACCTGATGAACTGCAATGCTTTGTCTGTATGACCATACTGTCCATTGTAGGTCATAAACTTGAGAGATTTTCCTCCCTCTTTAAATTCCTTGGTCTCTTTGGAAGACTTTCTCTTCTTAGACTTCTTGTGTTTCCTTCTTTTCCTGGATGGTTTATCTGATAAGGAAGAAGAAGACACAGAAGTCGAACTCGAAGTAGACGGTGATGGACTAGGAGATCGGTGATGATGCCTCGATCTCTTCCTGCTATGAGACCGTCCCCTATGAGATCTTTCTTTCTCAGGCTGTACACGAGAGTGTGCCTCTGGCATTGGCATAGCTTCTGCTTGAAACAAATGCTGAGCCCTTGGATCCTTTTTGAGATTTTCCATCTCTTGTATACGAGTGCGTACCATCTGTTCAAATTCTTGTTGAGTTTGCGGCACACTTCTCTGTCTTGGATGTACATCTCTATCTTGTGAATCCCACTGGATAGGTGATTGATCCATATTCTGAGATCTGCAAATTTCACACACACACACACCGTGTAGGTAACTGATGCACAACTACCTTTGCTTTTCCAACAGAAAAATACCTCAACAAGAGGTGTTTTACATTCACAACTTGTGCCAATAACTGGGCTATCAATTCAAAGCATAAAGCCACAAAATTGCTAGAGCATCAACAATTGTATTGCCCTTTTTCTGGCTACTGCAAAAAGCACTCAGAAGCATCTGATTCATCTTCCCAATGTACAAAGGCATGCATTTTCTTTTTCTGCAAATCTCTGCTTTCTCTGCTTTTCTGCTGCTTTTCTGACAGTAGAAATCTGCTTTCTCTGTTTTCTCTGCTTTTCTGCTGCTTTTCTGACAGTAAAAGTCTGACAGGCAGGTGAAATCTGTAGCAGAAACAGTCTCTGCAACTGTTCTTTTTTTTATAAAAAGAACAGTAACCAGATGGAGTAACTGGCTAGTTACTCTAACCAGACTGACTGGTTCTGGTCTGGTTAGTTTGCAACTAGACTAACTGGACTAGTCACAGTCTGGTTACAGTGACCAGACTAGACTGGTTGGGTCAACTAACTGGACCTCTAACCAGTCCACTACCAAGGTTGAGTTAGATTAACCCCTGGTCAGCCATGTCAGCATCCATGTCACCTGTTAGAATGCCAGGTCATCTCACACGTGCATGCCACATCATCCCTGCACGTGGGTCTGCCACATCAGCCGACACATGTCAGAATGACACGTCAGCATTGTTCTGTGCACTGCCACGTGTCATATGTGCCACGTCAGCTCTGGCTGCCTTGCCTGCCACATCAGCACCACGCGTTAGATCTGCCACGTCAGGTGGGCTGCCACATCAGCCTAAGGTCAGAGACGGGTGTGTAGGCGACGGAATTCTGTAGATCATCACGCATCGCGCGTTACGCCCCTTGTTCACCAAACATTTCGACGCATCTCCTTCCGTAAAGGGTCGCAAAAACAGCCATGGAAGAATTTTGCTCGCGTCTATTATCTCCGTCCGCATCTCTGTCAGATAACACGCCTGCGCCTTCGTGAAAAAGTCGCTATGCGTTAAGGCATCTCCCCACGCGTTAAAATCACTGACACCATCCTCCGTCAGACGCTCCCAATATCGTGCATAGCCTATTTCCACGTCAATTACTTGCTATCACACGAGAAACAAGCAGCGCTTCTTCTAGTGCACCGGCCCTCAGCATAGATCTTTACTCCTCCTATACTCACGCGTCATCTAAAAACCTCCATCCGAGGCATCGCGTAGGCATTTCCTTCGCCATTTGCAATCTTCATGCAAGCTTTTGGGACGGCCATTCATTACCATTGCTTCATCCTGTTCTCACGTTTTTCCTCAGACCGTCACTACCTTGAAAGGCAGCGAACCAAAGCTCTGATACCAATATAACCGACTCGCTCATAAAAGACAGCAATTACAGCTCATAAAAGACAGCAATTATACTTTCATAAGCTCCCTCACTCCCTCTCTTTGTAGATGCACTAGGGCATAGGACAAAACGTCAGGCTGGACCCCCCCCCAAGGTTTTTATTCATGAGAGAGAATTCGAGTACACAGTTCAGCGTAGAGCTGCCCATCCTAAAATCCAAAAACGTGAATCCTTACAAGAGCTTCAAGCTCATTTCAAATTGGCAACATGCCACTTGTCTAAAATCTCCTATTACATGCCACTAAGGGCCATTCTGGAGTCTTCAAAGCACTTGGTCACACGAACCGCCTCCTAGATGCTTGTCAGGCTCCCGTAGCGCTTAGGAAAAATAACTCTTCCTAGTACCTGCAACAATTAATTAAAGCGCACCACCATGGCACCCATTAATTGTTAGCGCTTTGCATGCAAATAACACACTGTGGACTAATTCTAGTCACGGTGGGCGTCCCCACTGAACACATGTGCACATCTAAACAAATATATAAAAAATATATATATATTTATTCTCTGGTTGATCGGAGTCAACGCTCTTGATTATAATTAAGGAGCTTTGACCAAGGGTCGAGGCGCCTTAACTATAGCCAAGTCTCTCCAACCGAAGTTGGCACATCTTGGTTAACCGGGGTTAACCCTCTTGGTGCATGCCAAGTCTTGTTGACCGAAGTCAACACTCTTTGACCGTAGTCGGCTCTGTAGTTCTCTGGTTAACCGCAGTTAACCCTCTTGGTAATAAACCAAGTCTCCTTGATCGAAGTCAGGTTTACTTGACTAGAGTCAAGTATCTTTGACCGTAGTCAATCCTTTGACCATTAAAATAACTCTTTGACCATAATTAACACATATAAAACTCTTTAATTATGATCAAATAAATGGTCAACTGTACTTTGACTTAGGATATTTACATTGTGGTGACAGAAGGTATGTGGACTGGGCCATGGAGGAGGCGTAGCCGCTCGGCATTCTTCGTGGAGAAGGCATATGAGTGGGTGGAGTGGTCTTTCTTGGAGGGGACCATGCAAAGGCTTGGTTTCTCTGAGAGATGGATCAGAGGGGTATCAGCTCTCTATGCGGGCAGTTCCTGCCAGATGATTTGCCATACATGTGAGGCCTTCCCTCTCTCCCGCTCAATGAGGCAGGGCTGCCTACTGGCCCCTTATCTTTTCCTTTTCGTGGCAGAGGCCTTAGGTTACTTTGTGTGCTCCCAGACTTTTGGTATTACAGGGATGTGGCTTTCGATCAGACGGGAGGAGGAGCTCCTTGACTCCGAGTTCGCAAATGACACAGTGCTATATGTGGATGGCTCTGCAGCCAGCTTGGAGAGGGTCAGGGGGGCCTTAGCCATTTATTGTGAGGCTTCCGCAGCTCGCATAAATTTGGCCAAATCCGTTGGTCTCTTGATAGGCTTGGAGGACACTTAGGAGGTTCGAGGTTGGGGAGCTGATTTTGGCTTTCTTTGGATCTCGAGAGGAGAGACAACGCGTTACTTGGGCTGCCAGGTAGGCATTGACATTTCGGCAGAGCAACAGTTCAGCCCGGTCCTAGAGAGTGTCAGGCGGAAGCTCTTATACTGGAGCTGTGCCAAACTCTTGCTTGCAAGACGTGCACCAGTGGTGAACCAGGTACTCTTAGCCACAGCCTGGTACATCACCTTGTGTTGGTGTTTTCATCGGGGCTGCATGGGGCAGCTACGGTGCCTGGTATGGAACTTCCTCTAGTCGGGATTAGATGGCGCACGCAACACTAGAGCCAGGGTGACTTGGTAGACAGTGATCTTGCCATAGACGCAGAGGACTTGGCATTATCAACCCAGAGATGTAGAGCAGAGCCCTCTTGGCAAGCTGGTTGTGAGAGGCTGCGGAACCCTGGAAGCTCCTACTCCAACAGGGGCTTCTTGGGAACACACCTCGCACATGGGGACAGTGGCAGCAATCCTATAGGTGGAGCTTCCTTGAGGCTCTGTTGACAGGGAGGGGCTCTCCGTTGATGTGGAGTCTCTACAGAGTGTGGCAGAGATTGGCAGGAGGACTCATACGGGCTAGGCGGTCTTGCAGAGAGGAGTTTGAGATGCAGTCTCTCATCTGGCACCCAGATCTCAGAGACTTGGAGGGGCGCATTGTTACGCTCTAGCCGAGGTAGCATGACCTTGGAAGAATCAGTCGACATTTCCCTTATAGGATCTATCTTTGTAATATATGTGTTTGCGCTTTATGTAAATGATCGTGAGGGATTAATGTCAAGGTCCTAGGTGAGGGCTGATAGCACCAGACTAGATAGATCTGAGACCAGGGGCCTAGTGCAAAGAATGTGCCTAGGGGCAAGGAATTAAATGCATCCCAAGAGAGGGGTGAAATGTTGCATTAGAAAGGCCCTATATGGATGACATGTGGCATCTAGATCTATCTAGGGAATTGGGGTCTGTCAAGGCTTGAGTGAGAATGAAGAATCGGGATTTTTACGTGATATTGATACAGCTCTCTCTCTCTCTCCCAAGCTGGGTAGCCTTGGTAGAATTGGCTGGGTGGATAGACATGGTGCTACTCCCGTGATCAGTAAGTAGAAGCGAGAATAGAGAAGTCAGTTTATAGTTTGGTATCAGAGCGTAAGGTATGGAGTGTAAGACCTGTGGGCAGCGCAACTTAACGGGCTGAAGCGTGGTGACGGAGCAGGGGCCGTAGGAAGGCCTGTCGACGATCGTTGGCGGTGAAAAAAGGCTATATGTGACGGGCTTCTTCGATGGACGTTCTGCTGCGACAGTTGGCGTAGGTGACGCACTGATCGCAAAGAGCCTCCGCAACGAAGGGTCGATGTGGTCCGTGTTGGATGGCGCTCCCGTAAGAGAGGGGTGTTGATTACTCGTGGTTGGAGTTGGAGGTACCGTAGGACAGCGACGACAGGCGTTGACGGACGATTGACCTACGCACCGTGGGCGCTGGATTAATTGAACGAAGGTTCCATACGTGCATACGATTGACGACGGACAGTGGGAAATCGCCAAGGTCCTCGAAGTGACGCAGTGATGCTGGCTAGCCGGGGTCTGCTTCGGTGGCACGCGTGGGTGCAGCAATCTGCGACACCAGCAATCTGCTCGTAGCTGTGACGATCCAGCAAACCTTGGGAACCCAGATTGAGTGTAAGGCTAGCCAAGGTAGATGGTAGGTTGATAGATAACCGATTAGTTTCGTCAAAGATCACGCAGGTTTCTCTCAGGCTGCGACACATTCCAAACAGAAAAAAAAAAAAAGAAGGTTATATCAGTGCAAGCAGATCATACGTGGAGGCTACAGTCTTTGGGGACTCGGATTGCGTGGAGCTTCCAGGGAGCATCGAATTTTCCTTCACTATAAAATTTCAGTTTGGTTATACAGTTTGTTGTTTTAGTATAGAGGAGTTTGCGGTTACTATACTTGTGTGTATGCATGTGTGCTCCGATCAGAGTCAGTTTGCAGAAAATTCCTTAGTATAGGGAAAAGCGCTATTTGGGTTATGCATGTATCAAATGCCTAGTCAGTGTGCATAAGGGATTGCAGGAATTCCCTAGTATAGGGAATTGTGTTCAGAGTGTCAGTACCCTGAATTGTGTCAGCTTGTGATTACAGTGTTCTAGGGGTCTTTTAAAAAAAAAAAAAAAAACCCCAAAACAAAACGCCTACTGAACTAAATGGAAGCAGAAGAAGGGGCTTCCAGGAGGGACCCTGGTGAATCAGGAGTCCGGCCGACCCAGCAGGGATCGCGCCCAGTAGCTCACACTTTATCTGGCAGAATTGCATTGCTGGAAGATGCCTTGCAACAGTTGTTAGCGCAGCAATTACAAGCCAATGCAGGGCAGTCCGAGCTTAGGAGAGCGATACATAGTATGTCTGCCAGACCTTCTCGAGAGGAGAAGGGAAAGGCTCTAATGGAACCGGAGTCTAGTGTCCATACGGTCGAGCCTAGGAAGGCTAAAGTGCCTATTATTGCCAATTACAGACCGGAAAAGTATTCTGGTCGGATGAACGACCGTAGCTCCGATGTCATTGAGACCTGGCTACACAAATGGGACGAGGCGTTCGCCATTTGTGAGATCAGAAATGACATCAAAAAGATCCGCGAGGCCACCCACATGTTTAGTGAGGCAGCGGATCGGTGGTGGATTAAACAACAAAAGGATGGCATAGCATCCACTACTTGGGAGGGGTTTAAAAGAGAGTTCAGGAAACACTTCTTACCTCCTGACGAGGCATCCCGAGCTTGGGATCAATATAGGAACCTGCGTCAGAGAAATTTATCTGTGGCAGAATACACTGATAAGTTTCGAGAGAGTGTAATGAAGGTTGACGAACCCCTGCCTCAATCAATCCAAGTGAAAGATTTCATATTTGGATTGAATGACCGAATAAAAATGGAAGTTCGGGCTAAGTACGCGAACACGCTAGATGATGCAATAGCTATAGCCTTGAACTACGAGGATGCCAAGGGCAGCAAGCCAAGTGGGTTTGCACAGGTCGGAACCCAGTATGGGTATCCGAAGAAATCTGGGTTTAAGAAGAAGTGGACTAGTAAAGGGAGTGGTTCGCAGCCGAGTGGTCAAGCCAAGCAGGCGAGACCGGCTGAAACTCCTAAACCAAGTACCACCATTGGAGTGAAGAGAAAAGTAACTCCAATGGCAGCCCGGGCTTGGTCTAAGTCTCCCTTGAACCCGGAACAAAGGGAAAAAGCGAGGAGGGAAGGCTTATGCTTTGGTTGCCTTCAACCTCATCAGTGGAGAGATTGTCCACGTAACAAAGATCGTCGGATGGCTGAGATGGTGATCTCAGAGTGCGACGTGGAGATGCAGGGAAGTCCCAGAGCGGAAGAGATGCAGATTCAGCTAGCGGGATCTTCTCAGAGGTTAGTACCTTGTTTGTTATGTGTGTCTGTTACTAAGTTAGTGACGAGTGCACCTGATAACATCCTATCTAAGCCCGCAGCAACGGGGTATACAGCCTTCAATGATACGGAGTTGATCAAGATGAAAGGGCAAGTGGCCAGTCATGATGTCATTGTGTTGTTTGACTCAGCGTCAACTCACAATGTGATTAACTCCAAGCTCGTGAAGAGGCTGAAACTAAAGACAAGTCCATCTGACTATGCGTATACAGTCAGGATGGCAGATGGAAGTCCAACTGAAGTATGGGACCAAAGGGTTACCCAGTTGGAGCTTCGGATTCAGGACTATACTGAGAAGCGTGATTTTGAAATGACCAAGCTTGCTCATGCGGATATAGCCCTGGGAATGGCGTGGCATTCTAGGAAGAATCCAGCCATTGATTGGAAAAAGCACGTATATCAATTCAAGATGAATGATGTGCTTTATGTCTTGCGAGGTGAAAAAGATATACCTCAGGGACCGTTGGTTTCCGTGATGGAAATCAAGAAGGCTCAAGTGGAGTTTTTGTACCTTTGCACCGCATCGGTAGAGTCGGTGAATGATTCTTCGACTAGCACTGATGTTACGCAAAGTGATGAGATGGCCAAGCTGGCTAATCTTATAACAGAGGAGTTCTCTGAATGCTTTAGGGATGAACTACCTTATGGGTTACCTCCAGAGCGGAAAGTTCAGCATAAGATTGAACTGATCCCGGGGGCAGAACCTGTAAATAGACCTCCCTATAGAATGAGTTTTACTGAAGAAGCGGAGGTGCGTAGGCAACTGGAAGAATACCTCAAGTTGGGGCAGATTCAACCAAGTTTCTCACCTTTTGCTTCACCAGTGATATTAAAGAGGAAAAAGGATGATACGTTTCGCCTCTGTATAGATTACAGAGCATTAAATAATATCACTGTTAAGCACAGGTATCCGATGGCTCGGATTGATGATTTGCTAGATGCATTACATGGAGCCGTGATTTTCAGCAAGATAGATCTTAAGTGCGGCTATCATCAGATCCGGATTAGAGCCGAGGATGTGCATAAAACCGCTTTTAGAAGCAGGTTTGGTCATTATGAGTTTTTGGTAATGCCCTTCGGACTTACCAATGCTCCAGCGACCTTCGTCATGCTTATGAATGATTTACTACGTCCGTATATCGGAAAGTTCGTAGTACATTTTATTGACGATATCTTGATATTCAGTAAAAGTGTTACTGAGCATTATGAACACTTAAGGATAGTGTTCAGTACTTTGAGGAAAGCCAGTCTTTACGTGAATAAAAAGAAAACTATACTGTGTATGGTTAGGCTTGAGTACTTAGGATTCATAATTACTCCACAGGGGGTAGAAATGGATCCGAAGAAAGTGGCTGCGATACTGACTTGGCCAATCCCTCAGAGTCTGACCGCGTTGCGATCATTCTTGGGATTTGTCCAGTTTTATAGAAGGCATATCAAAGGATATTCCGGAATAGTATCGCCATTGACTGATCTGACCTCAGATAAAGTACCTTTTATTTGGGGACAGAATCAACAAGAAAGTTTTAACACCATAAAACAAGCTGTGGTCTCAGGACCGGTGTTAAAAATAGTTGATCCCCAGAAACCGTTGTTCCTAGAAACCGATGCAAGTGGCATTGCGGTAGGAGCAGTCCTCCTTCAAGAGGGAAGGCCAGTAGCCTTTGAAAGCAAGAAGCTTTCTCCCTCTCAAAGGAATTGGCCAACTCATGAATTGGAGTTGTACGCTGTTATCCATGCTTTGAAAACATGGAGGCATTATCTGTATGGTTCAGAGTTTTATGTGGATGTGGATCATGATACTCTGAAACATTTCTGTAAACAGCCTGACTTGAGGGGCCGCCAAGCTAGGTGGGCAGAGCTCATGCAGGAGTTTAATCTAACGATTCGGTACCGAAGAGGAAAAGACAATAAGATAGCTGATGCGTTGTCTCGCATTATGCACAACCTGAGTTTCACGGTATTAGAGAGTGCTCTAATGACCGAGATCAGAGAAACTCAGAAGGTGGACGAGTTTGTCCAGAGCTTATGGCCTAAGGCTCATGTGTTAAAACCCGGGGAAAGTGAAAAGGATGACCTGGCATCCAGAAAAGGCCAAACTTATGCAAGATATACCATAAGGGATGGTATGCTAGTTAGAAATGGCAAGGTTGTAGTACCTGGTCAGAATGATCTCAGGCAGAGAGTCATTCGACAATGCCATGATAGCCCGTGTGCGGGACATCCAGGTGTCGAGAAGACATATGATCTCGTGAAGCGAGATTTCTTTTGGCCAAAGATGAAAAAGCATATTCATGAATATGTGACACGGTGTTTCTCGTGTCAAGTAAGTAAGGCCGAGCGGGTGAAGCCACCCGGACTTTTACAGCCCTTGGAAATACCACTAAGTAAGTGGGAGAGCATTTCCATGGACTTTATTGTAGGGTTACCTGCAACACAAGGAGGATATAATTCTATCCTTGTGGTGGTTGATCGTCTAACCAAGATGGCTCACTTCATTCCGACTAGAGAGTCTGTTAGTGCCCCGCAAGTAGCGGATTTGTTTATTAGACATATTTTTCGTCTGCATGGATTGCCTAGATCCATAGTGTCAGACAGAGATGTCAGGTTTACCGGTCACTTTTGGACTGCGGTATTTGAGACACTAAGGACTGAGTTGGGAATGAGTAGTGGGGATCATCCTGAGACGGATGGTCAGACGGAGAGAGTCAACCAGACTTTAGAGGATATGCTGAGAGCATATGTGTCATTGAGGCAACATACATGGGACAAGTGGTTGCCATTGTTGGAGTTTGCCTACAATGATAGGAAACATTCATCTACTGGGTTCAGTCCGTTTGAGCTGAACTATGGTTATAGACCAGCCAATCCAACTATAGTTGGAGTACCTCAGAAAGTGCCTAGTGCCGCGAACTTTGTAGTTCAGATGCGGGAGATGCTAGCACTTGCGAGAGCTAATATCCGCCAGGCTATGGATAGAGCCAAGGTGTATGCGGATGAAAATCGGTCTATAAGAGTATTTGAAGAAGGAGAAAAAGTTTTTCTCAGAATTCCTTCGCACTCGAAGTCGTTGACTTCAGGAGAGTGTGCTAAGTTATCACCTCGATACTGTGGGCCGTGGTTAATTCTAAAGAGAATAGGCAGTGTAGCCTATAAATTAGAATTGCCACAGGGGTGTAAGGTGCACCCGGTTTTTCATGTTTCACGTTTAAAGAAATTTTTACATACTGGTGACTCACTAATCGAAGGTGTGGTTTTGTTTCAGGAGATAGAGGATATTGCAAGGCGCAAACCAACAAGAATCCTGGACCGAGGAACAATGCAAATACGAAATCGGAAGATACCCACGGTGTTGGTTGCATGGCATGGTCAGCCTCTATCCGAAGCTACCTGGGAATCCGTATATCAGTTGCGGAGAGTGTTCCCAGACTTTATCATCGAGGACGCTGATGTCTGAAGAGGGAAGGAATGTTACGCTCTAGCCGAGGTAGCATGACCTTGGAAGAATCAGTCGACATTTCCCTTATAGGATCTATCTTTGTAATATATGTGTTTGCGCTTTATGTAAATGATCGTGAGGGATTAATGTCAAGGTCCTAGGTGAGGGCTGATAGCACCAGACTAGATAGATCTGAGACCAGGGGCCTAGTGCAAAGAATGTGCCTAGGGGCAAGGAATTAAATGCATCCCAAGAGAGGGGTGAAATGTTGCATTAGAAAGGCCCTATATGGATGACATGTGGCATCTAGATCTATCTAGGGAATTGGGGTCTGTCAAGGCTTGAGTGAGAATGAAGAATCGGGATTTTTACGTGATATTGATACAGCTCTCTCTCTCTCTCCCAAGCTGGGTAGCCTTGGTAGAATTGGCTGGGTGGATAGACATGGTGCTACTCCCGTGATCAGTAAGTAGAAGCGAGAATAGAGAAGTCAGTTTACACGCATGCTGGGGCAACGAACTCATATCGGATGGGCACAGTGGGACAGGGGACCGGCAAGATCCTTGGGACATGGAGACGACTTCCTAGAGAGACAGAGGCCTGTAGACATGCCCTCTCCTACCTCCGAGAGTAGGTATCAGGATGCAGGAGATCAAGGAGGCAATCCCAGACTCTTGGTGGGAGGGACTCCGGAGGCCCTAGACCCCTCATTGCTGGTCAGGATAGTTCTTGCGGAACAGGGGCACCGCTCTGGATCCGTTTTTTTTCGAGAGTCTCTTGGTTCCCCCCAATCTCGTTTCTATCGGGTGGGACCAGCAGGCTCATTGCAGGACGAGTCGGAGTTGGAGGAGACAGAGGTGGACCTACAGGACCTGGAGTGGCAGAGGGCCAGGATTGTGGGTCGCTTGGGCAGGACTTGGTACATCGATCCCTCCATCATCTTATCGACCCCAGAGGGAGTGGTTTGGCGCCTTTGGATTTGGGAGGGGGAGTGGGTTTGGCCCGCCCGCATAGGGCACTCGAACCGGATAGAGGAGGTCTCCTTCTCGTATACCACTCGCATCGGGCATCATCTACGGTTGGAGGCAGCAACATGGTCCCCTTAGAGGGAGCGCCACTGGCTTGAGCAGGATGTCCCGCGAGAGGTCATAGGCCAATTTCGGCCCCATCTCTGGACGAGTTTGCGCCTGTAAAAGATCTCTTGCTTCTTTTGGCTGTTGGCGCATGGGTCTCTGCCCATCGGCCCCTAGCTAGAGCAGATGCAGATTGATGGCAGATGCACTGGTTGTGGGGATGGAGTTTTGGAGACCATCCCGCACCGTCTTTGGGGCTCTGCCTCGCACAACGGATTTGGTCGGTGGCCCTCAGGATTGTTGCTAGCATGCAAAGGATGAGCAGGGGTTTCACGTGGGGGATGGTGGCTTGGCTCACGGAGGGAGGCCACGCCTTAGCGATCGACCCTGTCATGCCGGCTTACAGGATACATGGATAGTAGGTTTCCCGGATTGAGATCCATGATGCAGTTCAGCCCACCCGCTCATGCCCACCAGCTCTCCCGAAGGATGGTGTTTGGGAGACCGTCTCTAGCATCTTCGCCTGGAACGTATGGGTGGCCAGATGTAGCAGGGTGATGGGGGGCCAATCGATCCCTCTGACGGCTACTCTAGTAGCCATTTGGCAGGATTGCATCTTCACATTGTGCACCATGTGGGAGTTGTACGGGGGAGAGAAGTGGAAGAGAGTAAGAGAGTGAGAGTGAGAGAGAGTGACACTCTAGTGCGGGTGTGAAGAATGATGAGCCACACCACAAACTCACTTATGTTTTATTAGGATTAGGTTTACCCTATGACTATCTTAAGACAGTCATAGGTGTCCTATCTTTTAATGAAGGGTTGGCAATGTGCCTTTACCCCAACAACCTCCCACCTAAAGGCCAATGTGCCTAAAGGGGAGAAAAGAATAAAAATTACAGCAATATACAGTTACTGTATACAAGACCATAAAATAAGAATGGTCTCATCCTAATCCCATGATGTGGCGGCAATGTGCAAACCGCTCTGTAGGCAAGCTCTTAGTGAGCAAATCTGCAGGATTATCATCAGTATGTACTTTCACAAGCTCAAGTCGCTTGTCTTCCAGTACCTCCCTGATGAAATGATATTTCACTTCTATGTGCTTGGTCTTCTGATGAAAGACCGGATTCTTTGCCAACATGATAGCACTCTGACTATCACAATGCAAAACTGGCATATCTCCTGTAATGCCCAAATCTCCCACCAGCCGAGTAAGCCATATTGCTTCCTTGCAAGCCTCAGTGGCTGCAACATATTCAGCTTCTGTGGTTGACAGTGCAACGCATTTCTGCAACCGAGACACCCATGATATAGCACCTCCTGCAAATGTGAAAATATAACTGGTAGTAGACTTCCGGTTATCCGCATTCCCTGCATAGTCTGAATCTGTAAAACCATGCACCAATGCATCCTGCCTACCATAGCATATGCACAAGTCTTTGGTACCCTTGAGATACCTCAAGACACCTTTCACTGCTTCCCAATGCCGCTTGCCTGGATTTGCCATATACCTGCTGATGACTCCCACCGCAAAAGCAATATCCGAACGAGTGACAACCATGGCATACATCAAAGATCCAACTGCAGATGCATACGGAACCTTGGCCATTTCAGCCTTATCATCATCTGATCTGGGGCTGTCCTTACTGCTGAGTTTTAAATGTGGAGGCAACGGGGTACTAATGGACTTCCCTCCCTCCATTTTAAACCTCTGCAGTACTTTGTCAATGTACTCTTTCTGTGACAGAAACAAAAGTCCCTTGGACCTGTCACGAGTAATACGCATGCCAAGAATATGATTTGCATCACCCAAGTCTTTCATGTCAAAAGACTTATGCAGTTGTTTCTTCAAAGCACTAATCTCAAGCTGAGATTTACTGGCAAGCCCTTGTCATTTTGATCCACAATAGGCTGTCCTGGAGACTAGCAAGAAGGTCAACATCCATAGTCAGTGGTCCAAAGAATGCCCAGCAGTCTGGAGCAGCAAGGAATGCCACGCAACATTCAGTCCTGCCTGCAGATCATCTGAGGCGTGAAAAGCAGAACACTGCAGGCTAACAAGTTCAAACTGAAAGCAGCTGTTACCTCTTGGAGCAGTTCTTAGTGCATACCTACAGCCAATAGGAGAGCACGCATCTGCGGGATGGTACTGTCCAAGGAACATGCACTACAAAAGTCACTGAAGCTCACTGAGGAGCACACAACCAAAAGAGTGCGTCCATCAGGAAATACTATCTGTATACTGCCAATCCCTGCAATCTGACATGCATAGTTGTTCCCAAGATGAACAACTCCATGAGTACCTGTGTAGGAAGTAAACCACTCCCTATGAGGAGTAACATGAAAAGAACATCCACATATAGAATGAGTAGCATCAAACTGCCATCCTTTGCCCGTTTGGTGTACAAGCAATGATCGGTCTCACACCGATGATACCCTTGGGACTGCATGAAGGCATCAAACTTCTTGTACCATTCCCTTGGCGCCTGCTTGAGTCCATACAAGCTCCTCTTGAGCTTACACACAAGCTGTTCTTTCCCTTTAACAGCATATCCCTCTGGTTGACTCATATAGATCTCATCATGAAGATCTCCGTGAAGAAAAGCTGTCTTCACATCCATCTGACATAAATCCATGTCATCATGAGCAACAAGAGCTAACACTGCTCTCAAAGTAGTCATCTTGACTACAGGGGAAAAAATCTCATCAAAGTCAATGCCCTTTTCCTGCTTAAATCCCTTGGCAACCAATCTGGCCTTATACCGAGGTAAAGCATTTGAATCCACTTTGACTTTGTAAACCCACTTGCATGGCAAAACCTTTCTGCCTGCAGGTAACTGCACCAAGTCCCATGTATCATTCTGAAGTAGGGAGTCCATTTCTGACTGCATGGCTTTCTCCCACTTCTTTTTCTCTATTCTTCCCATAGCTTCCTTGAAGCTGGAAGGCTCACCACAATCTGTCAGCATGATAAAATCAGCCACATTATTGGCTCCTGGAACAAACCTGGCAGGAGGCCGTTGTGCACGGGTGCTCCTCCTAACAAAATGTTCCGGATTAGGCTGCTGTCCAGCCTGTTCTTCATGCATGACGGGTGGCTGTACCACCATATCTGGCTGTTCTACAGCCCCATCTGTTGGCACATACAGTGGTGCATCATTGGCAAAATTATCTGGCTGATTTTCAGCCTGTATACCCTCTTGAACAGGGTGATCTGCAGCAGCCTGCTGCTGCATATAAATGGGCATTCTTTGCTGTCCAACATCATCATAAATAACCCTCCTGTATTCCACAGGTTGCACGGGTTCCTTGTGTACACTATCTTCTTTAAAGATGACATCATTGCTGCGTATAATCTTCCGTTTAACGGGATCCTATAACCTATACCCCATTTCACCTTCGTCACCATAACCCATAAAGATGCATCTGATAGACTTTGGATCCAGTTTGGTGCGTAGATCTTTGCGTACATGAGCAAAGCACTCGCAGCCAAATACACGTAAGTGCTTATATGAGGGTGGCTTGCCAGACCACTCCTCCTCTGGCACTTTCAACTCCAAAGCCTTATTTGGTGACCTGTTAATAATGTGAACTGCTGTTTGCACAGCTTCTGCCCAAAAGCCATGGGGTAATGCAGCATAAGACAACATACATCGAACCTTCTCCTGAATAGTTCGATTCATCCGCTCACTTGCACCATTTTGAGATGCATTATGAGGGGCTGTGAGTTCCTGTTTGATGCCCTTAGCTTGGCAAAACTGCACAAAAGCATGTGACACATACTCACCCCCATTATCGGATCTGAGGCATTTCAGCCTACGACCTGTCCGATTCTCAACCTGAGCGACAAACTTCTTGAAAGCATCTAAGGCATCTCCCTTATGCTTCAAGAAATAGACCCACACCTTACGTGTGGCATCATCAATGAAAGTAATAAAATATTTTGCACCCCCTAGTGATAACTGTGGCATCTCACACAAATCAGTGTGCACTAGATCAAGTGGTGCTCTATTCTGGGGAGTTCTCCTCTTATGAGGAGTCACAGAATGCTTGCCAAAAATACAATGATCACAAGTAGGCAAATCTGAAAAAGAGAGAGGCGGCAGATAACCCAAACGTGACAGTTCTTGCATTCCTTTAATAGACATGTGTCCCAACCGGCTATGCCACAATGAAACCTTTGGCAGCTCGGTTATGGCAACAACATGATTACCCACACTGGAAACATAAAGAGGGTACAAGGTATCACTCTTAAAACCCTCAGCCACTACAGTCTGGCCATCAGTAATCACCCATTTGGAGTCCCCAAATGTGGTGTGGTAACCACTGTCATCTAATAAGCCAGTGCTAATCAGATTTTTCTTGATTTGCGGCACATGGCGAACACCATCAAGCATAAATGACTGCCCATCAGGAAATACTATCTGTATACTGCCAATCCCTGTAATCTGACATGCATAGTTGTTCCCAAGATGAACAACTCCATGAGTACCTGTGTAGGAAGTAAACCACTCCCTATGAGGAGTAACATGAAAAGAGGCACCTGAATCCAAGAGCCAGGTGTGCATGTCATGGCCATCAATAACCAAAGCATGTACTATTACAGCAGAAGAGCATAAAACATCATGTATGTCACTGTCACTGTCCTCTGCTGCAACATTCACTGCATCCAAGTCATCTGCCTTGGCCTTGCCTTTGCCTTTGTTTGCATTTCCTGCATCCTTTGTTTCAGCCTTCTTGGCTTTCTGATCCCGTATGAACTTGAAGCACTTCGACTTCACATGTCCCTTCTTGCCACAATAAAAGCATTCAATGTCCTTTTTGCCACGGGACTGACTGCGGGATTTGGACTTACTAGCAGATCTCCCCTTCTGCTGAGTCCTGCCTCTGTCCTGTACCTGCAAAGCATTTGAAGACTTGCTGCCCGCATTATTCTTCCTGCTCATCTCCTCCATAAGGAGAGAGCTCTCTACATCAGCATAAATAAGAGTGGCATTCGAGTTTGACAGGGTGGTCTTGAAAGTGTCCCAACTCTCAGGGAGGGTACACAGCAAGAAAGTAGCCTTGAACTCCTCATCAAGGTTCAACCCCTGTGCAATCAGCTGTGTAAAGATAGCATTGAACTCACTCAAGTGTGAGGTCATAGCTGTACCTTCCTTCATGCGAAGATCGACCAACTTCTTCAGCCAATAAACCTTACTGGCTGAGCTCTTTTGGGCATACAATTCTTCTAGTCTTTGCCATAGACCATAAGAGGTCTTTTCAGCCTGTACATTGAACACAAGAGTGTCTGAAATAGTGAGCATGATAGCTGCCCTCGCGGACAAATCAAGCTCTTCCCAGTCATCAGCTGCCATATCAGATGGCTTGACACCCTTCACTCTTATGGGCTTAGCAATCTTCTTTAACAGAAGTACATTCAAGCACTGTTCTGCCCATAATGCATAGTTGTGTGCTCCTTCCAGTTTCTTTATGTTCAGAATTGAAGAATCACCTCCTCCTGATGCCATATCAGATGAGGAAAGTACCTGACTCCCTGGAAGTAAAAAGACTGAATAAAAATTCTGATTTCTCAGAAAAAACCTGCTCTATTCAAGAGCCAGAAGCACTCTCAATGGTGCTGTTTTTACTGTCAGTAAAATCTGCAGCAAAACAGTAAATGTCCCTGCAAATACTGTACCTTCTGACAAACTGTTCTGAGCTCAGAGAGGCATAAAAACAGTAATTTCAGACTGCTGCTGCTGCTCAACAAGTGCTTAACAGTGCACAATCATCTGACAAAACCACTAACACTGCTGTAAACACTGCTGTACTGACTGTACTGATCACTTCTCCCACCTCAGATGAGGTATTGCACTGAGTTAAATTGCAGAAACCACTTGACAAACACCCCAAAAACAGTAAATGACCCTTCAGCCTGTCACAAAACCTGCAACAGTAAATGGGATAAATCCCAAGCAATCACCCTTATACCAAGGGGAGAAAATGCATCTGAAGATCTCTGTCGGTAACCGAAGTGCTATCAAACAAAGTCTGGGCAAAAGCCCCTTGATCTGACACCTGAATCAAGTGGAGAACACCTCAACACTGAGGTAGCATGCAATATGAAATCTCTCTGACACTTGTACCTGACAATGTGCAATGCATAGACTGCCCCTGTGTACTCAGTAACAACACAAATCACAAAGTACAATCACCAAGTAGAAAATCTTTTGAGCACTGTCAACGATGGGCAGTTAGGGACCGAGTAAACTCGATGCGCCCTGACCAAGCGTGGCTCAACTGAGATTTTCAAAGTGCGTACAAAGGAATGTGACCTGCAACAAATGTCACCAAATGCACTGCGGAAATAAAGCAAATGTGTGCTCCCTGGCTACACACTGCCTCAAGGCATATACTGCAAACACATCCAGGCAAAAGCCCTTTGAAATGGTCACCCAAAACTGAGAATTGCACTCAGTAAATGCATAGAAGCTTCTGCAAAACAAGCATCTGACCTTCCTGAAAGACAAGTAACTGCGCAAACACCACCACTGTGGCACAAGTCACCTCAAGCGTGAGTGACACGAGAGTACCTGCTGTACCTCAACAAATGCACAGTATACAGCTGAAATGCTTCAGGAATGTATCAGAAATGCTTCATGTACTGCGCGCACATGCACAAAACAGAGTGCTTCAGCACTATTCCTCTTCCAACAAAAAATGTTTGCTGTACTTTTCAGTACCTGCAAAGTACCTGCTGTACTTCTGTCCCTGCAGAGTACCTGTGTACTGTCGGTGCCTGTAGCAGGCACACTTCCCCCAAAAAAATTCGAATCTTGCAGCAAAAAAAAATTGAACCTGCAGGTGAAGAAGACGCCCGTACACAGTTGTACGGCAGTCCGTACGACTGTACGGACAGTCCGTACAACTGTCGTACAACTAGCTGCGCACAGCAGCTATGCAGCGTACAGCAGCTGCTGTACAGCTGCAGACTGACGACGCCCGCGCCCGCGATAAAAAAAAACCTGCAGCCCTACGAAATGCGCCGCCTTAGGAGCTGACCTGCGAAATGCGCCGCCCTAGGAGGCTGCGAAAGAACGCCGCGCAGGCCCCCTTCACTCCGCGCACGCCGCCTTCTCGTCGCGCACGCCGCGCAGCCCTGATTTGCTGCGCCCGTACCCGTACTGTGTGTAGTCCTGCGCCAGATCCGTCCGTACAACCGTACGGACGACGTACGTCCGTACGGCTCTGTCCGTACGTCCGTACGGTAGGCTAGGGAGAGGAGACTAGGGGGGCAAGGGAAGCTAAGGTAGGCTCTGATACCAGTTGTACGGGGGAGAGAAGTGGAAGAGAGTAAGAGAGTGAGAGTGAGAGAGAGTGACACTCTAGTGCGGGTGTGAAGAATGATGAGCCACACCACAAACTCACTTATGTTTTATTAGGATTAGGTTTACCCTATGACTATCTTAAGACAATCATAGGTGTCCTATCTTTTAATGAAGGGTTGGCAATGTGCCTTTACCCCAACAGGAGCATGGTACTCCAGGCTCGAGAGCAACTGTCGAGAGACGGGAGCGTTTCTGCTAGACAGGGCCGGCAGGAGTTTTCTACACCCTTTCTGCGAGGGGTATTCGTTGGGCATATAGACCACCAGCATGGCTGCTAGCTCCTGTTTCAGACTTTCTATAGGCGACGAGCCGTGAGATCTGGAAACGGATGGTTGTTATTGTAGCTGGCAACCAGCTCTTTTCTTTATTTTCATTGACGGTTCCTATTGGAAGCTGGTTGTATGGTTTGAATAGAATTTACTTCTTCTTGCAAAAAATAAAATAAAAAATCATGCTGTCGAACTCTTCTTGAAAATTTTAACTTTCTTAAATTTCTCCACTTGTTGTAGCTTCTATGTGTTTTATGAACATTTGTGGCTTTTTAGCATGTTGATCAGGACATGCATAGTCCCATTGTTTACTCATTGATCTGTTTCCTCCTTTATGCAACATCCCCCCATTCACAGACTTGACAGGAGTAGCTTAAAGAGTTTAAGAATGTAAAATGTTAATGTATCTTAGGGAAAAATAGTCATAGAATCCTACTCATGAGCATAAAGCTTCTAAGCTTGTTTATTCAGGAGTCTCAGGTCCATCACGATAAAGGCAAGTAGGTAATACACAAGCCCTAGATAGAATTCACAGGAGTATGTACCAGCCTCTTATGTTCTGAAAAAACCTGGCAGTACCAGCGTGCTCTTACAAGAGTAATAGTGGCCTGAAGATGTTTTGGAGAATGTCATGGTTTATGACATTATGTTTTCGCCCCCTCTTCTTTCTTTCAAGCAGTAAATGATTAGAATTATGTCAATAATTTCGTTTTATACCATTGGTGATTGTTGGATATGTATAGGGGCACTCATTATATTTATCTTTATCTGCATCTTGAGCAATGTATTTTCTGTTCTTTGGCAGCTCGCAGAGTCCCAGGGGCTGGTATTGTGGGATTTCTGTTTGCAGCAAATCCAGCAAATGCTTGTGAACCTCTACAAGTGGTTGATACCAAACAAACAGCTCTGCCTGCTTTTCTCCTTGTAGAGCGTGGAGATTGCAACTTTGTTACAAAGGTGCAATATGCCCAAGCTGCAGGTTATGAGGCTGTAATTGTTTACAATAATGAGGCTGGTCATGACTTGGTCACAAGTAAGCTCGGCATATCTCACCATGATATTGCACTCGTCTTGTTCATATTCTGTGTAATAGTGAAATATGTGGGGATTTTTTTTCATGTGTTCTGATAAATATCAATGTTTGTTTGATCTCAAAAGACTGGTTCTGTTTCTTCCTAGGGTTAAGGGTGTGCGGAAGTCCTCTTGAATCAGCTAAAAAGGCCTTTCTTTTTCTTTTATCGAATGGGCAAAGTCTTTCCTTTGACATTGAATATCTCTGAACATGGCTTGGTCTTCAAAGGCTTTTATGGAATGGGCAAAGTCTTTTCTTTAACATTTTATATCTCTGAACATGGCTTGGTCTTTCAAAAGTGGTCAATTTTAGCTGCTGTGGATGTATACATGAGGAGTTTATGTTTTTAAACCTTGTGGGTGACCATCAGCAGGTTAAACTGGACGTCTTGCCTGTCTAGTGTGCGTGCGTGCGCACGCGTGTATATAAATATGTGTCTGTGTGTGTACATATATATATATATATTTGTGTGTGTGTGTGCGTGTGCATAGAGAGATGATGATTTGGCCATGTCGAAGAGAAGAATTGATGTGTGATTGAGAGGAACTCAACAAATAGGTACTTTGTTCCATGAACAGCAGGGGTGAGTCAATTCTTGCAGATGTGCCTCAAAACACTCTATGAACCAGTCATTGGCTAAGCTGCTGGTAACGGAGTGGCATCTGCTTTTATGGAGTGTCGAAGTTAATTTAGTATCCATAGATTAACTCAGCAAATACCCATTTGAGGAACACAGTGAGGATATGAAGAGAGGGAGACTTCTGAGAGATGACAATGGAACTGTTATTTATGCAATATTACTGGAGTTTGCTGAGTCACACCATACTTTTTCGTACTTTTTTACTGTTATAATTGATGGAGGAATGGAGGAGCCTTAATCGTTTCAGTTTTTGGCATTTTGTCTGGTCAAGAACGCACAAAAATTGTACTTATTTGCAAAGTTGGGAACTCACCCATGGTTTGTATATATAATTGTCAAGCTCTTGTAGAGGTCTATCAATTTAACTATGATATCTCATCCGTTCACATTTGCAAGACTGACTGGATTGTTGAATTAGAAGAGTCTGTTTGGGGTCACCTATTTTGTGGAGGGGTGAAATCATATTTCTTATCAAGAGGGGGGAACGTATATTGTGGCTTCTTTATTGAGTAAATCAACTATGTGGGGAGCAATCGTTTTTACACTCTGGATGTTGAATGCATTCTGCCTGTAGGTCCTTACGCTTACTTGGGTGCATTGACTTCGCTCCGTTTACTGTCTTTGTGAACATTCCAAGATGAAGAAGAGAAAGCCGTAAGGTCTAGAGTCTCTTAGTATACTTGGCAAGACCAGTTACATCGTAAGCTCTCCATGAATACTCGTAGATTTGAGATTGTAATAAATTCTTGCTTTTGATATTGCATGGGCCTGCATCGTCCTTTATGGTAGATATATTTTCCTGTATGAGGCTGGCTTAACCCCTTTCTTGCAACCTCCACCAAAGATTGTGTTCCTTTGGTCTTTATCTGCTCTTGTATTTGTGCAACCATTTTCGACCTTGTTTGGAAAGGCACATGTTCTTGTTGTTTTTATTGATCCACCTTCATTGAGGTCAGATTACAAGTAGTTTTTCTTTCACAGAGAGAGAGAGAGAGAGAGAGAGAGAGAGAGAGAGAGAGAGATTTGGGCAATGCTCGTGGGTTCTTAAAAGAGAAGCTTCAATGCTGAGACATGACATTGATTTTTAAAGAATGTTGGTTTGGAAAGAGTGCTTTTCTTGCTTTGTTTAAGTGTAAGAAATGCACGAGTAACAACATAACATCAAGGAGGCTTCCTTTTTAATATGCTTTGTTGTGGTTTCAGTGTCTGGAACTGGATTCGGAATTGAGATACCTGCAGTCTTTGTTTCGAAGGAGGCTGGTGATATTTTATTACAGTATGTCGGAGACAAGAATGCCAGATTGTATCTGCTCCCTGCATTTGAGAATACTGCATGGTCAGTGATGGCAGTATCGTTCATCTCACTGCTTGCTGTTTCGGCTGTATTATCAACATTCTTCTTTGTTCGAAGGCAGCGTCTCCGACAGACTGGCTCACGGCGTCAGCCACGTGAAGCTCTGAGCCTGAGCATTGGCGAGGTTAAAGCTCTCCCAACCACCATCTTTACCATTAAGGACAATGCAAATCCGGAGAGCTGTGCTATTTGCCTTGAAGAATATGCTAATGGAGAGAAACTTCGAATATTGCCATGCAATCATGGTGAGTTGCAACTTGGTTTTAATTGTAAGCACCTGGTTGAGTTTTGGACACCCATTTTCGAAGAAAATGAGTTTCAATTTTGGTTTTGAGTTAACTAGCAAATCAGGATATGTTTTTTGTTGGCACTTGTTGATGAGCGCAAAATTCTTGCTACCATCACTATCTTTCGGAATGAAAGAAAAGTAAACCAGCATTAAGGGCAGGCAAGAAGGGAAATAGCACCCGCCCTTCCATTTCCCTTCATCTGTCTTCCACCCACTGTTGGGCGCTGATGAGTCAGTGGGGGTGTCATAGTAGCTAGTCCCTGCTATGCGTGATGGAGTTTATGGTTTTCAGCCTAATGAGAGACTATCATGAGATTGAAACTGCACTATGTGTTATGTTTTTAGAGGATGACTTTGGGCATGTTCCTGGTTTTTATCTAGATATATGCTTCAGCCGTACTAGTGGACATGCAAATGTCACCTTGTGAAAATTTTGCCCATGTTGCGGCTTGCTGATATTGCGATAAATTCTTTCTAGTGCAATAGTGGTGCAATGCCATATCAGCTAGATTGTCATGTGGGAGAGAATAAAATGAATTCGTATAGTCTTCACAAGCAGTTGTAGCTTGAATGAAGAGGACGTGGACTGCTTCTTGATTAGCCTTCTCCTTTTGTGCTAGCCTTTGCCATGGCTGAGTCTGCCCTTCACCTCCGGAGTGCCAACAGAAACTCAATACAAAGACCTTTGTCTAAATGGATGCTCAAGTATGTGTGGGTGTGTGGACTTGTATGTGATGCATGATGTAGTTTATGGTTTTCAATCTTATGGGTGACTATCATGAGATTGAAACTGCACTATTGAAGATGAGTTTGGGCATGTTCTTGGATTCATCTAGATATAGACATAACTACCCATTTGAGATTTTGGACTACTTTTTGATTAGCCTTCTCCTCTAGTGCTAGCCTTTGTCATGGCTGAGTCTTCCCTTCACCTCTGGAGTGCCGACAAAAACTTGTATAAATGGATGCTCAAGTATGTGGGTGTGGATTTGTATGTGTGAGAGCATATGTTTATACTATGGTCGACACCCACTGTTGGGCACTGATGACATTATTGGGGATGTCATAGTAGCTAATCCTTGCTATGCGTGATGGGGTTTATGGTTTTTAACCCTATGAGTGACTACCATGAGATTGAAACTACAATATATTGTGTTTTTAGAGGATGAATTTGGGCATGTTCCTGGATTCATCTAGATATATAACTACCCATTTGAGATTCTGATTTTTTGAGTGCATTATTAAAGGCAAGCATGGCATTTAGATGGTGCTGCTTCCAAATGAAGAAAAGACTAGAAGACCTTATAGGTAATATGTGGAAAAGAAACATTAAATTACCTGATCCATTACATTGAGTCACCTGCTTCCCTGCTATGACATCATGATAGGGTGTGCTAAAAGAACAGATCGTTTCTTTTACATGTAAGCGCATCCATAGTTTGCACATATGTCTTATGTATTGTGGTAGACAGAGATCAAACTGATACCCCCTATGTAGGAACTTATTTAATTCTACCCTTGGAAATGTATGTTTTTCCATTGGCTGTATTTCACTGTGCTGACCGTTGGGGTTGCTACTTAGGGTGATGGGGTTTGACTTGAGTATCGTGCTTGGCCTTAAAAGTTAATACCTATGTTTTTTCTTGAGCGTCTCAGAGGAAGGGTTCATCATCAGACCCCAGTATCTCAAGGACAGAGGAGTCTCACATGCACTGAGGATCGCTATTGGGCAGATGTGGGTTTCATCCCATCAGCCGAGGATTGAGACAGGGAGAGGAGCACGTTTACCCAGAGAGCAGCCGATCTGCATGTATGCACATTGGGAGTGATTGAGACAGAGGAGCAATTTCTCTGTGCGTGCCCCACCCACTGCGAGATCCGAGGGCGATACCATTGTCTCTACCAAAACGGGAGTGGCTTGGGCCCACTATCACGATTGATCCACTTCCATGATTAGGTATGCGTTGGGCTCTATTTGCTTGAGATGCGTCGACACAGGGAGACCCTGCTATGACAGATCTGAGAGTAGCAGGAGGTGACCAGACCACAGGGTACAAAGGTTGATCGGACACAGCGGCGGGTCACAAATTTCTATGTCTTTGAGTCAGCTCCAGGACACAATGGGATGGAGGAGGAGAGGCTAGCTGATATGCGGGCAATCTGGATTTCTGAGAGGGGTGTAGAGGCCACTCGCGACACGGAGAGGAGCCAGAGCACCCACCCTCTATTGAGGTGAGACCTATTATATCTTTCCTCAGACGAGACCGCCCGAGTCAAGAGGTCACTCTGAACATAGCTCAGCGAGTTTAGAGATCGAGGAGACCACGCCCCCCTCCACCACCACATCATGAGACTGTTTGACAGACGCAGATCCGAGACATTTGCACCGCCCATAGGTGTGCCACCACGGTACCCGTTCGGATTTTGAGTTCTAGTTCCAGTTTGAGCCTACCTCAGACAGCAAGTGATATTTCGTTTGAGCTATTGAGTTTCTTTATTTTTATTTATTTTCAGCATAGTACTCAGTAAGGGCCGTAGCGTGCTCTTTGCTCCAGCCCCTTGTGGCTTGTATGAGTTTCTTATCCCTTTCTGGCGTGCTTTGCACTTTGTCCCATAGGCCTGCGAGGCTTTCTGAGGACGTTAATCTCTCTCTCTCTCTCTCTCTCTCTCTCTCTCTGTCCTTCTGTGTCTCTCAATCGATCCCGCGAGATGAGATTAACCGTATCATACGGCTAGATCTTCTCCAGCTCCACACGTCCGGGGCTTGGGGGGGAGATTAGGAGCTCCCCACCAAGACACCGTAACAACTTCCTGAATGTCTCAGAGGAGGGACTCATTGTGAGACCCCTATATCTCGAGGACAAAAGAGTTTGACATGCACTGAGGAACGCCATTGGGCAGATGCGGGTTTCATCCCATCAGCTGAGGATTGAGACAGGGAGAGCAGCACATATACCTAGAGAGCAACGAACCTGCACGCTATGCACACTGGGGGTGGTTGATATAGAGGAACACTTTCTTTGCACCTGCCCAACCTATTACAAGATCCGGGGACGATACCACTACCTCTATCAAGATGGGAGTGGCTTCGGCCCACAATGTACGGAGGGGCTGATATACGGAATGGTGGTGACGCGGCTATACGAAAATGACCACGGGAGCTTGTTGTACGGTACAGATGACCGTACTATTGTATGGCAGTACGATAGATAGGCGGCGCTACAGGTGTACGGACCTGACAGCTGTGCGGACGGCAATGAACGGCCGGGACCCTGCAGTAGTACAATACGGGGAGCAGAGCTGTACGATGGTACGGCCTGTACGGACCCTGTACGGACGCTGAGCTCCGACGGGAGTTGTACGGACAGAATGCGTTGCACATGCGGGTACGACCTGTACTGGACGTTGAGCTCCAACGGGAGCTGTACGGATAGAATGCGTCGCACATGCGTGTACAGGATTCGTACTGTTGTACAGATGGCAGCAGATCTCGGGCTGGAAGCGGGCAAGGAGCTAACGGGCTGGGAGCAGGAGGTCGGGCAAGGTGAATCTGCTATGATACCAAATGTGAACAAAATGAGAGCAAGAGAGAGCAAGAGAGTGAGCTGAACGTAAGTCTGATGAATACTGGACTGAAATGAAGTGAGTACAAAAGAGAAGTGAGGGGTTTTGTCTATCCACTAACCGTAGTTAGGGATTAGACTGTGGTTAGGGGGAAAAACCTCAATGAGGGAAAAGTGCCCCTAACCCACTTATTACATTACATTGGCCAGTGCCCAAAATATGATAATAATTCTAACACATACTGCTCGCCACCTACTATCCTTTCATTGCGCCATTCAAGGCGATGGTGGAGATGGATGATGACTTTGTAAGAAATTGGATATCCCACCGGAGGGTATCCTGCAGCAAAAGACTAGTAGATCAGCCCAGGAATTACATGCGGAAGTGTTTCACTACGGAATCAAACTTCATTTAGTTTGTGCAAGCCATAGTAAACAGTGCATTCAAGACAAATCAGGAAGCAAGACTGATATATTTCTGTCCGTCCACAAATCTGGACACAATGCATTACCAAAATGTCCTCCTCCTATATGCGTGGCACCTCTAGATCTCTGAGTCCGCATGCTCCTATGAGCTTATGAGACTCTTTGTCCAAAGATCCCTTCCACCTTGTTGTCCGGAAAGCCAGCCTAGGTGGGCGGCAGCTCAAGCTTAGTATGCAGCTCCTCTAGGTCTCCTTCACCTTTTGGATATAGACCTTTGGCCGACCCAGGGGTCTGCCTACAGCAGGGCCATAAATGCCCTCCTTGGACCTTTCTTCCAGGCTTTTGATGTCCTGCCTGGCCACGTGGCTCCCAGGCAGTTCCAGCCTTATATACCTGTCCCAAAACTGCCCAGAGGCATTCCAAAACATCCACGAACTGCTGCGCTTCCCTTCCTGCAGATTCTGCTTCTGTTCCAACTTCCAGCTCCTACCAGTCCCGTACAGCCACGTGTCAGCTCTGTACTGGTCTGTACACAGGCTGACACCATCCGCTTGTCAACGCAGCCCTTGTTTGCTGTTTTCCCTGTGCATTTCTGTCCTCTCCATGTATGGATAGCATCTGAACCTTCTCTGCCAGATTTTCCCTCCATGGTGGATCTCCTCTGCCAGGTACTTGCATATTTCCGTCCTAAACCGGACACAATACTGCAGAGTCCCATCAAACTGTGGTCCTCTGATCTTACCAAAAGCTTTCCTACTATCTCCGCGGGCTCCTCTCTAGACTCTCCGTCCGTGATCCCCACACTTTACCACCCTGGTAGGCATCCTAAGGTCAGCTCCTTCCTGAGCTAAGTCTGCAGCTCCTCAGCCCCCAATTCTCCTCTTGCAGTCCTTCACAAAATGCCCTGGCATCACAAAAGAAGCATTTCTTCTCTTTCTTCCTCCTCCTCTTGTTTTCTTCATCTAAAGAGTCCGCTCCGTTGTCAGATTTGTCCTTCTTGGGCTTGCCTTTGCCAAGCTTACCCTTGTCCTTGCCTTCGCTCCTATCCTGAGCTACTATCATCCTTTCCATCATATTTCTTTTCTCGAGCTTCTTTCTGCAAAAGCAACGGTATCAGCTCCTCGAACGTCACTAGCGCCGTCCTCTGCCCTGCAATCATAGTAGAAACTATCACTGCCCTAACTATCTAGAGAGCAGCCCTTTCAGCCTCGAGCTCCCCTTAGCCTGAGCCTCCTCTTCTTGCCGACCTTGCTGTCTCAAGGGCCTATATAGGCAGCCCTTCGCCCTATTCTTCAGCACGCAGTCCCCTCAGCCCTTCACTTTTCATCTCCAGCCCTTGTGCAGCCTCTACCTGCTTTGGAGGTCAGTGGTCACCATACAGTTGCAGCCTGCAGCCTGCCTCTATGCTCTACCTGCTCCAAACGTCAAGGTAACGGCTATGGCTCCTCTCTTTTCCCATTTTGCAGCAGCTATTGCAATTTGCTGCTCAGTTCTCTCTCTTTAGTTGATGCCAGATAATAGGGCAGGGGCTTCAAGCCCTCTTTTGGAAATTGTTTCTTTGCCTTATTTGCCCTCTTTTGCAAATCTGCAGCTTGTAGATCTGCAAATGGGAAGACAAAAAGGACCAGAATGGGAATTTGTAGAGGCCTTGAAGCCTTTGGGGAAGGGCCAATACACTTGTAAATGTAAATACTACCCTCATTCATGGGATGGAAGACCAACCCGTATAAGGGCACATTTTCTTGGGCTTGGGGGCTTGGGGGTTGAGAAGTGTACTGTTCCTCTCGAAAATATGAAAGATACTTGTCGAAGATTGCAGGAAAAGGCAGCTCTAAAAATGGCTGCAAAACAGCTTGATGAAGATGTGGCTGATTTGGGGGATGCCTCAGTGAGTGGTACTGCAAGTGGAAATGCATTTGCCAGTGCATTTGAGCCAAAACAAAAGAAAGAGAAGATGTCAAAGGGAGGCTTGGCCAAGGCATGGGAGTCACAGGTATGGAAGGATGCATACATTGCTCTCCGTCGTTCTTTCTTTGTAGAGGATATTTCTCATTGGAAGGTGAGGAGCCCATATTTTTTGGAGATGGTTCATGCCATTGGCCAAGTTGGACCTACCTTCAAGCCTCCATCGTACAATGTTTTGCGCACAAAGGAGCTAACTAATGAAGCAGCATGCATAGATCAAGAGATGTTACAGTTCCGGGATAAGTGGACAAAATATGGCTGCAACATAGCTTGTGATGGCTGGTCTGACACTCGGCGCCGGCCTATAATCAATATCGTGGTCTCATGCTTATTGGCTCAGCCTTCTTGAAGTCCGTGGACACAAGTGGGCAGTATAAGTCAGGGGAGTACATCTTTGGGATACTGAAAGATGCCATTCTTGATGTTGGGGCTGAAAATGTGGTGCAGGTGTGTATGGACAATGTATCTAAACGTGTGCAGGCAGGAGAATTGGTGGAGGAAGAGTGGCCTCACAGTTTCTATACTAGATGCACATGCCATTGTCTTGACCTTTTGTTTGAGGACATTGGAAAGCTTGCATGGGTGAAGCCAGTGTTGGTACATGCTGACTTGATTGTGACATTTGTCACCCGGAAGCACACCGTGTTAGCAATGTAAAGAAAATTCTGCAAGAAGGAATTGGTGAAACCAGCAGAAACACAGTTTGCTTACATGTTTATCATGTTAGCAAACTCGTTGGATGAGAGGGTATACAATGGATTGCGCCGCATGGTTGTCAGTGATGAGTATTAGTATTGCAGGAAGAAGGTGGCACGCACTTCTATTATATTGGGTGCTTCATTTTGGTAGGATGCAAGACTCATTGTGAAGCTTTGTGCACCTATTTTAAAGATCCTTTCCCTGGCTGATAGGGAAGGGGCTACCATGGGACTTGTATATGAGCTCACTGATCAAATGGTCGAGAAGATAGCAACTATTGATGGGATTGACTCCTCAAAGCTGGCTGATGTTAGAGCCTTGTGTGTTGACTGGTGGGATATGATGCACTCTCCATTGCATGCGGCAGCGTATGTTCTCCATCCTATTTGGAGAGAGAAAAATCCAGACGGTGACAAGGAGGTGCATGATGGGTAAATGGATGTCATAGAGTGGTACACGAAGTATGATGTTGACAGCCAGGGCACCTTATGTGATGAGTTGGATATTTACAAGTCCATGTCAGGCACATTTACTCGTGCGATTGCAAAGGATGAAAAGAGAATGCACCAAGGGGTGAAATGGTGGGAGACATTTAGGGCTCACACACCAAATTTGCAGCGGTTAGCTCTTTGAGTGTTCTCGCAAGGCACGTGTGCTTCTCCTTGTGAGAGGAATTGGAGCACATTCTCTCTTATCCATACTAAAAGAAGGAATAGGCTGCTTCCAAAGAATACCGAGAAATTAGTATACATCCATACTATCAAGGAAAGGGGATTTGAGAAGATGAAGTCACCCTGGAAATGATCAACAAGGAGAAGGATGATGATAGGCTGCTCGCTTTGCAAGCGGAGAAGAGACTGCAGCCCCTATTGGTACACTTATAGGAAGGATGGATGCTGCAGCTTCAAGCAGCTCTAGTCTTTTGGATTCCCATGGCGAGGCAGATGAGGATGATAGTGATGAGGAGGATGAGGAGGAGGGTGCAAGCATTGATGCAGATGATGCTGAGGATGAGGATGAGGATGAAGATGCCGCTTGAGGCTTGAGCCTCATCGGTTGTGAATTGTCATGTATTTTAGGCTTTATTTCCGGGCTTTGGCAGCCTTTTCTTTATGATGTTTTGCCTTTCATGTTTTGGTGTAGTAACTAGTACCTACTTTCTTTGATCATGATGTTTTGGTGTAGTATTGATGATTGATCTATGATCTATATGATTCCATTATTTGACATTATGTATCAAAATCTAGAATCCAGATGACTATGGTCTTTGGAGGTTGGAGTCTTTCATGAATGATGAATCACGACTCACGAGTGATGACTTTAAAATTAATACGAGTTTCAAGTTTCAAGCTAAAAGTTTAATACCTCTGTGTCAATCTAATGTGTACAATGATCAATCTATATTTTTCTGATTTTTTGGGGGTAAAATTAGGGTCACGTATGTTTCAGCCCCAGGGGCTGAACCATACTCCAATCATACTTCCGTACTCGTATGACGTATGCGTATGGTAACGTATGGAAAAAACAACGATTGCCATCATACCTTAAGAAGTTGAACTTCCCGGGAATGAGATTTGGCGGACTGTTGAACTGTCTATAACAACGCTAATTCATAGGGAAATCAAGAGATGTTGATCCAGTTTGCCTTGTGAGCCTTACGTTTGCGGGTTTCTTTGGCTTTCTGAGCCACTTCCCTCATCTCTTGGAGCTGGAACATCCAGGTGAAGATGTTATTTGACTGTTGCGTTTGCATCTGCATCATGGCTTGCATCATGTGCTGTTGGTCTCTAAATGGCCTGATTCTGAGCGACTTTATGGTCAGAATGCAGTCAAATCTTGTGTGTGTGCACACGCGTGCGTGTGTGTGTTGGATCATATAATAGTTCCGCAGAAGTAGGATGTTACTTTCTGGTTCATGTCATATTAAGGCCAGAATGTCATGAAAGATGAGGTTCAGTATCAAAACAAGTTTTAAAAACAGCCCTTTTTAATCAATGTTGCTTTAAAAGCATTAGCTGCTGAGGTTGACTCCTCTGACAAATGAATGCAGCTAAATACATAGTTATTTTTTCTTCCTCTTATGTGCAGATTTTCATGTGGCATGTATTGATCAATGGCTCACTACTCGTAGGCCATTTTGTCCCATTTGTAAAAGGGATGCCCATTTTAAGGGTGGTAAGCCACCTCCTTCAGAGCATACTCCCCTTTTGAATTCGATATCCAGGTATATGGGATCTACCATGACATCTATGGTTTCATCTGTTCCAGTCGCCTCTGAAACATCTGCAGCTGGATCATCACATCATTCCCCAGGTACAAAATTGAACTCATCAAAGTGCCTTGCTAAGATGCTTCAAAGTCTTGTTTTTTTAAAAGATGCTTCAGAGTCTTGTTTACGGATTGTTATTGACAAAAAAAAAGTTCTTCAGCTTGTTGCCTTTTCGTTGCTAATCTCCTCTTGATGAAAGGCATTTCCCTCACAACTCCCGTGTTCAAAAATACTGCCACATGTCAATGCAGATGATAATTGCTGAACAACTGCATTATACTAGTCATTATATGGACGAGTAGCCCAGATTCTTCTGAGGAAGATGTTGCCATGACAACATTCAGGACCAAATAATCTTTGTGGGATATGATACCTGCTTGGATGACCATGGCTCAATGTGTGATCACATGCATACAGTCACATCGGCCATAGATTCAGTATTTGCCAGTGAACAGATCCTGTGACACTCTGTGTGAAAGTTTATTTTTTGTCGCTCAATATGGGCAAGGGAGCTCGCTATGTAGCTGCAAGTCCGAATGTATAAAATGTCATAATGGCAAGAACTTATTGAGGTTTGGGAGTGTGCTGTAGCCACGTTTTGTGAAGTTTGAACAAGCTGGCTTCAGATGAAGTTGGGCATGCTTTGGTTGGATAATGTTTTATTTGAATAAAATTTCATTCGATGATTTGTGTGGTGAAATTCCTCGTGCTTGTAATATGGTGTCTTTGACCATTACAATGGGTGGACAGGGAGAAGTGTGCTATCAGTGACCAGAAGAAATGCTTCCCTAAGCTAATGCAGGCATTGTAAAGGACCATGGCGTTAGTCAGCTGCCTTAAAACAAATTCTGGCAGCAGTAGAATACATTGCTCCTTGTTATTAACATTTTTTTGTTCCAAAAGTAAAACCCAATAAGCACCCAGACCCTTGGAATCCTTGCCATTTCTAGTTAATGAAGTGCTAGAGTTGTAAAAAGAAATGACATATTTTTAAGATAGCTGCTGAGGCTGAATTTTCCTACCATTTCTAGTTAACGAAGTGCTAGCGTTATAGTATAACGAAATCACACATTTTAAAGATAGCTGACACGGTTGTCTCTAGTGTTTGCCTTATGGACAACTAATGTTTGGATAATGAAATCTTGAATGTAAATTGTAGTGAAGGTTGTTTGAAGCAGTGTATGTAGAAATAAAGTGCTGCAGTTGATTGCAAGGGAGGATGAAATGTTGTTGAGTTTAAGTTTATAGAAATGAAGAATTGCTCTTGATTTCAAGAGAGATATGCTATCGTAGTAACAAGGTTCTGCTGATGAGCTCTGCAATCACCTGGACATTAGCCTGCAAAACAAAAGGGACTTCGTTAATTACAGTGTTCAGATTTTGCTGTACACATTATACAAAAAGGGGCCTATGTGGTTATCTCACTCCCTATTCTGCCCGGCTGTTTTGTCTTGAGATTCTTATGTATGATCAATCGTGAGAGGTGGTTTTTTACATACAGTGACCAATGCTTATTAGACATTGTAGCCCATGAATGACTAGAAGTTAAATCTTCTATTAGATCATGTAACATGTAAGTCTCCTAAGAAACTTTGTACTGACTGAGGCGGCATTTTTTTTGTATACCTTTTCTTACTGCTACTGTGTCATCAGTCTTGTAAACATATTCAGCATGAAATGTACCATTGGTTTATATCAGCTCAAAGGACATGTGATACGGGTATGGGTAGTGATGCTATGATTACATCAAACATAATTCCATTCCATTTTCTTGTTCATCAGTGACTGTGTATCAAGGGACATTTTCTAGTTGGGTGAACTGTAATTGGTCTTGGGTCAGCTTGTGATATTCAAAGCAGAAGTTCACACCAAATTTAAGTTTAAGAAGTAACGCTTTCAGAAGTGTTTCTACTGCTCCCACTCAATCTATGTGTGGCATCCCAGGGTTTGGAAGATATCTTTGGGAGAGAGAAGGGTCAGACTGCCTCAAAGGTTAGTTGTGTTTGTAGTTGTACCGTGTACAAGATATTAAATGGCACCATTCTAAGCTGCCTATAGTTAGCCTTGAGACGTGCATGATCTCTTGGAGCAAACAAACCTCCAATAAGATCAACAGGAATGTGTTTGGGGTTGCATGCCTAGACCACTTGACAGCTAGATTCTTGATCTTATTACATCTGAAGGTGCTCTTCACCCTCCAAAAAAAGTTTCCCTCAGTTTCCAATTTTGTCAATCTAGGCTTACCTTAGGTGCATATGGAGAACAGGGTCGCAACATTTAAGCCTAAAGTCATCAACAAAAACAACGAAGATCTGAATTTGTACGATTGGATTCTAGGCTTTCAAAGGTATATATATATATATAAGAAAAACAAGTCCTTCATTTCACCCTGATTTTCAGTCCAAAGCATAACAAAAACTTCTCAATGTGTGCTTCACCATCGGTTAGAAGTGTCAAACCTTGGAAAGAATGCTTTTGAACTTTTTTGATGTGAACATAATAAAAAATGTGCCAAAGTCCTACCATGTAAGCTTTTGGTATGAAGGTCGGAGGCATTATAAAATTCTTCAATAAGTTGTCCAACAAGACTACACCTTGAATTTTATTTACCCATATTGTCAAAGAAACAATAGTGTAGGCCTTCAAAGAGGAAAAATATTAATGAGCTCATGCCACATGTGCATCGGCTTGCAAAGACAGGTTGACTTGATGTTGCCACCTAGTAGTATCTAAATGATGTTTGTGTTGTCTAGATGGTGATGTGCTTTCTAAGTTAGGAATGTGGTTCCTTTAGTTTTATTATGTCTTAAATAATTCATTCATTCATTCATACGAGAGAGAGAGAGAGAGAGAGAGAGAGAGAGAGAGAGTTTTGCTTAGTCACCTTCTTCCTTTCTTGTTTATTTTCTCTATTGTTTAATTGATCTATTTTAGTAAGAATTGGAGAGACTCCTCGAGTCTTTAGAAACGCAATATAGCTGCTTATGCTTGGGCACTGATGACGACATAAGCATTGCTTTGCATGCTTAGTATGTCTACCTTTTGGGTTTTTTTAAAAAATTGATTACCTCATTTTTTTCCTTTTTGGTTCTCTTTTATTGTCTTTGTAGAAATTTAGACTTTAGAACAACAAAAACCTGAATTTGTATGATTGGATATGTTCTAGTCTTACAATGGTATATTATATATATGTCGTGTAGATGGTGATGTGGCTACATACTACCCCCCTTCTTGACATTCATTATTGCCTAGGTTCTAATTGTTGATTATTTAGCAAATCATGCTGCCCTCTAATTTTGGTATTGGGGATTCAACTCCACCCATGGCTAAATAAGTTGTCTTCTGTTGCCCATCTTATCTAGGAAGCGGGTTGGTGTAGCTTGTTCTTTAGGAGCATGCATAGATAACTTGTTGGCCACTAATAGGAGATGAACATTCATTATTTCTTTTTTCATCCCCTTGAGTTCGACATATGTGGATTTTTTTCTTCAACCCTTAGTCTTGGGTTGTGGTAAATGAGTTTAGACAAATATTATGTGCATTTCCTTTGATCAGAACTATTTTCAATTTAGCTTTGGTCTATGATGTAAAAGAAAATGTTTTTTTTTTTTTAATGAAAGGAAATTGAGTATAGTGTCATTAGGTTCTTGACCAAGCAAGGAATAAAGCACATTGCAAAGGACTTAAACCGTCTTGACAAACATTATCAGACACCCTAACTGTACTATGAGAATGCCAAAGGGCAAGCACTAAAAATCATTGAAAATTGCATAAATTTTCATTACGAGATCAAAGTTCGGCAAAGAGGGAGTAGGCCACACACAAGATGAGTTAATCCCCTTGGAATGGATAATGAAAATTTAAAGGTAAGAGCAATCACCATATCCAAGTACAATTTAGAAAAGTGACAATTTGATGAGTTCATTCAATCCTTACAAAAGTGGGCCTTTGAAATTTTAAGATTCATAGCTTCAAAAAGGCTCAAGGTTGCATGATGGCTACATAATCAACACTCTCATGATAGCCAATTTCTTGTAAATAGCACAAATGTCAACAACAAAAGATTTGCTCTCACTTCCAAAGATAGGGTAGTGAAATGATACACCCTTTAAGCAATCACCGGCTCAAATTCAAAGTACAAAGCTTTGAGAGTATATGAAAAACACAAAAGATCCAATTTCAATATATGAGAAAACCAAAAGAAGACATTGATTTCAATGGTTATGGTAGGAGACCAATGACCACACTCATACCACATGGTGCAATGAAGGATGAAATTGCCTAGAGTAATAAAACAATCCGTGCTTGTCTTTCATACATTCTTAGGAAGGAAAAAAACTTAGCAACAGGGACCATATCAAATGGAAACTCAAGCAACTATCCCAAATAACCATCACCATCAAAATATCCTCAAAGTTAATTTAGTGGCTCTTTTATCTTACATTTATGCATTGGCTTAGGGGGCATGAAAAAGTGTGTATCATGTGCTTTGATTTGTTTGTTGAGTGAGACTTTGATTGTTGCAAGCTATGTCATAGATGCAAGTGCAAGTATAGGTGGAAGGCGAGGTAGGTTAGGCCATGCATGTTCAATAAAATGAAGCTTAACTTGTGTGACAAATGAGAATGTTGAGTCTCTTTAGTTTGAGTAGGTGTCAAATGCGATGAAGGTCTTGCGTTTTGCAAGCTTTTCTAGCATGTACAAGTAGTAACTTGCGGCTAGCAAAATTCCTCCGAAAATCACGCAAGAGGTCACCAACCTAGCCAACATTGTTGTTTCTTCTCAAGGGTAGAATTTCATCTTATGATGAACTTAGATAGCGGTTTATATGATATTTCACATGCTTTCTCAACGTAGTACATAAGTAAAGGCCTTTTTCTATGGGGTTGTGATTTTGGTGCTATGCAAGATTTGATCATAAGGATTTCTCTTTTTTATGGTAGTGATGTGGTCTAGGTGTTTTAGTGGAGGCCTTTGACATTGCCGAGCATTGTCATGGTGGTTTTCCCTAGTTGCCTTTGTAATTGGATGGATTGTTGGAATACAAACATGCTTACTAAGCAACTTATTGCTTACCACTTATTTTGCTCGACCTCCCCACGGTGTCAATTGGGATTGGACCTCATAGAATCGCTCTACGGAGAAGTTTGGCTAGTTTGTTATAATGTTTCAAACAGGATTTTACATACCCAGGCTATTAGCTTTGGTCCTTTTTCTAAATACTCATTTGGGTGTTTTGCTTGCAAGGAGGAGCTTATCAAAGCATGGAAACAATTTGGAGGCTCCATCTAAAGACCATTGGTGAGGTACAAAGAAATCTAGTGACAGGCACGCGATGTCAAATCATGAGTGGTACATTGTGAAGGATGGTGGTGAGAAGGTGTCCCAGAAGCATAGTGGAAGTAATGTTAATAAAAAGGGTGGGAAAAAATCCATTGATCCTCAAAGCATGTAAGCAAGCAACCTCACTGCCTAATGATGACAAGAAGGTGAAGCTGTTCAACAAGTGTTTGGTGATCAAGCTAAGAATGGTTCTGTTAATCGTAAAGAAGATACACCCTCTTTGACAAAGTAGGTAGGCAGGACTTCTATACCTACTTATGCAACCAGATGACCAAATCAACAACACCAAAAAATATATATAGATCAATATTGACTATAATACACAGGACTTCTGAAAATGTAATGCAACCTTCTACTTTAAATAGCTTACATTCTCAAATGTCTCACGGTGATATTAAACATTAAAAGCTTTTCAAGTCGAGGCCCGACAAGTTGACTGAGAGGTTGCTCATCAGCAGCAAAATCTGTGGAGCCAACATAGGATAATCTTCAGTATCGTAGCCAACCACATTATTTGAGCTTTGTAAAACCACTTAAAAACAAGAATAAAGAAACCCTAAGTTAGGGAAACAAGTCCCATCCTTTATCTGCCACAGCCGCATTATCATGTTCCAATTTTTCCAATTTTGGTAAACCACCACTAGACTCGACATAGATTTTAAAAACTCAAAAGTAAACGAAATCAAGAACAAATTCAGATATGCACACGTACCCATGGAGCTTTTGAGCTTTGTAAAACCACCCAAAAACAAAAACAAATAATCCTAAGTTGGGAAAAAAAGTCCCATCCTTTTATCTGCCATGGTTCCAATTTTTCCAATTTTGGTACACAAGCATGAGACTCACCATAGATTTAAAAAACTCAAAAGTACATGAAATCAAGAACAAATTCAGATATTCCAAAGGGTACGTGTGCATTTCCAATCCAACCCTGCAGAACTTTCACCCTGGTTTAAAGACAACCCTCTAGTAAATAAAAGCAGCAGCACAAGGACAAATAAAGCTTTGGAAAAACTTGGTTTAATCATGCAGCAGCATGGAAAGAAAAAATTCTAGCTTTTGTTTGGAATGCCACGCATACCAAAAGAAGATTAGACCCCATGTTATGGTTTTTAGAGAAGTAAAGCTAGAGAGAATTCTTCAAATTTGAGGGCAAAACGACAGCGACAACCATCGTGTTTATGTGGCCACTTAGGTAACCCATGCCTTTCCTAGCACTTTTCAAAAACTGCTTGTCAAAATAAAAGCTAACTGAAATTAACCACGTCATACACATTCTGTAATGACTCCATAAATAGTTGCATACCGTTTCATAATTGATTGGAGCCATCTCCTTCAACTCTTCAAGATGGCCAGCAGTATTTGGATCAAATATACCTCCAAGATAGTTGTATACCTTTGCAAAGTCAGGGGCAACTGGGAAATATGATAGAACAAATCCAAGTTTAGAGGCGTATCCAACATGAATATCAAACATACATGATCCAACACAATGTCATCTTGGCAGACGTTGGTGATTGCAATGTAATCTGCTGTGTGTCTAAAAAGAAACATGTCTCTTTTTCTGTCAATGGGAATTGCAAAGGAACAATCATTGCAAGCAAGGGAAATAGCTTCAAGACAAACCTTTATTCTCCACAAGGTCAGGATTTGCCTCAGTTTGACCCAACCTTTGTAGAGAAGAGTCAACTAGAAAATTTCCATCACCAATGCTACAGTAGCTTCCACTGTCCCTGCTCACTGAAAAGAAAATTATAAACTGATTTAATTGCACTCCAATACTGATATCGGCAGGAAATGAGAAGCTTACATGTCTCTTTGGCATAACATGGAACAAAATAAGGAAAAGGATGAGCATCACTAACTGTTGCTCACATTTACAAAGAAATAAGTGTCAAAACAGGGATGCTCATATTCATCCTTGTGGTTGAGAGATGCTTTCGTAAGTTAGCCAGTGTTTTTTTTTTTTCCAAAGAAAGGAACCTTCTATTAATGCTTGAAAGATTTTCATACAAGACAGCAGCCTCAAAGGTGCTGAGTATGGAACAAAAACCGGGAAAAGGCTTAAAGAAAAACCGGCCTGTTCCAGAGAAACCCAGCTCACTGCCTAGGGGATCTCTGGAACTGGGGCTAACAGCCAAGTGGGGGGACTATACAGCCAGCGAATCCCTCGCGGAGTCAAGATGTAGAAAACACCTGCAGGCCAAGCCTTGCAGAAACGAGCGCGCCTCTCGATAGTCGCCTTGGAGCCTGGAGTCCCATGCTCCCAGGTGACCATAGAGTGTAAATGATATCCTACCATATGGCAACTAGGATAGCCGCAGGTGGAACCGGGTGCTCACCCATCACAAGACTGCAGCGAGCCACCCAAATGTTCCAAGCCGTGATGCTGGCTACCACCTCCTAGACACTGTCCTCCTTAGGAGGAGGAGAAGCTAGACTGTCAGGGGGGACTGCCTCGTGGAGTGCGATCCTCTGGATGCTCTAACCCTATATGCTGGGGAGATCTCATCAATCTGAAACGCGTGTCCTCCCTCTGTCAACCAAGCCACCATCCCCCAGGTGTAGTCTCTATGAAGACTTTGCATACGTGGCATGATCTTGAGGGCTCCCATCCAGATCCTCGCTGCGCTACGATAGCTCCACGCGCAATGCGGGATAGTCTCCAGGGCACCATTGGAGCAACAATGGCACTACCCATCCACTTGCATCTGCTCCAACCACGGTCCGATGGGCAAGCCTCCGTGGGCGGCCAACTAGAAGAAGTAAGAGATCTTCCTCGGCCGCAAGCTGGACCACAACCGTGTCCAGAACCTGGATCGCACATCTCGGGGCACTCTCTAGGTCACCCAATGTCTCTCCCTCGAAGGGGTCCACCTCAACGAGTCCATCTGAAGCCTCTTGCCAATCCGTGTGGTGTAGAAAAAGAAGGGCACCTCATCCACCTACTCAGCTAGGCCGCCCTTGGAGGGCCAGAACCACTCTCCCGGATCCCACTGGACCTCCCTCAGGGGTCTACCCTCCCACAGCCAAAGGCACCATCTAGAGGCATCCTGCTCTGAAATACTGGGAGGGTCAATGTGCCACTCCTTTCCCAAACAGCCCACCACTCTGATCATCTGCCAGTGTATCCCATCAAGACTCCCATCCATCTCGTATCAGTGAGTGCCTGAAGTAGGCCTCCAGGTCCTACACGGAAGAAGCCGGGGTGCGTGCTGCCACGCTGCATCAACATCCTCAAGGGAACACCAGTACGGGAAAACTGCCCCAACCATCTGATGTCTCTCCAAACGTGAAGTCCTTCCCACCAGGACTCCGGAATGGCTAAGTCAATCTCGCCCATCCACTGCCCTGCCCCTCGCAGATGCGCTAGGGCATCAAGCCTCGCCTCTGTCTCCATAGGTAGTCTGCTCCAATGGCCAAAGGACCCTGCTGGACCACTGTCCCACTGTGCCCAACCAATGTGAGTCCGTTGTCTGAGCATACGGCCCTCTTGATCTCTGATCTCTGGGTCCCACATAAGGAGCTGGCGCTCAAACCCCTCTCTGCATCTGGGCGAAGCACGGATGAGACCCCCTGCCAGTCTCTGCCATATCTTGTGAAGACTCCTCATCAGGGGGGAGCCCTTTCCCGTAAGGGGGGCCTCTGAGAAGATCCATCGATGTGAAGGTTGCCAATGTTCCCTAGTGCGTGGGGTGTTTCTTAGAAGCCCTCGCTGTAAGACAGCTTCCAAGGCTCTGCCCCTGGGGTGAGGCCACAAACCACCAACTTCCCCAAAAGGACCCTGCTCTTCATCTCCGGATCAATGACACCCAAGCCTCCCAGTGCCTGCGGCATGATCACTGTCTACCAAGCTACTCGGGCCCTAGTGTTCCTCGTGCCATCTGAACCTGCCCAAAGGAAGTTCCGTACCAACCGTCAGAGCTGCCTAATGCATCTCTGTGAAAGCACCAACAGGAGGCGATATACCAGGCCGTGGCAAGAAGGAACTGGTTTGCCACTAACGCGCAACCTGCTAAGGAGAGTTTGGCCGAGCTGTAATAGAGAAGCTTGCGCCGAACACTCTCAAGGATAGAGGCAATCTCCTACTCTGCTGTAATGTCAATACCCACCTGGCATCCGAGGTATCTCGCTGTCCGGCCCCGCGGTATCCATTTGAAGCCAAAGTCATTTCCCCACTCCCGAATCTCTTATGTCTCCTCAAAGCCTGTGAAGAAACCTATGGATTTCATCCAGTTGATCCGTGCCCCCGAGGCCTCACAATAAATAGCTAGGGCGCCCTTGACTCTCTCCAGACTTGTGGTGCCCTCACCATACAAGGTCGTGTCATCTGCAAACTCTGAGTCAAGTAGCTCCTCCTCCTGTCTGATTGGGAGCTTCAGCCCTGTGAGACCCGCCACCTGTGATCTCAAATAGTAGCCCAAAGCCTCCGCCACAAACAAGAAGAGGAAGGGAGCAAGTGGGCAGCCCTGGCGGACTGAGCGAGAGAGGAAAGGCCTCGCCTGTGTGTCCTCCGATAAGCATCTGGCTAGAGCTCCCTGTATATAGCGCTGAAACTCCTCTGACCCATCTTTCTGAGAAACCCAATCTCCTCATAGTGCCCTCCAAGAAAGACCACTCCACCCTGTCGTAGGCCTTCTCAAAGTCCAAGAGAAGCACGGCCAACGGCTGTGACTCCTAGACCAATCCACTGCCTCCCAGAACGTGAAGATGTTGTCCAGGATGCTACGCTCCTGGACAAACCCAGTCTGTGTGTCATGGATGATGTCGGTAAGGTGGGGCCATAACCGCAAACTCAAGACCTTGGCGAGGATCTTGTATGTAGTATCAAGCACAGTGATTGGCCTCCACTGTCGGATGTTTGACCTATCTCCCCCTTTCGGGATCAAACAAATCCACCCCCTGCTTAAAGATTGAGGGAGAAGGCCTGTGTCAAAAATCTCCTGGCAAGCTAGACAGAAAGGGGTGGAGATAATCTCCCAAAAGTTCCGGAAGAAGGTCGGAGTCAAGCCATCCTCACCCGGGCACTTTTGGGTCGGGAGAGCCTTGAGGGCTTCCTAGAGCTCCTCATCTGTGAAAGGCTCCTTAAGTCTGTTGCATAAGTCCTGCGAGACTACTAGCAGAACGTGATCCCAAACTAGCTCTCGGGCCACAAGACCAGCTGGGGTCATCCTCTCCGTCTGAAAGAGCTGGATGTAGAAACCCATGGTCATGTCCAGAATCTTCTGCAAGTCAGTGTGCACGATGTCCTGCGAGTCTCGGAGACACTGTAACTGTGTGCTTGCCCCGATCGGGGCCCAGTGGTCTGAAAGAACTGCTTTGTCATCTTGTCCCCTACTACTGCACCCATCGGGCCTGGAAGGAATGATAGGAAAACTCAGCCCGCCGCACCTCTGTGTCCTAGAGCTCCACACAAGCGCTCTCGAATCTGCCACTAAGCCACTGAGACGTTGGGCCCTGCTCCCTGAGCCTCTCGATGGATGCGAGGTTTCTCCTCAAAGCCCGCTCTCGCTCCTAAAGGGTGCTCCTCCACCGAAGGGCGTGAGCCTGCAGCTCCTCACTGCTCCTCTGAATCGCATCGGACACCCACGTAGCCCAGCCCTCACAGGGTGCCATCTCTAACTGTTCCCAAATCCCTGCCATGACCTGCTGAATCTCCTTGTCCTGCAGGAGGTCCTCTGGAATGCGGACCCCCTTCTGGGAGAGACCTCAGCGGGACTAATCCAAGTGAAGTACCACTAAAGAGTGGTCTGACATCGTGGTACCTACCAGAATCCCGATAGATCCGTCTCTGTGTAGTGCCCAGTCCCAACATAGAAACAGTCTAGTCTCTCTAGTAATCCATCATGTCTCCTCTGTCAGAAGGAGAAGAGAAGGCTGCTAGGTGTCCTGCTGAAATCTGGCTCTCTCCACCAGTCTCTGCCACTGACTATGAAAATGAACTGCTCCCAGGTGCTATGCTCTGCTGCTGGCATCTCAAAAAAAGAGGCTCCGCCCTGCTTGTCTTCCCCAAACTCCAGGTTGTTGAAGTCACCTCCAACACTCTAGGAGTCTACATCCAGAAGACACTCTGACAGCCTCCTCCAAAAGGTCGGGCAATGATGTCTGCACGCTTGGGCCTACACATTCAGGATCCCGATCCTGGACTCTCCCGTCCGAACTCCCATCCAAACTGCCCGTCTCGAGCTCGCCTTGGACGTAGACCTCTGGGGCCAAAGTCTATGAGACTGAGATGTAGACCCCTCCACTCTGTCCTACCGTAGGGGACCACTCCTCTTGACCTCTCCTTGGGAGAAGGTGATGGCATCGTCTGATGTTTGAAGCTAAAAACATGTGTTCCTGAATCATAAGGATGTCCACTGCCCATCCTACCACTGTCCTCTACAACTCCTGCCGGAGTATCAGGTACTGCGGCTGGCTACGAACATGGTTGTGGAGCCCGTGTATGTTCCAACTCACTATGGTCCAGCTCATGAGGATGGGAGAGTCGGGAACAAGGCTCTCCTGTGAGTGGGTGCCCGTCCCAGAAAGATTGCTTTGTGTGATTTTGCCGGGGGTTTAGAGGGCGAGTAGTCATTATCTATGCATTGCCGTACTAGTGTGGATACCGGCCTCAATACCGATCTTCCGTGCCCACCTTCCGTGCCCACTTCATCATGAAGGAGGCTTCCACCCCGAACAGCTCCGCACACTTCTAGAGGGACCAAAGGTGTGCCTACTCCACCTTTGCCTCCAGCAGCAATTTGATAACTCTTGTCGCCAAACCACACACCGGCTCCTCATGCGTGAAGCTCAACTGAAAGTTCACCTCCGCACCATGGGCGTACCAAAGGTCTAGTCCATGTGACCCCATCCACTCATCCATCATGAGTGTAATCTGATTCCCCAAAATAGCATCGAACAACTCCGGGGACCATTTCTCCACCCCTATGGAGGCAAACGAAAATCTCCAAACGGGGTGTGTCGGAGATCCCACTGCACTGATCAAACCCCCCTTTCGGGGCTGAAGGACCATGAGCGTTACCTCCAAAGGTAGAGGATAAGAGTCCGGAACCTCCAAGTAGTTCCAGGGTCCTAACTTCTAGAAGTACTGCGGTAAGGGATGCCCAGGCTGGTTAAGGGCCGCTAATTGGGAAGATGAGCCTTGTCCCTCAGGATCCCTCCCTGAACAGACCTGCTGTTGTGATGAGGAGGCAGAAGGGGGCGTCATCGTTCTCTTGCCAGCTGGTAGGGATGTCGAAGCGGAAGGAAGAACCTGCTGCTGAAATGGAGAGGGGGACAACAGGAGAGGGAGCAGTGGGGACGCGGGGGATAGAGGGAGGGGGGCGGGTGGTGAGGGTGACTATAGGAGGAGGGACTGAGGCGGGGGGAACCTTGGAGGGGGAGGGGGAAGTGAAGAAGAAGAGGGGAAAGGGTTTGGGGGGGGAGGGCGAGGAGGGGGAGGAGGAGGCACAAGGACCACAAGGCCCCCTTGTTGGTTAGGCTCATCGGGGCTCTGGATCGGCTCCTCCGCGGCCCCATTGGGCTAGCGTCTGCAGCTTCCGCCATCACCACATCTGGAGTTCTTGGGGCTCGCTGTTGCTGCAAGGGTGGAATTGGAGGTTGAACCTCCGAAGCTGGAGGACCGTCTGGATGGGTGGTGGCCCCTGCCACTGGAGGAGGTGGCTCCTGTTGTTCCTCCTTCGGGACCTCTCGGTCAATCCTGTCCCTCACTCTGCGATTGGCCCTCTGCCTGCGGCACTTGTGGACCTGCTTGCTTGGGTTCTTTTTCTTTTTAAATTGGGTCCAGTCCCCTTCTGAGGGGGTAACCCAAGGGGTTTGAGACTCCTGCTGCTCCTACCTGAGAGGACGTTGTGCCCGAGCCTGCTGACTCTTGTGTACTTTGCGGAGGGAGGGAGGGGGCGCACGAGGGAGGCCACGAGGGCAATCTCTGGCGAGGCGACCCATCGGTCTGCACCAAAGACACTGGTCAAAAACCCAGAAATCTTCACCCTCTAGCGAAGTGTGCCCCCTTCAAAGGTCTCGAGAAGGATCAACTCTGGGAGGGACTCTATGCTCTCAACCACCAGTCTGATCCTGGGGACTACATCATCTGCTAAAACTGAGGCGGCCGACTCTGGTGGGGACTCGAACACTATGCCAAATGCCCAACCAATGGAAGGGAGGATGGCTCGATACTCCTTGGGGAGCCCTGGAAAGCGAAGTGTAACAAGGAAACGTGGAACATGGTGTGTCTTATCCATGTCCTCCACTGTAAACCCATGATACCAAGGAAAGAGGTAAACAAGATGTGGGCTGAGGAGGATGGGGCTCTGCTCCACAAGTGTCGAGGCAGTGTCGGGGGAGCTCAGTTGGATGAGGAAAACGCCTCGTCCATAGATGGTGACCTCCCAGATGTGGTCTCCTTTTAATGCCAAGCTCGCCTGGATCCACTCTCGCACCCGTCTCCGTGTAGGTGTGAGGCCCACAATTATGCCTACAAGCACCTTGTCCTGGAGAGATTGAACTGCCTGTTGTACCTGTTGCTTGTTAGCTAGGGAAAGAAGAACCTTAACGGCCATGGGATTCGAGGGTGCTGCCATAGAGCCCCTCTGGCCAGACCACCACCAAGGTTTTCTTTCGCCTTAACAAGCGCAAATGCTCCCGCTGCAAGGAGGAAGAAGGAAAGGGAGAAAAACGTCAGAGGGGGAGGCGGAGACGAGGCGGCGTGAGGGGGGGTTAAGGACGGAAGAGGAAGGAGGGAGGCAAGGAGGGCGGAAGGCAAAGAAGGAGGGGGGGGGCGAGAGGTGAGGAGGGAGAGAAGGCGAAGGCAAGAGACGAAGAGGAGGCGGAGAAGGCGGAGGGGGGAGGAGGTAGGGGCGGCAAGAGGCACAGGAGGCGACGAGGGGAGGTGGTAGAGGCGGGGGGAGGCGGAGAAGGCGGCGGGGGGAGGAGGTAGAGGCAGTGGAAGGAGGCGGGGAGGCACAGCGGGGGAGGCCGAAGAAGCAGCGGGGAGGGGGAGGAGGAGGGGGAGCGGGGAAGCAGAGAGGGGAGGCGGGAGGGGGCAGCGTGGGGAGACGAGGCGGGGGGAGGCGGGGAAGGTCGGCGAGGGGAGACGGGGAGGGGGGAGCGGAGAGGTAGCGGAGGAGGTAGAGGGAAGAGGCGGAGAGGGGGAGCGGGAAGGAGTCGTTGTCGGGAGGGGGGCAGCAGGAGCAGCCTGGTTCAGCTCGACCGACAGCTTCGTTAGCCAGTGTTTTAAAATCCCTTGTAGGACAATGTTCTAAGAGAGTTAATGGCTTGCATGTATGTACCAAAAAGGGAATAGACAATCATCTTGCAGCTAATGAATCACGCGAATGAATCACGCGCTGTACTATTGGGAATTACATTATCACAATTGTCTATTTGCTTCACAGGTCCAACCTATTATACTAGGTACAGAACTTATGGCCAGATACCTTTCTCTTCCCAAACAGAAGAACCTTCTATTGGAAAACTTCATGAAATAATACAGATCAGCAATCCATAAGATGCTTGACCAATCACAAAGGGGGGAGATGGCTGCTATGCAACCTGCTTCTCAGTAGAGAGTTCCCGAAACTGGTGCCAATAGTCTTGTAACGACTTCATGCTGCACTTGCTACTCAAGCCAGTACTGCTCCTAGGGAATTCATGCTGACGTATCCAGCTGAAGTCATCTACCAATGCGTGCAGTGTAAGAAGAAGAGCGCCTCTGCACCTACTATGAATTTCCTAACCTAGATGATGAGAACCACTCACCTAGATCCCATAGCACCTTATGCAAGGGTCTACCCTCCCATAATCAGAGATGCATAGTAGTCACCATTCAGAACATAGGTTTCATGACTGATGTGTATCTCATTCCTTCTTGGTTCCTCTAATTAGAAACAAGCCACACATTTTATGTACGTCTTATTCGCATCAATCCCCTTACCGCTTTCTTTTATTTTAACAAACACACCAAGCATAAATGAACCCATTAAAACATATTTTTCCACAATTTGTTCTTATCCCCCTAGCATGCCATTTTCACCACTAGGATCCAAAGCCCCATCCTAGGACTCTTCTAGACTCATAGTTCTATAGGCCTTCCAACTAGCCTATAGACCATCTAGGTCACCCGTTTTGCTAGTTGTATCAAGTTTCAACTCGTCTCCCTCAGCCCACACCCTATCCATTCTACGCTCTGTCCCAATAACAACTAGGCTGTATGCATAGTGTGCATAGTTTTGTCCCTTACAAGTACTCAAATGAGGTATGTTTGGTTTCCCCTATTTCAAGGTGTATTCTTGTGGGACTCTAAAGCCCCTTGACCCCCAAGGGTTCCACACTTATGAATGTGTAGATTGTTAATACCCAGCTAGAATCTTGCAAGGAAAAATAATAATGACATTTAGTAATGATAGTCTATTGTATGTATGTATGTGTAAGGTGAAACTGCTTTGAGGTTATTTTAAGGTCTTCACAATTTTATAGAGCATATTTCAGATGGTTTTCTGAATAGCAGTAACAATAATTGAGCTAACCAGAAAAAACAGTTACCTTTGTTTGGGGGGAAAATGAATAAGAAAGCTTAGACACTCTCAAGAAGATGTCGGTGCAAATATAGCTAATCTGCGAAAGCCGTTCTTCCTAGAGACAATGTAGGTGTGCACAAAGGGAGCACCATTGGCCTTAAAACCCAAAAGCTTTCTCCCTCTCAGTTGCCAATGGACCTGATTCCTTAGACAGTATACAAAGGCCACCACACATTGCATATCTATCTTTTTTTCCATGGGTTCAGATATAGTATTTGTATTTGTCTTGGGTGTGGATGCCCACATAGAGGCTCCACCCATTTAGAAATTTCCTCATTGTATCTGGTTTTTTTAGTCTCATAGATCCTTCGGTCTTTCAAAGACTTAAATAAACTTTCTTTCTGTTCTCCCTCACAAAGTTTAACCTACTCATGAACAAGAATTGTATACTATAATCCATGCTTGGAATACATTTACACATTATCTTTATGGTTCATAATTTTATGTGGATGTTGATCATGATACTTTAAAATATTTCTGTAAGTGAACACAGTTGCAAGGTTGCCAAGCTAGATGTCATGGTATTTGAGAGTGCCTTAATGACACATGTAACAAGAAATCAAGTAGACTGGTATGTGTAGAGCCTTTGTCCTAAACCTATTATGATTGGATAGGGATACCATGGATGGTAGTTTGCTTTTACAAATGGTAAGGTCATAGAGCTTTTAAAAAATGGCAAGGTCTTGGCTGTAGTTCGAATGAGCTTCGAGATATGATCATTTGAATGCTGATAGCCAACGTGTCGGACACCTAGCTAAGAAGACATGTGTGTCCATAAACATGTTTCTTCAGGTTAAAGATGAGAAATTATATTGATGAATATGTGAAACATCATTTTTCGTATCTCATAAAGCATAGTGGGTGTAGCCACCTAGCCTTTGACACATTGCTACCAAGGAACCCCATTCCCTTCAAATGGAACTTGAGAATGCATTCCGCTCGTGAAGACCACAAGAAAGGAACAACTAGTGAATAACTAGACAACCTGTAGTTTCCCTATATACAGTCTTTGGAGTCCTTTACCCTATCTTTGGAGCATTTGCCAGCATTTGCAATGTTGTCTTTAGCATTTTAAATCTTGATAATTTATCTATGAATTCCTAACGTGCCATGTGGATTATAAAGTGTCATAATTTGTAAAACAAAGGTGACTCTTAGGTTGTCATTATTCTAAAAAGTAGCACTATGTAATTGTATGTGTTTCTTTCAATTGATATATATGTATTAGATTAAGATGATGATGTGGCAATTTGCTCTTGTTCTCAATTTCTTTGTGTTCCTCTTCCAATTCTAAGAGGGCCTAACTTTTGCTCTGCAGTTTCCATTGGCGTTCTTGTTTTAAGTAACTATTCTTCTATAGCCTTTGAAAAAACCATCAAGTAGATGGGAGAGCAGGTCTAATAGGTTTTTTATTGTAAAGAGAGCTTGATTGAGTATGCTTGTACTTTCTAAGTTAGGAATGTAATTTTGCCCCTTTGTAGGAAGCGATACATAAGTGTAATGGGTCCTTTTAGCTTTTTATGTTTTAAATGAGAGAGAGAGAGAGAGAGAGAATTCCAGTTTTTTGGAAGATTTTGTTTCTTGAGGTTAAACCTTCTCTTTTTCCTTCTCTGATTTTTTTCCTTGCCCAAGAGACTCCGCGGGTCTTTAGAAATCTAGTATATCTACTTATACTTGGGCACTGATGACAACATAAGTGTTGCTTTGCTTGCTAAGTATGTCTTCCGTGCTCCTCTTTAACCGCTCCATGTACCCTTCTGCATTGCTCGTTGGTCGCAATCTAGCTCCTCTAAGCAACACAACAGTCTCCTGTAACATATCTTATCTCATCTCTTTACATCTAACAAAGTCTGTTTTTGTCGGAGACAGTCTAGATTGGCTGTCCGTTTCTTCAGAGATTACGAAAATGATTGTGCACCCCGCTGCTACTACTACAACAAAACTCTCCCCTTTGGGGTTGCAATTTAGTGACAGTATCGAACTCGTTGCATCGACGAAACCTGTTAGCCAAAGGAAGCTGGCCTTCAATTCTACCGGAGTATGTTCAATTCAAAGATGTAAACATCAAATACTCAATCCAAATTGTAAGACAAGTGCGATCGCAACAAGTCAAACGGACAATTATAGTGGTTGTGGCTTCAGACCTTTCACTATAGTTGTGGCTTCGGACCTTTCTGTGCTTTTGGGTAGGGGTGATTAAGAGGAATTAGCGTTCACTGATCCATAGCAATAGCCATGCACCCTTTGATTAGGGGGAGATCGACAAGAAGTCACAAGGAGGTGTTGTGTGGTAGGGAGTGCTTTTTAATTCCTCCCTACCACACAACACCTCCTTGTGACTTCTTGTCGATCTCCCCCTAATCAAAGGGTGCATGGCTATTGCTATGGATCAGTGAACGCTAATTCCTCTTAGTCACCCCTACCCAAAAGCATATGCCTATCGTCCCACTTTGATCGCCAAATGTTAAGTGTCAAATATTGCTAACAAGTTCATGGACAAACATTGCAAAGGTACAAAAAGAGACAATAAATTGAAGCCTAGAAAAGGCTAAACCACAAACGAGACGTCTTCTTCCATGACTAGATCCTTATATTATTTCCCCTCCAAAACAATGTAGAGGGTCCTGCCCTTTATGCATTTCCATTCTACCATTCACGCCTTGAATCAGTCCATCAACTCTCGTCTACATGTGCGTAGATCTAAGCACTGTAAGAGGTTCTAATATCTGTAAAAGGTATCAAAATGGATTTGAATAATCTAAAGAGCCAAACATTAGCCTGTTTCTGTGATCAATTGGATCTAAAAGATAGATTGTAGGATATTCAAGGCCTCCGACAGGCTCCTAAATTAGATTGGCATGACATTTATTCAGACAAATTTGTAAACAGAAACTAATTCAGAAACTGAAGAGTCATATCTGTTTGGCCCTTCATTTTGGTTACTCTCATGACCCTTGACCTTGGGAACTCTAAGGCAGTCATGCCTCATCAAGACCCCAAGCCAGCCCTACATAAGACTCTAAGAGCAGCAAGCCCTTCTGTGTTCCCCTGGTTTCCTCTACTTCTGCACTTCCACCATCATCACATATTCCTACAGATCTTTAAGCCTTTGCTAATATCTGCACATCAATTCCAGCTTTCACCTTTATGCTATCCTCACAATAGTCCATGGATGCAGATTTTTTCTCTGTACAAACTGAAGCTTTCTCTCTCTTTGATACTTTCTCTCTCTCTTTAATACTGCAACTTCCTTGCACTTTCTATCATTTCTCTGCATAAATCAGGTCTCGTACCTCAAGAAAGCTGTGTACATCGTGGTACGGCAATGGGTACTTATCAGGGTAAAATCATCTTCCATTGCTGACTTCGAGACGACTTTGCTATAGCACACAGCATACAGCAAGCCGAAGCAATTCTCCAACTTTATCACAGCAAGCTGAAGTGATCTTGCAAATTCATCAGTTGAAGCAATTCATCACAGCAAGCTGAAGCATTTTTGGATTATTACCGCAGAGAGTCAAAGGAGCATAATGTTTAATTCACACTATTTTCCACTAAGCTGATAAAGAGCTAAGCACCATCATATTTTGTATCCCAATAAAGCACCTTTGGATGGAAGGCTGTCTGTCGGAGACCCTTATTGTTATGTCAGCTCCACTCCTTGTTTCCCCTTATTGTTCCTCTCAAAAGCCTAATGTTTACTTGGGTTGTCTTAGATACACTCACTGGAAACTCCCTTACACTCAAACTTCATTGATATTCCCCAATGCACTTATCCTCGCTGCAGCATACTTGTCTCAGTGTTTGTTTACAGAATATCACATTATGCTCTGCCTATAATTTATGCAGGCCCTTCATGCTTAGGGGCACCAAACAATCTGCTTATCTTGGAATTTATAGGCATGATGAGAAGAATAGTTATAGCCTTTTCTTTGAAAGACTTTGCAGGAATCTCAAATTAAGCCACACTAATAGTATATATACAGATGAATCTAGCTGATAGGGCAACACAGCACTTAAGGTAGAAAGATTTTATTGCAATATCAGCAAGCCGCGACATGGACAAAAACTTCACAAGGTGAAATTTACATGTTCCGCTAATATGGCAGAAGCATACATCTTAATGAATCCCGGAACATGCCCAAACTCATCCTTTAAAAACACAACACATAGTGCAGTTTCAATCTCATGATAGTCATAAGGTTGAAAACCATAATCTCCATCAGGTATAGCAGGGACTAGCTACTAAGACATCCCCACTGACGTCATCAGTACCCAACAGTATAGCATGATAAGACCTGGAGAACTGATACCAATTGGACATATTCTCCTGAGAAATCAAGCAATTTTGATCAAGTAAGACATTGGCCTTATCAGAGACTTTTAGTTGATAGCCTACATTATGGAAATCTCAAGATAAATCAACTAATAATTTAACAATTATGAGCACATTGCACTAATACGTGCTACATTCCCTGAGTTTTATCTAATATTCTCATGTAAAAAATAGCAGATTCATGTAGCTGTATGATAAATAGCACAAGACATGTGAATGCCCGTTTCCAGCCTTGACAAAAGTACTCCAGTCTTATCATGGTTTGAAGGTTTTAAAACACAAGAGGACAAAGTAATACCAAAAGTGGAGCTCATGATGAGCTATACAGTAAAATAAAAACTAATGTTCATTAGACTCACCACTTTTTGCTGCTTTCTGAGGATATGGCATGGCTGACTTCCGCTTCGGCCGTGGAGGAGGGACATGCTCTCCAGTGCCATTTTTTTGAACTTTCAAAAAATATTTTTGTGCGTGACTACGGATCTGTGGCATTCAAATCTTTCCATTAGCTATGTCTGTATGCTATGCAAAATCTGAGGCTTTGAAGTTGAACATATGACATGCACACACAGAAAGGCTGAAAATATGCAGGCATGCTCTATTTTTGCAATAATGTTTGTAGTCCTTTTCCATGGCCATGCACATGTTTGAACAAGGCATATAAATGTCCTGAACAAGATGATTGTCTATGGTAAGGCTATGTTTATCCTGCTGTTACAGACTATATTGCACATAAAGCAGTTTACTGCAGGTCACTCCTCCATTAACCCCAGAGAAATCAAAAGCACTTGCTAAAAGAAAAATTATGAAGTTCAATGCACCTCACAGCATAGAATTGATGTGCAGTCACCAGGTTCTATGAGTGACTAACATCACACTGGTTTTTAACAAGGCCACTGATATCTATCAACTTATTAATGAGAAAACATCCTCCCATGCAGCAGGTTTTGAACCAAAAAGACCACCAAATGCATAACATCCAGTTACATTTCCATATTATTTTTCCAATATTTTCAACATTTGGCATATTCAAGATGCTTTTTTGCAGGTGTTATTACGTACCAAGCAAAACTTTTCCATAACTTATGGTGACAGTCACCAGTTTCTTCAGAGAATCCTCGGTATTTAGTGTCCACATCAAATGACATTGATGTTCATTGTGAGTTAGACTAGAGCATTTTTTCCCTCCCCTCCCTTCCCCTCCCCTCCCCTCCCTCCGTTGCCAAAACTCCTCCCTCCCTCGACCCCCCGCCCTCCCCTCCTCCCCTCCCCAAAGGACTAGAGCACGGGCTTGGGAGTTGTATAGAGACTCAAATCATTGGTCCTACAAAGACCATGCCAGATCAACCTCCACAAAGACCAAATCACCAGTTATATAGAGACTCAAATCATTGGTCCTACAAAGACCATGCCAGATCACCCTCCACATATTAATTACTATATCAACTTGAATATGAGGTAGATAGGGTTTGGCGGTTCCTATGCCCTCATTCTTCAATAACATAAGGGCTGAGCCTTGTCAATGTTGGGGAGATGCAAAGTGAAAGATCATAGTGGTGGGGAGAGAAGCAAGCTAACACTAGGAATGGGAAGGAATGATAACAAGCATAATGGAAATGAAATGGAAAGAAAGTGAAAGCAATAGACAAGTACTCACATGATACCAAAGAGCTTGATGTTGACTGATGTGATAGACAATAGACAAGTACAACACTATATAGTGTGCCACTACACTCTAGAAAGTCACAATGTCTATGGGATATCTCCCAATATGACACGTGGCATGTCTAGGACTCACTAGACTATAAAACCACACCTAGAACACTCATTTTAGACTCACTTTGGCTTCATATTCCAACACAAAGTCTACGAGGCAAACGTAATTCCATAAATACATCATGAGTTTTAGTGAACATGGTCTGCGAGACATTTGACTGGATGCAATCTGTATCATAATTACACTCTAGGCAGCGGTCCAAAGCATGAGCACATAGTAGAACTCATTTAGGCAAGTTTTGAGTCGATTCTAAGTTCTTTAGCTCAAGTTGGACCCTTTTTTACTCCCTGAATGAAATTGATTAGATGATAGAGGGGTCATGGGCTAAAATTTTAATAGGCCTAGTTAGTTTAAGATTAGTTGGTCTCATTTAATCTGCTTCAATCACATGCTTTACCAAGCACAGTATGGCTTAGATTAGCTAGTTTTTCTGCTCTTCTACATTTTTGCTTTAAGTTAATCCTGCACGTCACCCTACACATACCTGACTCTCTACAGGGTCACCCTACAAATCCTTGACTATCTACTTTTTTGCTTTAAGTTAACCCTGCAGGTCAGCCTACAAATACTTGACTCTCCACTCTTTTTCTTTAAGTTAATCCTGCAGGTCAACCTACAAATATTTGACTCTCTCCTCTAACCCATCACCTCCCAACTTCTGGGATATTCTCCACTAACTCGCTTCCTCTCCTCGATGCACATGACTCAAGCCACATCTTCTGGCTGAATCTTGCTTTTTGCCATATCTACTTGTTCAGAGCTCCATTTTCAGTACTGTCTGACTTTGCCTCAAGCTCACTGCCCACTGGCATCTTGCACTTGATTGTTTACTCCCCTTGTAACAAAACTCTAGCATTCCCAGCTAACCGCGGTCACCCTACAAATACTTGACTCTCTCCTCTAACCCATCACCTTCTAGGTTCTCGGATCTTCTCTATTAGATGACTTTCTCTTCTTGGTGCACGCGACTCGACCCACATCTTCTGGCTGAATCTTGTCTTTTGCCATACTACTTGTTTAGAGGTCCATTTTTCTGTACTATCTGACTTTGCCTCAACCTCTCATAGCCCACTGGCATTCTGCACTAAAATTGCTGATTGTTTACACTCGTTGGAACGAAACTCACAGCCTTCCCAGCTAACTGCAATCACCAAATATGCACCTCATTTTTTAATCTCTCTCCCTCTCTCTTCAAGAGACAAAGGCAAAACAAGTGGAGTACTATTACCATTCCTCGCAAGGGGACAAGATGACGAGGAGGTCTTTATGCTCAGCCGGATCACAGCTTCAGAGGTTAAAAGATGAGAGGGGACAACTCCACTTTGATCCCCAAGCGATCCTAGAGATGTCCACCACCCTCTACTGCTAGCTCTTCTAGGCAGAGGAGAAGACTCCACATGTGAGCGGCAGCTAGAAAGGAGGTCTGGCCCTACATCTCCTCAATGGTTTCCCCATGCATGATGCCTTTTATGGGTGGAGAGCTTGTTGAGGCCCTCAAGGCCCTTCGGGTGTAGAAATGCCTATGGAGGGTCTCTCCCCGCTGTTCTACCGTAGCTTTTGGAGCATCTTGGCACCGCATTGCACCTGGGCTTTCAAGAGTTTTTTATCAGGACAGCTACCTTACTATCTTGCCCTCTGATGGACTTGCTAGATGGATTTGCCCGATCCCGAAGGGAAGTTATCGGACCAACTTTCGTTGGTGGTGCCCGATCGCTCTATTAGACACCACATACAAAGTCTTGGCAAAGGGCTCGAGCTTGCAATTGCACTATAATATAATTATCAATAGAGTGCAAATCATACATAATACAATTATCTATACTTGAAGCATCATGCATGCTTCTATGATTCTAAATTTCTATGATGATTGATCTATCTCGTATCATCTATTATCCATGGATGATGCTTCAACAATCAACATGTGTCATGAACTAAGTTCTAAGTTCCAAGTTCTAACAAGTTCGAAGTTATCACAATCCGAAGTTTGAGAGGGAGGATGGAGAGGTGAGAAAGGATGGAGATGTAGAAGGAGGATGGGGAGGTAAAAGAGGATGGAGAGGTAGAAGGAGTCTGAGGAGGAGGATGAGAGAATCAAAGATGGAGAGGCTCGAGAGCATCAGGATGAAGAGCAGCAGCACAGGAGGCGGCGGAAACGATGACAACAGGCGACGAATCGGCGAAAAACGTTTTAATCAAAAGAGGGCAAAAAACAATTTAATCAAAAGAGAGCCAACCATCCCTAACAAAACAGCAGCAACAACAAAACAACCACCCCCCCCCCCCCCCCCAATGCAAAACCACCCAACCCACCAAAAAAAAAAACAGGTATTACGAAACAGTGTTTCTTCAAGAAACGCCGTTTCTTCTTTCTTCAAGAAACGCTGTTTCTGTTTCTTGGCAAGAAACGGCCGTTGTTTCTTGCAACTATGGGCAATGGCCTCTTGGATGGTGCATCAACAACATTTTTATTGCCAGGCACATGCACAATCTCAAAATGAAACATAGATAGAAAATTGGTGCTTCTCAAATAATTTTTGCTTTGTGAGAAAATACCACAACGAAGAATAATTTGTCTGAACATAAAAATCAGCGCGCAACAAATAGTGCTTCCACTGTGACAAGGCATGAATTATAGCAAGCATCTCTTTTTCATAAATCTGAAAATTCATTTCAGCGGCCTACAACACCCTCCTCTCATATGCAGCTACCCTTCCGTTCTGCAATGCTATTCCCACAGGCATCACACTGGATAGCAAAGGGTTTTCACAAATTTGGCAAGGTTAACACAGGATCGAAGCATAGCTTTTCTTTCAGCTCCTCAAAAGCTGCAATTTCCAAGATACCCCTTTCTTCTGAAAAGCATGCAGAGGTGAAGCAATCTCAGGAAAGTAACGGACAAACCCCCTGTAGTACAAGCAGGCTTCGTACTTCATGAATATTTTTGAGTGGTGGCCAATTTCTAATTGCTTCAACCTTAGCCAGATCCATCTGGACTCCATCTTTTTTTATTTTTTTTTGCAAAAAGAGACTTCTATTAAGTATAAAAGAAAACCGTTAGAGCAAGCTCCATACGGGATACACCATGCAATGCATGAAAAGCTCAAGAGCCGAAAAGAAAGGATTGTGGCTGATAGTGCCATCTCAGTCTAGTAGAACCCTCCAAGAAAAAGAGAGAACCCCTCCAAACTCGAAGAAAAACAGTCCTCCTAGAAGAGGCTGCCCGTGAGGGGCCCTGCATGCTAGCCCAAGTGGCTATCAACATGTGAACCGTATCAGTCCAACTACCCGTGAACACCTGTGATGGGTGTATCTGCGTGCCATCCAATTCCTCTCTACATTTGGCTCTCCAAATGTGCCAAGAGGAAATGCTAGCCAAAATCTCCCAAGAGGTGTCCACTGAAGCATGGGAATCTCTGAAAGGAGTAAGTGGTACATCGTGGAGAGAGCAGGGCTCTATCACCTGTCGGCGGACCGAGAGTGCCCAAGAAGAAGGCTTACCCTCATAAAACACCTGGGGCCCAGTAAGGGATAACCATGCGACCGAGTCCGAAGTCATGAAGAAAGGGGAAGTATGAAAAAACGCTGAGTATCCAAGCAACCCCTTTCCAAACAATCCTCGCCTGACTGTAGTCCCAAAAGACAATGTCGCACTGACTCCTCTGCAGAATGACAGTGAGGGCAAGTGGGATCAGCCCCAAATCGGAGGGGCTCTGGAAAGAATCCAACCCCTAATGCTTAGCTGCAATCTCCTGGCATTACCAACCGTGAAACGAAAGAAGGGAATCCCCCTCTCTCGGTGCCCATGATCTATCCACTCCCACTCTCCTGGGTCCCACTACAAGCACCTGATAGGTGCACCTTCATATAACCACAACCTCCACGATCCCAAGGCCAAGAGCAGAGGGTCAAGGTCTAAGTAACACTGCAAGCCCGCTCCATGGTCCACAAAACCAACAATCCTGACAGGCTGAAAGACAACCTCTAGAAGGATATCATCCGTGGATCTAGAGAGTATACCTCCATCCCCAACATCAAAGACCAGCGCATCTTCCTTGAGACCTCGAAGAGCAATCACCTGTAGAGGAACTGCTATCCTCGAAAAAGCTCCCATCCAAGTGGTGGAAGTAATAGGCATCTCAATTGTCCATTCCACTGGGATGGCTGCACCTATCTGCTGAATCCTGCGTGCTACTCCTCTGAGGTGACTCACTGACTATAGTCTCTGATCCTCAGGTAGCCTGATAAAAGCCTTCCAAGTGCCTACTGTGTAGGCGGGGCCTCTCTCCCATCTAGACCACTGCATGTAATGGGAGGTGCCCAGTGGTCTGTCATGCTCATCAAGTATACTATCGTTCCAAATGATCGCCTGCCTATCAATCTCTACGAGGGTAGAGGGCGGCACCCTCCTACGAGTGTTCCTGAAGCTCCCCCAAGCTTTCAGGATGGCAATCAAGAGAGGAGAGGCAGGAGATCTGAGCGGGGCTGAAGTAAAAATCCAGCGAGGGCTGTCCACCCAATCATCTCCCAAGGTAGGTATGCAAATCTGAATGCGTCCAAAAAAGAAATCCTTCCAAGGTTCCTGCCCAGGCATGAGTCCCCTCACCACCACCTTACAAAGCAAGGGCCTGCACTACAAGTCCGGGTCAATGATATTAAAGCCCCCTTCACATGTAGGGAGAATAATGGTCTCCCAGGCCACCCTCGCTGCAACATCTGCCATGCCATCAAGTCCACTCCATAAAAAAATCCTGACTGGTCTAACGAGCTGAGTGATGTAATCCCTAGACCGGCACCAGCAAGAACACACAAACCAGGCAGTGGCCAAAAGAACCTGGTTCACTACCACAACTCTAGATGCAAGGTTGAGTTTGGCTAAGCTCCAAAAAACGAGCTTTTTCCTTATACTCTCCAGTACTGGGGCAAACTACTATGTTGAAGAGACGCCCAATCCTACCTGGCATCCCAAATTCCTGACAGGAACACCCCTCCGAATCCAGGAAAAGCTGATGTCAACTCCCCAGCCTGGAGTGTCCTCATCGCTGATCCAAAAGCCAAAGGATTTATGCCAATTAATGTGTGCCCCTGTAGTTGAGCAAAAGATATCCAAGGCTGTCCGGAAAGAATCAAGTGACTACGAAGAGGCCTCAATAAAAATAGCAGTGCATCAGCCAACTCAAAGTCAAGAAGCTCCTGCTCCTGTCTCAGCGGCAATCTCAGCCCATAAAGATTAGCCTGAGATCTAAGGAAGATACTCATAGCTTCTGCCACAAATAGAAAGAGGAAGGGGGCTAAAGGGCACCCCTGACGAACTGACCTCGAAATCTGAAATCTGTCACCCCTTACTCCTCCGATCAAAAACTGGCTGTGGGCTGATCTGTAAAGGGAGGCCACCCCTCTAATCCATGCATCTGAAAAACCAAATCGTAGGAGAGTGCCCTCAAGAAAACCCCAATCTACTCTGTCATAGGCTTTTTCAAAGTCTGAGAGTAGAACTGCCAGCCTCTGCCTGCTCCTGCATAGCCCACTCTGTGGCTTCCCAAAAAGAAAAGATATATAAAAAATGCTCTTGCCATGCACAAAGCCTGTCTGAGTATCATGGATGAGGTCTGGGCTGCAATCAAATGCTGATTGCCTTGGCAAGGATTTTCTATAGGGTGCCCAAAAGAGTCATGGGTCTCCAATGGGATACAAAATTCCTGTTGCCACCTTTCCGAATAAGGTATATGAGTCCCTTGATCAGTGACTCACGCATCTCACCTGAGTCCCAAACGCCCTACAAGGCTGAAGTAATATGATCACCTATCGTATCCCAAAAGGTTGTAAAAAAAGATGGAGTAAGACCATCGGAACCAGGGCACTTGCCCTTACGAAGGGCAGAGAGAGCATTCCTGAACTCTGTGTTCGTGAAGCGTGCATCAAGTGAGCATATCATCTCTGGTGTGACCAACACAAGTAAACTCTGCCAAACTACATCTCTGGCCTCATCTCTGGCCTGTGTGTCAGGATCTGCAGAAAGAAGGGATGCATAAAAATCTGTCGCTAAGTGCATGACAGTATCCGGATGAGACTACAAATCGCCGTCAGAGTCAACAAGCTGCCTGACACTCTCTCTACTAAGTCTAGGTCCAAGTGCGGAGAAAAACTGTTTATTGACTCTCCCTCCCATCTGTATCTTAAAGGACTCCCATGCATGAAAGGCATACTCTGCTCTCTGATCAATCAATGTCTGCAAGTGAGCCCTTGCTGTAGTAAGGCTCTCATGTATCCAAGCATCTGAAGGTCGTCTCTGCTCCTCCCTCTGCAAGGCTGCCAACTACCGGCAGATACCAATCTCCCGCCTGAGTATCTCACCTCGCCGAGCACTAGTGACAGAGTGATAAAAGTCGCTAATACTGGCAAGTGCTGTGGCCACATGTGAGGGACCAGCCACCCCCCCTGCAAGTGAGAAACCCAAATCTCCAAGACTGCCTCTGTGAGAGTCTCATCTGTGTATAAGGCATCGGGGATCCTGATGCTATGAGACCGTCCTCTCAGATGGGGCTCTGAGATAGACAAAACTATCGGAAAATGGTCGGAGGTGGAGACACCAGGTGCAATGCAAACTGTCCCCCCTCTATCAAGAGCCCAGTCATCTACATAGAATATGTCAATCCGAGCATAGATAGGCATCTGCACCCTACGGTTCGACCGCAAAACAAAAGTGACTGAGACGGAATATGAAATGCATCATCTGACCAAACATCTCTGCCACTGAATCTGAACAAGAAGGCATCCCAAGCTGCTCTCTCGAGGGAATGAATACCACCTTCTCTGTCCCCTTGCTTAACACCCCCCTGCAGTGCCAATGTCGTATACAAGGATGATTAATCACCAAATGGATATAAGTTCAGGGCACTGCGAAATGCCTCAAACTTTTCACGTGGAAGTGCTTTGGTAAAAATATCTGCAACATTGTCATGTGTGGACACAAAGATCATACTGATCTCTCCTGCATGCAACTTCTCTCTGACGTAGTGATAGTGAACCTCAATGTGCTTCATGCGAGCATGAAACACTGGATTCTTTGCCACTGCAATGGCACTCTGACTATCAGTGAGAATTGGAGAAGGACCCTCCAATGACAGATGAAGATCAGCAAATAGACGACGCAGCCAGACACATTCAACTGTTGCTATGAAAGCTGCCCTGTACTCAGCTTCACATGATGAGGTAGCCACTATAGATTGTTTCTTGCTCAGCCAGGAAATGCAAGCTTTACCCAAAAAGAAACAATTGCCACTAGTGGACTGCCTAGTGTCATAATCACCAGCCCAATCTAAATCACTGTAGGCATGCATCTGCAAGTCATCCCCCCTGGGAAATAACAAGCCAAAAGACTTCGTGCCCTACAAATAACGGAAGATGCGCTTAACTGCCTGCCAATGCATAGTTTTTGGGATGTGCATATACCTGCTCACCTGAGATACTGCAAACTGAATATCAAGTCTAGTGTTGCAGAGATAAATGAGGCATAGGTCCTAGCATAGCTAGAATGTAGCAGTGGCAGTATTAGTAACCCCTCAAAAACATCCTCTGAAGAAGAAGGCATATGAAATTCAGCCTGAATGTCAGCTGAATTTTCTGCAAATATCACATCTACTGACAATGATCTTACGTGTAGCAAGATTGTAGAGACGGTACCCCTTGCTTTCTGCACTGTACCCAACAAATATGCACTTAATTGCCTTATCTGACAACTTATGCCGAAATTCAACTGGCACATGAGCATATGCAAGGCATCCAAAGACACGAAAATGATCCACTCAAGGCTTTCTCCCATTCCAGACTTCATATGAAAAAGCCCACGCAACAGAGTACCAGATAATCTCAAGGCATAATCATTTTCTCTGTCTCGGACAGCACATTTGTCATCCTCAAAGATGACCTGAAATCCAGCCCTGTTAAGAGTGGACACTGAAAGGAGATTCTTGGTGATACCAGGCGCATACAAGACATCTGAAAGTCTGAAAACTGAGCCATCAATGGCAGTAAGCTCAACTTCTCCTGTACCACGAACTGAATATGACGAGTTGTTGGCACAAGTGACTTTCTTACCAACCGGAGGTGGATGCAAGGAAGTGAAGACACTTCCTAGAAGTGATATGCTTGGAGGCACCGCTGTCAAAATACCATGTATTCAGTGTTTCATTGACACTGAAAGCTGATGCATCCATGGAAGGATCATAACTGCAAGTCAAAAAGGCATATGCATCATCATTACAAGTGGCTGTACTATCCCGAGCATCTGGAGCAGCCAGCCTAGAATCTGAAATACAAGATAAAAAGGGCATAATCCTGTCCAACAAAGTTGGCTGCAGCATCCCCACGGTCAGATGCATGAGGAGCTGAATCTGAAACAGCCATACCGGAGCTGTCTTTCTTCTCTTTTGCAAGCCTTTTCCTGCATTCTGCAATGTGATGACCTGGCTTTTTGTAGTAATGACAAAAACCCTTCTTCTTGGGCTTACTTGCATCATTCTTAGCCTTTTGTGAGGCTGATTTACTGATGTCTTTGCCTGTCCCTTTTCTTTTGACTTTAACTTTGAGAGCATAGCTTGTTCACCTGCACATGAAGCCAAGTTTTTCCTGGTCTTCTCTTCCTGAAGCAGAAGTCCTATCAACTCATGAAAAGTGAGAGGATTTGCACCCTCCCTCAATGATAAGTTCAGCGAGGTATGAAACCTGAGATAAGTCTCAGGAAGAGAATTCAGAGTGGTGGTAATCATATCTATAATTCTAACATTCCTATCGAAGCAGGGAGAGAATGTAAGACCCCTTCCCTCTATCCACGAAGGGAGGCACCTGTACTGGGTCCTGATCAAGAAATGGTGCGGACAGAGTGCCAACAACCTGGGCTGCTGAGGGAGGTACAGCCTGATCCTAGGGTGGAGTGGAAGAAGCTCCTGGACACTAGGCTCCAAGGCGATAGCCTCCTGGACACTAGGCTCCTGGACACTCATACACTAGGTTTTGTGTATGAGTGTGATCATCTATCTAGTTTACTGAGTGTTGTATGAGCTACGATCGGAGTGAAAGGTGTCTCGCGACATGCGGGAGGACGTGGTCTCCTCAATCTTTGGATCCGGTGGGCTATGTCAAGGGTGATGCCTCGTCTTTGGTGATCGCCTCTAAGAAGGGATGAGATAGACCGGACCTCAATCGTGTGTACTCTGGGCTCTCTCCGTGTCGCACGTGGAGTGTGTGTCCCTCGTCTGGCCACATCGTGGTAGACACTCCTACCGCTCATCTATGATGCTCTCATCTCATCAAGCTCCTCTCCCTCGGCTACACTGGCAGCTGACTCAGATGCACAAAAGTCTATAACAAAAGTCTGTGGTCTGTCGATGGTGACCTGTGGCATCAATCCATGCTGCTCTCTAGCCTATCGCATCAGTGTGTCTCTGTCGGCGCATCTCAAGCAGGTAGAGCCCAACATAGACCTGATCGTGAAAACGTATCAGCCATGTGAGTGGGCCAAAGCCATGTCCCTCCTGAAAGAGCCAATGATATCATCCTCGGATCTCATAGTAGACTGGACAGACACATAGAAAATGCTCCTTCGTCTCGATCTCCCCCATCTGGAATAGTGTGCAAGTCCTCTGCTCTCTGGGTATGCCTGCAGCTCTCCCTGCCTCAATCCGCACCTGATGTGATGAGACTCGTAACTGACTAGTGGCGATCCTCAGTGCATGTGAAACTCTCCTGTCCTCAAGATACTGAGGTCATATGACAAGACAGTGCTCTGAGATCCACAGGAATTGATCATGGTAGACCTGGATCTTCGTGGAGAGCTCCTCTCCCCTCCCAAGCCCTAGATATATGGAGTTGGAGGAGGTCCAACCGTATGATACGGTTGATCTCATCTCGTGGGATCATCTCGGGTGGTGCGTCCACCAGACTGTACTAAAAGGGGGAAAGTCTGTCCATCTGAATGCCATGACTACCGAACCATGTGGATATCTGTGTTCACCATGTTGTATCAACACCACTCTCTACTAGTCACCTGGAGGACTCTAATGCTAACCTCGATAGTCTCCACTGGGGTAAGGACCAAACTCTATGGAGGAACGTCACCATATGAAAGATGGCATCAACTTGGAGGAGGGTCATGGCGAACTCTGCCTATATAATCTGATGAGTGACTGAGGGTTTACTCTGAATCATCCTGGATCCCATGGTCACTTGTGTTGGGGATAAAGGCACAATGTGCTATTCCTTGTATAAGTGGTAATTATGCTGCCACGTCATCACCTTATCTATTCTTTGTATAAAAGGCAATAAGGGAAGTCACACAATAGACTTTTTTGCTTCCCACAAAACTTGTGCTCTCTCCTTCCACTCTCTCTCTCCCTCTTGCTTCCGCTCTTTGTTCCCATCAACTGGTATCAGAGCCATCAGACGAGTCGCTCTCCCCCTATCGCTGCGTGATTTGCTAGCATGACTTTTAGCTGGGTTAGCCCTTGAACGTGATGCCCAAACGCCCTCTTGGACAGACGTGGGTTTCTTCCAAAAATACGTCGACGATCAACATGTAGACCGATTGGTGAAGAGTGGTTCCCATCGCTCGTCAAGACTCAGATCTGTGGGGAAAATCTAAGAAGTACTCCAGCTTTCCAGGTAGCTTGAGAAACTTGTGGCCTTCGACTCGGCGAAACTCAAAATACATTTGTCACCTGGGCAATCGAAGGCGTAGAACCAAGGCTACGATCCTGATGATGCTGAAGGAGAGGAGCTCCAACGAACCTGCATAGACTTTATCTGGCGAGGCGTTAATCCTTCGCTCGCTTTTGAGAGGCCTTCTTCGCCGAGAGGGAAGCAGTCAATTAATACGAAGGAGAAAGCAGGCTCACTGCGGCTCCTGCTAGACCTTCAGTACCACTGATGCTTGGAAGTAGCTCATGCGCAAATTACAGGAGAAATGGTGCATTTTTTTTTCGACCCACAGCTTATACATTGCGCTAGAGATTGTAAGAACTTTGGATGACAGCCTAGGCGGAGCATTGGCGCATATGGATTTGATCAAATTCGTGCTCGTTCAACCTTGGGAGCTGCTCTTTTTTTGCATGCACAGCTAAGCTTCCCTCATGAAATCAGAGAGTGGCATGGATTTAAGCCAATTGGAGGCCGAAATCTTGATCATGGGCGGTGGACTTGCAGGCTTGGCACCGGTGGTAGACCTCCAAGAACGAGAAGTACGCCTTGTGAACATTAGCTGTGGATAGGCTGATTTGAGGCTATTGCTTGGGCACTTTGCGGGACTGGTCATATGCCATTTTGCAGTCTTGCACAAGGAGCTTTCGATCTGTACATCACGTGGCAGTGGATAAGGCAGAGAAATTTGGGGCTTTTGCAATTTTATGCATTGGAAGGCTTGCTCTTGCACATTGAAGCAAGAAATTTTCTGTTTGGGACACATTGGAAGGGGGAATCTCAAAGAGTTTAAAATATTCCAAGAATATTCCTCGAGCTCGATGCCAGAGGTTATGCCTTTGTGAAACAGTGCTTGGAGCACTTGGATGCATTGACATTGTTGCAAAAGTGGTGCTGATTTGCTTTATGCTTGGATTGTGCACATTTGTGGTGGTCAAAGTTTGACTTTTGACCTCAAAAATTGGGGCTTTTGGTGCACAAGTGCTTAGCAACTCTTTGTGACACTGGAATAGTATCTTGGATGTCAATTTGGATGCTTTTATGTTGAGAAAAACAAGAATACTGTTTGCTGCAGTTTTATGACTGTTTTGATTGTCATTTTGGGACAGTTTCTCTAAGTTTTGGATGCCTCTATCTCTGTCACAAGTTGGGACAGATTTTTGAGTGAGTTGCACTCAGTCTTGCAGGCATATTTGACTCAGTTTTGGAGTCATAGTGGTGCAGGAAATTTATTACAGTTTTGGGACTATTTATGCATTCAAAGGTGGAAGGTATATTGGCTGCAAGTTCTCTCCTGTAAAGAACAAATTTTGGTTGCTATTTTATTTGGCTTTTGCTGTTTTTATTTGCTCAGACATGGCTTCAAGTGGGAGTGAAGGTGGTTCACTCCTTAACATCAAGAAGTTAGAAGGAGCACACAACTTTGCCATTTGGCAAAAGCAGTGCTACAATGTGCTTCTTCAAAAGCACCAAGCCCGTCCTATCAAGGAAAAGGGGGTGAAGCCAAATAATATGTCTGATGATGAATGGGAAAGTGTTGATGAATTGGCACGTTCCACAATTATGCTTTCTATTTCAGATGTGCTCTTGTTCAATGTTGAGAATGAGGACACTGCATGGGATATGTGGAGAAGATTGGAAGATTTGTATGCTCAACAAAGTGCAGCAAGCAAGGTTTATTGGCTTAAGAAGCTCATGGATCTCAGGATGAAGGAGGGCATGACTATGAGTGTGCACCTAAATGAGTTTAACTCCATCATCAAGCAGTTAGCAAATCAGAAATTCAACATTGATGATGAATTTAAAGCAACTTTCTTGCTTTGCACTCTTCCTGAGAGTTGGGATATTTTCAGGACAGCTTTGAGCAATTCAAATCCTATTCTTGTGTATGCAGATGTTGAGAGCCAGCTCCTCATGGAGGAGATGAATAGGAAGAATAATGCTTCAAGTAAGTCTTCCACTGCCCTTAACACAAGGGGAAGACCTCAGCATAGAGGTAATGACAGCCAAAGGAACAAATCCCGCAGTAAGTCACGTCCTAAGAAGGACATTGAGTGCTTTCATTGTGGAAAGAAGGGGCACATGAAGAAAGATTGCTTTAAGTGGAAAAAGGAGCAAAAGAAGGGCAGCAACAACAATCAGGATGCCAAAAAAGATAAAGGCAAGCAACATGCAGAGAGCAGTAACAGTGGTGTGAAGTTTGAAGAGATAAATGCAGTCACTCATGAGAGTGAGGATGACATTCTTTTTGTTTCATCACTTGATGCACATGCTTTGATCACTGATGATGATAGTGATATGACCACTTGGATCATTGATTCGGGTGCTTCTTTCCATGTGACACCACATAGGGAGTGGTTTTGCTCATATAATGGTGGTTCACAGGGTGTTGTGCATCTTGGAAACAATTATGCATGCTCTATTGAAAGGATTGGAGATGTAAAACTTGTATTTGCTGATGGCACACAGTTTATGCTACATGATGTTAGGCATGTGCCAAAGCTTAAAAAGAACTTGGTTAGTACTGGTCAATTGGATGATCAAGGCTACTACACTGTGTTTGGTGATAGTAGGTGGAAGATAACCAAGGGAGCCAGAGTCATTGCAAAGGGGTATAAGTGTGATACTTTGTATGCTTTGCATGTTTTTGATGTAAAGAATCATGTGGTTGCCGTAACTGAGGTGCCAAAGGTTTCACTGTGGCATGGCCGGTTAGGACACATGAGTGTTAAAGGAATGCAAGCACTGTCTCAATTGGGTTATTTACCGTCTCTGAAATTTTCAGAATTTAAGCATTGTGAGCATTGCATTTTTGGTAAGCATTCACAGTCACCACATAAAGTGACATTGCAACGAAGATTGACACCCTTAGATTTGGTACATAGTGATGTATGTCAAATGCCTCAGTTGTCTATGGGTGGTCATGAATACTTTGTTACATTTATAGATGATGCCACAAGGAAAGTGTGGGTCTATTTCATCAAGAGGAAGGATGAAGTTTTTAATACATTTCAAAAGTTTGTTGCCTTGGTTGAAAATCAGACAGGCAAGAAGTTGAAATGCTTACGCTCTGATAATGGAGGAGAATATGTCTCCAAAATATTTCAGGAATTTTGTGACAAAAAGGGGATAAAGAGGGAATTCACAAGCCCTCATAATCCTCAACAGAATGGAGTTGCAGAGCGAACAAATCGGACTATTCAAGATAGAGTCCGTAGTATGCTGTCTCATGCTGCCTTACCCTATGGTTTTTGGGCAGAGGCTGTTCAAACAGCCATTCATGTCATCAATAGGTCACCAAATAAGCGGTTGGATGGTAAAGTACCTGAGGAACAGTGGTATGGCAAGCCACCCTCATATAAACACTTGAGAGTGTTTGGCTGTGATGCGTATGTGCACGTACGAAAAGATCAGCGCAACAAACTCCAACCAATGTCAAATAGATGCATCTTTATTGGATATGGTGATAGTGGTGAAATGGGGTATAGATTGTGGGATCCTGTTGGAAGGAAGATTATACGCAGCAATGACGTGATTTTTCATGAGAAAAGCATGCACAGGCAGCCCTCACAAAAATCAGAAAATAAGAAGGTTGTCTTTGAAGAAATCATTGTGAATAGACAGCAAAATATGCCCAATAATATGCAGCAAGGTGCTGCTGCAAATGTCCCTAATGCACAGGGAATAGAGGCTGAGAATCAGCCTAATCAAATTGCCTTTGATATGCCACAGATAGAGCCACACCTTGGTGATGTAGCACAGCCAGAAGAGGTGGTACAACCACATAATATGGCTGGTATGCAGGCTGAACAGCCAGCCAATCAAGATGTTTGGGTAAGGAGATCCACCAGAGTATCCAAACCTCCTAATAGGTTTGTTCCAGGACAGAACTATGTGGCTGATTTTGTCATGTTGACAGATTGTGGTGAGCCTTCATGCTATCAGAAAGCAATGAGAAGGCATGATAAGAGAAAGTGGGAGAAGGCCATGCATTCAGAAATGGATTCTCTTATCAAAAATAAGACATGGGATTTGGTGAAACTACCAACTGGAAAGAATGCCTTACCATGCAAATGGGTCTATAAGATCAAGGTCACTCCTAATGCTAAGAACAAATACAAGGCAAGATTGGTTGCCAAGGGGTTCAAGCAACAGAAGGGCATTGACTTTGAAGAAATCTTTTCCCCTGTGGTGAAAATGACAACATTGAGGGCTGTTTTGGCATTGGTTGCACATGAGGACATGGACTTGTGTCAGATGGATGTCAAAACTGTGTTTCTTCATGGTGATCTTCATGAGGAAATTTTTATGGTACAGCCAGAAGGGTTTGTCAGTGAAGGCAAAGAAAAGTTGGTATGCAAGCTGAAAAAGAGCTTATATGGGTTGAAGCAGGCTCCAAGGGAGTGGTACTTCAAATTCCATACTTTCATGCAATCTCAGGGGTTTAGGAGAAGTGATGTTGATCACTGTCTCTATACCAAGAAAGCAAAGGATGGTAGCCTTATTTTGCTCATCATTTATGTTGATGACATGCTTATTGCAGGCAAATCTCGGTATGAGATTGATGCACTGAAAATGGGATTGCATAAGACCTTTGATATGAAGGATCTTGGTGATGCAAATCACATCTTAGGGATGCGTATCATACGGGACAGAAATCAGAAATTGCTCTATTTGTCTCAGAAGGAATACATTGGCAAGGTTTTGCAGCGTTTCAATATGGAGGGAGGAAAGATGCTTAATACTCCATTACCTCCATATGTGAAACTCAGTCAAAAAGACAGCCCACAGTCAGATGATGAGAGGGCTGAAATGGCCAAGACTCCTTATGCATCCGCGGTTGGTAGTCTCATGTATGCAATGGTGGCTACACGTCCAGATATTGCCTTTGCACTGGGAGTTGTCAGTAGATACATGGCAACACCTGGCAAGAAGCATTGGGAAGCCGTGAAAGGTATCATGAGATATCTTAAGGGCACAATGCATGTGTGCATTTGCTTTGGGAAGAAAGACTTGGTTCTTCATGGGTTCACAGACTCAAATTTTGCAGGATTTGTAGACCAAAGAAAGTCTACTACAGGATATGTTTTCACCTTAGGTGGTGGTGCTATTTCATGGATCTCTCGGCTGCAAAAATGCATTGCTTTATCTACCACAGAGGCAGAATATGTTGCAGCCACAGAGGCGTGCAAAGAATCCATATGGTTATCTCGTCTAGTGGGAGATATTGGTTTATCAGGAGAGGTTCCTATTTTGCATTGTGATAGTCAGAGTGCCATTCAGCTAGCACAGAATCCTGTGTTTCATGCCAAAACGAAACACATTGAGGTGAAATATCATTTTATCAGACAGATACTTGAGGATAAGCGCATTCGGCTTGTCAAAGTGCACACTCATGACAATCCTGCAGATCTTTTGACCAAGAGTCTTAACCCGCAACGCTTTGCACATTGCAGAGTACAGATGGGTGTTGGCTGAGTTTCTCATGTTGAGATTCTCTTGTATTTTGTGTATATGTTTTTATGTACACTTCTTCCTCTTTTTTGGGCACATTGCCTTTAAGTGGGAGATTGTTGGGGATAAAGGCACAATGTGCTATTCCTTGTATAAGTGGTACTTATACTGCCACGTCATCACCTTATCTATTCTTTGTATAAAAGGCAATAAGGGAAGTCACACAATAGACTTTTTTGCTTCCCACAAAACTTGTGCTCTCTCCTTCCACTCTCTCTCTCCCTCTTGCTTCCGCTCTTTGTTCCCATCAACTTGTAGTCTCCCAAATCTCTTCCACTCCGTTGCTGAAATCTCACTCCCCCAAAAAGGTGCTACATACATGGCAGTCGGTCTCACCAGCGTGTCAAAGAGCCAGCCCTTCATCAAGGGGGTCCTGGAAGTGTGCCTGGAAGCATCGCCTCTCTAGTCGGGCCAGAGCACCCCGTCCTCATGTGAGTCGTGCCATACCCGCATGGATCATCGTGAAACCTCGTCTAGTGAACACTATCCCCAAATATGTGTAGGATTGCACTATCTCCACAGGCTCGCCCCAGTATGTGAAACTATGGTGACGGGACACTGCTGCTCGCGAGGTGTTGAAGATCATAACCTTAGTCTTCCCAAGGTTAACTGTCAAGTCTCTCTCCCTGCAGAACATCTCCAGAGCCTCTAGATGTTTCTACAACCCCTCTGTTGAGGATGATATGAGGACTATGTCATCGGCATACAACAATATCTGCACCATCAAGTCAGCTAGAAGCGAACCCTCTCCACCTAGTCGATCAACAAAAGAAGTGATCTCGTCGATATAGAGAGAGAGCTTCATAATTTTCAAGTTTCAACTTCAAACTTCAAACTTTTATTCATGGAAGAGTCCAGGGAATGGATTCAGATCCAAAAGATCAAGCTGAAAAAGCCCACGCAGCAGAGTACCAGATAATCTCAAGGCATAATCATTTTCTCTGTCTCGGACAGCACATTTGTCATCCTCAAAGATGACCTGAAATCCAGCCCTGTTGAGAGTGGACACTGAAAGGAGATTCTTGGTGATACCAGGCACATACAAGACATCTGAAAGTCTGAAAACTGAGCCATCAATGGCAATAAGCTCAACTTCTCCTGTACCACGAACTGAATATGACGAGTTGTTGGCACAAGTGACTTTCTTACCAACCGGAGGTGGATGCAAGGAAGTGAAGAGACACTTCCTAGAAGTGATATGCTTGGAGGCACCGCTGTCAAAATACCATGTATTCAGTGTTTCATTGACACTGAAAGCTGATGCATCCATGGAAGGATCATAACTGCAAGTCAAAAAGGCATATGCATCATCATTACAAGTGGCTGTACTATCCCGAGCATCTGGAGCAGCCAGCCTAGAATCTGAAATGCAAGATAAAAAGGCATAATCCTGTCCAACAAAGTTGGCTGCAGCATCCCCACTGTCAGATGCATGAGGAGCTGAATCTGAAACAGCCATACCGGAGCTGTTTTTCTTCTCTTTTGCAAGCCTTTTCCTGCATTCTGCAATGTGATGACCTGGCTTTTTGTAGTAATGACAAAAACCCTTCTTCTTGGGCTTACTTGCATCATTCTTAGCCTTTTGTGAAGGCTGTCCTGACCCACTGGAAGGCTGATTTACTGATGTCTTTGCCTGTCCCTTTTCTTTTGACTTTAACTTTGAGAGCATAGCTTGTTCACCTGCACATGAAGCCAAGTTTTTCCTGGTCTTCTCTTCCTGAAGCAGAAGTCCTATCAACTCATGAAAAGTGAGAGGATTTGCACCCTCCCTCAATGATAAGTTCAGCGAGGTATGAAAGCTGAGATAAGTCTCAGGAAGAGAATTCAGAGTGGTGGTAATCATATCTATAATTCTAACATTCCTATCGAAGCAAGGAGAGAATGTAAGACCCCTTCCCTCTATCCACGGAAGGAGGCACCTGTACTGGGTCCTGATCAAGAAATGGTGCGGACAGAGTGCCAACAACCTGGGCTGCTGAGGGAGGTACAGCCTGATCCTAGGGTGGAGTGGAAGAAGCTACTGGACACTAGGCTCCAAGGCGATAGCCTCCTGGACACTAGGCTCCTGGACACTCATACACTAGGTTTTGTGTATGAGTGTGATCATCTATCTAGTTTACTGAGTGTTGTATGAGCTACGATCGGAGTGAAAGGTGTCTCGCGACATGCGGGAGGACGTGGTCTCCTCGATCTTTGGATCCGGTGGGCTATGTCAAGGGTGATGCCTCGTCTTTGGTGATCGCCTCTAAGAAGGAATGAGATAGACCGGACCTCAATCGTGTGTACTCTGGGCTCTCTCCGTGTCGCACGTGGAGTGTGTGTCCCTCGTCTGGCCACATCGTGGTAGACACTCCTACCGCTCATCTATGATGCTCTCATCTCATCAAGCTCCTCTCCCTCGGCTACACTGGCAGCTGACTCAGATGCACAAAAGTCTATAACAAAAGTCTGTGGTCTGTCGATGGTGACCTGTGGCATCAATCCATGCTGCTCTCTGGCCTATCGCATCAGTGTGTCTCTGTCGGCGCATCTCAAGCAGGTAGAGCCCAACATAGACCTGATCGTGAAAACGTATCAGCCATGTGAGTGGGCCAAAGCCATGTCCCTCCTGAAAGAGCCAATGATATCATCCTCGGATCTCATAGTAGACTGGACAGACACATAGAAAATGCTCCTTCGTCTCGATCTCCCCCATCTGGAATAGTGTGCAAGTCCTCTGCTCTCTGGGTATGCCTGCAGCTCTCCCTGCCTCAATCCGCACCTGATGTGATGAGACTCGTAACTGACTAGTGGCGATCCTCAGTGCATGTGAAACTCTCCTGTCCTCAAGATACTGAGGTCATATGACAAGACAGTGCTCTGAGATCCACAGGAAGTGATCATGGTAGAACTGGATCTTCGTGGAGAGCTCCTCTCCCCTCCCAAGCCCTAGATGTATGGAGTTGGAGGAGGTCCAACCGTATGATACGGTTGATCTCATCTTGTGGGATCATCTCGGGTGGTGCGTCCAGACTGTACTAAAAGGGGGAAAGTCTGTCCATCTGAATGCCATGACTACCGAACCATGTGGATATCTGTGTTCACCATGCTGTATCAACACCACTCTCTACTAGTCACCTGGAGGACTCTAATGCTAACCTCGGTAGTCTCCACTGGGGTAAGGACCAAACTCTATGGAGGAACGTCACCATATGAAAGATGGCATCAACTTGGAGGAGGGTCATGGCGAACTCTGCCTATATAATCTGATGAGTGACTGAGGGTTTACTCTGAATCATCCTAGATCCCATGGTAACTTGTAGTCTCCCAAATCTCTTCCACTCCGTCGCTGAAATCTCACTCCCCCAAAAAGGTGCTGCGTACATGGCAGTCGGTCTCACCAGCGTGTCAAAGAGCCAGCCCTTCATCAAGGGGGTCCTGGAAGTGTGCCTGGAAGCATCGCCTCTCTAGTCGGGCCAGAGCACCCCGTCCTCATGTGAGTCGTGCCGTACCCGCATGGATCATCGTGAAACCTCGTCTAGTGAACACTATCCCCAAATATGTGTAGGATTGCACTATCTCCACAGGCTCGCCCCAGTATGTGAAACTATGGTGACGGGACACTGCTGCTCGCGAGGTGTTGAAGATCATAACCTTAGTCTTCCCAAGGTTAATTGTCAAGTCTCTCTCCCTGCAGAACATCTCCAGAGCCTCTAGATGTTTCTACAACCCCTCTGTTGAGGATGATATGAGGACTATGTCATCGGCATACAACAATATCTGCACCATCAGGTCAGCTAGAAGCGAACCCTCTCCACCTAGTCGATCAACAAAAGAAGTGATCTTGTCGATATAGAGAGAGAGCTTCATAATTTTCAAGTTTCAACTTCAAACTTCAAACTTCAAACTTTTATTCATGGAAGAGTCCAGGGAATGGATTCATCATTCTGATACATAGTGATAGACACCAAAACATCATGATCAAAGGTAGCTACTAGCAAGTAGTAGATTATAGAAAATTGAAAGTAGCCTGTAGGTACTACACCAAAACATCAAAGGCAAGCTGCAAAACACCATATAACAAACTGAAAAGGCTGCCGCAGCCAGGAAACAAAGCTGAAATGCATCACAACTGATGAGACTCAAGCCTCAAGCCTCAAGCTGCATCCTCATCTTGTGCCTCATCCTCATCATCATCAACATCAGTGCCATACTCCCCCTCCTCATCATCCTCATCCTCATATACCTAGATGAATCCACAAACATTCCTCTTAAAACACAACATATTACAGTTTCAATCTCACGATAGTCACTCACAAGATTGAAAACCATAAACTCCATCACGCATAGCAGGGACTAGCTACTATGACATCCCCACTGACGTCATCAGCGCCCAACAATGGGTGTAGGCCATAGTATAAAAATATGCTCTCACACATACAAATCCACACCCCCACACATACTTGAGCATCCATTTATACAAAGTCTTCGTACTGAGTATCTATCAGCACTCCGGAGGTGAAGGGTAGAGTCAGCCATGACGAAGGCTAGCACTAATGGAGGGGCTAATAAAAAAGTAGTCCAAAATCTCTTCATTCAAGCTACAACTGCTTCTGAAAACAATTTCATTTTAGTCTCTCCCAAACAAGTATCTAAATCTAGCTGATAGGGCAACACACCATTTAAGATAGAAAGAATTATCGCAATACCAGCAGGCCGCAACTTGGAGGAAAACTTCACAAGGTGAAATTTGCATGTCCACAACATAGTCTTTTATACAGAGACACGTCAAAGTCCAAAGCGCCCTCTTCCCCGATAGTCAGCGGATATACATGGAAGTCTGCCTATAGAGATGAGACGAGGGGTACAGGAGGAGTTTGAGGTTCAGGTGGAGTTGCAGTCCTTTTCAGATCCACACTTCGGGGGACCATTTCAGTAGAGTAGAGAGATACACGTTCCAGATTTCTTTGGATCCGGATTCAACACATGGACAGCCGGGATCTGTTTGTCGTAGTTTGGTACTTCCCCCTTGAGACCTCCCACTTTGCCAGAGATATCCGAGGTGATGATGAGACATCCCCATTTGCTGCCCTTTATCAGTCCATCGTTGACTTCTCTAGCCGCGGAGAAGTCCTCCTAGGCCCGCCATCAGGTACCACTTCTTGACTTCAAAGACGATTCCACTCTACTGCCAGATATTGACCTTGAGGAGGCGGGTATGCTACAGGTTTTGGCTGACAGACAAGGTCCATTCTCATCTTATGGGCAGGCCCTATTAGACCTCGATAGGATACATGATGTTGTTTTCTAAGAGCACTCCTCGCACCAAGGGATAGTAGCAGCAATCTCACCGGTGGATCTTCACAAAGGCCCCTCTTACGAGAAAGAGGTCATTGTTGATGCAGAGCTTAATGAGGGTGTGCCAAACACCTCTCCACTCACCTCATTCAGACCACCCCACAGTGCAAGGAGGAGTTTGAGCGCCAACCCTTGATCTAGCATCCTGAGGTCTGTCATTAGGAGGGACACATGTTGGGCCATCACATGTATATCAGTTCACAAAGTAGAATAGCAGACAACTAGACTTACCTCTCTCTAGGAGCATGGTGCTACCTCCTTGAGCATACGAAGAAGCAGCTTCAGGCTTGGGCACATCTAAGTTGTGCTTGAGGCAAGATTGATGAGATTGATGCAGCCATCCCGGGTCCATGGTTTGAGGGACTCAAGGAAGCCTTGGACATAAAGCATCCCCTCAATGGTTCAGCCAATTCTCTGGGACAAGGGTGCCAGTTCCCTTCAGGCTGAGCACATTGATCCTTACCCAGTTTTCTATAGCATAGCCCAAGGAGATTTATTGTTTCTAGAGTGCCTTGGTCTCTATCAAGTGGCAAAAGAATCAGAGTCGTTGAGAGAGGGGAAACAGCTGGGCCAGTGACCCCGGACACCACAGAGATGAGTTCTCTGAGTGCAGTTGTGGCTCTAGGAAGGCCGTCGCTTCAAGAGGTTCCGTGGAACCCTAGGGAGTGGTTTTGGCATCCAAAGTGGGGGAGCTCAAATAGATATCAGAATTAGAGTTCTTTTCATACTTCACTCAGATTGGCAGACGATTACAGTAGGAGGCCTCAACCTAGCCCATCCAGAGAGCATCATTGAATGGAGTAAGAGATCCTGATGGAGGTCATTACCAAATTCAAGTCCTAGCTTTACCTAAAGAAGAGTTCCTGTTTTTCTTGGCTGGTTGCTTATGGGGCCTACTCATTGGCCCATGGCTGGCAAAGATGTGGACAGATGGGACCTATCATTGTTGTTTGGCAGGCACTGTGGAAATGAGAGCATAATGCTGTGGAGCTGTCCCTTCTACCCGAATAATCTGGTTTAGATCTCTAAAGATCCTGGCCAAGGTACAGAGGATCCATCGGGTTTTTATTGGGGATGGTGGCTTGGCTGACACAGGGGAGACACTTTTTCCATCGAGATGAGTTAGGTGGCCAATCTCATTGGGGATCAGGTCATCAGTCAAGACATCCTTGAGGCCTCCCCTCCGAGTCATTGGATCCCAGAGTTCTCACCAGAGGACGCCATTCGGGGGATTTGATTTGAGCCTGATGCAGCCTTGTCATGGGAGAAAGACCCAACCTGTGGTCAATATTTGGCACAATATCATCTATACTATGTGGGAATTTACACAGGCTGCAGCTGGTTAACTCAATGCGTGTGTTGCTCTCTTCAAGCGTATTATCTTACGCTTCACAACTTCGTGCATTTTGTCTAGGCGTGCCAATAAGTCGAACCACTATAGAATCTTCAAATGTTTGCATTGTATAATCCAGGTAAAACTTCAGTGCGCACATGTCAAACACTGTCATGAGAGGTATAGCTTTATCTTGAAAGAACTGCAGTGGCAGCAGTGAACGACCTTTTAAACAAAAGGAACACTGGGAAAAGAAGATAAAGCAGCAGAAACAAATACAAGAACCGATTGAAAGCAAGCCTTTTGAGATGCTCCGGTGCAAACCAAGGAAATCTGGCTGGGGGAGCATACCAAGGAATGGAAAAAATCAGCAAGCGAAAATTATTAATTCAAACCAACCTGTATTACGGTCTTGGAGCCAATGAACGCTTCAATGTTTTTCCAGTTTCGATCAAATCTGCGACATCAGTACACGAAGCATTACAAATTCCGCCTCGGCTATATGGAGTCAAGCCGACGCTCAAACTCAAGGAAAATTTTCTGGACTGCGTTGAGATATTTCATATGAAGAATACTGCAGATCCAGTATTAAATCCTTCCGATACTAGATTGGCTTCTCTGCCATGATGATGATGTATGGCTAAAGCAAGCGGGGGGGGGGGGGGGGGGTAGGGGCGATGGAAGCGGCGAATGATGACCAAAAAAAACCTGCTAGGATGTTGTCAAGGCGTGACAGGAGCGATGGATTGATTGATGGGCGATCCTTCCGGGGGGCAGAGGCAGGGATGGTGCACTCACAATTGAAGAGCTTCGATGAATTTGTCATGTTCGTGATCGGTCCAATTCTCGCGAGATTTGGTGATGGTGTAGGGCTTGCGGATCTTCCTGAGCGAGCTGTGCGAGTGAGGAAGGGACGTCTCCAATCCATAGTAAGGCGCAGAAACCATCATGGCACATCATCTGCTACACACACACACTCCCCACGAATTCAACAGGGCTCCTCTCCATTTCCTTTCAACTCTCTCTCTCTCTCTTTTCAAATTCGTGGCCTCCAATCGCCCAATTGGCACTCCCCAAACTTGAAGCCCACATTGCACCACGTGTCTCCAGCTCCCTCCCTCCCTCCACGTGTCACACTATTAATTGCACATGCTTTAAAAGCTGGGACACTCGGAAAAGGGTTTTTATCGGAACAACGTTTAAATAAATAATCATATCTTTTTTATATATAGTCATTGGGTCAACCTGTCCACTCGGAATGAAGATTATTCCTTACTAGTGTGTTTGATCCCACAAATTCGCATCGGACTCCAACCCGGGACATCCGCCACGGGGTAAGCTATACCAACTCTTTGAAAACTAGAATTTCGGAAAAACTTCGAGGGGTGAAGGCGGATGGGCGCCTTGAGTAGGTACCGGCAACCTACGGTTCCCAGAGATTTTGGCAAATATCTCATGTATGGGGTGAAGGCGTGGGCGCCTTGAGTAGGTACCGGCAACCTACGGGCCTCATTGTCATTATCTGAAAATGTGGATTTTATGTCTGTTGAATGTTCAATGAGGTGGCGAGACCTCGAAACTGTAGGAAGGCGCAAAAACCATGGCACATCTACTACACACACACACCCCAATACAACAGGGCTGCTCTTTATTTACTGTCAAAGTTCTCTTTCTTGGCCTGCAACGCCCAATTGGCTTGAAGCCCACATTAAGACACGTGTGTGTCTGCCTCCCATGTGTCACACTATTTTTAGATATGTTAATTCCCCATGTCAAACCCCCCACTCACACACGCGTGCACATGGCCATCTAGTGGCACACTACCTATGGCCTATGCTGGACAGGCAACATTAAATATCATATTTTTGGTGGACATGAATTTTATGTCATTTTCAAACCCTAAATGCTTCACAATCCCACAAAACCACCCACTCTAGCTCCTCTGTGTCATACTGTTAATTGCCCATATGTTAAGCTAGTGGGAAAAGGGTTTCGTGGGAAAAACTAATTTCCCACGGGACCATCTACAAGTGGCTACCACCTCCCTCCCCAATGCAAGAATGTTGGTAGGCTAGATGAAGATAACAATGAGATGGGTGGCATCCAAGGCTACACGGGGCACAAGGAACAATATGCGGGATCATGCAGCCAAGGTATATCAAAGCACAAACCAAGTTATTTAGCGTAAACTTGTGGGCCCTTACTAAGTCATCATGAGAAGTTCTATAAATGAGTATGTGGGTGGTGGTAAGCAAAGGCATTTCCTTTCATAGCTATTGTCACATGTTAGATACATATGACATAATATACTCCACTTGACAAAAGGTTTTTTGGCCATTGGAAGTTGCTAGCTAAGTAGGACCTCAATATCTAATTTCATGGGGCCATACAAGATTATGACATCTCATTGAAGTCACTCAATCCACACTACCGTGTCTATGCTAAAGTCCCACCTACCATTTTATTGTAAAAAGTCACGTCCCTTTCATGTATTGTCGCTTTCTCCATATAATATCTTATCCTTTATTTTGTCATTATGTTAGACCTTGGATGAGGATAGACTCATAAATGTACATATTATAGGGAACGCTTCATAGTATGTCCCCCTAGTAAATATACGAATGGGGGGGGGGGGAGCCTCTATTTCCAACCCCCCTTCCCAATCAGCCTCCCTTTTCCTCACAGTGTCACCCTCTCTCATTCACCTTCCCCTTCCTTCTCATAGCCTTGCCTTGTCTTTGCTTATGACCCTCAGCGTCCTCCTTAACCACTCGGCCCCCTACCCTTCCTCTTGGGCCACCCAACCTCCTCCTTAGCCTCTCCTTAGCCCGCTCAGCCTTCGCCCTCCCCCCCACTTCCCCCTTCATCCCAATCAACTGCCCCCCCCCCTCCCCCCCCCCCCCCCCCGCGTCCTCCTTAACCTCCTCAGCCTCTCTCAACCATCCTACTTCCTTAGCCTCTCTCAACCATCCTATTTCCTTCCCCTTTGTCCCTACGACCTTTCCCTTTGTCCCTATGGCCTTTCCCTTTGACCCTATAGCCTTTCCCTCTACCCCTACTTTGGTAGCCTCTTGTTTCATTGTGAGTACATGTGCATATGCCTCTACATGTGCACGCATGTGCACACATATGATGTGTGTTTGCACACATGCATGCATGTGTGCATCTTGTGTGTGCATGTGCGTGCATGCGTGAATTTGTGTGTGCCTCTGTGTGTGTGTGTATGTGCATGTGCATATATGTATGTGTGTGGGCACATGCACGTGCTCATTTGTGCATGTGTGTATGTGCATGTGCATGTGCATGTGTGTGTGTGTGTGTGTTTGTGTATGTGTGTGCGTGCGCATCTGTATGCACATGCATGCAAGTGCACGTAGATGCGTGTGTATGTGTATACCCGTGTGTGTTCATGTGCATGTGTGTCTGTGTGTCTATGTGCGCACGCGCATGCATCCATATGAGAGAGAGAGAGAGAGAGAGACTTTGTTTTTTTCTTGGGGTCTCTTGTCAGGTTAGCGTTTCTTGTGTAGCGTAAGGTGTGGGTGTGTGGCTACTATTTTTTTTCACACAATTAGTAGTGCACCCCACTTTATTGCACTCTTTTTCAAAATAAGGATCGAAAGCAACGAATTTTTGAAAAAGGTAGATCCATAAGAGTCAAAGAGTTATACATAACGTGAGTATGTCCCCTTCAAGGAGTCATGCACACAATGAGGTTGTATTTGTAAACAATGACGTCACAACTTGATCTATTTGTTTCCTTGCATGTGGCAAGTGCTACTTTCTAGGTTATCTATTAGGCACCCTTTATAATAATTTGGAGGCATCCCTTTGACTCATATACCCCTATGACTAATCAGTGTTTTTGAAATCATAATAAAGTTATTCTCTTCTCACATATACACATGTTTCCTATGCTTGTCTTTTGTATATTGTTGTACCTAATCTATTAGTGACCATTTGAGTGTAACTCCAAGTATAAATTTGAATTCTATATGCTAGTCACAAGAGACTGAAGCAATTGAGCAAAGCATTAGGCGTGCACCTGAAAATTTATTAACCGTATGGATTAGATTAACCCACCCATCATGACACAAATCAACTAGGACAATTCGCAAGTCATGATAAATAAGCATTCATAGACAAGTAAGCAAAAGAGAGGTAGTCTACATGATGGAAGAGGTCATAGAAGTAATTAAACTAAGTGCTAAAAAAGTTCATGTACTTATTTATATGATGAATTACTAACTCAACAGTGTATATCTTAGTATGTGTAACTCACTCTATACATAGCAATACTCAGCTTTATCCAGGGACAAACATATCAATATGTATTTTCACCATTGGATTAGGTCACAAATAGAGCTCATGCATCAAGCTTACATCATCTTGTCCATAAAAGCTAAGGAGTAGCATGACTCGTCTACGACGGGTTAGAGACCCGCTCCACTGGGTCTCAGGATGACTTTAATTTCAAGGAATAAAAGCTTTGCTTTTATTTACAAATCTCAATATAGAATGCTTTTTAATGAAATTTCAAGTATCTTTAGCGATGCTCACTTCCATCAAATTGTTCTATCGTATAGGTGGGTGAAGCATGAAAGATGTTAAACGGTAGCATTGTTCTCTAAGCTAGAAAAACTTAACACTCATGGTTTATTGATACATGCATTAGGGACGACCAGACTAAGTAGTATCCAAGCACATTAAGTTCATCCACTTAGGTGTCATGCCAAGAATCACCAAATCTGAGCCCTATCTGAGCTTCTTTGTGAAAAACGAAACGAGTGCTCTACATAGTGGAGGTGGGGGGGGAGCGTCATGACATACACAGAGATGTTTGAGGATAACAACAATTTAAGCATAGTGTGAGAGGGCATAGAGACGATTGAGAATGTGTATGAGTCACTCACGTGTGGTGGTGCTGATGATCTCAGGAAGGCCAGTGGTGATGGAGCATTACATGCCTATGATGAATGCCTTGGTGACTGCATGGCTGCCTGGAACAGAAGGCCAAGGGGTGGCAGATGTGCTATTTGGAGACTATGATTTTCAAGGGAAGCTATCGAGGACATGATTCAAGACAATAAATCGAGTTTCAACTCCCCCTAAACATAGGGGATTAGAACTACAACTCTTTCTTCCCATATGGGTTTGGATTAAGCATACGCGTTGGAAGTAGAGGATGATTTGAAGCCTCTTCTCTAATTCCTTTGCCACTTATTTTTTGCTCCCTATCCTTTCATTCAATCGTCAGCTCCACCATGACGCAAGAATATCTACATTGTTTATGTTGTGGACAAAAGCGATGAAGTGCTTCTTATGAGATTTGAGCCACGGACTACCATGTTGCACCCTTGATCCCACAACTCCTCTCTTTTGTCAATTGTTTCTAGCTCCTCTTCACTTTTTGTTGCAAGTCATCCTTCCTAGGGAAGCTGAATTTTCAAAGGTGTGATGCAATTGAAGCCCTCGGATCAGGCATGCAAGATCATCATTTTGCAATAAGGGAGACATCCCTTTACTTATAAACGGAATTACTAAAGGACAGGATTCCTACCACCACAATGCATGGAGACAAATTCGAGACAAAGGGCCCAAATCAGTCAACCATTATGGTTCACATAGTTAAGAAAGAAGCCACGGACAATGGTAAAGTTCCTTCATGGGCTATGGATAAACACAAATGGGATTTCCATTCCCAAAGGCTTCTTAGCAAAGCACTGCTCTCAACATCATCTCAACTCATACCTTCACACTTTGGCTATTTGAACCCCATTTTCTTCTGTTAACCTCTCTGTCCTTGGACTGGGTTTTAGCCTTCCTCCCCTCCACCCTATGCATCCTTGCACCCGTCCATGCCCAAGGGAGCTGGGAATTTCTTGAATAGAATGTCGGGATTGCCTCCATGCATACCATTGTCACTCAATTCAACAACATAGTCATGCCCTGTATAATAACCTCACCAATGGAGTTTGCTGAGATTATCCCAATGATCAAACACTCACACATTATTGTTCCACACGCTCGATTATGCACAGTATGTCTACTCTGTCCTAATACCATCTGCCCTCTCTTAATCGCAACCAATACCTGCCCTCCCTCCATCACCATCGAAACATGTAAGTCCTTTAATTCAAACAGATCAAAAAACAATATTCACAATTGGTAGTTCCAAATGGGATAGCACATCGGGAATTCTTTGAGAAAGTATATGAAGTTATGACGCCAAAATTATTGGCTCTATGTAGCAAATTTTGCACTCTTGCAAAGGTGGACTCTTCAACAACCCCATTGCAATGTCCTTTTATCCTATATCCTCCTCAAATGAATAGGAGAGTCATGGAAAGGTTTAGGAGATTCATTGCAAGCTTATTTTTTTGTAAGATTTGCTTGCAAATGTAGTGACAAAGCGAGCATGAAGTTTTTGTGACATTTCTTATGCTTTTGTAAGCACAATGCATAGATAGAATTTTGTATTTTCTGCACGTCAACGAAAGTTCTTTCAACCTTACATAGGCAGTCTACCATGATCTAAGCAAGAGACAACTAAAGGCAAATGGGAGCAAAGATGAATCTTGACTCTGATCTGCATCCTCCTAGTCAAAAGGGTACCCGGTGAACTGGGCAGCAAAATTGATTGAGGGAGCTACTGTGTAGACATTGAGGACCACACAACTGACCTTATGGATCTCTCGAGGACACATGCAAGGGCTATTGGGGGATTGTTTCTCTTCTCTGAATTGTTTTGCCTCAAGCAATTAAGAAGGAACCCTAGCCTGACAAGGCTTAGAGAACATGATGATAATGCAAGAGCCACCAACTCTTCTTCCGTTCCAAACTCCTCAAACTTAGTCTTCATAGAAATCATCTAATTGGGTCCATCCCCCTGCGGATCGGCCTCTTCTCTCACCTTCGGGAGTTGTCGATCAAACATGGGCACAGTGTGGCTCGCTCCCAGCTATAGTGGTTGATGCTAGCACATTGGAGATCGGTAAAATGCTTTGAAGGCAATGACGCCCACCTGCTCTGTGCAAGACACAGTGTTGCTCCCTCCTGTTCAACTGCAGTGATTGATGCTAGTATATCAACGGATCGGCAAGGAGTATGCCGAGCTACTAAGCATAGGGAGATGAAATCAATGCATGAAATCATGCATTCAAAAGAGAAGTTGTTTGGAGTCAATTCAAAATTGGCATCCATATTGCTTTCTCTAATGGCTTCTTGCATCTAAACATCTTGCAGCGTAACAGGCAAGGGAGGTTGTCAGCAAGCTAAGTGGGAATTGGCGTGCTAGACTTTACAAGACTTCCCCTGCAACCTTCCTACCACAAGTTTAGACTCCATTGCAAGCTTCTCTCCAAACTCTCCTCCCCTCCACGTGGCACGCTTTATCTCTCCTCGATCCTTAGCCACTCCGGCTCTCGCCACGTGGTCACGCGAGGTCTTGACGCGTGGAAACCTCTCCTTAAAGAGTAGAAGAGTAGACATCTCCTCCTAGCTATTATGGTCCCAAGCATAAGCTAGCACAAAATAAAACGCTGTCCCTTTAATACATACAACTTAGGTGCCTTGGCTTAAACCTAAGAACAACCAATTGAAAAGAAAAGAAGATTATTATATGGCTAGAGCTAGCTTTTGTTGTCACTAGGTACACTTGAATTTACATCATGTGGACTACTATATAAATGAAAAATGGGTGGGATCATCTACATTTAACTAAATGTATAAATAGATTATGCTTACATGTTTTATTTTGTGCATGCTTGGGACCATAATAGCTAGCTAATGATGATGCTTACATTCATTACTAGCTTTTGCACTTGCCAAATAGCACTTATAATCATAGTATCTACAATAATTATCACTTCTGTATATTTTTTTTCATTTGTGTTATTAGTCACTATACATGTAGCTACTTTAGTTTCATATATAGCAACGTTTTTACAAAGAGGTTTTTTTTTTTTATAGGCCTTAAAAATTAGGGTATTGTATGATGGATAGGTCAAGGGAGATGAGGAAGAATTCAAGAGCATTGCAGAGAGAGGTGGAGCTCTACAAGCAAAAGTGGAAAAGGTAATTCGATAAACCTATGTATTAAATTGCAAATCACACTTCAACCCCAAGCGTTCCTCTTATAGCAATATGGGAAAAGGAATCTTACATGTGGCACATGAGGCCAATTCTCTCTAAAGAATGTGACCTCCTCTTAGTTGTCCCTTCCACAAGAAAATTAAAAACCTCATTTGCTCTTTGTGGGTAGGGAGATTTATGTGCTTATTCCTTTTCCTATTTGTATAATTTATCATGATTCCAGTTAGGTTCCTTACATCCTACTCACCTAATTCTTTGGTATTATTAACTTGGACTATATAAATGGTCGAATTTTGTCAAAAATGGAAATTGAAGGATCGCTTGGCTGGCTTTGCCCCCTACACTTGCCTTAGATTGCATAGTTTCAAATAAATTAGAAAATAGGAACTGGTTGTTGTCCTACAATAAGGAGTCAATGGTGCACCACTCCACGTACTCCTTTGTGAAAGCATTGGGAACCCCTTGCTTAGCATTGATTGTATGGGTAGTCTGCTCTAAAATTTTTTTATAAAAGGAGGCAATGTCGAACGAAATTGTGATGGTCTCTGAATGGTGCAACTCCTTCACCATTGCTTGTGCCTTGCCTTCATAAGATTTTGTTACAAGCAATGAAAATTTTCATGATGTTAAACCACTATGCATAGACATCACCATCTTAGGAAAAAATAGGAGGGTCATCATCAAGCCACTAATATTCCAAAATTCAAATATGTACATAATCTTTTGTAATATAAAAAATTAGGCATAAGTCTTATTCATCCCCACATCACTAGAGTTGGCCTACGCGTCCAAAATATGGCAAATCATGCTTGCCAGATGCCATCACCCGATCAATTACTCTTCCCTAGATTCACAAAATCAATAGTAATGAAATATTTCAACCATAAGGTCATCAAGTGGGCATCATTTATACAAAGCTTTCAGCCCATGATTCAGTATCAACCTGGAAAGGAAAATGTAGTTGCTGATGCTCTTAGCAGAAAGCCAAGTATTAATCACATCAGTACTGTAGAGACCCAACCTTTCGAAGGTATGAAGGGTTGTCAACAGTGCGGAAAAAGGTGTACGTATAGTTCCCATTTTGCCCTTGATAGAAAATTCGTGTCCGCACACATTCATAGTATCCCAACCAGCGGACAATGATGGTCTGTGGTCCATCATCCCTATGAAGCCGGCAAGCCAGGACAGCGTAATATCCCATATTCCAAAAGTTGTAATTTAGTTGTTAGCTCTTTGGAGTTTTGTGCTACTACTTTAGAGATTGGGTTTACATTTTGGATTTGTATGTTTACATTATTGCTGCTTCTTTTTTGTTAATGTTCTACAATGTTTATATGTGATGAATGTACATAGTATGGTCATCAGAGTAAATCCTACAGGACATAAGTTTCCTAATTGACATGCACTCTATCAATTTTCACTAGTTAATCTCCAATTTAGACAAGTTTTGGACAAAAAATTCTTTGCATCTAGCATTTTGCAACCTACATCTCAACCAATGTTTTTTGTAACCATTTGCCAATGGGATTTAAATCCTCTATAAATGCTCTGTAATCACATTTTTGAAAAAAAACCTACAATTAAATACCATATTTACCCTTCTTTCTTTTATCTAATAAGGGTGCACATGTACAACCCCTGCTTAGTCAGACGAATAATAAAAGAAACAATAAACTGTCAAGTCTCCAATAAGAATATTAAAAGCATCAAAGGGGATGATGTCGCCCTAAAAACTGCAAAGGCAAGCAAGAATCAAGGATAGATTCCACCCCATCTAGAGATTCATAATGATACTTATGGGCACTATGACCAATTGGCTAGTGAAAATAGAAAAAGACATAGCCAGCCACATCCAAGTGCCGCGGCATATAAATGAGTGATTGTTCATCGGATTTAGCCATGTAGACATATTTTCAACAAATTGCTATCACCCTTAAGGAAAATTCCATCCGGAACAGGAACTCAATCCGACTTGAGCTACGGGACACTAATACCTGGCACAATTTCCTTGACCGCGAAAGTCATGTTCTTGAATTGTATGATAGCAAACCTGTATTTGGCTCCCACTCAAGCACAATTGCATTCCATTCATTGCACTCCATAATTAATGCCATATTTACTACTTGTTGCTAAGGTCCACCTTGGGTCTTTGCCAATCACTAGTTCCATTTCTTTGCCTTGGGGCAATGGGGTTAGCTCCTCAGGTTACTAGAACTAAACATGGTAGCACCACCAGTAAAGTCCAAATCTAGATCCTTGGGACTTGCCCCTATTAAATTACACGGTGCAGCGGAAGAGAAACTGAACAAAGAATAGAGAGTATACAGCAAACTGGATAGGAACAAACTTTTCCTTCAATATTGATGTAGTACAGATGATGGCTCCATCCACCCGTGCGCTCCCATAGTGGAGCTTAGATGGCGATCTAGACAGATACTTGGTGAAGAGCTACTAGTTGGAAGATCTAATCTGATCTGAACTGATCCGATACAATGGATTGGGGAGGTCGCCTCTTTATAGCTATGAGGGCGGTAGTTGGATCAACGTAGTCGGTGGAGTCGACTAGTCGACCTAGTCAGTGGAGCCGACCAGTCAACCTAGTCGATGGAACCGACTAGTCGTCCATGGAATATTCAAGGAATATTTCCTATACCATCGCCTCGGGGCCTCTCGGCCCCAAACCTCGACCAGGGGGCCGCTGGCTGCCCTGGGACCCCCTAGCTGGGGCTCCCACACAATCACCTTTCTACCATCAACGGTCTCATTGATAGACCTCATCTAACATGCAAGTCAGGATCCATCTAGTGTCTCGAGCTCACACATGGCTTCTCCTCATATGGGGACCTTACAACTTGAGCACCTTGGACCACTGATGGTTACCAAGAGGGTGGGGCATTGAGCATATCTAACAGCCCCTGTTTGAGTTATAGGGCTCCATCACCAGTAGTTGATCTTCACCACCTCCAAGCCCTAGGTCACCTCCTGTTGGAAGCGTTGCATGCAAGAAATTTCAAAATTGTCCACCTCAGTGATGGACATTTGGTACATCTTAGCATCCTCGTACTCAGTAGGAAAGGTTCCAATTAGTCTTGAGTAATCATCCTTCAGGTGCACAAGTGCTAAGGGAATCCATCAACTTTTAGAACTCTTCAAGGTCATTTAGGCTACACTATCAGCCTGCTATGCTATAAGGTCAAGTTCACCATTGTTGGGAGAGGTTTGCCATGTATTTTAGGCAAGCCTTTGACAAGTGGCTACAACTTATGTTGATTCTTGGTGTAGCATGATAGAAAACACGGATTGAAATGCTCAAAGAGAGAAAACACATGAAGGAGACCGCCAGCTTCTTCTATGAATTTATGGTCTCTCTTCACTTAAATATATGCATAGCATTTTTGTTTGCGAGACCCAATCTACGTTGAACTCTGAGCTGCAACATAGAAGTGTGAGGTTCAAAATTTTGTAGTTGCTTTTGCTCATGTCATTGCACTTATGCGTTGCCTACTTAGTGCATTTGTCCAGTCCACTCGCTCCAGAGATTCTCTCCTTCCAACACTTTCTTCCAACTTTTCTCTCCTCATTGCGCTAGAGAGATGACATTTTGGCATGAAACTACGAGAGTTTCTCCAAATAGAAAGGACATATGTAAAAAGTGAACGGGATGCAAGGTGTTTGACGAGCACATCATATACATGCTTGATACAATGTAGATCAGTGGTGCCTAAACCAGCCTGATGGTTGTTTATGATTGAGCCGATATTGTTCGAATCCTATGTTTAGATTTCACTTCCACACCACACTCTTCCAATGTGTGTGTCCTTCTACTAAAATTAGGATTAGGGTCCTTAACCCTATGTCCTCAAACTTGCATCTCATTGGCTTCTCACATGCTAAGCCAAAACCCACTCACCCATGTGCTCTTCTTGCTTACAATTGAAGGAGATTTCTAGCATCCTCTTTCAATGCTAACATGTAGCACCCACATGTTGAGTATTGCATACAAGATTACATAGCATGTGGCAAATACATGCGTTCAAAATGCAAATGTACAAGAATCTGATGCATGTTCCTCTTACACTTAGAGGATTTCATCAGAGTTGTCATTTGACGAGCTTAGAAAGTTGCCCACCTCACTTGGTTTCTTGCAATCTCTTGCAAGATGACTTGTTTCACCACAATGATGACATTGTTTTCATGAAGGATTTTTTACTAAACATTGGGCCTCATCATGACCCTTGTTTTTGCAAAAATTACATTTGAATCCATTGAAAAACTTTTTCTCCTTACCATGATCCATCGATAGGGCCTGGCCTTGAGTGGATGGAGATGTGCCCTCTCCTTTCTTTGCCTTTATGTTTTACTCCTCATCGAGCAAAGCACTAATAATGCTCTCTAAATTGGGGTTCAGAGATGCTTTAAGGTTGTGATGAGGTTCACTTCGGCCATGCTCTTCAAGAGCACTGCAGTTATGTGTCCTCCTCTTCCGCCTTTGCATCCATAGTGGCCAATTTGGTTGTGATACTATGAAGGTCACTAATAAAGTTAACTTTCAAAATTTCTTTAAATGTAGACCAAATAGTTGGACCTTGAGCACAATATGAGAGTGCTTGCACTTTCTCCATAGAGTCAATCCAACTCATTCCAAACTCTTTCTAACAATATAGCTCTCAACATCAAATGAATAAGCTTGGGATGAAGATTAAGAGCAATAATGAACAATGCTTTCTCTTCAATGTCCTCTCTGCCAATTGTGATGTTGATTTATTGAGTGCCCTTAACATAGGCCACAAACTTTTATACATCAAGAGGTACTTGGACTTGGGTTTGCCAAGTACGAGACCCTTCCCCATCAAATGGCTGGATGGTCTCAAACAAAATTTCTTTTGTCGCCATTTTTAAAAAAGAAAGCATGTCTTACAATTGCTTTGGTGGCAAATATGCAGGAAATAAATGGCTCAAAAAACAACTCTACAAATGCAATTTCTAAGTGTGAGAAAAGGTCTATCAAATTTATAGTTGACTAAATACTACAACATTAGAAAAATGATGAGAGAGCCCAAAATGAACTATGCCACGTGTTACAATAATGCAAGATAAAAGAAACCTTCGTTTTATGGAAAAAGAACACTTTGCAAAGAAACAAAGTCATGGAATATCATTGACGGCATCAATGAAGAAGTTTTTTTGCAAACGAATGATGGGAAAAGACTTTGCAGCAAATATCTTCTCAGAATTGAGAGTCATTCCAGATTTTCATTATAGTAAAAAGACACAAGGACAAGGATATTGACAATGAGTAGCAATACAAACTATAACTCCAAAACCATAGACTAAAGTGAGAAAACAAACACACTGACAACTTCTGAAGCCAGTCATGCCTCTTGATAATAGGAGCATAAACAACTATCTACCAACAATAGTTAAAAAAAGAACCTCCTAGAAACAAGATGAATATCATTCAATTAGCTTGCCCTTCTTTCTTCCTTTGGTGATGAATTAGATGTGGGATTGTATAATATGTTGTGTATAATAGGGAATGATCTATCCAGTAAATGTAGTCTGTACCACTACCCTCCTTTCTTCCTTTGGTGATGAATTAGATGTTGTATTGTATTGTTGTGTATAGCAAGGGGTGATCCGTCGAGTAAATGTAGTTTGTACCACTGTCGGTAATGGTGTAGTGGTTGTTTGTCCAAATATGATCAATGTAGGTGCCATGGATTGTAGTTGGAGTCCTAATTAGTTGTTTCATTCGATAGGCGTGCATGAAGTTTGTAGTGTTAATTTGTTGTTTGTTGTTTTATTGTAGTCTATGTTAAAGTTACCAATAATGTAAGTAATTGTGTTTGTGTTTGGTTGCTTGTAGGCATTTAGTAATGCAATTGTTTTCCATTTGTACTTCCTAAACTAGTTACCAAGCATTCTATGCCTTCATCGAAGTGATATTGTTCTTAATAAATGTATACAAGGCTTTTATAATATGTGGCAGTGCAATAGCTATGGTCATGGTGAGTGTATTAAATGTTGGAATTTTGATGGAGTGGGCTATTTTTCACGTGTTCCTTGGAAGCAAATTATTATTGTTGCCAATAGGCTCGTTCTTGACAAAACGTCATCTCTATGTGCGTGTAGTGATCTTGTGTTCAGAGTTTGTATTTTGATAGTTTTTTGGTTGCATCTTGAGAATTCTAATTGGTCTAATGGCCAATTTGTGGCAAGCTTAAGTCCAGCTATCTCTTCCAATATGGTGCGGTCCACCTTTATATGTTTGTTTTCCAAATTATTGAGGATGTATAAGTTTGCAGGGTCCCGTATTCTTGATAGGATGGTGTATCCAAGGCCATCTATTGCAATGTTTGAAGGGTTGAATATGAGCGTGTCCATTAATAGGCCTTTCGAGCGATGGATGCATCGTTTTGGCTAATGCTGGCTAAATTGGGAATTGTGTGTGGCATATCATGTTGAGACTGTTCTTCCCCACTATGTTTATTTGTAGCAACGATGTCTAATCTTTTGGTGTATGATCATTATATAGTATGCTATATCTCCACCTTGCATTTTCCTTTGTTTTTAAGTTTTGAATTGTGTCCATACAATGTGTGTTTGACTTTGCTGCTCTACATTCATGAAAGTACACTATGCCCCATTTACCAAGCCATTTGAAATGTCTAGGTTTCCTGAGCATATCTCAACTATAATTCTTGGCTTTAGTTTGAGTTGATAGTGTAATCCCCCCATTAATTTAGTGTTTTGATTGCTTTGCTGCATGTTTTATGCCTCCTGTCTGTTGCTATGATGATATGTGGTGTTCTTTTAAGTAGATGAAAAACTTCACTAGTGTGCAAGTTCTTTGCAATGTTAGTGTAGAAGACATGAGCAAGCACTTATTTGTGTTGTGGTGTCCTAAGGAATTGATTGTTGATGTATTGGATGTCTTGTTCTATGTGCACACTAACTCGAATTCTATTTAGAATTTATAGATATGCGTTTTTGTTCTGTCATATTGGTTATTGTAGCTCATATTATCGAGCATGTTATTTCTATACACATGGTAGGAAGGTTGATGGCTTATTGGAGAATATCCAATTGTCCTTTGTGGGCCTGGCTTAGCATACGTCTGCACATAAAATGACATCAATTCCTCCAAAGGGCTCATTGTGGTTGTGTTTTATCTAACATAATCTCATGTCTTCCACTATGAAAGTGTTATGCCCAATCAAGGACACCTCCTCTAGCACCAACTCGAGGTTTTTATATAATGTGCATAATTGTTGAAGTTTCTTTGCAGCAAGACTAGTGTAATTTGTTGTCATTAATGGAAAGTGTAGTGTGGAGTGTATTCTTGTCCCCCCAATGTTGTATGCCACTTTCACTAGGTATGAAAGCATTAGTGCTTTGGGCAACTTCACATCCATTGTTTTTTCATGTGAGAAGTAACGATGTAAAGCTTGTACTGCCAGTTCCCTATCCTTGCATTGCCTAAGAGGAACAACATAAATTTTTGCTCTAGTTGCAATCGTTTCTTTAACATTATATCTTCTATTATGCATGCCCATATTTTTGAGAGAATACTCTCAAGGGAAATTCTTACAGGGCCCAAAATTTCTCTAATTAGTATTGCTATAATGCATATGTCTTCAGCTCCAGTATCAAAATATGTTGTTACAGCCTCAAATCTGATTTTGTAGAAGTCATGTTGATAATGATATCCTCCTAATATCCTCAACGAGGACTTTTGTGAAACAAAATGTAAACATCTTTTTTTCAATATAATACAAAGTACTTTTTCTACCCAAAAAAAAAGAGGGGGAAGGGATGGTTAAGTTTCCCTCCTTTATGAAGTTACTTCTTCTCTAGATGCTCATAATAGTTTGACTTTCTCCTTTATCATCTTTGTTGTCATAATGTAACTCCTTATTTACTTTTATAAATTACCCTCTACTTGATTCATTGTGATTTAGAAGGGAATATTGAAAGATTTGGCTCTTTATGCAAATGTTGTAGTCCCAAGAGGCATATTTCGATGAATCAGTTGATTAAGATTCTACACTGGCTTAGTTAGAATAATTATTATAGGGAGTATTTCTCTGGCCATAGCCTCCAACAAGCCACACCGATAGGAATCATCAAGGAGGCCTTGAGTTCTATGGTGAAGAATGCAAGGAGACCTAAGACTCTTGCGATCCTAGCTCTAATTCCTTATGGGATCCATAGAGAGTTTACAGACTTGCTTTATTGGATCATCTATATTGTGCTAGTGAAAAGGGGAGCTAGAGTAGAATGGGGTGCTACCAGAGGTTGCAACCATCATTCTCCCATCATTCTTCCTTCAAGTTAGTTGCTTGGCACCCTAGCCCATTTATTATGAATTTGTAAAAGAGGAGAGCATAACAGCTGAATCCTATGGGGGCAGGTGTTGCTTTTGGTCCAAAAATAGGGAAACTACAAAGGTTGAAAACAAAGTCACGGATAGCTATCAAGCACCATCTATATACCTTGCAAGCAAGCTCTTAGTCCGAGTCTCAAGAGCACATACCTCAAAGGTCTTACTCTATCACCCTCCCTCATTCCTTGTAGTCTTTTTCTAGTTAATGTCAATGAGCAGACTTCTCTCTCACTTTCGAGTTTGAAGTAATGATTCCAAGTAATGTCAATGAGCAGGCTGCTCTCTCACTTTTGAGTTTGAAGTAATGAAATTAAAGTCCATGTCAATGAGCAAGCTGCTCTCTTAGTTCATGTTACATTCTTTAGAATGAGTCAATGTAATGTGCCTCTAAGTTATTCAAGTTCATCGTTCGAGTTTGAGCTAAGTGAGTAGCCTTTCATTATAATAAGATGATTTCAATTAAAGATTACAGTTAATGCCAATGAATTGATATAATGTGCTTTTGAGAACATAGAATGCATACAAAACTCAGAATAACAATGCAAGCAAAGCATATTAGATTGCATACAAAGCTGAGGGCATACAATGCATAAAAATTTGAGACTGTAGAATGCATGCAAAGCATATTGGAATGCATACAAAAGTGGGAGCATAGAATGCTTGGAGTTCATACAATTCATAGAATGCATTCAAAGCTAAGAACATAGAATGCATTCAAAGCATACAATGCATCCAAAGCTGAAAATATATGAAGCTGAGATGATAGAATGCATGCAAGGCATACGATACATAGATTATATAGAATGCATGCAAGGCATACAATATATAGATTATATAGAATGCATTCAAAGCTGACAACATACGAAGCTAAGAACATAGAATGCATTCAAGGCTGAGAACATACAATGCATACAATAGTGAGAATATAGAATGCATTCAAAGCATAGAATGTATTCAAAACATACAATGCATTCAAAGTTGATAACATACAAAGCATTGCAATGCATAAAGCATAGAATGCATTCAAAAGATGCAACAAATTCAAAGCTAAAAACATACAAATCTGAGAACATAGAATGCATAGAAAGCATAAATAACATAGAGTACATAGAATGCATTCATACTGAAACATGTGAAACTCGAAAATTGAATGCATAGAGAGTTGAAAACATACAATGCACACAAAGCTTAGAACATAGATTCCAATTAATGTCAATGAGCAGGCTGCTCTCTCACTTTTGAGTTTAAAATAATGAAGCCAATTAATGTCAATGAGCACGTTGCTCTCTCACTTTCGAGTTTTAAGTAATGAAATTAAAGTTCGTGTCAATGAGCAAGCTGCTCTCTCAGTTCATGTTACATTCTTTAGAATGAGTCAATGTAATGTGCCTCTAAATTATTCACATTCATCCTTAGAGTTTGAACTAATTGAGTAGGAACTCGCTTCATTATAGTTAATCATTTCAGTTACCTGCCAATAGTGTGCTTTTGAATGCTTCAAGTTTACAACATAGAGAATGCATGGAACATGGAACATATAGTTGAGAGCATAGAATGCATACAAAACTCAGAATATAGAGTGCATACAAAGCATATTATATTGCATACAAAGCTAAGAGCATACAATGCATAAAAAGATGAGAGTATAGAATGCATATAAAGCATATTGGAATGCATACAAAGGCAAGAGCACAAATTGCAAACAACACATAGAATGCTTGGAGTTCATAGAATTCATAGCATGCATTCAAAGCTGAGAACATAGAATGCACTCAAAGCATACAATGCAATTCAAGCTGAAAACATATGAAGCTAAGATCATAGAATGCATACAAAGCATACCATACATATAGTACATAGAATGCATTCAAAGTTGCATAGAGGACTAAAAGCATACAATGCACACAAAGTTGAGAACATAGAATGCATACAGGGCTCAGAACATACAATGCACACAAAGTTGAGAACATAGAATGCATTCAAAGCATAGAATGTATTCAAAACATACAATGCATGCAAAGTTAAACATACAAAGCATGTGATGCATACAAAGCATAGAATGCATTCAAAATATGCAACGAATTCAAAGCTGAGAGCATACAATGCATAAAAAACATAAATTACATAGAGTACATAGAATGCATTCATAGGTGAAAACATATGAAGCTGAGAAAATAGAATGTATATGGAGCTGGAAACATACAATGCACACAAAGCTGAGAACATAGAATGCATTCAACAAAACTTACACAAGGAGATGGCACAATGAGAAAATGCAACAAAAGAAAAGTGCTTCTTTTGGGAAGGGTAGTGGATAGATGAAGATTGGCCTCCTAACATTAAAACCCACATAGAAAGGCTTGGCTATCCACATTTGCTTCATCACAATGTAGATCGATAGAAGGGTTGCAAGGGACCTCTCCCTCGCATTGGCTTCCCAAACAATTTTGAGAGCGACAAAGATGGTTTGGAAAATAAAGAAACATCTTAGAGAGCTTAACTTTAGATGAGGTTACCTCACCTATAGGTACTACCATTTTTGGCATACAAGCTTAGAGAAAGCATGATTTCGAGTAGCATTGAGGGATGTTGTTCGGGTTGTTGGCAAGTGTCTTTCAAGGATGTAGGGTTGCAATCTTTTTGTGGCTTTAGGATATTTCTACAAGCAACACTAATGGACAGGCAAATGAAGACATGATCGCCCAGAACCTACAGCAGACAATTGCGTCTCGATTTCATTTGTGAAACCGACCTTAGTATTGGTGTGAGTCCTTTGAAAGAGAAAAATAAATTTTCGCTCTTGTAAATTTATTTGTGGCTTAAAGGCATCGACTTGAGCAAAAAAAAGTAGTTTTTTATATTATGTCTCAAAAGACTTATACTCACATAAAGTTCTAATTACAACTGGTTCCGTTAGTACATCTGAGAAACCAAAATAGAAAAAGGGAGAGCAAATGAAGATCATACATCAGTTATAGACTGAGGGTCTATTGGTTTTGCTTTGAAGTCTTTGATCAATGCCTTGCCATCTCAGTAGACAGCCCATTTGCCTTCCTTTCTAGCCACCTTCACCTTTGCAAGCTCTGAGATTTTGCTCTTCAGCTGAGTTTTTGTAAGTTCCTCTACAATCCACACTGGAAGTCCTTTCAACTTGTTAGATTGTCTAAGATTCTGTATTCTTTCCTCTCTTGTTCCAAAAGTGAGAATTGTGTGAGCTCCTTCCTATCCAATGTCAAATTCTACATCTCCCCAGTCAATTCCTAGTAGAGATTTGCTGAGTTTTTCAAAGGTCTCACTCCCACTATCTTTTGCTACATTCTAGTTGTCTAGTAGTCCTCCAATCCTTATTTTCCTTGAGATGCAGCTTGCTCCTTTACTTCCTTCTGGACCTGTGTAGCTAAAGAGATCTTTATCTCTCCTTTAAAACTCTCTTGAATCTCTCGCGTAAGCTTCTTGTGCAACTCTTCCATCTGAGTAGAGACTATCTCCTCATCTAAAACTACATTAGGGGTAGGATTGTTGAGTTTGAGCTCAGCAGTTTTCACTCTCTCTTCTAGCTTTTGAAACCTGTCTTTTAGCTCAGGAGGATAAGATGTTGAAGAAGTAGGATGACTTCATTCTTCCTAGTATTGGGTAAAGATGATGCTACTATTGCACCGTAGGAAGGCTGCTTTTCTACTTTTCTATCACTCATTGAAAAAATGACAGACTACCAAGACCCCCCTCTTGCAATGCTAATATTGTGCAAACAAAATAGAAGCTGACTTTAACCCAGAAGGGAAAAATGTAGCTTAGCTTCTAAGGAGCAAAATTGCTTTTTACTTCAAAGTAATCCAAGCAAATCTCAAAAAGTTATGCTTGATTCTTTGTCTATGAAAAACCGAGTCTGGAGCAACAGCCTAGTAGAACTTCACCTGAAGGTGAGAAACGACTAAGGAGGAGCTCCTAAAGTTCTTCCTGAGTAAGATCAGCTTGATATTGACTCCAAACTAGAATCTAACTCCGAACTTCAGCTCTCTTATCCCTTCTTCGTCCGTGCTCCCACTCCTAGCTGGGCTGAACTCCATGGCCCTTAACTTTCAATTTTGGGTAGTGTCCGCTGATAGCTTTTGCAGATTCGAGTGACTATGCCACCCACTCCTACCTCCGTCACTAAGAAAACCCTTAGCTCCAATGCCCTCAATCTCTCTCTCTCTCTCTCTCTCTCTCTCTCTCTCACACACACACACACACACACACATATTGCCTTCCTTTTGCCTTTTGCCTCTCCATTGCTCTCCCACCATAGGTTCTCCCTTTCACTCCTTTCGTCTCCCATGCTTACTTCCCCTAAGAACCCATGCTTTTCCCATGGTAGCTCTCCCTTTGCCCCCCCCCCCCTTGGGCGAACTTCTCTTCCTTTCCTCTCTCACTAGTTTTTGTCCCTTAAACATCTTTTGTAGGTACCATTGGCATCATTGGCAACCTGTCGAATGTTGTTTCACTTCAATGGCAATCTTTGACTCACTACCAAGCAAATTGACGAGCTTTTAGGGGTGTTTGACTAGAATTTTTTACATCTTCATTATAGGGTAATGTGTAGTGCAGATTCTTTGGATAGTCAATATATGGAGGGCATGTTTTTGCTTTTAGAAGGCTTACATTTGATATTTAAAAAAGACATTATAACAATTCTAGACACCTAGGGGAAGATTTTGTTTGAGCACTAGCAATTTTTTTTAATATCTTCAAGGGTAGACGCATGTGGTACTCCCTCATTGCAACCTTGGAGGGGTGCCTTGCATAATACATATTGTGGTACTTCTCCTTAAAATGGAACATAAATGATTGGATGACTTGAATTTGAACAAAAGAGACAATGGTTGTGTTTGAATAGTATTCACACTTTTCTTGGAATTGTAATTGGTAGCTTCTACTCACCTACATGGGGACTTCTTTGCAAAACAAGTCTTCGTTAACACAAAACTACTTGAACCCATTTTCCCCTCCCAACCTTATCTATTTATATTTGTATGTTGTAAGTGCATTTGCTTTGGCATCTTCTCTTCCTTCTATCCCTTCCTCTCTTTTGATTTCCTGGCATGATTGCTAGGAAGCACCATTGTGCCTAGCAACTCTACGATTGTTCCTTCGTGGGTGTGTGTCTACATACACATAGAGCACACCTCTTTTGACAAGAACACACAATGTGTAGATCCTCTAGGAAGGAGGTGGTACCATGTAATCGCATACTCATATTTTCTAGGGTCCTCATACTTTCTGAAATTAAAGAAAATCTAAGATCCCACCTTGAAACCAAAAGGTGCACACTTCCAACCAGTTATTAACAAATCAAGCAATCATTTATAACTAACCAATATTGACATTTTAATCTTCTCTATTGCACTTTAATGAATTATGTTATCAAGGGTGAATCAAAGAATTTACCCAATGGATACACCTACATCTTGGCTACACATCAACCATTCATAACCCTATTTTACAAATCGTACACTTCTTGGGAAATAAGATTATGCATTTCCATATAGATTTGCAAATTGTAAAAGGTTACAAATTGTAAAAGGTTATAATCTCGTGATTTCATTATTACCAAGTAAACGAAATGCTAGCTTCAATTCTTACAAAAAAGCATGATGCTCACAAACATTTCCTCAAAACATGGGTTTCTGTACTCAATCGTATTATTTCAACTTTGCGACAATGAAACCAGCATATGAAGAGCATCATCACACGCAGAAGATGTTTCTAAAGAGGAAGAGCTTAGTCACAAGCAGCTTCATATCCCTCTAAACATTCTAAGGAAGCCCAATGAAAATTCATGTCTCAAATGAAGGCCAACAATTGAACAAGATTTCAAATTTTTGCATATAAATACATGAATTACCCCTCCTTCAAATTTTTACCTTCCTTCAAATTTTATCCTTCAATATGAAAGCTAGGGCAGACCTTTAAATTCAGGGCTGGTCGCGGGGTTTTCAGAAGTATATAAAACTGTGGCGACAAAGATTCGTTGGTGAGTGTGATTCACTTTGACGTTGTGATCTTTAAGGATACAATATTGGCGATACATTTTTGTCTGTGCAAGATTACATTATCAACTTCTGTCAAGAGGCGGGATATACGATATTAGTAACTATTTTGATGTGCAGGATTACTATCGCTTCATCTTATATTAATAGGCATAATAAACCTCATTATTACTTTAACGAGTGCTTTACCTTGTCTTAAATACGCAGTACAATCTCACTTTCATCTCCATTCCACGATCGTCGTTCCACTACAATGAGTTTTGGCTTTCACGTGCCAATACCATCTTTGAAACATCAGCTGACAGTTTCACATAAATTTGAGAATTGCAGTATTTGTTTGACTCCAACTTCAACACAGGTTACAATGTCACGACCAAAACTGCGTGAATGTGGTTGCACCATTGTCACTCACTATCTCCTGTACACTCTTGCAACAAGAGACGGACCACACATCTAGCCTAGCCCCTGCTTGGTAGTGACACTGTTGCCCAATGAATTACGCTAACCAAATTTGCAAACATGTTGCAACAATAATCTCATTCAAATTAGATGCGAATCGCAATCTGCGACTGCATTGAATGGTTATTACAGGAGGAGCCAGAAGCCCCATCTGGCTTATATTTGATGCCCGATAGCTTTCCCGCACAAGAGCTCGTTTGTGGGAATTGCCGCTTCATTTCTGAACGACGTCTCAGGGTCAAAGACGCGGAAGTAAAGCTGCTGACCAAGGTATTGATGCTCCCATAGCTGCGACCGTATGTTCCACATGCCGACATTGTCCAGCTCTAGCATCACAGCAGCCCAGGATTGAGGATACACCTGCATTACAGTTAATAGGATCAGCTCTCAAGTGAGGGCGAGGGGCGAGGGTAATAAGTGTGCACGACTAAACTACTTAATGCTATTCCTTTGAAGAAACTCAGCTTCACCTGTACTGTTGAGCGAGCGACTGCATCGAACAGGTTGTACTCGCCCCTGTTAGACGGAGTCCATCGGCCTCCATCCATACTGAAACAAATCATACACACATCTTTACTTACAGAGAAAGCCGAGCATCGAAACGTAATATGGCGGCAACAGAGACTTGCACAACGGACACTTCGTTCTTACTTACCCGACCACAAACGCTGAATACCCATCAATATGCCAGCTCTGTACGATGCTTTCATCGTTCTGGAAAACTATCTCCAGGAAGTCTCTAACCGAAGTAGAGAGAACTGTTGTTCCAAGGAAGAGAGAACCGCCTCCAGGAGAGCTTGGAAAACCGAAAGAAAATACATCGCCAATGTTAAAGTAATCCGCAAGCTTCAACGGGGTGTCGGGATTAACGTACGAAATGCTGTTGACCCCATAGCGTTGTTTGCCGTTGATTGCACCGGAGGTTCCATCAAGGACTACAGTTCGGGTGACATTGATCATGCCGTAGTGAAAAGAACCTTGCGGATTAGGGCGGGCAGCGTTGGCTGTCAAATTCCAACTGCAGAACAGAGATTGACAACCCATGAGAATAATTCGAGCGGCTTAAGCCAAAGGAAGAGCTCGTTTTTTCTTCTAGGAAGAGAAGTTGCACAATGCGAGATACTCACGTGATTGTTCGCGCCTGGTTGAGAGAATAATCGATCTGTATAGTTGGCCCGGGAGGAAGGGGGCCAGATACCTTAGAGCCGGAGTTAGAGTAGTGAATGATCCCGATGCCATTGAGGACAGGATTTGTGAATCGAGAGCTAGCTACCATGTAGTAATCAGCGGGTGCTTGGTTAAGGGTGACGAGGACAGAATAGCTCTGCCCAACGTGAATATCAAGGTTATCATACGAATTTTGATTTGTATGGGATCCTTCAGTTTCAACAACAGTCAGGTTGTGACCAGCGATCCTGAAATTTAGAGATGTCGCGATCCCAACATTGCAGATTCGAAGTCTATAAGTTTTGCCTGAAGGATCCAGGAACACAAAGATCAATGAGGGGTGCAGTAGGTTGAGCTACAGAGGCATAGAAATGACCCCGTTGTTTAACTTACCCGGGTCGAGAGTGATAAAAGCTCCAAATGGACCCCTGCCATTGATGAGGATACCGTCTGGGGGCCCGAGAGTCCCTCCTTGATCAAGGTGGGCTTGCAAATCCTACAATCAGAAGGAGAAATGTCAATCACGGGTTACTATCCTTTGCAGACTAGACAAACACATTTCAGCTCAAGGAGCATCAGACTTACGGTGTGATTCGTGTTGTACCAATCCCCAATTAGAACGAACGCCTCGCCATCAGGCGCTGGATAGGGGAGAGGGATGATTATCCGATTGTCTATCTTAAGACCACCGTAACCACCTGCAGCCTTCAGAAACCCAGTCGAGGGGAAGTAAAAGTAGCTCCCGATCTGATCTTTTACTTGGAAAAAGTAAGTGAAGTTGCCACCGGGGGGGATGGGGCAGTTGGTCCCCAGCACACCATCCTGCCAAGACGTCCGCCGCTGCCAAATGCCGTTCCTGTGACGCATACCAGACAAGCAGAATAGTCATTGAAAGCCCTCAACGTCATCTATATGTAGCCTTAGAACGAAGACACAAAAGAAACCGCAGATGTATCCACATACCAAGTGAACAGAAGAGGTTCATCGAGGCTGTTGAACACATTAATTTCTAGATTCACATTGGTGACGGTATCTATTTCAGGTCCGGGAAATTGTCCATTGATAAGCAAAACCTGTAGAGACGCAAGTGCAAGTGAAGTGTGAGGATGGAGGAATCCTTAATCTATAGGCGAATGTGCGCAGTATGCTACCAGTTGCTGAAGAATAAGCAGCACCAACCTGCTTCGAAACACCTAGAGGAGCAGCAGTCCCATATGTGACATTCCAGTTCAAAGGCTGGACCGCATCTTCGGCAACGGCGCTTCGTGACGAGAGGGAGACGATTAACAATACAGCAAAGCAAAGCAACAGGCGACGAGGTGTCGCCATAGCTTTGGATGAGCTACACCAGCACCGACAGGACCTGCCAAAGCTTACGGTACTATTAGCTACGAAGAATCAAAGTCGCCAACATGAAAAACAGTAAAGCAAGAGAAGTGAAACCAATGCCAAAAGACTAGAAACACCCGACTACTGCAAAAACTCAAGCAAGGGGTTGTGGTAGGTGCAAAGCAAGGATCCGTGAGAGTCTTTACTTGAGCAAGGAAACCAGGCGAAAGGCACGGGGAGCTATTACAGGGCCGCAAGTGCACCTGAGAGGAAGAGAAAAGCAAGGAGGAGCTATGGAGACATGGTAATGAGGAGGAAGGGGAGGATACGGGAGGAAAGGAAGGTGGAGGGGAGGGGGGCCTCTATTTGGCCATAGAATGGAGAGGGAGAGTACTTGATATCGAAGACGAAGGAAGGAGCTAAGAGGCGAGTGAGAAAGAGTGAAGGAGAACCGAGTGAGGTGATGGTTTTGAGAAACGAGAGCGAAACAGTTGTTGCAATAGTCCCTTCGGTCGTGAGCTTCGTATGTACTACTAGGGACACGGTCCAAGTGTATAAATACTGCCCTTCGCACGCAAAACCAGTTTCTCTTCGATGACGTGGCTCGCCCTCGACTTGTTCGATGACGTGGCATGTGGTTTATCTGCTGCCGTGGCAGGCTGGGGACTCTTGCTGACGTGGCATGGGTACCGCCTCCCCTCCGACCCTTGGTGACGTGGCTCGCTGAGAGCAGACGTGGCAGGTGGCCGACTCTTGCTTTGACGTGGTCTCCTTGCTCACGCGGCAGGGGACGCTTGCTGACGTGGCAGGGGCGAACCGACGGCGTGGTGGCGTGGCTCGTCGAGGGAGGGAGCCGGGGTGACGTGGCGGGAGGCCTGGGGGTCTGCAGACGTGGCAGCGCGGCACGGATGATGTGGCATCCGGACGGATGATGAGGTGTTGGTAGGGGCGAAGATGCGGCTCACCGACGAGGGGAAGGGCGCGGTTTTTTTTTCAAAAGGCAGTAAAAATGCGAAGACGGGGACATTTAAACAACGCGCTTTCTAGTGGAGTCATTCAATATTCGTCACACAGCAAGCTCTCTCTGCACAAAAGTAACTGCTTGCCAGCCCAACCCCCTTCTTCTCTCTCTCTCTCTCTCTCTCTCCACATATATATTTATTATATTTTTACTCTTGCTATCAGCGAAAGCTTCGGGAACCCCTGTCGCCTGTCGCCCATCTGACCACTCAGAAGTACTTCACTCCTCTGCCAAACGGACCATCCAGCCAGCCAGCCATTCCGGATCCAAGGTCCCCATCATCTTCCCCAGTCCCTCCCTTCTTTTCATGTAGTTCAAGTTGTTACATGAAAAACGTTCACGCTCTTTATTATATCTGCAGAGGCTTCCGCTGAACTTCTGAAGCACGGCAAGCTTTCGTCCTCCTCAGCTCCCCCCCCCCCCTCCTTGCTTCTTTCTCATCAGACTTGCCTTCCCTCCCTTCGAGCCTTTTTTGCAGGTTGTAACCCACCACCATCCCATGTGCCACCACCCTCAGGCCCTTCTTCCTGGATGCCGCCCGCATGAAATTTCTCGCGCCGCTCCGATTTCTCTTTTAATGCGCACCTCCTGGCCCTCGTCGTTCGTTGCTTGCTTGGGCCCCGCCCGCAGCGGAATGTCACGCAGCATTATGATATCTCGTTCAAGCCTCCCCCGAGCCGCGGCCTCCCTGATCTTCCATTAACTCGTATCCAATCTCGTCCCAAAGTGCGTCTCTCCGATTGCCGTATTAATCGCGATTCGCCTGCCAGCGGACGAAGCAAGCTGTTACGCACAAGGAACGCACACCTATGGACTGTAAATCTTTTCTCCTAATGTGATAATTTGACAAAAGCTTACCGTGCTTCAGCCTCCCTACTACCTAGGGCTTAAAGTACTAGAATTTTGCAACAACCAAGGCGTGCAATGAAACTTGAGATGTACTTCGGGACCCGGGTGGTTTTCATGTTCAGTCATTTGGGTTCCCATAAAGCCACGTGGCTCTTTTGAGCTCGTTGATCCTCACAAGTAACTTGACCCATCTACGACGAGCTAGAGACCCGCCCTGCCAGGTCTCAAGATGCTAAAATGTCATTAATTTCAATAGATAGAATATCCAGTAAAGGCACCTCATGGGTTGGTTGCATAAGAGTAAAGGTCAAGCATAGATGGCAAACCTCAAAATTAAAAAAATGTGTTTTTCACATATGCATGTAATTTGGATTCTGATGAAATTTTTTAGACATCGAGAAGAAGGTGAAGACATACACAACTAATTGTCATGCCGAATGCAAATCGAATAGGAAATTGCCATCTCCTCATGTCGAATTGAAGTTTAAGGTTGGTCGAAATGAACGTTATCCTTGGAATGAATGTTCTATTACCCACATTGGTATCGGTAATGATTTCAGCTTCTAACACTTTCGTGTGAAACTCTTTGCAAATCAACTATGTCACATTGCACAAATTGCACAACAAAATTATAGAAACATTCCTTTGCAAAACCAATCAATGCAAGGGGTATCCACCACCAAGATTCAGGCTATCCACATACTCGATTGCAAACAAAAAACAATCTCCCCATGAGTTGTCCACTGAGTCTACGCTTAGGTACTTCCTTTCCTCACTGAGCATTACCTTCAATGCTGTAGCATTAATTGCATCAACCTCAAGGTTTCAAGATGCAAGAATAACATGCTCTCAAAAGTATGGTGCATAATCCAAAATATTTGCAAGCCCTCTATACACCCATCCAATAAGGCCTTCCATGGACTTTGTCTCTAAAAACATCTATGATGGAATCACAACAATATCTTCTTTTGTACATCTGTTTATCCCATTGCCAATGTCCAAAACCCATTGTGTGAACTCTTGCTCGGTAGAGTTATCACCATTACGAAGGACCCGCATATTCTGCGACAGCTTCAATACTGTAGTGCGACCCCAAATCCTTGAGTGGCATAAGGTAGCATTGACAATGTCCTCTCGTCCTATGTTTGGAAGCATTGGCAAGACTTGTCTAAAATCCCCCCCCCCCAACAACACCACCTTCCCACCAAAAAGTTGCTCATTCGACATAATATCTTGCAATGTTCTGTCTAGTGCCTTAATAGCAAACCAATGAGTCATGGGTGCCTCATCCCATACTATCAACCTAGTCATAAGTAAGGTGACTATTAACCTTAATATTGCAGCTGCTAGTACCATCCAGCTCCAACGGTAGCTTGAATCGTGAGTGTGCCGTGCATCTATTAGCTAGTAGCAAAGTTGCAATCCCAAAAGATGCACATGCCAAAGCGATATGCCTCTCCCCATGCAACCGAGAGAGCAGGCAGTTGTAGAGAAAGGTCTTCTAGTTCACTGCTTACCAGTTTTGTTTCAGACCAACTTGTCTGGCAAGTCACCATATAGTAAGTTGCTTGCATCATGTTGCAACTGATTGTAAGTGAACCATTCTATGAGGGTGGTCTTCTGATTTTGTTCCTTGCGCATAACATTCTGCAAATCATCATCATCTCGAAATATGACCTTATTGCACATCGGAAGATAAACTTGCAGCCTTTGCACATCTAGTTTTTCATTGTGCATGACATACTCACAAATCCGCCAACATGCTTCTAATGCTGACACATAACGTGCATCCAAGTAACTACTAATCTCATTAATGCCACCGACGACTATGTTGTGCAAATGCCCTTGCTCTCCTGCATGATTTTGTTGCATCTTGATGATGGCTCTGTCATGACCTTTGTACACGCATTTGTGCAAATACTTAACTGCAGTAATTGTGGAGCATATTTTGACATTGATGTGTGCCTTGTACTTCACGGAGAGAAAAGGATTAAAGGGCACAATCCAATGGTTATCAATCATGCCCCCTTTCACTTGTATCTTTCTACCATCATCACAGCGCATGTAAACATGATAACCATCATTGCCAACAACAGTAGCCTGCGAGAATGCACATGGATAACGACGAATGCATTTCCCATCAACCATGCAAGCTGCAGATGCATTCAGTGCACCACACGGACCATGGAAATTACATTGCCCAATAATCTCATGCAACTCCGGGAACAATGTTTTACAGGTGAATGTGATGAATAAATCTAGTTTGCCCCTTTTCTTGACAATTGCCATTGGATCTTGGTATAGCTGGTACATATACCGAGGCCCTCCCGTAAAAGAAGGCAACACAACCCTATGCCCTACAGCATTGCCTAGCACAGTACGTGTCCCATCGATTGTATCTACCATGTCCATCAACCCTTGATAGACTTCGGCACGTAGGGAAGCTTGGTTGTTTCGTATCCACATCAATCTAAACTCTTCCATGCTACTATAGGCATCAACCATGTATTGCTACAACAATCTACCCCCACCCAAAAGACATGCATTTGTATCACATCTCACTTGCAAATGGTATGCGTAGTACTATCTTTGGGTGCCGCAACTTTGTTCCCGTATCTCGTGCAATGGTGTGTGATTAGGAACATCACTGTATGGGATATATAGATGCCAACCATCTTTCCCTCGAACATACATGAGTGGCATGTATGATCAGTTGCAAATTAGATATTCTACTCACAACCCCATTGCGGCTAAAAATCTGAATGTCCCAATTTTCAATATCAAAGTCATCCCCTTGTCCTAGCATGATTGCAGCAACGTCGCTAGCCATAGGAGCCAAGTACTGCCTTGAGGTAGAGCAACTCTCACAAATAATCATCCACAAGTTTGTATGTGGATTTGTTCTCAGCACTTTCCCAATAGCCACCAATGCACTGGCATATGGATTGCACTCATGCATCATCCTTTGCAACAACTCCAAAATTCTTGGATCCAAACCAAGCATCCCATGAAAACGGTGTTCTAGTTCATGATCAGAGTAATATACATACAACTATGCAAAATGTGGCATCTCTTACCTAGCCTCATCGGGCAACATATTTCCAACCCGATGATACATACTAACATGGACCCAAAAGTTTTGTATACCCCCATTCCCAAGGAACATTTGATCAACATGGGCTCCTGATGAAACAAATGTCATGACACTATCATAAGCCCTAATGCTTTTCTTAAACAGTTTGCTTCTAGCATCCTGTCCGTGTAGCAGAACTTTCAAAATCTCTGGCAGTTCTTCTAAGAGCAACAATGACACACGACTAACTTTGCAACAATGCTTTCCCACAACCTGATGCATATGCATTCACGTCCCTTGTTCCACAGTTGAGCCTGGCAAAATTCGCATGTATGATCCATGGATCCGAGTGCATGAAGAGAAGGAGCATTGAAGACCAGTGGATATAAAGATGGGTGCTCTACATTATCCGTTAACCGAAATGTATGCAAGATAGAGAGGCTCCCCCCCACAACCAAAACCACACCCTTCTTGTGAACAATGTGACTTCATGCTCTTAAATGAGTAGCCCTAGTTGCATCTATTTGAGTAGTTGTACCTATTACTAGAGCATGTTGATGCTCATTACCTACTATTGTTGTTGCTGAAGTATTGAGGTCCATTGTATTTGTGCCCATGCATTTGATTCTGTTGTTCTATAAAGACCGACTTCTACATCCATTGATTCCACAGCCACCCTCGTGCTTCTAGCACCTTGTGTTTTCAACCTTGTTCTTTGTATAGCATAAACCTGATGGGCCACCTACATTGAATCCATTTGAGTAGTTGTACCTATTACTGAAGCATGTTGATGCTCACTACCTATTGTTACTGAAGTATTGAGGTCCGTTGTATTTTCAGCAATGCTCGCTACATTACTGCATCCATGCATGTAATTCTGTTGTCTGCAAAGGTCAACTTCTACACCCATAGATTCCACAGCCACCCTCATGCTTCTAGCACCTTGTGTTTTTGACCTTGTTCTTTGTATAGCATAAACGCGATGGGCCGCCCGCATTGAATCCAACAATCTTCTCCTATAAGATCGTACTGAATGTAACCTCTCTTCTATTCATCTCGCCATCTTCTGTATCCACTCAACCAAGTATATAAGGATCTATTCCTCAACAAAGGAAAAATAGCTTAATCAAATAACCCATGCATCATCCCAGACCATGACACAATTGATGGATCTCAACCAATGTGCCCCAAGGAAGAAAGTAATTTAGAAAGCATGGAACTGGGGTAAATTAGCAAAGCCAACCTTTTCCCATCTATCCAAAATTGAGAGCTGACCACATCTATGCATCACTCATAGTGTCCCATAACCAAGATTGAGTGTTATCACCATTTTTTGGTAGGTGTAATGCTCCTATTTTGTCAACATATGAGCAAAATACAATACCATATATATACATACATATATATATATATATATATATATATGTATGTATGTATGTATGTATGTATGTATGTATGTATGTATGTATGTATGTACACACACATATACATATATATATGTGTGTGTGTGTGTGTGTGTATACACACACATACATACATACATACATAAAGACAATATTAGATAAAATGGAAAAATCCCAATTCCCATCAGAAACAATCTTTGGGCCAAATCGTCGTTACATAAGAAAGGATTACAAATACTGTTTTGCAAATTAATCCTTCACAAAAAGTTGAAGTCCCACCTCATGGCTTAGATATTTTATTAATATTTTCCAATATTATGAAGTATTGGAGCATTAACAAACATAGCTTTAGAATCTACTATTCCTACTTGCAAGAAGACTTGGAGACCTCTCGCAAGAGTCTCGTAAGTGAAGCCCCAAGATATAACTTCACATTGTCCCAAGATAAATAAGCTAGTGCTAGTCCAACAACAAAATCGAGCACCTGCAAGAAAAACAACCCAAAAAAAAAGTAAAGCTAAGTGAACCATACATGGCTCTCTCTCTCTCTCTCTCTCTCTCTCTCTCTCTCTCTCTCTCTCTATCTATCTATCTATCTATCTACGTTGCAAATAATTCTACACTAAATTCTTGCTCCAGGGGAAAAAGCTCCGTCAGGTCAACTCAATTGGGCTACACAATGCCAATTCATAATTTGAGGCTCACAATTGAGGCAACTAATTTTGCATGTCTTGATTAAGTCTGTTGGAATGGAAGTCTACATAAATGGTTTCAAAATAATTATTTTACAATATAAAAACATATGTGGGAACCTAAACACAGAGCCACCCTTATCTGTCAGTAAATGTATAATCTAAACACAGAGCTACCCTTCTATGTAAGTAAATGTGAAAACATCTAATCTAAACTCCTTAGAACCATTTAAATCTTCTCTAACTAATAGACTAACTTATTTCACTTCTGGCCACCAATTTTATTTATTTTTGGAGGAAAAAAAGGACTATATTATAAGCAGTTCAGAGATATCTAATCATGATAAAAAAAGAACAGCTATAGCATAAGTTATGCACAACCTGATATGGCCAGCTGATTATCAATCACAAGATTAGTCTGAGTCAACCATAGTAGATGGATCCCTTGAAATGGCATTCTTGGTTAAAGGAATTGAGGTGCTCTTGTTCATGGTCCTTGATCTCCGCAAATAAATGTTCGAGGTCACTGTCATAAATCTGGGATGCCTGTTAACCATTCAAAAATTAGATATTCTGTGTTAGTAATATTCAAGTTGAACTGAAAATCATTTTTGGAGACCCAAACAAACCACAAGGCATGTGCATGCTCTAGTGCCCAGTGTGTGTGCTTGACTTTTCATGCACCCCCAAGAAGTACTGCTTTCTAGTTGACTGGCTCTCCTAGTTGTAACTGCACTCTTTTCTAGACTTTCCTAGCTGAAGGACATGCCACAAATAAGTGAAAAACATCCTCTTGAGATCTTGGGCAGCGTCGACACTTGCCATCACCTTTTCTAATCCTCAGCCCCCTTAGACTTGTCCGAACCGCCTTAAGTATGACAAGCCAGAGCAGGGTTGACATATTCTCCACGATGGCTTTCATCCAAATATACTAGAATCTTTGCTTCCAACAATGAGCGGAGTTGGAGGGGTTCCAACAGGAATTTAGAATGGGGATCATGTCTTCAATATCATTGTAGGAGGTAGGCACAAGAAGTAGGTGGGGGAAGAGGATCCAACTAAACTCTAAGACATAATTAAGCACCGAGCCCCCCTTCCACTGAATGTTTCCTCCCCACAATGCTAATCTAGTGGTGACGAAGAGCGCATGGTGAGTCTAAATTCCCTCCTGATTTCAAGCATACTTTGCCATATGATTTGGTCCCTATGCCACAATTGACCCCAAGATTGGAGGCCCTTTTTGAAAAGGAAGCAAGTTAAGAAAGTCACTGTTGCTGACTAAAGCATTTCTATGTATTGCAGAAGCCCATATGGAGTCTAGCCACATAAAGGAGCCTTTCCCAAAGAACTGCAGTTGGATTTTGATTGAATTCAAGTGCCTTCCAAATAGATTTCCATAAGTCACTTCCCTTTTTTGAGTAGGGTTCGGGGCCAAAAATAGGAGACAAGACCGGGAATTTGTTCCACCCCTTGGCTCTGATAGGTCAAATATGCTTGAAATTTCATGCAAGAAGCATGGCCCAATCAAGCTCGGGACTTAGGAGGACTTTGAGAATCCACATAGCAGCCAATTTCGTCGCTGCCTGCTTGATGTCCACTACCCCAAGTCCTCCTTCACTCTTGGGTCTAGTGAAAAACTCCATCTAACTTTGGCAATCCTACTTGTTCCTCCCCAAAGGAAAGATCTGCATTTGGAGATAAGCTTATCCAAACCTACCTGACTTGGGTGCCAATAAGACAAGTAGAAAATGGTAATAGGGTACAGGCAATGGTTGAGAACCATTCATCTTCCTGCCAGATTGGCTTGAAACCATCTCCACTTTTCCAGCTTAGCACAGAATCTATTTAGCACCCAGTCCCACCGATACTTCATGGACACTTCGAAGCCCATGGGTATGCCGAGAAATCTGAAAACAATACCTTTCAATATCAATTGATACCCCAGGCCATCTAGTTCAACTTGAGGGTTTCCACTGAGGGCGCAATGTCCTGTTTTGCTGTAATTGATGAGTGAGCCTGAAGCTAAACAATAGGTTTCCAGGCATTCCATTACCTCACTCACATCACGAGTGGTGTTTCTAAGCGTGAGATTAGTGTCATCCACGAATTTTTGAATTGCCAGCTGCTTTCCAGAAGGAAGTTTAATTCCTTTGACTATTCCCTTAAATTTTTTGTCGATGAGCAACCAGCCCAAAGCATCAACTGCTATGACATAGAGGAGAGGGGTAATGGGGCAATCTCGTGTAATGGATCTTCTCAATGAGAAAGGTGAGGACATCTCACCATTAATGCACACCTTGGCTGAGGCATTTGAGAGCAAAATTTTGACCGCGGAGATGAAATTCGGACCAAGAACCATGTCTTTCATGGATTGCATTAGGAATTCCCAGTCAGCCTATCATAAGCTTTATCAAAATCTACTTTGATGAAGCAGATATCTTAACTCAACTCCCTAGCATGTTCACAGCCTTCCCAGATATTTACAATAGCCTCGAGGAGGTGCCTCCCTTTTATAAATCCCTTATGTTCCTGCAAGATCCATTCGTCCATCTTGTGTTGAATTCTTAGGCTAAAGCTTTAGCAAAGATTTTGCAGCTACAGTTAAGCATAGTTAGCAGTCTCTAGTTTTTAATCAAATCCGTTCTTCCTTATTTTGGAATCATCTTGATTATACCACTGTTCAAGTGTTCAAGAAGACAAGAAGTAGAAACACTTTCTTGCCACACCTCCAGGAGTCTGGGGCCTACCCAATCTGAAAAGACCTTGTAAAACTCAACCGGTAGATTGTCCTCTCTCGAGGTTTTGCGGTCCTTCATGACTAGCACAACTTCCTTGAGTTCTCTTAGCATAAGAGGGGCCTCCAAACTATGATGATCCAGACCTATGACTACTCCTTGTCTTGTAGACTGGCATTTGTCTCTTGCTCGAACCACTCCTTCATTCGATTGCATAGTATTTGATAGCAGGCTCTTAAAATGTTCACATATGAAGTCTCTATTTTCAATGTCAGATTGTGCCCACCTGTTTGCACTGTTTTCAAGGAGAGGAATTTCCTCAGCAGCTCTTTTCCTACGAATGTTTCCTTGGTGGGTCTATTAAGTTTGCCTGCTGCCCATCTTCTGGTGTATAGTCTAGCTGAAGAATATCTTATGAATTCAAGTTTGGCAAGTTCACTCAAGCAAAGGTCAATCTGAGCTTGAGTGTCCCTGCTATGCGCTTGAGCTTCAAGAGCATCGAGACTCTTTTGGACAGCATCTAGTCTCTTATGGCAAACTTTATCCCACAGCTTTCTAGCCTATTTAGTATTCCTGTGTTTTAAGGACATTTCGAAGCCAAAAGTTAGCAACAACTGATTCGTCATTGTGTTTGGGGGTAGCCCACAGCTCCTTCACTTTGAATTGTATAGTACCTAGCTAGAAAAGATTGGGGTCATTCTTAAACTAGGATGAGGCTCTAGTTCCTAAACGAAAGTCGCATTGAATCAAAAGTGGTTTGTGATCAAAGATTAAAAAGGTGGAATAGATAGTACTTTTGTAGCTAGAGGTGGTTTGGAGGAGATTTTGAGAGAGATAGGCTCTATCAAGCCTTGCTTCTCTCCTGAACTCCCCTATCTGCTTGTTGGACCATGTTAAGTCCCCTGCATAATTCATGTCAACCAAATGAAGAGAATCTTTAAGGTCGCTCCATGAATGGAGCTCAAAACCTCTTAATGTGGTGCCTTTACCCAGCCATCTGTCTTTCCACCATGTTAAAGTCTCCTATCAAAACAACCTCGTCATCTCGACTTGATAAGGACTGCCAAGTAGTGCATCTCTCACGATAGCTTGTGGGGACATACATTGACACTAGTGAGAACTTGATTCCTTTGAGAAGGCATTTCAACAAGATCCATTTGTTGTCTATGTCAAGAACCTTGTCAATACATTTGAGTCGTGCGTGGAGAGCTTCTCCTATAGTTTTAAACTTTTGTAGAGCCAAAAAGGTTAAAGAAATAGAATTATCTCTCAGCCAAGTGGCCAAGATACCTACCTTGTTGGGGTCAATGAGACCAAGAATGTTCAAGGAAAGGAAAGAAATGGGTTTACTTAACATGCTTTTTCTACCCCTTTTGGGCCTTGGGGTTTGGGCTACTTGCATGCGCAGTAGGACCTTTGGTTGTCGACAATCTCCTCTTGCTATGAGCCGTGACCGCCGTAGGTTTTCTTTTGACCACGCGTGGGGAGGAAGAGGAAGATCTTTCTGTGATTCATCAAGATCCTCTGTCAACATATCATCGCTCTTATTCACTTCATCGTCAAAATCATTGGTCCGTTCTTCTCCCGGTTCAAGCTTGGGAAAGAGCTAGAGGACCATTCTCTCTCTCTCTCTCTCTCTCTCTCTCTCTCTCTCTCTCTCTCTCTCTCTCTCTCTCTCACCTCCATTATCTTTTGAAAAAAAATTGGTTCTTAGTTCAGTTTTCCCCTCCCAATACTCTAAGCGTCCATGAATTACAAGATAAGAATGGTTTCAATGATTTCAAAAATGTAGCTTGTCTTAAACAATGCAAATGTAGCTTCAACATATAGATAGATAAATCCATCGCTACTCTCTCTCTCTCTCTCTTTGAGGGTATTAATGGAAGAAAGCAGGCTAAGAGGACAGCCCCTTTTTTGCTGCTTTATTGATTTTACAAAAGCATTTGACACTGTCCCTAGGAACCATTTGTGGGAAAGATTGGTGCATTTAGAAGTGCCTGATCATCTGAGAATGGCAATCTTCAGAATGTATGAGAAAGTAGCATGCCAACTAAAAGGGAATAATGGGATGTCAACCACATTTTATAGTAAGATGGGAGTCAAACAAGGCTGCCCATTATCCCCAACATTGTTTGGTCTATGCATAGACAAGCTGGAAGAGTTAATTCATATGATGCTATAGGGAGAGTAGCCAACGAGTCCCCAAAATGTGGATATACCATTCTACTATTACTTTATGCAGATGACGTGGTCTTCTTCTCTTACACAGCAGAGAATATGCAGCGGATGATGCACACCCTCCATAAATTTTGCATGGAGAGTGGTCTAACAGTTAATGTCAATAAGACCAAAATGATGGTAATAAAGACAATACAGCCAGCCAACATCCCAAGCATTATGTAGGATAAGAAGGAAATCGAGAGGGTGCAAACTTTCAAATACTTGGGGATAGATGTACCATCTAACCATAGATGGGGAGATTGTGTTCAAAGGAGGATTGATGCAGGATGGGGTAAGTACTACCGCTTTGAAAATGACTGCAAAAACAATGACACCACGAGATGGGATATTAGGCGTGTGCTATTTGATGTGTATGTCATTCAAACAGTGCTTTACAGTGTGGAGATATGGGGAGGCAGCATTTCAGCATCAAAATGGAATGACATTGAGAAATTGTAGAAGTCATTTCTCAAAAGGCATTTAGGAATTAAGTCCACCACACCATACTCAATCATGCTTCTTGAAACTGGTTGCAGACCCATTGAGCTGAGAGCACTGGAAAGAGTCTTCAAATATATAAAGAGGATTCAAGATATGCAAGCACATAGGCTACCAAAGAGAGCATGGGAGTCAAGCAAGAGACCTCAAAAAACAAACAAGAGCAAGATGCTATCATCTGGCTGGTTCCAAAGATGGGAAGTTGCTTCTTACCTAGATGCAATGCCAAGGGAAGAGGAGAAAAGGACATTTTCTACAACCCTTTTAGAAGTACTACACAGTAAATGGCAATCAGCAAAGAAAAGGACCAAATATGAATATTATTATGAGAATATCAACCCCAACTATTGGACCACATACTCTCAGAAAGAGAACAAAGCACACAAATATATATGCACACTTATCTCTCTTACGGCAAGAAGAAGCATCGCAATCATCCGAACTCGATCACACTCCCTAGAAGTGGAGAAAAAAGCATGGGAAGGAGTATCAAGGGAACAAAGACTCTGCTAGCTATGCAACTTAGATGAAGTGGAAAATGAGGCACATGTTCTTTTGACATGTCCGTGATATGAGCATCTAAGAGAAGATTTTAGCAATGTCACGCAGCATCACAACAGTTTGGAGAGCTTGCTTTCCCATCCTCACCTCGCAGCCTTGGGCAATTACATTACCAAGGTCCTTGCATACTGTGACCGATGTATTACACAGGTAGCAACATGCTAACTGCCCACTCCACCCTTCTTCAAAGAAGGAGACTTTTTGTAACATTCCATTGGGTCCCCTGGGTCAATTTCAGGCCCCTGGAGGACGATAATAATAGTTTCTTTCTTTCTCTCTCTCTCTCTCTCTCTCTCTCTCTTTCTCTCTCTCTCGCTCCCCCCCCTCCATTATCTTTTTTTAAAAATGGTTCGTAGTTCAGTTTTCCCCTCCCAAGAATCTGTGTCCATGAATTATAACATCAGAATGGTTTCGATGATTTTAAAAATGTAGTTGTCTCTAACTAATAGACTAACTTATTTCATTTCGGCCACCGGTATATTTTTCCATCTCTCTCTCTCTCTCTCTCTCTCCTCCATTATCTTTTTTTTTAAATGGTTCTTAGTTCAATTTTCCCCCCCCTCCCAATAATCTAAGCGTCCACGAATGATAAGATCAAAATGGTTTCGATAATTTCAAAAAATGTAGCTTGTTCTAAACAATCCATTATCTTCTTTAAAAAATGGTTCTTTTTAGGTTCCCACATAAAAATATGGTCATGTCGATAATGCACATATGTCGATAGTAAAGAATAATATATATGGGAACCTAAACATAGAGCCACCCTTCTATGTAAGTAACTGCTAAAACATCTACTCTAAACTCCTTAGAATCATTTAAATCTAACTTATTTGACTTCCGGCCATGAGTATATGTTTCTCTCTCTCTCTCTCTCTCTCTCTCTCTCTCTCTCTTCCTCCATTATATATATTTTAAAATGGTTCTTAGTTTAGTTTTCCCCTCTCAAGAATCTAAACGTAAGAAAACAATATTCAAAATTAAAAAACCTCTACTGCGTGAGCATTGAGAATTCGAAAGTTGGCACCGTGAGGAAATTAAAGCTACATGCACAAATATAATGGTAGCCAGAAGTCAAAGTATTTTATATGAGATGTTTTAGCATTTACTTACATACAAGGGTGGGTCTGTGTTTAGATTATATATTTACTTATGTAGAAGGGTGGCTTAGAAAATTACCAAAATTCATGGGAGGGGAAAAATAAAGGTTAGAGAGAGAGGTGAGAATTCAGAAGTTGGCACCATGAGGAAATTAAAGCCGCATGGACAAATATACTGGGAGTATACTGATAGCCGAAAGTCAAAGGAGTTTAGATTAGATGTTTTAGTATTTACTTACATAGAAGGGTGTGTGTGTGTGTGTGTTTAGATTATATATTTACTTATGTACAAGGGTGGCTTAGAAAGTTAGCAAAATTCATGGGAGGGGAAAAATCAAGGTGAGAGAGAGAGAGAGAGAGAGAGAGAGAGAGAGAGAGAGAGAGATTGTGTGTGTGTGTCTTCTCTCTCTCTCTCTCTCTCTCTCCATTATCTTTTTCAATAATATGGTTCTTAGTTCAGTTTTTCCCTCTCAAGAATCTAAGCAACGTAAGAAAACAATATTTAAAATTAAAAAACCTCTACTATGTGAGTAGTGAGAATTCAAAAGTTGGCACCGTGAGGAAATATAGCCACATGGGCAAGGTAGAGAGAACTAGAAGGCGTGATTGAGAGATTTTAGGAGAAGATAAGGCTGATGCAGGGAGATGCATCCACAAAAAGCACATACTATTTCTAATTTTTTCCCATGCACCATTCTATGCATGACATTAACATTTTTTGCTCTTTCTTCATCGCCATTAAGCCTCCCTAGCTCCCTCCTTTCTTGCATTCCATATCCAATTTGTCTCTTAGCTCCCATCCTCACCCTTTCGTAGCATAGGTCTCCCATACTCACCCTCTCATTACATACTATATGATATTTTGGCTTGCCATGATTAAGCTATTAGAATAAGAGTTTTCTACGCTGCCATGCAGAACTCTCTCCTCGATTAATTGCGAAGAAGGCACGAAAAAGAGAATGGAGGCCTGAGAAAACCTAGAATCTGGACGGAATGCCTCGAGTTGATGAAGTTGGCTTTACATGTGCACTGTTGGAGGTCGATATATGGAGCGCAGGTAGGAGCTACTCGTCATACACATGATGGAGCAGGACATGGGGACGGAGATGGAGCCGACTCGAATGTTGGTGGTGAAGGTACACTGCTGTCAAGATATGGAGCATAGGTAGGAGCTGTTGGTCGTACATGCGATAGAGTAGGACATGGGGATGAAGATGGAGCAACAGAGATGGAGCTGACTCGAACGCTAGTGGCACGGGTGACTCGAGTACTAGAGGCAACAGAACGTGCAGACGATGGCTAGAGACAACTGAGGCTACGCAATGGCTGGAGATGATGGAGACAGCGCAACAGAGGTCAGCTGGAGGCAATGGGGGAGGAGGTTCGATAGGTACGTAATGGTTGATGGAGGAGGCTGCTCAGCATCTCAGAGCTTGACCATAAGCTAGAGAAACTAAGTAGTCCCCATACCCTCTTGACTAATTCGTGGGTTGTACATGTGATAATCCACATCTATTCATGGAAGATGATTGTATCCAACATTTTCCCACATTCTTATTTAGCTTGTGGAAGCACCCATTGCATGACGATCATTTGTAACACTATGCTTTGCTAGTAGAAATTAGCTTGCATGTATTCTCATGTAATGTGTAGGTATAATTGCGCAACATAACACTCAAACACATTTTGTTGGCATTTATCATAGTAGTCTAGATGAGTGCAAACAAAAAACCATAGTAAATTATCACCAACTCAACTTGATGATACATGAGAAAAACATTCAACTTGTTTGGACTACAAAAGGTTTTGGGAACATCTCATGCAATGAAATCAACCAATCATTTAGTCCTCTCCCATCTTAATTAATGGGTTATAAACGTGGTAATCTACCTTTATTCAAGATAGAGGATGGTCCTATAAGCATTCTTCTTCAACCTATAAGCATCAATTACACAATAATTGTTTGTGGTATTTTACTTTTCCAACAAGCATTAGCTTATGTGTGGTCTTATGTAATGGCTAGGTATAGTCACACTTACTAATGATTTTTGTAACTTGCTATAAAGGATTTTACAATCCTAAATTTGCAAAGTTCCTAGTACATAAACCCCTTCTCAATGAGCTAAAACTTGGATGGGAATACATTCTACATGATATAGTTACATGTATATGACAAAGTTTAAACATGTTTTGAGAAAAAAGAGAATGAAAAATTGTAAACAACCCAAAACTTGTGGAGTAGCAATGTTACACACACACCAAAACAATGTGATCTATACTTTTGCTACACGTAAAGACATGGGCGCACATACATTTTCACACATTGAACGAGGTACAAAACACATACTTTTTTGCACTAGACAAGAGATATGAGGATGCTTATTTTCACACGTTCCACAAGGGACACGAACATGCACATCAACTCACATACAATGCACATAGAACTCATCCATTTTGATGTCCTCCAATACCAAGTGCCTCCATGGTCTCATTATGGTCATCCCTCCCCTTTGTCACACTACTTGTTGTCATGTATGATCAACTTTAGCCTCACCTGCTCTATCAATGCCACCTTCCATGCTACTTGAAGACACCATCCTCTAGTACATGAATTGACTATTATACAAACCAAAAAGCATCCTATCATAAATTATTCACCTAGACTTGGTGAAGGAAATTCTCCATGATTGAGCTTCCTCTTGTGCCACTCTCGAGATGGTAAGACAATCCTTGGAGCTATATAGAGAACATAGTTCTACCAAGAAGGCTAATAAGGAGCCTAGAACACTCCAAGATGACATGTTCTTTTTCTTTTGAACTGGTTTAATCCAACGAGTAAGGCAAGCTCACACTCTCTAATGCTTCTTCATCATATTTTTGGCCTTAAAATGTTGATTCCAAATTCAAGACAAATTTTGCATCATACCTTTGAGCGTAATATTAATAGGGCATATATATATATCCATATGTACATAATTATAGAAGTGTTAACAAGCATGTTTCTATTCCTTTGAGTACATGAAGATTAGAAATGTAATATGACGTTGTTGTATAAAAAGTACATAGCACTTCCAAACTTGTTCTTCAATCCATAGATAGAAAAAGTTGTAGTCTTGTGTTGAAAAAGGAAAGAACTTGTATTTAATGTACATCAAGTATCTTAACTATGCAATGGACTAGATTCCATGATTGCACCATCCTGTGAGACACATGATCTCATTGTTCCCTGTTTTCAAAATTTGTAAGAAAGAGCATACCTTGTCCCATAGATCCATATCTAATAGAGTGATAGTTTATAACTTATCCCTTTGGCCCTTTGTAAGGCAAAATTTTGGCACCCTTGTAGTAACCACATAAGTAACAGTAATGTTGCATATTGAGCACTCCTTTTTTTGAATTAATTGACTATAATCCCATATCAACCACACCTCCATAGCTTTTACTCTTGGCTAGTGTAAAGACTCAACAACAACTCATCAATAAAAGCCTTCAGTATGTGATTTTCATATGTCTAGCTAACAAAGCGTCACCCCATTCTACGAACTCTTTGAATTTTTAGTAGCCTTCTCTATGTCAATGGGTGTTAGAAACAATGTGATGTGAAAGGAAGTGCACATTTAAAATAGCACTATATTTAAAATGTTACTTTTCTATATAAATGTTTTTCCCCATATTCTGTACATGTATATGTTATGATTTTTGTTCTAAAGTCCCCTCCATATATTTACATACCATACTAATACTGGATAAGCATTTTTTTAAACCCCTCTTATTTATAAATGGGTCATTAAGTCTCCTAAATTAAGAAATCCCCTTCCATTAACGACCCTACCCCAAACCTACTATGTTACATATTATACAAATTGACTGCCTTAGAATTTTTGTACTCTTTAAGTGGAAAGTGGTTGGTCTATAAACATTTTTCATAGGTTTACTCTACATCATTGTATGAACTACCTAGTATCATGAGTAGACAAGGGAGATAGAAAGGTATTCCTAGTTGCACCATTATCAAAAGATAGGATTGAAAAGATTGATACAATTGCATGTTCTTCACTAGTGCATGCACATTTAGTGGACCACCACAACCACATGCCACCAAAATGGTGTTTTCCATATAAAGCATTTCCTTCACCTATCCAAGCATGATCTTATTCAAACATTTCCTTCAGCTATCCAAGAATCTGGTCTGATTTAAGTTTTGGCAATCATATGGATCCATCCTTAGATATGGTACAGATAGCAATGGGCTAGCTTTGGATATTATCTCATCAATTTTAGGTAGACAAGTGATGAGATTGAGGCCATTATAAGTTGAAAAGATTGAGACAAGTGATGAGATTGTGTTCATCATAGGTTGTAAAGATTTAAGATATGTGCACTCAGTGCTTTGTAGCACGTGAACATCCAAGATCATGTGCTCCTAAGATAACCTACTATGAGAACTATAGTCAATATCATTATTTGTTTGTGTAATCAAAGGGGACACAATTCATGGCTCTCCACCCATTTTTCTAATATAATTCTCTACAATCAAGTTGAATTTTGCCTCCCCAAATTATGTATATAATGAGCGGTGAAGCACTTGGTTGGGTTTTGGATCAATTCTTAGGTTTTGCTTTGATTCTTGAGATGTAATGTATTTCATTATATTGCAAAAGAGCTTGCAAAGATGATATGGCACTAAAACTTGGTAAGGACCTCATCTAGCACTTATTGCCCAAGCCAATTCTACTCCTCTAAGGGGGTCCAAGCAAATGCCTTTAACTACAGTCATCTCCCAATAAGCATGATATAGGAGAAGAAAGGCACCGAGAGGGCACCTCTCCTATTTGTTTTGATTGCATAACTAGATTTACCACTTGCCTTCATACCACCCTACATCCCATAGGATTTGCCTTTCCACAACGACAAGTGGCACTAAGAGTGATTATGTCTGTACTCAAAAGAGTTTGACCAATATTCTAGCACTACCTTACTTGGTCAACCACTCTAAACTGAGTCCAACTATTACCCTACGTGGTCAACCACTCTAATCCTTTCCTACTCAATTGTGTCTGCACTACCCTACATGGTCAACCACTTTGATCCTTTCCTACTCAACTGAGTCCAAGTACCCACATCCCTCTGGTTTATTAAGACTTTGTGGAGTGACTACCCAAGACAATGCTACATAAGACCATGTATGGCTTGCCATGGTCATATTGTAACAAGAAGGCCTTGAGAGGGAGTCCGGCTTGGACAACCAACAAAACCAACATGGGGGTTAGTGGCATCTAGAATCCCCTCCCACCATGCCTCCTAGATGACCTCATCCATCTGCTAGTTTCTGCTACTAGGTCCACTTAGGTAAGAAAGTAACTTGTAGCTTCTCAGGGGAGCTACCTCTAAGCCCTATGGATCTCACAGGGCTATTGTCCGACTATAACCCATGTCCGTGTGTTTCCCTCACATACAACCTTCTTGGTCATGGATATCTCTTTGCTATTGAAGAACATCTCTACCCTAGGGCTTAGATGAGGCTACCTAAGAGACCACACTCTCATTTGGCTTGTCATCTGTGACAACCCTTCCTTGTGGGAATGATCTCTACGAAGGTTGTTGCCCTTGGACCCTTGAGTGTGGCATGTTTTGTAGAACCTCTTGCCATAGGAAGAGCTTCCAAGGCTTGAAACCTCATGCCAAGGCCCTCACTACCCTATCCTTTATCTCTCGATCAATGATACCCATTCCCCCCACTACCTAGGGTTAAATCATTGTCTTTTAGGTGACCCTAGTTCGAGTGTTCCATGTGCGAGATAAGCTTACCCGTATGAAGTTTTGCACCAAGAACTTGAGTTGCACCATGCATCCCCTATTAAAACATTAGTAAGAGACAATATACCACGTCATCACCAAAATGAACTACTTTGCCACCAATGCTCTCCTTGCTACAAAGATTTTGAGCTCTAGTAGAAAGAGATGGGGATGATCCTCATCCTCCTTTTTCTTCAACTCTTCATCCTAGAGCTTTTAGTAGATCCTGAGTAGACATAGGTGGTTGGCTTTGGGGGACTACCCCTCCCCTTTTTTCTTCCATGTAGTCAAAAGCAAGTATTTTATACATTCAATTAATAGAGTGAAGGGTTTTGGGAAATTATTGGCACGTTCCATATGTTTTCTTGAAAGGACTTAGCAGTATCACAAGCATTGAATCAATGATCAATGCCCATGGGATCAAGTTATGTGCTAACGTACCTACAACTCTTGAGAAAAACCCTTGAGAACTCAATAATTGTTAGCCAGAGATGTACGCTGGCTAGACCATGTATAAAGGAGGAACTATGGAAAACGGTTCATTACATAAACAAGGAAAGTCTTCATGGCCTAATGAATTACCTTTGAATTCTAAGTAGGGCTATGGAATTCTAAATAGGATTATGGGAGAGTCCTTGCATCCTAGCACATTTATTGGTGAATTATCAGAGGATGTCAATGTGGATCTCGCTAAACTCCTCCTAAAGAAGCCTAATAGAGTTTGATTGGGGGATTAGAGGCTCATAATCATGCTAAATCCATCTTTCAAGGTTTTTTACAAGGCCATGGCCTTAAGGATGAGGGAGAATCTATCAAAGCATTATGGGATCATAAGAAAAATGGATTTATAAAAGGTTAAGATATTTACAAACACATTCCTTATGAAAAATTATCCATGAAGTATGCCATAACAAGTAAGGCACACCATATTCTATTTGATCTTGATTTATATAAAGCATATGATCACCTCAGGTAGGATTATTTGGAAGGATACAAAAATTTAATCTAGATTATTGATAATACACCAAAACTTATTCAAGGAACAATTCTACAAGGGTGACTTCATGTTTGATTCCAATGCCTAATGAGGAGGTTTGGCCTAAAGATGTTAGGAGGCGAGGTTGCCAATTAGCCACCATCTTTTGCATTAACAATTGTTTAGTTGATTAGATTCATCCAAAAAATATATAAGGGCATTAATATTGAGGGCATGCAAAAGATGTTAGGAGGCGAGGTTGCCAATTAGCCACCATCTTTTGCATTAACAATTGTTTAGTTGATTAGATTCATCCAAAAAATATATAAGGGCATTAATATTGAGGGCATGCAATGGTTTTTCCTGTAAATGTTTATGGATGACACGTATACTATCTCATGCTCTTTTGTGTTAAACGTGGATGCATTCTTAGGATGTATTCAAACGTTTTGTGATTCTTATGAGTCACTTTGCAGCATGCAAAAAAACATTACAAGTTGGATCTTGAATTATTTGATAAAGGACCGTTAGATCATGGGACTACAAGTAATTGGGGACCCCCATGGGACTTGATGTTATAGTGAAGCAAACATTTCTCTAGCCTTTTTCCAAGATTATAGATAAACTTAGGCCTTAGCAAGGGGAAACCCTTCATTGGAATTCCAAACTTTTGGTGATACAATATATCCTTGTAGCATCTACAATTATGTACATGGCTAGTATTTTAGAACTTTTGGATGTCCAATTAGGCTTTGGCAAAGATGGAATTTTGGAAGTTTTTATGGGTTAAAGAGACAAGTTGTTGAAAGTTTCACTCAATTCCTTGGGAGAATCATTTTGTACAAAAACTAAAGGTGGGTTGGGCTTGCATGAATTCAATTTTGAGTAAATGGTTCCCTAGGTTATACAAGGCTCCATGGGCTTCCTTGATATAGTTGTTCATTAATGAGGCACCTAGTAATTTTGTGTCTTATTACGACAAACTAATTTATTTTTTTACCAATCACAAAGGCTTAGATCTATTGAAGGTTCTATTAGGATCCGAAAAGGAGGTTAGGTATCACTTGACATGGAAGAGTTTGAGGGGAGACAAGACTATTAGTGGAAACATATGGAATAGTAGGACTGTGAACAAGAGTGGACTTTTTTTAGCCTCCTTTGATTTATGGAGGGATTACAAGTGATAGGAGAATTGCTCCATTGGGGTCTCTCTTGGATGGAAACAGGGCTGATTAGTTAAGGAGACTTCAACTCAATTCAAGCTTCAAGGTCAATCATGAGAATATTGCTTTGATCAAGTTGGACATTGATGTGGTTGGGGAGGACTAACCAATAAGCTATATTTGCTCACTTTAAGGGAGGAGAAATCAAGGGATAGTGAGCATAGTGTGAGAGCCTCTCCTCCCCTGATCTTGAAATTGTGACATCTTGGAGCTCCTCACTCGCTCTTAAAAAGCCCAATTTGGATGCTCTCAGCAACTTCACCAGGTTTGTACAGTTCTCCCCACAGAAGCAACTGACAAACATATCATATTGGGGAAAGACCTAGTGCTATGCCATGAATTGTCAAGCAGTGGAAGAGACATGATATTTTAGATGTATATCCCAACATTTAGATTAGTAAAGACAAGATACTCTAGATGTATACCCCAATTGCATGGATGGCAAATCCAAATTTTCATCTCAATCTGCTAGAGTTGTAATGCACCTGATGACATCTCAGTCCACTGGAGTTGCAATGCACCTAATGACATCTACCCTCAAAGGTATTTTTGAGCAATACAATAAGAAGATGTATCAGAAGGTGACTTTTCTACAAGAGAAAGCCACTGATGCTGCAAAGGCAATGCAACTTGAGAAAATTCTCGGGGAGGGTGCAGAAGCCAAGGTAGAGGAGGCAGATACGAGAGCCTTGCAAGCACAAGAGCAAGCTAAGGCCATTGAAAAAATGGTTGACATGAAAAGGCATGGAAGAGAAGCAATGAAGCGCATTAAGGAGCTCTGAGATAGGCTTGAAGAAGTTAGAGTTGATGAGAACATCATGGACAAGGGGTATAGATGCCTAGTTAAGAGTAAATCAAGTGCAATTGTAGGGTATAGGTGCCTAGTTAAGAGTAAAACAATGTTATTGAGATTTGATAGTAATTATTTTTTGATAAAGATGTGTCTTGTCATACTCTACCTTGGATAGTTGTTGCTCTGTGCAAAAGCAGCTTGAGCAATGCTTCATCCCAAGTAGAAATGGGTGGTACATTTTAAGGAAGTATATATGTTTGACTCGTTTGATGTTTCAGAGGATGTCATTGTCTACTAGCCTTACATTTGTAGGGTAAAACTTAGGCATTATGCTCACTTTTTTGTAGGCTATCTTTTTATATTTTGTTTTGTTCCTAGGATGAAGCCCTTTATAGTTAAAAGGTAGAGATCTACATCTATATATAGGTCGTGAGCAATGAGCACTCTGTTTTGTAGGTGGCCTTTTTGTATTTTGTTCATTCCAAGGTTAACCACACTCTAAAATTAAAGCATAGAGAGCTCCATATCTCTTTCTTTATAAAAAGCTAAAACTAAAATAGAAACTATAACTAGCACATCTAGAAACTTCTCTCAATTTTCTCAAATCAAAGTCTTGAAGGTTTTGTTTATAGTTGTGTATGCTCACCTTTCTATTTTTTGTTTATAGCTAGTTATAATTGTGTATAGTAGTTTATAGTTGTGTATCCTGACGTTTGCACCTACAACATCACATATATCATGAATAGAATCCCTCGTGTATCCAAATATGGTAGTGAGAGTTGCATTGGGAGTTTATGATTGTAGCAATCATAGCCAATAAAGGTCACAAGTGATGTACGAAGGACCCAAAGAGGGTGATCATAGGCATTGGTTGGATAAGAGAAAATGAGATAGGCATGGTAGGGCCAGGCAAAAAATAACAAGTTGGAAAATGGGAGTTGGTGGAAGCAATTCTTTCTTGTGGGGATCCTTTTTCTATACTAGGAGTTGGTTGATGACCCATGGCAGAAGGCATTCTACCCGATAAAGCAGAGGTGCCAGAATACCTCAACTAAATATATCGAATTACCATTCCTTATCCCCAGACAGAGACCCACCACTCATACTGGTAGGCTTCCACTAGTGGTATGGTTCCTGACACAGCAAAGGCCGAGTTTCAAGGAGCCCCCTTTCAACATTAATGGTTCCTATTAGTCGGATGGTTCACCATCTCCTAGCAGAGTTGCTACAACACGATGGCTAAGACCCCTTAACTCCGCTACTTGTAGTCGGCGGCGGATGCTAACTATCAATGATTATTGCAGTCATCGACAAAAGCAAGGAAGGCAGAAATCCTATCGCAAGGGATTCTACCACTCGCCTAGAAAAAGAGGATCCCTTTGCTCCTCGGTTGATCAACCCATTGTGTGGCACTCCTGTTATTTTGCTTGTCCATCATTTTATGTGCTCCACGTTGCCATCTTGATGAATCAATGGATCGTCTCACCACTAGAAACTCTAAAAAAGGGTTTCAGATTGAGGTGTAGAAGAATATGACATATGGATAAACAACGACATAACTACTTCAAAGGAAACTCGTGATAATTATCAACAACTTGCTTCTACAAACCATTAGATAACCACTAAGAGAATGATTGCAGGAGTAGGTTATATAAAGAGAAGGATCTTTTCATAAATCGATAACAAAATGGCTGCAATGGAAGGAATTTGCGATGACATAGTGGCAAGGAACAAACTTTTGCAAATAGCCTTGAGCAGGAATACTTCATACAACCATTGAAAATCGTAGGAATATTACTTCATATAAATTAAGCCTTCAACTTTAACCACTTTAAATGTGATGGAGCTCTCCTGCAAACCAAAGAAGTGGACACCTTCGTTTTCATTTTGGTTTCGTTTATATCTATGCCTCCATTTACCGAAGAGATCTCTAACACAAAACCAATATCTGAATGATCGAACATAGTGTAGATAGCCGCCCATGTGCGAGGTCAAGAAGCAAATGTAAGGTCCACACTTGAAACTTGAATGCACTAAGAAAAGGTTCCAACACTATGATGAATGGCTCAAAGCAACCAATGTTTCTCTTAGAGTTTTGGGTGTGATCTTGAGGTAAATAATTGATTATGAGATGCACCCTTGCTTATTGTTTCCTTGAATCGCCCAATCGATTAGCTCTAGCTACACTGCAAGTGACATAGATCATAGATGATAGAGGCTGGCAAGTTGAGAATACATGAGGCACCCATCTAAAATTCTTAAAATCATCATTGTAGCTGGAATCTAGATGTATATGTGAGTCTCCCGAGTCATGATAATGAATGTTTCTTGAGGATCCCTTTTTATTGGTGATTACTCGATTTGTGGGCAGTGCCTATGCCCCTAATTACTGTCGATGGATTCTTTAGTTGATCATGTAGACAAGAAGACCTTATGGCTTATGTAAAAAGGCAACGTCTTATCTTATCACATGATGCAACATGCTTCTTGATTGCTGGCAATGGAACTGTAATGAGGTTCTCTAACCTCATTGATTCTCACATTCAAACAAATGCAACATCTTCAAGAACAATGAATGATGGTTAAGTTTCCAATACAACACTAGGTTTGGAAACAAGTTTTCTCATGATGAAAATTCCATGTAGGTCCCTAGGTCTTCAACGAAAATATGTTGTACAAGTGAAGCCATCTGGCGAGTTTCACTTTACTCGCAAGCAAAGGATTGAGAAGATACATGGTATTGCTTTAAGAAGAGAGCAACGCAGCCCAATTATGAACACAAGTAGTTTGTTGGTTTCTTTACCAAAGCACGCTTAGACTTCAAGCATACATGCTTAGAGATCACGTTCAAAGGCAACTTTAAGCACACAAAAGATAAGCGCTACTGAGAATAAATCAAAGTTGCGATCAAAAGCGAAAGAAAGCAAATAACAATCATCATGATGAGCTTGCAACCTACGATGAGAGTGGATGTTTCTCACAAATGGAGCTAACAATCAAAGTTGGTATCTCTTTTAGAGGAGCTTTGATTTAATCAAATAATCAATCATTACAATGCTTCTCTAAAAAACAATGACATCACACAACGTGTTCCAAGAAATATATACCTCGCAACCAACTACCTTAGTGTAACACAAATCAAGAACAAATCTCAAGCGTCTTTGTTAGCCACCTTGTCATCGCTATTCAAGAGCTATGTATTATGTATTATGTATTAAGACGTCGAGTCACGTGGGTGGAATTGTGCCGTTATATACATACGAACGAGCTTGATTTTTTTGCCCAACTGGTTGTTCAACACCCACCAAAATAATCGTCTCAACCCAGCATCAGCCATCTCTTTTCAAATCCATAGAAGTTTCTTAACATACCATTTGCCACCCTGCCTCCTTACTTTCTTTTTTCTTAACTTACAATCGGAAGACTCGTTGAGATCAATGCCTCTACAGAATTCACAGTCAAAGCATCAGCACAACCATTGTCCAGCAGCACCAGCACTAGCTTCCGCTGCTCAACTTCCCCCTCCTCTTCCTGCCGCAAAGTAAGTCGTGACGGCCGCCTGTTTCTTTTTGGAGCTTCTGCCTGAATTACGTTAGTCTCATCCATAATCTCTCCGTTGACCAGCATCAGATTTCGGTGCTTCTGGAAGACGATCATCTACGATGTTTTGAAAGCTCGCCAATGGACAGAAACTGACAGGTATATAGTACATTTGCTTCCTTGAATACAACAAAATTAAAAACTTTATTAATTGCTTGTAATTGTAGCTACCATCATGTTCATTCATCACAAAATGGAAGGCTATACTTTATGATGATGACGCCTTTTGGATAGTCCTGAGTAAGACTAATCCGACAATTTCAATCTGAACAGCGATGTAGATTGGGACTTCTTTTGGTCAGATGTGACTTGGATGTACGAGTTCTTTGATCATATTCACTTGGCAGAACATCAGGTCCTCTCTCAAACACTAAGACTCCAAGATTGCTAGCTTTGCTTGGGATTTCATTTAAAAGTTGAATTTTTCTTTTACATTAAAGCATGGAGGTTCTGCTATATATTCAAGCGAACAGTACAATGTACAACTGCTTGAAAGACTCAAGGTTCTTTTAAGTTTTTTCCAAAGAAAAGAAACTTGTATTAATAAACTCCTTAGTGACACGGACACCAAGGAAAATACAACTCCCCAATGAAGGGCACGATATAACAAGAGAGCACATGATGTGCTCGACAACACTGCCTTCATTATTTTCGATGTTTTTTAGCTGTTATGGAGCGTTTGAATATATTGATCGAGGAGGCTGATGCGAGTTGATTGGAGAGAGAGAGAGAGAGAGAGAGAGAGAGAGAGAGAATAATCAAACACGAGAATGCAAAATGCAAGTAGCTCACACACAAGCAAAATTAGAATAGAAAGGAGTGCTTTTTTTTGGGAGACCCTTGTTTCCTTTCACCGCAAGTATTACAGGGTGGGACATGGAGGCCTGTTGCAGGTTGAGACAGGTAGGGATGGTATGGATGAGGGGGCCATGAGTGGCAGCGGATTACGGTAGTGGGCGGCTTAGGCAAGGAATGACACATTGATTCGGACAGAGTCTTGCCAGCCCCGGAGGGAGCAGTTTGGTGTTTGTGGCTCTAGGAGGGCCGGCCCCTCCGTGATATTTAGTGGGAACCGGGGGAGTGGTTTTGGCCAGTCACAGTGGGGAACTCGAGCAAGGTAGAGGAGGTGCCCTTTTTCTTGTACACGACTCACATCGGCCATGTCTTCAGCTAGAGGCAAATGCTTGGACACCCTCGTGGGAGCGCTATTGGGTCGAGTAGGAGGTTTCTCAGGAAGTCGCTCTCAATTCTGGCCTGGTCTCTGGACTAGCATGAGACCATGGAAGATCTCCTATTTCCTTTGGTACTGGGCCCGTGGGGGATTGCCCATTGGTCCCTGGCTAGAGAAGATGCGTGTAGATGGCAGATCCTTTTGTTGCATAGAGGGAGTTCTGGAGATGACATCCCATTGCCTATGGGGATGTCCTGCAGCTTAGAGGATTTGGCTCGTGGCCTTTAGGATTGAAGCCCACATGTAACAAATATGGCAAGACTTCACTTAGGGGATGCTCGCATGGCTCACGAAGGCATGCCTTCTTGATTGACCCAGTCTCGCTAGCGTACAGGTCCATGGCCAACATGTCTTTCGGATAGAGACTGATGACACATCGCTGCTTTCCTTGTACGCCCGACACCCTCACCAGAGGTTAGTGTTTGGGAGACAATATCGTGCATCATTGCCGAGAACATATGGGTCGTAGGGTGTAGTTAGGTGATGGGAGGTCAGTAGATCGCTCCATCAGCTACCCTTGTGCCATCTAGTAGGACATTATCTTACCTTGCGCGCCATTTGGGATTATGGTATTCCAAGATTGAGAGTGGTTGTCGAAAGACAGGAGCAGTTCCGCAAGGCTTGGCCTGCATGTGTCTTCTACACCCTTTCCGCAATGGATGTTACTCATGTCCCGAAGATTCCCTAGGCAGTGTGCTGGGTTCTCTAGGAAACAGGTTGGTTATTTTCTGATAGCTAGTTGTTTCTCTTGTACTTACCTTCCTTAGCTCCTTTTAGCAGCTGAGTTGTATGGTGTTTTTAACCATTAATAACAGCTTTTCTTTTTTGGGGGAAAAAAAGAATAGTAAGGAGTGAATTGAGGCAAGGGCATGGGATGAGTGTCCAAAATCGATTGAGAGGACATTTAAAAAAAAAAAGTATTCGTAGAATGTCTAAGAGTATGAATGATATCTTGACAAATGTCGGCTAGCGTCTTCAAGCCTGATGTGGTCTGTTGCACTATGGCCTACCTGTACATAGCTGTCCATATGGACCAGACAATGATGCTTACTATCAGCTCCCATCTATCGCAGTGCCTAGGTGTCCACATCGTGTCTGTTAATTCCCGAGTATGGAGAAAGTCAACTTGTGCCCTACCACTCTGAAGGACCAACTTCCTTGAATGTTCTTGTACCCATGAGTAGGTCCTCAGTCTGTAACCCAAGCCACTGCTCCCCAGGTCACACCATCTCATCCATAATCCTAGGGAAGACTATCCTCAAAGCTCTCTGCCAAATCTCCTGTGCTAATGGGCAATCCCAAATGCATTGCCTATGAGACTCCTCTGTGAAACCACATCGTGAGCATGTAACTGGAAAATGACCAAACCCAACTTAGGTGCCCATGGCAAGGGCTCTGTGTGCCAACAACCAAAGGAAGTGGGAGATCCTCCTAGCTATCCCAAGAAACCTCTAAGCGAGTCCTTGTCTGTGCCAATGCTTTGCTGCTAGTGTGCCATCGATCCTCCCCAGTAGGATCCTCCTTCCCAATCTCACCGAATAGCTAAAAAAAGGAGTGTCAGGGGCATCCTAAGTGAAAGGGAAACCACTAAGCCTCCTTTGCTTTGCATGGATTTGGATCAAGGTAACCCCTCCTTTGATATTGAGATATCTAGACTCTCTAAGATGTACATCCTCCAAAATCCTCCATCCTAAACTCATCTCTGCATTTTGATGTCGTCTAGCACCATAAAAATGTGAATGAGGACGACCTGAGGTGCCCACCACCAAAAGCAAGATGTCAAGTCTTGTAAAATACCCAAGCCGTGAATGAAGTTGTGCAACATGTGGCTCTTGAGCAGCTCTTGAGTCCTCATCAGCGATTGCACGCTTAATCTCCTCTAACAAAATCTTGAGCAGCTCTTGAGTCCTCAGCGATTGCACTCTTAATCTCCTCCTAACATAATCTGGGATCCGAAGTCCTTGAACTCTTTGTCTTTGAGCAAGTGGGGGTGACTTCGTGAGAAAAAAAGGGCTGGAGCAAAGGGCGCGCTAAGACCCTTGCTGAGTAATATGCTTAAATAAAAAAGTTCAATAACTTAAGTAGAATCAAGTACAAAACATGGGAGCTCCTAATCTCCCTCCCAAGTCCGAGACGTGTGGAGCCAGAGGAGATCTAACCGTATGATATGATTAATCTCATCTCGCGGGATCGACTCAAGGGGTGCATCCATACTGTACTCAAAGGGAGGGAGACTATCCATTTGACTCCCGTATCTGGCAAACCATGTGGATATATGTGCCTACCATGTGTCCTCCCCCCTCTCAGCTAGTCTTTTGGATGACTCCAGGGCCAGCCTTGGTAGTCTCCAGTGGGGTAGGTCCCAGACTCTATGAATGAATGTCAGTGTATGGAAGATGGTATCAGTCTGTAGTGGTGTCATGGTGAACTCTGCCTGTACTTTCTCATGAGGGACTGAGAGCTTGTTCTGAATCATCTTGTATCCCATAGTCACCTGTAGCCGCTCAAATCTCCTCCACTCTGCTATTGGTAGATCACAACCCCAAAAGGGTGTTGCATACATGACAATCGGTTGCACTAGCATATCGAAGAGCCATCACTTTGTCGGTGGATCCTGAAAGTGTGCCTGGAAGCACTGTCTTTCCAATCGTGCCAAAGCACCCCGTCCTCGTGTGAGTCGTGCGTGGGCTGCATGTGTCATAGTGAAAAGAGGTCTTGTGAAGTCTGCTCCCAAATATGTGTAGGACTGCACTATCTCCACTGGCTCGTCTCGATAGGTGAAGCTGAGCCGACGACGCGGTGCATGTGAGGTGTTGAAGACCATAACCTTGGTCTTCCCAAGGTTGACTATCAGTTCTCTCTCTCTCTTTGCATAAAACCTCCAGGGCCTCCAAATGTCTTTGCAGCCCCTCCGCTGAGGATGAGATAAGGACTATGTCATCAGCATATAGCAATATCTGTATCATGAGATCGGCCAGCAGTGATCCTTTGCCTCTAAGGCGGTCTATGAAGGAAGTGATCTCATCAATGTAAAGCCCAAAAAGGGTCGGTGAGAGGGGACAGCCCTACTTCACTCCGAGCGTACTCTCGACCCAGTACGATAGACCACTTGGGATACGAACTCTACCTCTGCCTGACTCATATAGGCTCATCACCCCCCATATTAGTATCTCTGGAATCTATAGCTCCTATAGTCTCCTGATCATGCAGGATTGTGGGACAGTGTCAAAAGCCTTCCAAAAGTCTACAAAGCATGTATAGACCTTCTGGTGTTTAGATCTCACCTCCTCAATGATAGCCCTCTGTTGAAGACTTAGTCTCCACCTACGTGGCCAATAACCCAGGGTCACCATAGGTTAGGATAAGTCAGTCCCATGGCACAAGGCGGTTACTAAGCATATAGTGGATACCACTATTTGTAACTGATAAGTAGTGGGCTAATGCAATAGTATGATGTTTTGTAACAAGGGCTGTTACTAAAAGATATAACTGACTGCAGACTTATAATAGTCGGAAGGGATATGGACAGCTATAAAAGTCCTGTAACAACCCATTTTGAGGTTGAGTTGTTGTTTATCTCTGCTGAAGCATAATACAAAATATTCATTTTGCAAATTCACGAGTTCTTTGCTGTTCTTTCATTGTTTAGTTCAGCCTACATGCAGTCCGACTCCTGTCAGTCTCTTGTCCAACTCCTTGCACCTGTTGCATTTGAGTTGACGTGTGTTCTGTATTTTCATTAGTTGAATGCACTCTAAACACATTTGGCGATCCTCACAGTGTTCATTCCTAGAGTCTCTGGTTCACGCTTCTTCACGCTGATAACAATAGCAGAGATAGCAAAGCGACAACTCCACAAAAACAAAAGCACGTCGAAGCAGAAACAATTTTACTAGATAATCTTCCTCTGCGAGTACGCCACTCATACAAACCCACAGCCCAACCGAATACGGTAGCGAGGCTGAAGCGGTGAACGATCATTCATAGTTCACACACCAAATCTACGTAGTTTGCATTACTACAAAAGCTGCTTACAATTCATTCACATCGAATAGCCAGGTGCAAACGACCACCGAGGCGAGCTACAGCCAAACAAGCTAGGCTGCATCAATACAGAATTCCTAAGACAACAATAGTCGGATTACCGGCGGAAAGAAGACCAACAACAGACGACAACAAATAAAGACATTAACAGTCAGATTACCGGCGGAAAGAAGACCGACAACAGACGACAACAAATAAAGACAACAATAGTCGGATCACTGGCGGAAAAAAGACGGGCAACATGCGACATTAAAAACAACGACAAGCAGCTACAACAAATACAATCCAACATCAACATGGAGTCGCAATAGGCAGAGCAGCATTCGAGGCTTCAAACTCAAGAACAATCAATTGACTGAAATCCGGTGAGTAAAACTTTCTCCATTTATTTCATGGAAAGCACAGTCCATGTCAAATAGGCTTGAGGAAGATATCTCTCCACGTCACGTTGGTATTGCATACTTCACACGAAATAGAAGTCGGGCAGAGACTGCATCACAAACGGAAGATCGAGGCGACATTCTACACGACTCTTTTTATATTCCAAGTGGCACAAGTTCCTCAGATAATTCATTACATAGCAGGGAACTGCATGAAGCACAAGCTGAATCACAAAAACTGATGCTGCCCAGTTCTACACAAGAACTCCTACAAAGAGCACTTGCAGCAAATATTGCAACTAATGTATTCGTGAGTGCAAGACAGAGGCTGAATTTCAATCCCCTCCCCAAACCTCCTAAAAAGAAGACCTCCCAAGTGCAAGCTAGTGCGCCAATACAACCAAAGATGCAGAACCCACTAGTCAAAGCAGCCAAATTTACTGGCAAAGATAAAGAAGACCCTGACAGTCATGTTGGACAGTTTGAGACAAGATGGACAGCTAGTGGATTTGGACAATTGTCAGATGCTACCAAGAAAGAACAATTTGCAGCTACCTTCAATGATAAAGCAATGAACTGGTTTTATGCAGTATGGTGTTGCTCATTTTGCTGACTATGACACATTAAAAGTAGCATTCTTGAGTCGTTTTAGAAAAGGGAAAACTCCAGAGGATATCCTCAAGAAACCGAGAACTATGAAACAAAAAGATATTATGGTTGAAGATTATTATCAGATGTTTCGAAACCTCAACAGACAACTAACAACAAACCAACAACCCACCCAAGAGCAACTGGGGGATTATTTTTGCAAAGGATTAAACAAAGAACTGAGAACTGCAGTAGGTGGCCGGGACCAGCTTGGAGGAGCCAATTACTTTAATAATATGGTAGAAGCAGCCCAACGGGTAGAAAGGAGACTTGGTACAGTATCAAAGTCCAAGAAGACAAAGAGGAAAAAGCATTCATATTCACAATCAGATTCAGATATGGTCACTGATACACTGATGAAGAAGAAGCTACCTCATTAGAAGAAGATGAGGATGATGAAGAATATTCCAAGAAGAAAAAGAAAGAGAAGAAGCAGAAAAACAAAGAAAAATTCACAGCAAAAAAGATAACAGATAAAATCTCTAAGCTGGAGAAAATGATCAAGGAGCAGCTTCAAAGCTTGAAGCCACCACCTCAAGCACCATAGCCCCAAAAGATTCCATGTGAATTTTGCAAGAAAGATAACCATGACAAAGAAAGATGTTGGTACAACCCAAACCACAGAGGGAGGGTACCACCTTATGTACAATAACAACACAATCAAGAGCCAGCTGTACCTGCCAATCAAGTAGCAGTAGTAAGGCCAGCCCAACAAAGATATCTAAATGCAGCCCCTAGAAGGCAATTTCAGCAACAATGGGGAAATCAACAACAACAGCAGCAAGGACAAACCCAGGCATGCACTTATTGTGGCATGGATGGCCATAGGCAAGGCCCACAATGTGAACTTTGGTGTAAACACCGTGGGAAAAGAAGTATGCAAATCATCCATTATGATGGAAGAAACAATCAAAATGGTCAACAACAACCACCTCCAGGAGTGAATAGGATGAACAAAAACAGCAGTCCGACACACTTCCAGCTGCTACAGGACTGAACAGAATCGGAACATAGTTAGAAAAGGTTCTGACAGGAGAATCTACAAAAAAGGATATAAATGCAGACAACAACGATGTAGAAAGATCTCTTGCTTCTACATCACCAGAACAAGCAATTCAAGAGGCAAAAATTCAGTTTGAAGAGCAAATGCAAAGGAGTGCCCGGGTAAGACAAGATGACTTGGAAGAAATGAATTTGGGAGACGATGATAACCCACAAACAGTCATGGTAAGTACAAATCTCACCCCACCATTCAAAGTGATTCTCATAAAGTTATTAGAACAGTACAAGGACATTTTTGCATGGCATTACACTGATATGAAGGAGGTAGATCCATCATTCTGTCAACATAGAATAAATCTAGAAACGAATGCAGTACTAATCATTCAAGGGAGATATAGAATGAATCCAAATTATGCCAAGTTGGTAAAGGAGGAAATTGACAAATTGCTGAGGGTTGGTTTCATATATCCCCTAACTCATGTGACATGGTTATCTCCAATTGTTATTGTTCCAAAGAAAAATGGGAAACTGAGAATATGTGTTGATTACAGAAAGTTGAATATAGCAACCATCACTGATCCATTCCCTCTTCCATTTTGTGATTCATTGCTTGATGCTGTGGCTGGACATGAGATTTACAAATTTTTAGATGGTTTCAGTGGGTATAACCAGATCACAATGGCTCCAGAAGATAGAGATAAAACTGCATTTGTAATAGAATGGGGTGTATTTGCATCCAATGTCATGACCTTTGGATTGAAAAATGCACCACCCACTTTCCAAAAATATATACAAGAGATATTTGCGGAGTACCTGACCTCATTCATGAAGGTATTTTTGGATGACTTCTCAGTATTTGAAAAAAGGATAGTTCATTTGCATCACTCGTCATTATGCTTTGCTAAATGCAGATTTGCTGGGAGCATAAACCCAACAAAATGTGCTTTTGTTGTTAATAGAGGTATTCTACTAGGACATATTATCTCACAAGAAGGCATGGAGATTGACCCTAACAAGGGCTCAGCAATCCAGAATGCTAAAGCTCCAAAAAATCTCAAGCAACTACAGAGATTCATTGGCCAAATAAAATGGCACTGCAGATTTCTGAGATATCTTGTTGATATATGTTATCCTCTTACTAAACTCACAAGGGATACCGAACCATTTATCTGGGACACTCCTTAAGAACAAGCTTTCAACATTCTCAAGAAAATACTGATGGGTGCTCCTATATTATAGCCTCCTGATTGGTCTCTTTCTTTTGAAGTCTTTGTGGATGCATCAGATTCAGCAGTGGGAGCAGTCCTCATGCAACAACAATCACCTAAGTGGTTCATACCTATATATTATGCAAGCAGAATCCTGATAAAACATGAAAAGAACTATGCAACTGTTGGAATACTGAAAGGAAAGAGTAGAGTTGACACAAATTCAGAATACTTGCTTATAGAATGAAGAAGAAAGAGGTCCTTAAGTAGGCACCTCATACAAGGTCACTGACATCACTGATGACCTCAGAGCTCCACAATCATCTCCTCAATCTGCTCCTAGATTCTCTCAATCATCCTATGTGGCTTTTCCACCACCTAACTGTGCTTGTGGGCACCTAACTGTGCCTCTAGCACTCACACATAGAAACATAAGGTGTGCCTGAGGCATACACCTTGAGATAAGTAGGCACCTCATACAAGGTCACTGACATCACTGATGACCTCAGAGCTCCACAATCATCTCCTCAATCTGCTCCTAGATTCTCTCAATCATCCTATGTGGCTTTTCCACCACCTAACTGTGCTTGTGGGCACCTAACTGTGCCTCTAGCACTCACACATAGAAACATAAGGTGTGCCTGAGGCATACACCTTGAGATATCCCAACAAACCCCCCCTCAAGGAAATGCCTCAGGCTATGTCAAGGATACATCTAGTCTCATAGTTTCTCATGCCATCTCATGGTGGTCAAGGATAAATCTATGGCTAGGTTCTCATGCTAGCAGGGGTTCCCTTGGGTGTAAGGTAACAAAAAGGGATACAAACAGACCTTCCAATGGTTATCTCCCTTGCATGTACATGCACACAATGTCTGCAAGAGGTACCATGGAACAAAACATACACATGGCCTACATCATAAGGTGACCAGAGGTGTTTACAAAACACACAACACACAATAATTTATTTTCATTCATTTTGGAGGACTATCCAGGCTGAGTACCTTGACATAAAAAGAGAGATCTGGAGCATACATAGAGATGAGTTTAAAATGCATAATCTTCATGGGATGCCTCATCTTGTGGAGGCAAAATATCCATGTCAAGGCAAGGTCTTACCACATGGGCAGTGTCTAGTGCCTTATAAGATGGTGCTATGATAGAATAAGTGGATCTGAAAGTCATATCCTTTAAGAGAACAATTATCTTGTCATCTCCATAGTTGTGTAGAGAAGCATATCTTAGGTGTCTGACCTTCATCTTTTTCTTGTACTTGGAGTCAAATAAAAATGCCATGAGAGGGTAGATCTCTGTAGTTGCTTCCTTTTTGGCAACCATTGTTTTGGCAATCTTCAACAAGGAAGTCAGGTTGGCATTTTCATCCTTTGTAGCATAACAAGACATTGCTTTATGTTTTGGCTTTTCACATATTTGGCATAAGCAAGCCATGAGAGGCTCTAACCCAAGTATTGGGTAGTGTCTTCTCTCTTACAAGGCAAAAATAACTGAAATACTTCCAAAGTATAGGCACTTGATGTAGCAAATAGTAGTGACTAGTTTTCAAACAATGATGCTACTTTTTGCATGCTTCATAGAAGTGAATGAAATAAACACTTTCCAATCACAACCAGGTCTAGCAAGTCAAAACAAAACTGAAGCAACACTTGTAGTGAAGTTATTGAAAACTTCAAAAGCTCAGAAATGCTAGAGTAGCATTTTATGTAGCATCATCCTCAAAACTTGTCCAAAACTGTCAAAAATGAAAAGCTGAACTTGGAGGGCTTGTAGCTCACTCTTCAAAGCAAGGAAAAGAGGGCTTTCTGAAGCAAAAGAAAGCTCATATACCAGAGAAGGTCCAGCACAGAGGTTGGACGAAATGGTGCGCACTTTTGCCCGGGAGAGTTGCTACAGGCTGAAACTGAGTTTTGACGATTTCTCCCTTGTTACTGAACCAAATGACTTGAAAAATGGCTCAAAATCTTCGTCTTGAGGTCGCCCATCTACTCCTAAGAGGGCTCAGGCAATGGCGGAGCAGGCAGGGAGTATTGAGCAACAGAAGAAATTCGCTGTTTGGAGAATGGCAGCCACCACAGACGTTTTTTCTTCAATTGCTTGCAGGTGGAAGTTCGCCCATACTAGAGGAGTTTCCAGCTCAGAGGGTTTGGGCAATGGTCGTTTGTAGATGGAGAACCAAGCTCTCAAAGATTTTGGGAAGAAAGAGGAAAATGGAGAAGAAGAAGATGAAGAAGAAGATGATGATGTGGCAAAAATGGGCTCAAGGGGGATCAAATGGCTCTGATACCATGTTGGAATACTGAAAGGAAAGAGTAGAGTTGACACAAATTCAGAATACTTGCTTATAGAATGAAGAAGAAAGAGGTCCTTAAGTAGGCACCTCATACAAGGTCACTGACATCACTGATGACCTCAGAGCTCCACAATCATCTCCTCAATCTGCTCCTAGATTCTCTCAATCATCCTATGTGGCTTTTCCACCACCTAACTGTGCTTGTGGGCACCTAACTGTGCCTCTAGCACTCACACATAGAAACATAAGGTGTGCCTGAGGCATACACCTTGAGATATCCCAACAGCAACAACAGAAAGAAAAGCGCTTGGTATGGTGTATGCTTTGAATAAATTCAGACATTATCTTTTGGCTAACAAAGTACATTTTCATGTTGACCACCAGGCTTTAATTTACTTGGTCAACAAACAGCATCTAACAGGAAGATTAGCAAGATGGATGCTATTGTTGCAAGAGTTTGACTACACAATTGTCCATAGACCAGGGAAACAGCATGCAATTGCAGATTATTTGAGCACGCTGCAGTCAGGAGAGCCTTCAACAGGTATATCAGATGAACTTCCGGATGCAAATTTGTTCATGGTACGAATTGATGAGCAGCCAAATTGGTATGACAAAATGTTATTTTTTCTCACTGATGGACTAATCCCAGAAACAATGAATAAAGAAGTTAGTCTTGCAAAGCATATCTTTTCTTATCATTGCTGGAGTGTTGCACAGAAGGGGCATTGATCAGATCATTTGGAGATGTGTCCAGGACCATGAGCAAAAAGCTGTATTAACAGAAGCACATGGAGGTACAGCAGGAGGTCACTTCTTAGGAGATATCACAGGTAAGAAAATCTTGCAGGCTGGATTATGGTGGCCCACAGTGTTAAAGGATGCCCACAAATATGCAAAATCATGCTTACCTTGCCAAAGAGATGATAGACTAATGGATAGTGACAGGATGCAACACCAACCCATCCTTCCATTGGGTCCATTTCAAAAGTGGGGATTGGACTTTATTGGACCAATAAAGCCTCCAGCAAAATATTCCGGTAATCGATATATACTTGGTGCTATTGATTATTGCACAAAATGGGTAGAGGCTGTTGCACTCAAAACATGTAAAGCTAGAACAGTTGCACATTTTCTATACCATAATATTGTTATCAGATTCGGTGTTCCAGTTGAGATTGTATCTGATAGAGGGATCCATTTCATAAACAGAACAATGAGAAAGATGACAAAAATGCACATGATGTTGCACAAAAAGTCTACAACATATTACCCACAAGCCAATGGTTTGGCTGAGAGTACAAACAAGTTAATGAAAAAGGTTTACAAAAGATCATCCAAAGGATTGGGATCAGCATTTAGACTCAGTACTTTGGGCACTAAGAACAGCTCACAAGGTAGCCACAGGATTGACATCTTTCAGGCTAGTATATGGATGTGAGGCAGTAGTACCCATGGAATTTATTGCAAGAAGTCTCAGAGTAGCAATTGACAACAAACTTTCCCCATAAGACTCCATCAATGCAAGATTGGAGCAGCTTTTACAATTGGATGATGATAGATTGACAAGCTCTCACACAGTTGACATTATTCAAAGAAGAAGAGCAGCATGGATAAATAGAAACATAAAGTTTAAGCTTTTCAAAAAGGGAGATTTAGTGTTGATGTTCAACGCCAAACTGGGAAAAATGCCAGGAAAATTCAAGCTCAGATATGATGGTCCATTCAGGGTACTTGAGGCATATGAACAAGGGACATTTCTTCTCTCAGATCTCCATGGTAATCCATTTGGCTTCAGACTGAAACCATACATTGAAGATCCTACAACAGAGATAAAAATAAATACAGTTTCTCTGCATAATTCTATAAATACAACAGAATATTTTCACTCCGTTTCAACATTTCAGGTTACCAAAGTACCAAGCATCTCCAAAGTACAAACTTTATGTATATCACATAGCCAAGCACCTGCAGAAGAACGTCACTTACAAGGATTTAAGAGATTACAACTGTTCATTCTACAGAAAATCAAAGCAAAACTATCTCTAGTGACAATGAAGAAAATAATGCAATATCAGAATTATTTTACACACCGACAGATGGAAGAAATCAAGAGCAGCAACTAAAGAGCATTATGCGAGGCAGCAGCAACAAAGATTACTACAAAAGCAGCAGCAACAGCAGCCACCCTGACAGAACAACTCCGACATCAAGCGGTAGCCCGCCCGGCACCGTGACACGGCCTGGTTGAACATCTGTGCTAGGACCTCCTTTCCATGTGCAAATTGCTTAGTCCATAGGCCCTCATGGTCTTGCGCTCTCCGATTGTGTAATCGATGAAGTGCAGCTTGTACATTCTATGTGGTGAATAGGTGACAAGTGGTGGGCTTGGGCATAGAGGAAATATCCTGTGGTGTCTGCATCTGGGCATCATAGAGGGAACATGCATACGTGTGCCACACATCTGGCTCGGTGATGGGAATAGGTGGCTTCCCCTCCGATAGAAACCCCCATCCGGTGGTCGGGTCTCCTCCTCGGAAAGATCTGACAATCTCATCCATCCTATGTGTGAGGAAGGCCTGCCTTTTACGGCGTGAGAATATCCTGTGTGCCTCAGGTGACGTCAGATGACCCAAAGCCCGCTCCTGTGTGAGGCGGCCTCTCACCTCTGTGCACTAGTCGTCGAGCCAAGGGTTTTGAGGCATCTTCCCATCTTGAACCTGCCTGGATCGGGTCGTGGGAAAGGATCTGGTAGCAGTGTCCTGTACCACTGAGACAAGGGTGCCAGAAGCGCTTAAGAGGTCTATATCGTCTCCAAGTAGGGCCGGGAGCTCCCAGGTGACTCACGTACACTGGGTCAAGGGCACAGTCAAAGTGGATTTAAGTGTGTGTGGGCATTGGGGGAGCTCTCCCTGTGGCTGGCATGGTGGTAGAGATATGGAAAGCCAAGTATGAGTGGTCAGCTCCGAGTGGGGGGGGGGGGTATGGCGAAGTCGTGTATTCGTGAGAGAAAGCCTAGTGGGCCTAGTAGATAGTCCACTGTACTAGACCCACCACCATGCGGGAAGCGAGTCTTCCAGAAGATGGCCATCTATGGAGACCATTAAAGATGATTAGGTTGTGGATTGCCCTTAGCTCAAGCAGATGTCATCCATATCCTGTCACTTGTGGGGCATCTGCAGAGTGCCTCAATATCCAGAGCTCAGCTGCATCTAGCTCTAGGACTATGTGTGGATCTCTGTCATCTATGAAGTCAAGCAGGCCCACCTGTCTAGTTCCTGTCCGTGCATTGAAATCCCCTAGTAGGAGTGTGTCTCCCTCTTTGGAGAACTCCGTGATGTCATCATGGATCATCTCATATGGGTTGTGTCCATCTGTAGTGACCTCTCGTGCAGGATGACATGTCTGGAGGGCAGTAGCACACCGCAATGAAGATAGGTTGAGCATCTGGAAGCTGAACTCGTATCCACATGTGTTGTGCATGCTCCTCTCTCTGGACCACAGATATGAGTGGTCTCAGGTGTGATTTGAAAAGGAGGACAGCCACCCCCCGGAGCCTCGTTCTTTGCTCTCTCTCCTCAACTCCCTCCTATGAGCTGACTTCCATGTATATCCTGTTACTGTGGGCAGCCCTCTCTTTGGGCTTTCATGCGTCTCGGTGTAGAAGATCATATCTCTATCATTATATGTCTCCAAGAAACCTCCTGGGTCAGACCATAGTGTGCCATTAGAATTCCATACTGCTATTTTCAGTTCTGTGTGTGCACACATCCCATGGGCTTGACACCATCATAATTCTCCCTCTTCCTTCTCTTCCTTATCCTCCTTGTCCCCTCTTTCTCGGATGATCACTCTACCATCCCTATATGCAGCCCATTTCACTGCTTCCCTCGCTGCCATTACTTGTACCATACCTCTTCGGTGCTCCTGTTGTAGAAGTTTGAGGTCGTCACCCAGGTAGATCCTGGTTCCCTTCAAAGTCGCTCTCGTGCTGATGAGGGTCTTTCTGTCCATAGCTGTCTGGAACTTCAGCACTAGTGGCTTTGTAATTGCCTCAGGTTTGCCCAGTCTCCAGGCTGTCTCGCAAGTGAGATTGACCCCTATTTTGGTGAACAGTATCTTGGCATCTGCCATTGGAGTGTCTCCCGTTGGTAGGCCCCTCACCAAGACATTTAGCGCTTTGCTGGTTCTTCTCTTTTCCTCCTCAAGTGCTTCGGAGATGATCTATTTTTTAGGGGCAGGTGTGCCTTTCTTGACCACATCCTTCCATTCCAACATTTTGGCTTCCTCCATGCTGATTTGCTGTTTCAGTTCAGCGTGTTTTCCTTGCATTGTGGCCTGCATAGCTGCAATATCTTTCTTGAGGCTCTGCTTTGAGCTCTTCCATTGCCTTGCATGTCTCTACCGGGGCTCCATTCATTTCTTTTATGTAATGTACTTCAATTTCCAATGCATGCACTTTACCTTGGAGGCTGGCAGCTACCCATTCCAACTTGTCTTTTTCCCATTCCTCTCGTTCCTCCACTCTTCTTGCATCTTCCCACCCTGTTTCTTCATTTCATAGAGTACCTTATCCACAAGTGCTTTCTCAGCCAATAAGCCCACAGTTGTAGCTTCCTGATTTAGTGCTAGCCTTCATCATGGCTGAGTCAGCCCTTCACCACGGAGTGCTAACAAAAACTCAGTACAAAAGATTGTATAAATGGATGCTCAAGTATGTGTGGGTGTGTGGATTTGTATGTGTGTGAGCATATTTTTATACTATGGTCTACACCCACTGTTGGGCGCTGATTACATCAGTGGGGATGTCATAGTAGCTAGTCCCTGCTATGCGTGATGGAGTTTATGGTTTTCAACCTTACGAGTGACTATCATGAGATTGAAATTGCACTATGTTGTGTTTTTAGAGGATGAGTTCGGGAATGTTCCTGGATTCATCTAGGTATATAGTATATATCTATCTTCTCAGTGAGGGCTGTGCAGACCTTATGAAGGCTGGTAAGGACACTTTCTGCAACCTTGTTGGGTGTCCCTGATGAGTAGGTTGCCATGGCAATATCTAGAGCCTGTTTTCCCCATTTATCTTCAACACAACCACGTGCAGGCATTTTTTGCAAACTTACTGTTTGCTGCCTGCTTGTTTGCAGAAATGAATATATACCTCACATATTTACTGCCCCGGATAATCTTCAAGCATGCTGGTATAGTTTCCAATCTCTCCTTGTCTGTCTTAGTGCTGCATTGTAATGATTTGCTGTTTGGGGTCGCCTCTTCAACCTTTCTTGCTTCAGATGTCGATTTTCTTGTAGGCCCTGAGCTGGTGTCGAGGCTAGGTGAGGCTGTAGGCAATCTCTTTAGGTGCTAGATGAGGGTATAAACAGGCAGGAGGCCTGTTTATCAGATGTCGCTGCTGATAGGGGTGTTGCGCCAAATATGAAGCAGCCTATGCTGCTGTTGGAGTATTGCCCAGGACAACGAGTGTGGCAGAAATTCCGAGGGTGGCGGGGGTCTGAGAAATGACGTGAAGGGGGCGGGGACAAGATGGAGTGCGGCGAGGGGGGCCCTCTGATGGTGGTGGGGGCCTGATAAGGTGTCACGAGGGGGCTAGGGTCTGGCGGGGAGGCTGAGTGGCAGCGCAAGAGGTGGCTGAGGTGGCGGGGGGGTGGTATGCTATAAAGGCTTAAATGCAAAATATCAAGTACATACCAAACTGTTGTACTGCTTGTGTGTTTGCTGTGAAAGCAAACCCTATACCTCATTAAGGCACCTACCAAGAGCATGTGTAATCCTGTACTATCCCCTTCTGAAGTACATCATGGCGGGGAGGCTATTGGCTGGTGGAGAGGCTAGGGATGGCTAAGGGGTGGCGCGAGGCTAGGCGGAGAGGCTGAAAGGGTAGCGTGGGAGGCGGAGGGGTGGCGTGGAGAGGCTGAGGGGTGGCGTGAGGGGGCTGATGTTGAAGTGGAACACTCCAAACGTGGCAACTTGCAAGAGAGCCCTATTTATAGGTACTCGGCCTACTTGACCTAACCGAGGTTAGGTCTGGTGACCCAATCTAGGTTAGATCAGGTGACCTGACCCACCCGACCCATGTTAGCCGAGTGACCCGACCATGGCCAGCCAAAATGCTGGCTTGGTTAACTGTTAGCCTTAGCCAGTTGTTAGAAAACCAACTTGAGACCAGGTTAGATCGGGTGACCTGACCCACCTGGCCGACCCACGTTAGCTGACTGAGCCGACCATGGTCAGCCAAAATGCTGGCCTGGTTAGCCTCAGCCAGTTGTTAGAAAACCAGCTTGAGACACGCCCTTAACTAGCCTATAGCCCCCCAAATTAACCGAGTGTCCTACTCCTTTCCAAGGTAGGCACACCCACATAGAAGCCCTCACTCTTTGTAACACTCAGTACTTATCATTTCGACATGACTATGTAGCACTCGACACTTATCATTCTGCATTGGAGTGGAGGCTCGTTTAGTAGCTCCACCCATACAACTTGTTTGTATCGGGATTTTTCATAGTCTCATAGACCCATTAGTCTTTCAAAGACTTTAATAAAGTTTCTTTCTTTTCTTTCTCCACATATGAGATGCTCTTAATTCTAACATGGCCACCCAGCTAGGGCGAAGGTGGCTTGGGACGTCATTATTCAGCCACAATCTAGAGGAGGGCTAGGCATTGCATCCCCAAAACGCTAGAGCAGAGCGTTGCTTGTGAAGCTCATTATCAAAGGCATGATGAGCTGTGGAAGGAGCTACTCCCTCACAGACCTCATGAGATCCTGCCAGAGTTGAAAGGCCCTTCGAAACCTAGTACTAGATGGATGTTTTCTAGGATTAGGGGTACTCGCTTTGGATAGGAGCTCAAAGGTGAGATTCACAGCAGCAAATATTCTCAAGGTTTGGAATGCAGTGCGAGAGACACTTTATCAAACGTTTTGGTTTGAACCAAGGGGTTTCTCAGAGGCCTACACCGACAGAGACACATGAGAGCCCAGAGAGGGAGCTACCCATAGTGACCTGATACACTTGGGAGTCAGCTCATAGGAGGGCGATGAGGAAAGAAAGAAAGAAAGAAAGATATATTAACGTCCACGGGAGACCTCACAGGAGGGCTACAGGAGGATTTTTTTGTTTCCCTTTCAACTAGGCTTTGACCCAGTTGAAGAGGACAGGCAGGGAGTTTCTGTTTTCATCAGGTTCCCTAGTCTCCCCTCAATTTATCACCGGCTTCTTTCAATTATTGGCGAGAGGTTTGGTGTGGTAGCAGAGACTCCCCCTCTTCCTGGCGAGCCCTCTTCGGCTGTTGAGGCGGTCAGGATGGATGGGGTACTCAGGGTTAGGGTCATTGTCAAGAACCCTAATATTTCAGATGACCACATCATGCTACAGCCACCCGATGGGTCCTTCTTCCGCTAGAGATTTGAGGTTGCAGGTCGGCAGGACCAGTGCAAGATTTGCAAATCCTCGGGGCACTTCGCCAGAGATTGCCCAAAGAAGAAAAAGAGGCCTAGAAAGCAACCAGCTCGTACTAGCTTACGATAGAGAGCAGGAGCAGGACCTACCACTCCACAGGCACCGCCTCAAACATAGGCTCCCCCCCCTCCTAGAGCTACACGAGTCCCTCCGGCACCCCGCACCACCTCTGGCCCACGGTGGGTTCCGATCGTGGTAGGCCCTCTACTTCAGATCACACATCCACCGCTTCGGAGGCTACCCCCTTGGAGCCTCGGGAGGAGACTAGTGTTTAGGAGCCTTGTTCGACTCCATCCCAGGATCAGGCTGTACCTTCCTTAGCAGCCCAGGTTGTTGGCATCTCATCCACAGCACTTCTTGATCAGGACTCAGTACAGGTGCCTCCTTTTGTGGATAGAGGGAAGGGGGTCTTACATTCTCTCCCTGCTTCGGTAGGAATCCTTCGTACCCCCTCCCTAGGACTGGATCAGTGGAACTCCTTTTCCGCTCTGGAGGACCCCTCTGACCTCCCGGATGATGATTTTGTACCTTCCACTTTCGGAGAGCCAGTTATCGGCATCCCTTTTGAGAGATCTTTCTCTATCTCACTTGTGGACTTTCCTCCCCTCGGACCTCGTGTGTATGGCAGGAGGTTAGCTCTAGTGGAGGGTTCTTTTTCCGCCACCAGGTCGGTTAAGGTATTCCCACCCGCTTCCTCCCGCTGATGAGGATAGCTAGTTGGAATATACAGGGATTGGGCGGCATCCCTTATCGCCGTCGTAGACAACTGATCAGGAATCAGCTCCATCTAGGTGTTTCAGGTGGTTTCCTAGACATGCTTTTTCTTCAGAAACACAATTTGGATGTCAGAAATTGCTCCAAGTCAGGTAAGTTGCTTTCAGGCCGGACTTTTTGGCTTCTTGCCTTGGGAACCAGAGGAGATACATGCATATCAGTTTCAGATTCTATTCTCCCTTTGATCATTGGACACGGTACCATAATCCCCTCCAGGGCCCAGTGGGTTCTACTTCTGATTGACGGATGTAAGGTTGGTTTCCTCAACCTCTATGCTTCGAACAATAGAGGGGACCGTGTTCTATTTTTGGAAAGAGTTGCTCTCGTGGGCTGACATTGCAGATTCGTGGATTATTGGAGGTGACTTCAATATGGTTGAGGCACCTTCTGATAAGCAAGGGGGCAGAGAAGATGGTATTCATTCTCTCGAGAGAGCAGCTTGGGATGCCTTCTTGTTCAGATTCAGTGGTAGAGATGTTTGGTCAGATGATGCATTTCATGTTCAGTCTCAGTCACTTTTGTTTTCATGGTCAAACCATAGGGTACAGATGCCTATCCATGCCTGGATCGACAGATTCTATGTGGATGACTGGGCTCTTGATAGAGGGGGGACAGTTTGCATTGCACCTGGTGTTTCCACTCCCGACCATTTTCCGGTAGTTTTGTCCATCTCAGAGCCCCCCCATCTGAGAGGACGGTCTCACAGTATAAGGATCCCTGATGCTTTATACACGGATGAGACCCTCACAGAGGCAGTCTTGGATCTCACATGCAGGGGGGGTGGCCCATCCTTCACATGTGGCCACAGCACTTGACAGTATCAGCGACTTTTTATCACTCAGTTGCTAGTGCTCGGCGAGGTGAGGTACTCAGGCGGGAGATTGGTATCCGCCGGCAGTTGGCAGCCTTGCAGAGGGAGGAGCAGAAATGACCATCAGATGCTTGGGTATAGGAGAGCCTTGCTACGGCAAGGGCTCACTTGCATACATTGCTTGATCAGAGAGCAGAGTATGCCTTCCATGCACGGGAGTCCTTTTGGATACAGATGGGAGGGAGAGTCAATAAACACTTTTTCTCTACACTTGGCCCCAGACATAGTAGAGAGAGTGTCAGGCAGATTATTGACTCTGACGGCATTTTGCAGTCTCATCTGGATACTGTCATGCACTTAGCGACAGCTTTCTATGCCTCCCTTCTTTCCGCAGATCCTGACACATAGGCCAGAGATGTGGCTAGAGATGAGATTTAGCAGAGTTTACGTGTGTTGGTCACACCAGAGATGATATGCTCACTTGTTGAATGCTTTACCAACGCAGAGTTCAAGAGTGCTCTCTCCTCCCTTCATAAGGGCAAATGCCCTGGTTCCGATGGTCTTACTCCTTTTTTTACAGCCTTTTGGGATATGATAGGTGATCATATTACTTCAGCCCTGCAGGGCATTTGGGACTCGGGTGAGATGATTGACTCACTGACCGAGGGACTCATACACCTTATCCCGAAAGGTGGCAACATGAATTTTGTATCCCATTGGAGACCCATCACTCTTTTGGGTACTCTGTACAAAATCCTCGCCAAGGCGATCAGCATCCGGTTGCAGCCCCTTCTTCCAAACCTCATCCATGATACTCATAAAGGCTTTGTGCATGGCAGGAGCATATTTGATAATATATTTTCCTTTTGGGAAGTCACAGAGTGAGCTATGCAGAGCGGGCAGAGGCTGGCAGTTCTACTCTTGGACTTTGAGAAAGCCTATGACAGAGTAGATTGGGGTTTTCTTGAGGGTACTCTTCTACGGTTTGGATTTTCAGATGCATGGATTAGAGGGGTGGCCTCGCTTTACAGATCAGCCCACAGCCAGGTTTTGAGTGGAGGGGTAAGGGGTGACAGGTTTTAGATTTCCAGGTCAGTTCGTCAGGGATGCCCTTTAGCCCCCTTCTTCTTTCTCTTTGTGGCAGAAGCTATGAGTATCTTCCTTAGATCTTAGGCTGAGCTTTATGGGTTGAGATTGCCCTTGAGACAGGAGCAGGAGCTTCTTGACTATGAGTTGGCTTATGACACTGCTATTTTTATTGAGGCCTTTTCGCAGTCATTTGATTCTTTTCGGACAGCCTTGGATTTTTTTTGCTCAGCTGCAGGGGACACATTAATTGGCATAAATCCTTTGGCTTTTGGATCAGTGATGAGGACACTCCAGGCTGGGGAGTTGACATTGGCTTTTCTTGGATTCATAGGGGTGTTCCTGTCAGATATTTGGGATGCCAGGTAGGATTGGGCATCTCTCCAGCACAACAGTTTGCCCCAGTACTAGAAAGTATAAGGAAAAATCTCCTTTTTTGGAGCTCAGGCAAACATGTTCTTAGTGGTACTGCTTCTACTCGTCGAGCTGTAGATAGCCTCCCGTAATACCCGCTTCAGCCTTCTCATTCGGAGTCATCTTTGGCTTGGACTCCTTTTTACCAAAAGCTTGGCCGTCTTTCTTTTGGAACTGGTTGTCCTTCTTCTGATCCTTACCCGCTGTGTTGTTTGACTGCTGCGGGGCTTTGGAATCTTTCTGGACCTGCTTGGGCTTTCCCCCGTTCAGCATCATCTTCTGATTCTATGCGAGAGTCAGCTCTTGCTCATAATCCAACGGGTCGAAGTTCCGAATGGTGAAACGTATGTTTGTATCCAATCCTCGAATGAATTGCTTCATTTTGACGCTCTCACTGTTGCGCCAGCGTGATGACCTTGTTACTGTATGTCAACACACGCAAACCATTCTGGGAGAGACGAGAGAACTCATCCTCCAGGTTAAACATATATTGGGGTGGGAGAAAAGGGGCTTTGAGGTCGGCCACAAACGTTACCCAAACGAAATTCGTCTTAAACGTTTTTGGGTCAGTATGCTTACTAGCCCAATGCTACCACCAAGTCACCCCCTCACCTGTAAGATGAGGGGCTGCCAGGTGGACTTTATCTTGCTCATCTTGAATCCACGCTAACGGAAAATGAGCTACAAATTGATGAATAAATTGGAAAATTGCTGAATGGTCACACTTACCATCATACTTAACAAAATTTGGAGTGGACCGAGTGAGTGGTGTACCTTTGTCGATGGCGAAGCTGTGGCGGAGACGGTTGCTGCGCTCAAACTTGCCTGCATAGCGGCTAACATTTGTTTGTGTTGGAGAAGCATTGCCTCTCGGTCTAGCTTTTGTTGCCTCTCTGCCTGGGCGAGCTCTGCGCATCGTAGTGTCTTCTCATTTTTGCGTTCCTCACGCATCAACAAGAGCAATTTTTCAAAATCTGTGGTTCCTCTTTCTTCCAACGGCTTTTCTGCTTCTTTTTCCTCCAGACGTTGTTTTGTCTGGTCCAGCTGTCTTCTGCTTTCTTCCAGCTGGGATGAATGTTCTTTGAGTTGCTACAGGAGAACCCGATTCTACTCTAGAAGGTTCACCATCACTTCTTGAGCATTTGGCGGAAGCGTATCTTGTTGGTAGTCTTTCTCCTCTTCAAAGTCTTCGAAGTTGAAATTTTTTCCTGACTCTTCCATGGCGCTTGATTGTGTGTCCTTTCTGGATCTCAACACAACCATACACTCGCGGTAGTCAAGCTGGATACAGACCAAAGCTCTGATACCAATGTAACATGCAACGCTAATTTGATTCTTTAATTCATAGCAAGACCTTCTTTAAACCTTGAGCGAGGAATGAGTGTTGTTTACCATAGAGAGAGAAAGGAGATGAGGATAGAGAGACAGTAGAGTCGACAACCGATTGGGTCCCTGTACCCACTAAGGGCCCGCTCCCCCAATCAGGGGAGAATTTGCTTTATACTTGGAGAACTGAGAAATACAAAGAACGCTCTTCGAGAGAGCACGGAATGCGCTTCTGAAGAGCTCAGTGTGCACACATATAGAAAACCCAAAGACCTGAGAGGCAACGCCGACCAATACCGAGACCTTGATGCTGTCCACATTGACGATGTAGGACGCTTCTGCAAGGTAAGGAAGAGGCTTGTGCTGTCTACCAGAATGCAGGGTCACTACGTGAGTGAGAGAGTGAAACCTGAGAGTAATAGATACTGAGAGAGAGCTGAGATAAGACTGAGAAAATAGAGCTAAGAAGTAGGCTGTGTAGCCTGTAAAAGAAAGCTGAGAGAGCTGAGGAAACAGTGTCCAAACCTCTCTCCGTTTGCTGGTTCAAACCTCTGACTGTTGAGCTGCGTGGTCACCTTCAGATCAGGCTGAACTGATGGCCAAGGGACTGAGGCTAGAGCAGGGCCAGATCTGAGGATCTCAGGGGCTGCACAAGGAGGCTGAAGTGGAGCTGTAGGAGAGCTGAAGGCAGGAGCACTGAATGAGGAAAGATGGCAGACAAGGGGCCCTTTTATAGGGCTGGAACTGAGCCAACCCAGTCTGTAAACAGCCGACTGAGTCAGTCAGCTGTAGGAGAGCTGAAGGCAGGAGCACTGAATGAGGAAATAGGGAAGCCAAGGGGCCCTTTTGTAGGGCTGGAACTGAGCCAACCCAGTCTGTAAACAGCCGTCTGAGTCGGTCTGTTTTACAGACTGGTTGGCCTACAACCAGCCTATAAAAGCCCTCCCTGGCTCATTTGCCAAGGGAGTTTTTGGGAAGCCTTTGCAGACTGCCTTCCCTGCTTACCTGTCCAGTCTTTGGGGGCCCTAAAGGGGCTCCTAACCTAGGCTAAGACCTAACCTACAAGATGGAAACACTTAACCTACTGTTCCCCAGCGGGTACTAGTGAACAAGAACTGAATTACTGACTTGACCGAAGGCTGAGAGACTGACCTACGTAGCTTGTGCCTGACTGTCCTTGGACAAGGGCTCACAAAGGGGTCATAGCATACAACAAAATCTCCTATCTAGGAACTATAATGCACTTGTCGATGTAGCCAGTGTATCACCTTGCACCCAAGTGGAGGGGTGCATGTGACAACTCTGGCAATCTGCAGCCAAGTATCCCACCTAAGCAATGAGACTATTGTGGCCGATCCACATAGATCTCCAAGCCCAAGTGTCTCTCCCGGAAACCTAGACCATGAGCTCCCAATGAGCTCTCAAGCAAGTACTTTTTTTGCTTCAGCACACTCTTTTCTGCTAGAGATGTTCCTGTCTCCACCATGAAGGCTTCAAGAAGTTCACCATATTCTCCTTCCCGCAACCTGCATCTAGGCTTCAAAGAAAGACCAATTCTTCCCTCTTTGCCTTCCAAGAAGGCTCTCACCCTCCAATCTCTCACAACCTGAGAAACATGAAGTATAGAATCTGCCCATAGCATGATATTAAAGTTTGAATGAACATACAATGAATGAACATACCAATAGATCCACCCACCTGCTTGCTTGCTTTGAGAACAAGTTATGTATTTTATGGTGGCATCCTGTTGGTGCTTCTCGAGATCGTGCATAGCCCAGCTGAGGAGACTGGTGCAGAACTTTCTGTGGTCTGGCTCAGACGGTTCTGGCACCACCAGAGCCCGGGTTGCCTGGCAGATGGTCATTTTCCCCCAGACAGAGGGCGGTCTTGGCATCATAGATCCAGAACTTCAGAGTCAGGCATTACTTGGCAAGTTAGTCATCCGCGGTCTGACCCCAGGAGGGCAGACGTGGAAGCTCTTGCTTTAGCATGGTCTTAGCGCGTGTATCCCCCAGAGAGGGGGTGATTGGCAGCCTTCTATCCGGTGGATTTTCACTTCAGCCCCGCTCCCCCGGGATCATGTGAGATCGGTGAGTGGTGTTGTCTTGCATGGCAGGCGAGTTATTAAAGTCCCCACACAAAAAAGCATTAGACAGCCATCCCCAGCCTCTTCTCGGTTTGGAGGAAGCTACGGCATAGCCTCTCCCAGGTTCCCCCCAGGTGCCGAGAGGAGATAGACAGACAGCCCCTGATTTGGAGCAGCCAGGTGACATATGATACAGGTCGCCAGCTTGGAGAGAGATCCCATATCCCATGGGCGATCTGGGCGCGTGGGCCTGCGCGCTCGCTCCGGGTTTGGAGGGACATCTATTTCCAGTTAGGCCCAGACGAGCTGGCAGCAGCAGTAGGTACGGCACGTGGGATCCAGGCTCGGCGAGCGGAGATCGATGCTGCCATTCCTGCAGGTTGGAGGATTCCCAGGATTACCAGACAGCTCCTCCCAGGAGATGAGAGGTGGCTAGGGCAGTTCACACCCCGCGGCATTCCTTTGGTGGTTGTAGGCCTTTTCTCGGACTCCTTGATTCATTTCTTCTCCGTCGCCAATGGTAGCCATCTCCAGAGCAGAGAGGCTGTGATCGACCGCCAGCTTCCCTGGTAGCACCTTCGCATCATAGGGCTGCAAGGGAAAGCGTGGCATATGGACCCCCTGGTTGTGTAGGACCAGGACTGGAGACTCTGGATTTGGGAGGGCCGCTCCTTGACAGAGATGGAGTGGGACCCAGGGGAGTGGCGCTGGCCACCACTGGAGACCTCAGAGAACCCTACCCCCTTCTTTTCATATAGCGCGCGCACCGGTAGGCGTGCTCTTGGGGCTCTCCAGGGCAGGCTACCTACCCAAGCACATAACTGGTATGCCCAAGGGATATCTCTGGTCTTTCTTCGTACATTCTGGAAGACTCTTTGGGCAAGCTGGCGGCCGAGGAAGATCTCTTACTTTCTTTGGATGGTGGTCCATAAGGGGCTACCAGTGGGGGGATGGCTGAGGCAGATGGGGCAGGAGGGGCACTGCCAGATGTGTTTTCAGGAGGAGGAATCCCTGAAGCACTGCCTTTGGAGCTGTTCGCATGCTCAGACAGTGTGGAAGGGAGTCATGGGGATCTTAGCGAGGGCTGCACCCGAGCTAGGACCGGTCACTTGGGGAGCCATTTGCTGGTGCAGCACCGAGGTGGGACACCACTTGGCTTATGAGTTCTCTCGGCAGGATCCAGTTTTCTTCATCATGTAGGCCACCTGGGCATACATGGAAAGCCTCCCCTACCATCTGACAGAGACAGATGCAGGAGTGATGACTCGGCACCCAGTTTGGGAGATCATAGGGAGTATTGTAGGTTGGCATATCTGGACTTCCAGATGCGCGCAGACCCTAAGAGATCAGGCTTCTTCTGCTACCCAGACCCTAGCAGACATCTGGAGCACGATCATTCACACGCTCAAGGGTCAGTGGGATCAGATTCAGGGGGACTCCCGGGCAGGGAAGGAGAAGAGACAGCGCTTCCTTCGCGACTGGGACCATCAAGAGCTTTTCTTCCAGCACTCTGCTCAGAGTCTTCAGTGGCATTACTCGCCCCTACCGTGGCTGTTTGTCCACACTCAGATGATTATGCCCTGAGAGGCTTGTAATTATTTTGTTACCACGGGCTGTATCCGTTTTGTGATTACAGCCCGCTGGCCTTTAGGTCTTCTTGTACTCTCGTTTTCAAGCAATATAACTAGCACTACTTTTTGCATTTAAAAAAAAGGTCTGCAAGTTGCAGAAATCACTTTATGGTTTGAAAAAGGCTCCTCATGCATGGAATGCAAGGATTCATCGTCGCTTTCTGACATCTGGGTTTTAGTCATTGAATTTAGATCCATCTGTTTATATAAAAAAGACTACAAAAGACATCCTTATAGTGCTTTATGTTGATGACTTGATCATCACTGACTCCAATGGACATCTCATATTTTAAAAAAAGAGTCAGCTAATCTTAGAGTTTGACAAGAAGGATATAGGATAATTCCATGATTTCTTAGTATAGAAATATGGAGGGATTACACTTTCTCAGGGAAAGTACACTCAAAGGGTACTTAAGCAATTTCACCTACATGACTGCAAGCCACTCCCTACTCCTATGGAATGCCATACCAAATTGTCACCACTTGACACTTCTTCACCTACATGACTGCAAGCCACTCCCTACTCCTATGGAATGCCATATCAAATTGTCACCACTTGACACTTCTCCAGCTTCAGATACTTTACAGTACAGACAGCTCATTGGCAGCTTGATGTATGTGACTATCACCAGGCCAGACTTATCATATGCAGTTAGTGTGCTCAGCCAGTTCATGTAGAGTCCCAAGAAAACTCACCTCCTTGCAACAAAGAGCGTACTCAGATACCTTCATGGTACATGGGATCATGGGCTACTTTAGTTTTGGCTCCATAGCTTAATCATGGCAAAGTAAGAAGCAACCAACAATGGCATTGCCTTCCACTGAAGCAAAATATAGAGAATCCACGAATGCAACATGTGAAGAAATTTGGTTCAGAAGAGTTTGCCAACCAATAGGAGTTCTAAGGGACATTGGGATTAAGAACTAATTAAGACATGTGGCATCCAGATTCGTCTAGGGAGATGAGGGCTTTGGAAAGCTAAGTGTGTGCGAAAAATGAACGTAACTATTGAAGCAGGCTTTACCAAAGATTGGCTGGGTGGAAAGATAGCATGCCTGTGCCCGTGATTTGACATGAAGTTTTTGGTGTTAGCAGTTGATTCGTATCATGGAATAATTCCTAGAATTCTTTATGAAAACAAATAGGAAAGATAGCACCATCACATGCCACCTAGAAAAATAAGTCCCCTCACCAATCGTATGAGTCAATAGGAAGCCAATGTGCGTGGAGTGCCAATAGAAAATATAGGGTTAATCTCCCAATCAGCCCATCTACCATGAGGTCTACCACCAAACTGGATGTGCTGATCGGCACCTCTCTGAACTTCACATGGAAAGAACTAGTTGTTTGTCTCTGTCTTTACGAGTATGGGATGGTGCTTCTGAAGAGACATGGAAGCTAGCTAGGAACGGAATGGAAAGCATAATGAAAGGCAGACTGGAAAGGAAAGAAAGTACAAGTGCAAGGCAATAACCAAAATACTCACAATGTATTGATAGCTTGATGTTGACTGTTGTATTAGACAATAGACAAGTACAACACTATATAGTGTGACACTAGACTCTAGAAAGTCACAATGTCTATGGGATATCTCCCAATATGACACGTGGCATGTCTAGGACTCACTAGACTATGAAACACCACCTAAACCACCTAGAACATTGATTTTAGACTCACTTTGGCTTCATATTCCAACACCTCCCCATGAAAGCAAGGTGAGAGACTACTGGAATGGAACCAAGAACAAAACATGACAATGACGGTCATCAAAACTGTGCATGCCGGTCTAGAACTAGACATGGTTCCCACACAATCTCAGAGGCAAGTGAGCATAGCTCAGAGGCTAGTGAGCATAACATAGAAATCTCATCTAGCATGGCTCGGAGGCTCATCATGCATGGATGCATGACCAACTTAGAGGTCTAGGAGACCAATGTACCAACATCCTAGAATTCTCAAGCCAGGCCTGATAAACAAATAGACTTATCAAAGCCAATACATATGGCTCCCAAAGTACATCCCCCCTTGGCTTCATAACGGGAAACCAGGATGAAGTCACACACCATTCATAAAAGAAATAACATCAGTTTAGGAGGACTATCCAAGGCTGAGTACCTTATAGACTCGATGAAAACAAAATACTCAATACATATCATTTTAGGGGGACTACCCAGGGCAGAGAACCCCAAAATACATCAAGCTGTAGGAATAATAAAAAATAGATCTCTTAGGATTAAGAGATGGCCTCCAAGTAGCCACTGCACATATGTGCACATGATGACTATGTCGATGAAGCACTAGGCATGGATGCCCCAAAAAATGTGTCGGTGAAGTCCATGGGGTAGCTACATGGAGCGGTCATGGCATGACTCTCAAAATAGAAGATGGAGAGTCACCAAAAGTCGATGTAGAGGCCTCAAGTACCACGAGCTATTAGAAGTCAATCAATGTGTAGTACCTCAGGCGCCAATTGGAGAAGCAAGGTCGGAGAAATCACATTTTGATGGAGAGTGGTCTACATCAAGCTCGAGGTAATGCACCAGTGGCGAAGCAGAAGAGAGTGACCAAGGGTAAGGGCAGCTTCACATGAATACTGGACAGGGGCTGCTCAATCGTGACCAGGTTGCTGAAGAGGAGTGAAGGAAAGTGGCGCGCTTTTGGGGCAGATATGCAGCAAGAAAAGTGTGAGCAGCAAGAGCAGCTGCGTGGGTAGTAAGTGAAGTGCGTGGGCAGCGGCAGCAGCTAAAGCTGCGTGGGCAGCAGGAGGTGCGTGAGCATCAGCGTGGGCAGGAGAGCGGGCAGAATATCTCTGATGGACTGTTTGCAGAAGATGGCGCACATTCCGAGGCTGGCTGTACGGGCAGTACTGCAAAAGCGTACGGACAACAGGCCTGTTTGTATGGTGCAACAGTCCGTACAGTCCATACGGCTGTACGGCTGACTGTCTGGCCTGTTTGTTGGTCATTGGAGAGGCATAGGTCTGGGCTGATACGGGCTGTTGTACACGAGGAGCTGAGGCTAAAGAGCAGTCGATGATGAGGCTTGCGTAGGAGAAGAGGAGCTCATGGTGGAGAGGCAAAGGAAGAAGAGGTAGTGCTTCAAGAAATGAGAGGAGAAGAGAGTAGAACTAGAGTGGAAGGGGCTAGTCTCTCCATAGGTCTGAGATGGGCTTCAAGGCCTCCTCATTCCTTGAGGAAAGGTAGCTTTGATACCATATGAAGAAACAGGGAAGCTAGCTAGGAATGGAATGGAAATATGGCAAGCATAATGAAAGGCAGGATGGAAAGGAAAGAAAGTACAAGTGCAAGGCAATAACCAAAATACTCACAATGTATTGATAGCTTGATGTTGACTGTTGTACTAGACAATAGACAAGTACAACACTATATAGTGTGACACCAGACTCTAGAAAGTCACAATGCCTATGGGATATCTCCCAATATGACATGTGGCACGTCTAGGACTCACTAGACTATAAAATACCACCTAGACCACCTAGAACATTGATTTTTTTTTGCAAAAAAGAGACTTCTATTAAGTATTAAAGAAAACCGTTAGAGCAAGCTCCATACGGGAATACGGGATACACCATGCAATGCATGAAAAGCTCAAGAGCCAAAAAGAAAGGATTGGGGCTGATAGTGCCATCTCAATCTGGTAGCAACCACCTAGAACACTGATTTTAGACTCACTTTGGCTTCATATTCCAATAGCTCCATCGCAAAGCCACTATAACATGCACCTAGGTAGGCACAAGAGACTCTTTGTAAAGGGATCGGATGATTGTCAAGGATGTATGCTAGAGTAGGTCCATTGGCATCCATGCAAGCCCAAGCTGCAGAGCACTCTGCAGTACGTTAGAGTAGATCTACTAGCATCCATGCAAGCCCAAGCTGCAGAGCGCTCTGCAATTTGTGGTGCCGAAGAAGCTTACTCGCGCAATGCAATGCATCTGTGAATTGATTAGTCCTAAGCCATCAGTAATCAAAGGAAATCGCATTAGGCTATTCCCATGTTGATGTTGTACTTGGCATGAAGCTGTTAAGCATAACTGAATAAAAAAGGTGGAAGATGCATCACGAGTGATGTGACTCGTGAGGTATATGATTTTGTAGCATGAGTTAGTTAAACAATTTGTGAGAATATAGGAGCTAGAAAGCTTGATTAGTGGGAAAAGAGATGGCCACATGGCAAACATGCAATGGCCTATATAAGCAATCTAATCAAGCTTTATACTAAGTCAGTCTCTATGCAATAAACTCTCACTCTTGTTTGTCTATTCAATATACAGTTCTTCTACAATTTGAATAAGTGTGGATTCCTCACATGGCACGTCAAAACATGATTAAGGTCAATGAAGAAGGGTCTTCGAACAATTGTTGCTAGCACAAAGAAATGTCCATTGCAGATTGCAGAAAGAGCTACGAGCGGCAAACACAATGGAAACATGGAGGCCTGGACAAAGAAGAAGTGGGATTGATCATTGAAGGCTTTGAAAGGATCTGTGTATATCACATCGACCCATTAGAGCCAGGGCCTAGAACATGAGGTTTGGGAGATTCTGCAAAATTCTGCTACAATTTTCAAACCTTGTATTCTCACTGATTGGTTTCTTCCTTAAAGAAAGGAGAACTGAGGACATAACAGAAGTGATACTCCCTCAATCAAGCCATCAGGTGGATAGATCACAGCCTTGGGCTACAAATTTCTTATCAGCCTCTGCAGCTGTGGAGGTCCCTTGACAGTTCTCTCGTCCTCCTACACTGAGCAGGTTTCGAGGTGAACATAGATGGACTCGACAGAGTGCGGACATAGCAACCTATCATTGCCTTTTTTGCCTATTCATTCCAAACGAGCTTTAAAATTAGCTGGTCGATGTATACCTGACATGGGCTCTTTGTCCGCTTTGAAAGACCATCCAATGATTGCAAACTTTTGACCTATTCTTACAGATAGATTTTGCACCACATCTTACTGTAGTGTAAATAAATGCTTCAGACCACCCCCCCCACCACAAAATCAGCTTCAACAATAGTAAGATTGCTCCTTGAGATATGAGACCATCTCAATCCTTAACACTTTTATGAATCCTATATCCCTTTATGAACCCCTATCAAGGGTATTTTTCTGCATGATGTAATTTCTAGTTGTCCTCATAGGTCTCTTTGAAATTTCACTAGTGCTAATCAACCTCTCTCTCTCTCTCTCTCTCTCTCTCATGAGGGCCCTAGCAAGCCCTCTGCCTCAGCCCAGGATGGCTTGTATGAGTTACTCTTTGATTGTACTTTGTCTCATAGGCCCACGAGGCCTCCCGAAGACATAAATAAATAAATAAATAAATAAATAAATGTATGTATGTGTGTTCACCTTGTGAAGTTTTCGCCCGTGTTGCGGCCTGCTTCTATTGTGAAAAATTCTTTCTATCTTAAGTGGTGCATTGCCCTATCAGCTAGATGGTCTAAGCTTTTTTTTTTTTTTTGCTTGGATGCTCGTTTGGGAGTCTAAAAGGAAATCTTTGAGTCTTCACAAGCAGTTCTATCTTGATGAAAAGAATGTTGACTACTTTTTTATTAGCCTTCTCCTCTAGTGCTAGCCTTTGTTATGGGCCATGGCTGAGTCTGCCCTTCATCTTTGGAGTGCTGATAGAAACTTAGTACAAAGACCTTTGTATAAATGGATGTTCAAGTATGTGTGGGTGTGTGGATTTGTATGTGTGAGAGCATATGTTTATACTATGGTCTACACCATAGTTACCAGGGAACGGCGCTTGGACATTCGGAACATTTGGAACGCCGTTTCAGGAAGCAGGCCGGAACCGAAACGGCTCCGGAATGTCTTTTTTTTTTTTGCTCTTGGAAAATTTCAAATGGGTATTTTAGAGCTTATATGTAAAGTTAAAGCTGTAACATAGTTTTCCGTCATATGATGACGTGTTGTGTATGACGTGGTGTTCCGGTTCTTGTTCCCCCGTTCCCCCTTCCTGGAACGCTCCCGTTCCGACATCTAAATTTCTGTTCCTTGGTAACTATGGTCTACACCCACTATTGGACGCTAATGACGTCAGTGGAGATGTCATAGTAGATCGTCCCTGCTATGCATGATGGAGTTTATGGTTTCAACCTTATGAGTGACTATCATGAGATTGCACTATGTGTTGTGCTTTTAGAGGATGAGTTTGGGCATGTGCCTGGATACATATCTCTCTCTCTCTCTCTCTCTCATGTAGCCACAGCACGACTCACACGTGGACGGGGTGCTCTAGCCTGACTAGAGAGACAGTGCTTCCAGGATCACTTTCAAGATCCACCGATGAAGGGCTGGCTTTTCGACACCCTAGTGCGGCCGGCTGCTATGTATGCAACACCATTCTAGGGGTGTGATCTCCCGGTGACAGAGTGGAAGAAATTCGAGAGGCTACAAGTGACCATGGGATCTAGGATGATTCGGAGTAATAAGCCCTCAGTCCCACATCAGATCATATAGGAAGAGTAGTTCGCTATGACACCACTTTAGATCGATGCCATCTTTCAGACAATGACTATTTTGCATAGAGTCTAGGAGCTACCCAGTTGGAGATTGTTGAGGCTGAACGGGGGCAGCACATCATGGTATGCACTTGTATCCGCATGGTTTGCCAGACATGGTATTTAGATGGACCGGCTCCCCACATTTCACTATAGCATGGATGCACTGCCAGAGTCCCCGATCCCCCACGAGATGAGATGAACCGTATCATACAGTTAGACCTCCTCCAGCTTTATATGTCTTGGACTTTGGGGGGGGGGACCAAGAGTTTCCCACCAAGATCCAGCTCTATCACGACCATTTCCTGAGAGTATCAGAGGATGGACTCATCATTAGACCCCAGTACCTTGAGGACAGAGGTGTCTCACATGCATTGAGGATTGCTATTGGATAGATGCGAGTCTCGTCACGTCAGTTGAGGATTGAGGCAGGGAGAGCTGCAGGTATACCCAGAGAGCAACGGACTTGCAGATTGTACATGATGGGGGAGGTCCAGACAGAGGAGCATTTTCTATGCGCCTACCTAGCCTACTATGAGATCCGAGGACGATATGAGTGCCTCTTCCAGGAGGGACTTTGGCTTCGGTCCACTCTCGTGACTGATCCACTTCTAGGACCAGGTTTGCATTGGGCTATACTTGATGGAGATGTGACGACACAGAGAGATCCTATTGTGATAGATCAGAGAGCAGCAGGAGATGACCATGCCATAGGATATTGAGGCAGACCGAGCACAAACGCAGGTCACGGACTTCTATGCATTTGAGTCAGCTCTAGGGCACAGTGGAGTGGAGGAGGAGGAGATAGCTGATATGAGGACATTTTGGATTAGGGGAGACAGTAGACACGGCGCTAGCGAGCGAGGGACACATAGACCGACAGGGAGTGGGGCCAGAGCACGCACGATCAAGGTCCGACCTATCTCAGCTCTCCTCAGAGGAGATTGCCAGAGACGAGACATCACCCTTGACAAAGCACATCGGATCCAGCAATCGAGGACATCACTCCCTCCTCCATAGCGCGAGACAGCCCGATAGATGCAGATCTAGGAGATCTTCATAGCACATCGGAGAGCTACCACGATGCCGGGTTTCGGTTTCTGAGTATTAGACCGCAGCTCACATTTGAGCTTGTATTTGAGTTTCTTTGTCTGAGCTTTTGAGTTTTTGAGCTCCGTATCTTAGCATAGCATAGCACTCAGCAAAAGGGCCGTAGCGTACCTTTGCTTTTGCTTCAGCCCCATGAAGCTTGTATGAACTATATTTTTTCTTGGTGTTTGGGCGCTGATGACATCAGTGGGGATGTCATAGCAGCTAGTCCCTGCTACGTGTGATGGAATTTATGGTTTTCAACCTTATGAGTGAATATCATGAGATTGAAATCGCACTATGTTGCTCTTGTGATGCATTTGCTTCTTTTGTAAACCACCCATTGCACAATGCTTTAGGCTTTGTTTGTGGAGATCAGGAGTGAGTTTTGAGTGGAAAAGAATGGAGAAAGTGTAAATTTAGAGTAGAGAAATCTTGCTTTTTAATTTCTATCCATAAAGCCATTTTTATACATTTGAGCTTTTGATGTTTGGTTGTACAAGAAGGTAGCTAATGTGATTGCTAAGCTTGTTTTATTGTCAGATCCGACTGAAAACACTAAAAAATGAAGAGTTGAGCCAAAATTTGAAGTGGTTTTTGGTGTGTGACAGTATCGAACTTGTGAAAACCACTCATTTGAGTAGAAAAAGTTATTGTTTTTTTGTATTTTTTGTTTGCTATAGGTAGTTTAGGTAGTTTGTAACACCCCTATGCACACAAACGTGGAACAAAACTTGAAAATCCACTAGGAATCATCAAAAGAGTCGGCAATGCCTTGTATTCTCAGATAACTCCTATCCCGCTGACTTGGCACCTTAGGCCAGCTATCTCGCCGGTCGATCTCATAAGCCCTTAACCCGTCGGGCTGAAGTAACCTAACCAGTTTCCTTAATTAAATATTTGTTAGGGGTTGGTCAGCCAGCTATCCCACCGGTCTGACAAGTATTGACCTGGTGCCACAAGGCTAAAGCACCAATCCGAGGGCATAACCACGCAACCCATCGACTGGTGCCTTCTTGGTATCTCTCTGAGGTAAGCTATCCTACCGATTGTCAACCCACTTCTTGGTGCCATCCGTCTATCCTGCCACCTTGTATTATCCCACCATCCGGTGCTTTAAAGCTATTCCGCCAACTCCCATCACGTCGACACGTGTCATTTATCATTCCACCTATCGGTGCCCATAAGGTTAACCGGGCAACCCGACAGCATACGGTTAACCCCCCGACTAGAAAGATAGCTTTGGGAACAAAATATAGAATTGGAATTGAGGCAGGGTGTGCCTAAGCAAGGACCTCATACATGCACTTGAGATCTAGCAGAATTTTGTCCAAAAACCTTGAGTCCAAGGACAACATTTCAAATTACATTAGCATATAATCCTTAGAAAAGATTGAATTTGTCCTAGGGATAGGCAAACCAAGTCAAGACGCATCAAGCTTTTGATTACTAAATTTCAGGCAACCAGCTGAGTAGAAGAGTGGGAGTAGATACAGATAATAGTTGCAAAATCTCAAACCATATCTGCTCATATATTCTAGGAGGTTCTCTATGGTGAAACCAGCTCTGTCTTTTCCTCTTAGATGCACCTGGTGGGCTCTACGTAGATTAGTGTAGCATACCATTCTGTGAGATCTAGTATAATGGCTCTTTTTGTGTTTAATTATTGTTTTTATTGCTCACTAAAGCGAGCAGCAGAGTGATTGCACACGATGCCTTATAGTTTTTACTGCTCGCTAAAGTGATTGCACATGATGCCTCACAGCATACTTGCAATTGGATGTAGTGAGTGTATCAGCTTTTGATCCCACCAGCCACTCTTGGTCTGTACAAACTGTGAAAAGCTGATATTTTTCTCTCTCTTTCGCTCCCTCTCTTCTCCCCTTTTATACCTCTACCTCTTAGTTGTCTCTTAGATTTCTTTTCGGATTTTATTTTTTCCATTTGTCAGTTTCAATATTTTGTAATCACTTGATGAATTCTGTGATACTAAACATTTGACATTCTTTGATTTCCAGAGGATCAATCACTTCCGAAACTACTATGAGGTTATTTAGCTTATCCCATCAGTTTAAGTTTCTAGGGTTTCTCCCTTTTAAGGTGGTAAGATACATCATTTTGTAGGAGAAAAATATGAAGCTAGGTACAAATGTAAAACATATGGATGTTAAACAGCTAGTTGGCTAAGGTTGCAGCTCACCCGGAAGGACTTGCTTATCAAGAATCTAAAGCGTATGAAGAAGGCCCTTGAAAAAGAGAATAGATCACAAGAGGCTGCTATGTAAGTAGAAAATGCTAAGTTTTTGTTTTTAAAAATATAACTTAAACATTAAAACCGATCTACACAATAGAATCAAGAGAGAATTCCTTAATCCAATATATCATATCTGGTAATCCTACTACTGGTTGTCTTGAAGCTGCTTCTTCTATTGGATTGTGTCATAGAAGATGATTCTTCACATTGACTGATAAAGGGAGATTCAAATGATTTACAAGATAGAGTGACAAGGGAAGGGAGATCTGCCATATCATCAATAGCTAAACAAGCATCCCAAACTCAAAATATTTTCACAATTTGCAAGAGCGCTAAGGATTTCAAACTGTTGGAAAGGTCACGTCCCCATTTGTAAGCCCCCAAATGAGGAGAGTATGGGGCAGGGAGACCTAGGGCAGGATGTGCCCAAGAGAGAAGGAAGAGAGGGGGCTGCCACATGGGCAGCACCTCACAGGATTGTGACCTGCAGATGGCGTCAGCATGGCGAGCCATATGGCGAGGGTAGTGGGCAGGCGAAGGGCCTGCAACAGACCCTGATAATGGCGCATAGGTTGGCGCAGCAGAAGCAGAGTGAACAACAGACAAAGGCGCTTATGTGGAAGGCATCTGTGTGCAGATGGACAGCCTGCAACAGGCCTACAGGTGGCCAGATGGAGCAGCAAATGGGGCTGCCAGTGGGCAGTGGCATGCCTTATATAGGCTGGGCCTTTGCCTAGAGTGGAGGGCCAAAGGGCCCCAGTTTTAGAGCCCTTAAAGGGCTGGACCAGCAGCAGCCTGGTCGGCCAGTATGAAGCTGGCTGGTTGGTTTTTTGACAGGCCCCTGGGGCCCTATAAAAGGAGAGGCTTGTTGCCGCATTTGATTATCACTTGCAGCAGCAGGAACCAGCAGATTGGAGCAGCCATGGAACCCTCTCTTGGGCCTATATATCAGGAGGTGAAGAAGGTGACAAGGAGCTGCAGACTGAGAGCTGGGAGAGGTGCCCACCTAGGCTGGTGCAAAGACAGCAAGGTGGAAGGGATCTGGACAGAAAGTCTACAGAAGCTCTAGGTGGAGCATGCGGGCACGAGTCTAGAGATAGCCAGTAGATAGGAGAAGGACCTTGTGGTAAGATCAGAGGACCACATCATTGGTGGTACTCTGGATCTATTTCTTTTGTATTGTGTCCATAGGTTTGGACGGAAATATATATTTTGGTGGTTTCTCTATTTGGCTGGTTCATTGTCTATTGATGAGTCTGCACATCTATTGTAGGCACATAAGTAAATAAGTGTGTGATTCCACACCTACACCACACTGTGTGAGCTCCTGGGCATTCTATAAGTCTTCCTCTGTGTGTACCCTCTGTTGGGTTCATTTCTAACACAAACATGTAGTGCTTTTGTTAGAGAAAATTTGCCCAACAAGCAGACACTATAATTGAACCCCCTTAGTTGTTTCTTCTTGACAACAAGCCATTGCAAAAGCTTTTATCTAGCTTCTAAACTGCCTACACTACCTCAAAGGAGATCTTCCCATCCTTTCCAACTTTGAGTTTGTAGTCACATTAGTCACATTTCTGCCCCCCCCCCCCCCCCCCCCCCCTCCCCCCCGCCCCCCCCGGAAAAAAAAAAAGAAAGAAAGAAAGAAAAGAAGACTTCTATCAAGTGAATGAGCAAAGCTCATCCAAGGTTGAAGCTGCCACCTCAAGCCTGTGGAGGACTATATGAAGAATGTGGAGCCACTCCACTTCTTGAGGAAAATAGTCTTCCTCCCCACCACGGTATGTAAAAATCTGTCCAAATACTGGCCAATGTGTGTGTAGGGTGGACTTGGACTTGAGCACCATGCAAGGCCTCTATGCATTTGGATCCCAAATATGCCATGTTGATAGGCTCGCCAGAATCTCCCATGAAGTGTTCACAGAGGCATGTACTAGTGTGTATAAGGAGAGCTAGAAACGTCATCCAGAGAGCATGACTCAACCAAATATTGTTGAACCAAAAGAGCCCACGAAGATTCATGTCTCTCATTAAACACGTGCAGCCCCGAGAAAAAGCTAGGCTAGTCATCAAGAAAGGAGAATGCATAAAGGTGCTCAATAAACTAGCAATCCCCTTCTAGATGATCCTCACATTTCTGCAGTCCCATAAGCAATGTTGAATAGACTCCTCAACAGAGAGGCAACAAATACAAGTAGAGTCTGCTCCGAACACGGACCTCCACTGGTTCATTGCAATCCCTCCGTGAATGGAAAGCCCAAAAAAAAAAGTTTTTTCTATCCCTGAGGGATTTCCAGAAGTCTCTTCCAAAAGGATTTCTGCAAGGTTGTAGAAATCTGAAAACTTTCCCAATGAGGACTCTGGTGGGCTTCCAACCTCTAAGGCTGAGCTGAAACTTCTTAGCAATACTGACCATTTAGTAAAAGAAGGGGAGGCTCTTCTCTTAGTGCCCTGCATCAATCTATTCCCACTCCCTGGGGTCCCATTGCAAATACTTTATGGAAACTCCATAAAGCCAAATCCTCCAAGAACCCAAGGGAATGTGATTTGCTCTAGGGTTTAGATACCAATTCGAAGCCAAAAAACACAGCTCCACATGACCTCCAATCCTAACAGGCTGAAATGGAATATGCATAACTACATCTTTAGTAGACTTGGACAACCTGCGCCAAGAATGAACATCAAAGACCAAGGCATCCCTATCTGATTGTCGAAATACTAAGATATGAAGTGGTATCCCGTTCTCGTGAGGCCCCAATCCAAGCAGATTGAGAGATGCTACCTGCGAGAACCCAATCCAAGGGTATGCCTGCATCAATCTTCTGAAAGGGGCCACTAAAAACGGGCACCATATCCCAAGGCTGATGTTCGAAAGCAAGAAAATAGATATATTACGTTGTCACTGCAAAGAGAGAGAACCCAACATGTAAAGGGCAACGATGGGAAGCCCGTGGCTATAGGCCAACAAACCAGCTATACATCCGAATGATTGGACTTGTGTAGCTATCTATGGTACGAACTCCACCGGTTTGCTAAGGATAGTCAAGATGAGTTTGTCTAACACTGGCTCTGGTTCTAGTGAGGGCTAGTGTCGTCGAGGAAGAAAGTCAGTGATGGATTGCTGCTGCTGATCAGCAAGCACATATTGTTTGGCCTCCCTCCTCTGTAGCCTCCGAGTGAAAGCTCGTCATGTGACAAGTGCTACCATCACTCCCTCTGTCTCGCAACATCAAGAGTAGAGAGGCGATGTCTGTAGTCCTCATGTGAGTGTCCACCTGAGGTCGAGTCTGTTGAGTCGTGCACTCCGGCTGTCTATTATGTCTAGTTCGTGATCATCCTTTGGCCGAGATGTAGAGTTTCCAACCACATACACGTGATTTTCTTGGACTTTTGAGAAAGCGCTTGCAAACCAGATTTCCAGGTCCCTCCAGTGCTCTACTCTGCGCTTGTATGAGATTCTCTCTCTATCTCTGGGCCTCAAGTGTGCATCAGTGATCAAGGTGTCGTGGAAACTCTTTGACTGGGGTCAAAACTACTGTTGAAAGGGCCGTCCACGGATCTCATCAATATGCTCATCTAGTTCATCATCTTCATGTATGGCATTAATAGTCTCATCAGATTCCTCATCCTCTGCTGTTACTACAGGGTGTTTTTCGTGGTACGAGTCATGTGTCTCCATTGTTGAGTCATGGACTTGGCTTTGAATCACCGCGCTGACCTCTCCACCACCTTGTCTGGTACTTATGGTCATCATCCGCTAATACATGTGGGGATTATTAGTACACAGGGCAGAGTGCTCCTCAGGCTCAATCTCTTGCATATGACATAAGTTGAGGGTCCATCTCTCACGTGGGATGCCCTTTCCCCTCCCTGTCTCAACATAGCCTATGTGAGGATACCTGAAACTGTCCAATTGAGATCCTTAATGCACGTGTGAGATGAATTTGGGTGTAGCTTGGTGTTCAATAAATCACTCCTTTGAGATCCATAGGAAATGATCTCTATAGAGGCTAAGTTTAACCGAAAGCTTAGTAGGCGCTAGCCAGGTCTTGTATGTGTGGAGCTGCACTAGATCCTTGCTAATGAGTTCACCTCATGGTAGGTGGGCGGAATGGAAGGAGCCTCAAGGCTATACTGAAATGGTGGCAGTCTATCCATTTGTAGTCCCAAGCCTGCAACCATCTGCGTGTTCGAGCATACTAGCTCCTTTGATTGCCCTCTACCTCTAAGTCCATAGATGAAGTCAGTGCTAGCCAAGGCAATCTGCGGTGTCCCGATGTTGTGGTACCAATGTCCCTGACTCTATAGAGATAAGAGACCATATGGAAGATTGCATTGAGCTGTACAAGGGTAGCCCCAAACTCTGCTAGTACGATTTGATGTGGGACCGCTCGAGCAAGAAGCAGAACCTTTAGTCTCTCTATATGTGATTAATTCATCTACGATAGTCAGTCCCAAAAAGGGATTGGTGTCTCACAAAAAGACTCGAGTGCATTCAAATGCCGCTAGAGACTCTGGCTGATGAGGAGAGTAGATTGACATTATCTACGTATAGAATTGGGATTAGGGAACCGACTAAAGGTGAGCTTGCTCCTCCCAGTGTCATGATGAAGGACTTGGCCTCGTCGATGTATAGGCCAAACAAGGTTGGTGACAAAGGGCAACCATGTTTGACCCTAATTGAGCTCATGATCCCTGATAGCTCTCATTGTGAAAATGTGATCTTGTGTAGCATGATTTGCCTGAAAACCGGCCTGCCCCATAGCTTTGAATCCTTTAGTGCTTATGCATAAATCTTGGAGATAACATGTCCTATCATGATGCTCTTGCAGTTTTCTGGACTCATGGGATCTCTTGCCTGAGGGATCAGGGTATTGTGTTGAGTGTTTAGATGTAAGGAAAACTGATGCAAACCACTTCATTAAATAGCTCTGCGAGGATCGGGGCTACGGTCTTAATCCCATGTGCAATGTACTAAGTACAAAGCCCCTCATGATCTTTGGCTCAGCCATTGTGTAGCTTGAGAGTACCATGTTTTATATCACCTGTGGTCTGTGGTGAAGAGTGAATAGGAGCTGTGATAGAGAGTAAGAAATGTGATCGATACGATTATATGACTACACAATGCACTACAAGTGATCAAGATAAAATGAGACGATTACAAGCAATAGACTAAGAAAGAAACTGGCTTTGTAGATATCCAACAATTGGTGAGCTGCAAAGGCCTAGATCTCCAAAGGCCAGTTCACAACCACAGCCACAGCCTCAGGCTCAGGCTCAACCACAGCTGCAGCCACAGCCACAGCCACAGCCACAGCCACAGACCACAGCCACAGCCATGTCCTTGCCCTTGTCCTAGCATGTTGTTAGACTTTTGAAAGCATGCTAAATGTTGCACGAGCTTGGAAAATCCATCTACAGAGTCTTTTATGATCATCTGAAAGTACTAAGTAGGCCTGATTTCAAATTCCTTTTTCAGTTTTACCAACATTAGTGACATTTTTGTGTAGCAAGGAGACATGTGGAAGCAGTACTAAGAAGATCCGTCCTGTTATGTAAAGCTTTTCAAAATGATGCAGAAATAGAGACATTAGTTTAGAGAGGCATTTCCACCGAATTTATAATATAATTAATATCCCAGTTATCTAATAGTGTTCCGCTTAATGCACATATATACTGGAGATGTTGAAGGGAGAGATTATTAATCATCATCTGCTTATCTTCCTCTACGGGCAGAGAGTTTCGGCATTAACAATTCATTGGTTACAGTCCTTCTGGGCTAGGAAAGGCGACAGGATGTGCAGAGAGTTCTTCAGGACTCATGGACAGAGGTCAGCAGGGGAACAACTCCGTTCTCTTAGGGCGCAGGATGGTAGTGTCAGGACAGATCCAGACGAGGTCCGGGACTTGGCGACAGACTTCTACAGATCATTGTTCTAGCAGGAGCCCCCAGACCCTCGTGGCCACATTTGCAGGGAGGAGGTGTGGAGATCTACACCGCGGCTCGTGCAGCCCAGCATGAGCGATGCCCTTCTCGCCCCTTTCACTGTTGCGGAGATGCAGGATGCGGTGAGCGCTATTGATGGGCAGAAATGCCCAGGTGAGGATGGCCTCTCTAGAGCTTTCTTCACCACCTTTTGGGAGCAAATCCACCGGCCCTTGCTCGCAGCCTTCCAGCACATCTTCTCCAGCGGGCAGATGCCAGAGAGCCTTGCGACATGCCTAATTTGCCTCATCCCCAAAGGGGGGGACCGCCAGGAGATCAGACAGTGGCGCCCAATCACCCTCCTCCCGACCGCCTACAAAATCCTCGCCAAGATGATTAGCAGCTGCATCCGCCCCCTGCTACACGACTTGATTCATGACACCCAGACTGGTTTTGTCCAAGATCGCAGCATTTTGGACAACATCTTCACTTTCTCAGAGGCGACGGAATGGGCCCAGCACAGTGGCCAGCACCTTGCCATACTCCTTCTCGACTTTGAGAAGGCATACGACAGGGTAGACTGGTCCTTCTTGGAAGGTACACTCTCTCGGTTTGGTTTCCCGGACGAGTGGATCAGAGGTATTGCTAGCCTTTACAGATCGGCCTCCAGTCGGGTTATCATTAGCGGCAGGATGGGGGAGAGATTCACACTCGAGCGCTCGGTGCGTCAGGGCTGTCCATTAGCGCCCTACCTCTTCCTATTTTTTGCGGAGGCCATTACCCACTTCCTTCGAGCCCGTACCACTGGTCTTCGCGGGATGCGTCTCCCTATTAGAGATGATGCAGAGCTTCTGGACTTTGAGTATGCAGACGACACAGCCCTATATGTGCAGGATGATGTCGAGTCACTGGAGCGTGTGAGACTGTCCCTAGAGATTTTTTGCCTTGCGGCTGGAGCGAAAATCAACTAGCATAAGTCAGTTGGTTTTCTTACGGATCCAGGAGCCAGCTCACAGTGGGGTATTTTCCTGGGGTTTCGCTAGATCCCTAGAGGACAGACGACACGCTACCTGGGATTCCAGGTAGGCCTGGACATCACACCGGCTCAGCAGTTCTTGCCGGTCCTAGCCTCCATACGACGGAAGCTTGCTTTCTGGAGCACGGCTCGGCCTTCCTTGGCAGGCAGGGCCCTTGTGGTCAACCAGGTCCTTCTTGCCACTGCTTGGTATGTGGCCTCTCGCTGGTGTTTCTCGAGGTCTTGTGTAGCCCAGCTGAGGAGACTGGTGCAGAACTTCCTATAGTCTGGTTCAGACGGTTCTGGCACCACCAGAGCTAGGGTCGCCTGGCAGACGGTCATTCTCCCCCAGGCAGAGAGCGGCCTCGGCATCATAGATCCAGAACTGCAAAGTCAGGCACTTCTTGGCAAGCTCGTCATCCGCGGTCTGACCCCAGGAGGGCAGACGTGGAAGCTCTTGCTACAACATGGTCTCAGTGCGTGTACTCCCCAGAGAGGGGGTGTTTGGCAGCCTTCTATCCGATGGATCTTCACTTCAGCTCCTTTGACCCAGCCCCGTTCCCCCTTCCTCCGTAGCCTCATCTCGGTCTGGAGGAAGTTGCAACACAACCTTTTCCCAGGTTCCCCCTAGCTGCCGAGAGGAGATAGATAGACAGCCCCTGATCTGGAGCAGCCAGGTGACAGATGCTACAGGTCGTCAGCTTGGAGAGAGATCCCATATCCCTTGGACGCTCTGGGCGCGTGGACCCGCGCGCTCGCTCCGGGTTTGGAGGGACGTCTACAGTCAGCTGAGCCCAGGCGAGCTGGCAGCAGCAGTAGGTATGGCACGTGGGATCCAGGCTCGGCGAGCGGAGATTGATGTTGCCATTCTTGCAGGTTGGAGGATTCCCATAGTCACTGGGACAGCTCTTCTCGAGAGATGAGAGGTGGCTAGGACAGTTCACTCCACGAGGCATTCCTTTGGTGGTTGCAGGCCTCTTCTCGGACTCCTCGGTACACTTCTTCTTTGTCACTGATGACAGTCGCCTACAGAGCAGAGAGGCCATGATCGACCCCCAGCTTCCCTGGCAGCGCCTTCGCATCGTAGGGCTGCAAGGGAAGACGTGGCATATAGACCCCCTGATTATGTAGGACCAGGATTGGAGACTCTGGATATGGGAGGGACGCTCCTTGACAAAGGTGGAGTGGGACCCAGGAGAGTGGCGTTGGCCACCATTGGAGACCTCAGAGAACCCTACCCCCTTCTTTTCTTACAGTGCACGCACGGGTCGGCGTGCTCTTGGGGCTCTCCAGCGAGGGCTACCCACACAGGCACATAGGTGGTATGCCCAGGGGATATCCTTGGTCTTTCTTTGCACTTTTTGGAAGACTCTTTGGGCTAGCTGGTGTCCGAGGAAGATCTCCTACTTCCTTTGGATGGTGGCACACAAGGGGCTTCCAATTGGCAGCTGGCTGAGACAGATGGGGCAGGAGGGGCATTGCCAGATGTGTTTTCAGGAGGAGTTGTCCCTGAAGCATTGCCTTTGGAGCTGCTCGCATGCGCAGACGGTTTGGAAGGGAATCATGGGGATCTTAGCGAGGGCTACACCCGAGCTAGGACCGATCACTTGGGGAGCCGTTTGCTGGTGCAGCACTGAGCCGGGACATCACTTGGCCTATGAGTTCTCTAGACAGGATCCCGTCTTTTTCATCACGCAGGCCACCTGGGCATACATGGACAGCTTCCCTTGGCATCTGATAGAGACAGATGCAGGAGCGATGCCTCGGCACCCAATTTGGGAGATCATAGGGAGCATTGCAGGCTGGCATATCTGGACTTCCAGATGCGCGCAGACTGTAGGAGCTCAGACTACTTCTACTACCCAGACCCTAGCAGACATATGGAGCACGATCATTCACACGCTCAAGGGTCAGTGGGATCAGATTCAGGGAGAGTCCTGGGCAGGGAAGGAAAAGAGACGACGTTTCCTTCGCGACTGGGACCACCGGGAGTTGTTCTTCCAGCACTCCACTCAGAGTCTTCAGTGGCATTACGCCCCTCCATCGTGGCTGTTTGTCCACTCTCCGATGATTATGCCCTCAGAGGCTTGGATTTAGCATTTTGACACCTCGGGCTGAATCCGTTTTGTGATTACAGCCCGCTGGCCTTTAGGCCTTCTTGTACTCTCGCTTTCAAGTAATATAACTAGCACTACTTTTTGCGCAAAAAAAAATAATTGGTTACCGTCTAGATAATAAAAACTGTTGTTCAACTCTAGTTGGTAGTTACGAGAGTTCTCTTTCTTACGAAGTAGCATTTCCCTACAAAATATCTTATACTGGATGTTTGACGTCAATCGATTAAGTGGTATGTCTATCAGTGGACGCTCAATTTTCATATACATTCAGGGATTTTGAGGATTACATAGTAAGAGCTGGCTGGGACTAGATTACAACCTCAAGTCCTTTTCATGTCTTGGTTGATTTTCAGCAAGTGTATTATCCTTGTTGCTCTAAATTTCTCCCCGTTACTAGTTCTAAACTTGATATTATAATTCATGTGTAGCCCTACCTTGTTCTTTGTTGTTCATCTTCTCATGGATAATGTATCATAGCTCTTCTTTGGGTCTTGTCATAGGGACATCCATCAATGGAGCAATCTTTAGAATACATCATAGCTCTTCTCTAGGGCTTGTAATAGGCACAGCCATCAATGGAGCAAGTTTTAGAACATGTCATAGCTCTTCTCTAGGGCTTGTCCTAGGGAGAGCCATCAATGGAAAAACTTTTAGAAAATGTCAATTGCAGGTGCACTGTCCTATGTGGACTATACTATGTTGACGAAGGGACCTAACCCTATCCACTCACCTATATATAAACCATTTCTCAGTGTATAGTAAGTTATAGGTGTGCACACTCCTTTGATATCCAAGCAGAGATTAAAGAACATGAAGCTAGACATGATAATGCACTGAAGATTAGAATAGGAGGGCTCCCAGAAGATTGGTACAAAGAGGAGGACACATATAGTGAAATATTGACAAAGCTCAAATCAAGCTTGCCCAACATTGAATGGGTGAATGATGATGAGCAAGATGATGATGACTCCAGGCCAGCTTCTATCTTGCACTATAGAGGTCATGCAATCCTTACACTGAAGTCAAAAATTATGCGGATCAAGCTTCTCTGACAATCTTACAAGCTGAAGGGCACCAAAGTATGGATAGCAGAAGAGCTTACACAAACTCAACTCAAGATTAAGGCAACTGAATCAGCTAAAGTCAGGGCTGCCAAAAAAGATGGAAAATGGGCAGTTTAGCGTGAAGGCGTAGCACTAATCAGAGAGTTTAAATCAAAACCAAAAGATTCTCAGTCTTAAACTGATGTATGGCTGTTTACTCTTCCAGAATATCATGTAGGTACTCTAAATAATTAGGGTTTCTTTTTGCACTCCTTGGGAGCTGCCATGTGCCCTCCCTGAAGTAGATGTACTAGAGGGTTTCTTGCTGTCCCATAGACCTTTTGGTCTCCAGTGGACGTTAATAGACTTTCTTTCTTTCTTTCTTTCTCCTTTGCACCCCTTTCTTCCAACATGGTATCAAATCTAGGTGAAGCCGTTTCATTGTCGATGCATAGGTCCTCCCTCCTATCATGAGGCATCCCTACTCCATCAAGTTATTTTCTAAGCTCATATTTTCCTCTTTGATATGGCCTAGAGACCTTCTGGAAATACAGTAGTCTGAAGTTCATATGTTGTAGTTTGTTTTCTAAGTTTTGAGAGAGAAAAAGACTCAGGAAGCTTAGAGCTTGAGACACAGACACTATCTCATTTAGACCATTTGCAAGGTCTAATCTCACCATTCACATTAGTGGAGACCATTCACACATTGTTTCAACTTGTGCATAACTTTTGACAAAATTGCACACTTGTTAACCTTCCAATCAAGAAGCAATAGCTAGGGGATTACTTTGTGGTGCTTGCTATGGCTGAGAGGATCATTGACATTAGGGGAAGAGAGTGCTCAAGTGGACCTTGGTAAGCAAAACGGCTCAAGGGATTCATACAAGGGAGGTGACGATGATGCAAGGCTAGACAATGGTTGTGCAAGCAATTCAACATTTAGTAACAGACTTGATAAGTGAATGGCTAGTGGTTACTCGGCAATTATGTATAAGGATCCAAATGGTGTGTGTGCTTGAGAGTGGACTAATCACTTCGCTTAAAAAAGAGAGATTCAATGAAGAGTTCGTGGATGGTAGTTACGAAAGGACAGTAAGAATCTATCATCTTCTCACAAGCATCATGTTAGTGCATTGGGATCGCCACAAGGGCCTCGGATGGACTCCATGAGATGTGGCCGATGACCGCACACATCGAGGAGTGGGGATTTGGAGAACTAGAGTGTCTAGATAGCTGGCACTTGCCACTATGTCACAATGATGGATGACTCGTAGTTTGCGAGACGAGTGCACAAAGTTGGCTATCTCCAATGATAACACCACTTCCAATAGAGTAGCCCATACGCATGAGTGCAAGTCATCTTGTGCTAACAAGCGAGGCTGGCGAAGCTGTGTCACAATCTTGGTTAGGTTGCCCCTAGCTTGAGCCTTTCCACCTTGTGGATTGTGTTGTTTTGATCTATCAATTCTAAGGTACTAGCTCACACCCAAAACCCATACCCCAATTTGGTTAGGCTATCTAGTGACCCTATGTTCTGGTGCTCGGAGAGATATGTAGGCGAAAGTGTGTACTCGTGGCACCCAACAATAATCTCTATTGTCTTGACTCAAGTGGTTTAACTCGAATAGGTCACCTAACCATGGTGGGTTTGTAGGTTGGGCCTCCGTTAACCAACTGCGGAGTTTTCTCCCCATCCCCATAGTTACCACATGGGTGGACATTAAGTCCTGGCCCAACCATCATCAATAATATCTGCAATTGTAAGGATGCCTTCAAGAAGAAAAATTAAAGAAACCATTAGAAGAAGGATACTGGTTTTGAGCCATAACAATATGGCCATGGCCTTAGGTTTACACACAGTGAATTTTGTGAATCTTAATGGAACATTGCTCTCTTTATTCAGATCAGAAATTAATGCATAATTTCAAGTCCTTTAGTTTTTCTGAGCAATGACAAAAGGATCTCGTTCTGGTATCTTTTAAAGTATGACCATGCACTTAGGTTTACTCACAGTGAGATTTGTGAATCTTAATGTTACATTCCTCAATTCATTCAGATCAGAAATCAATGCATAACTTGAAGTCCTTGTTCAGAAGAAGGATACTTGTTCTGAGCCATGACAGTAGGATCCATTTTGGTGTCTTTTAAAGTATGGCCATGAACTTAGGCTTACACATAGTGCATTTTGTAAATCTTAATGTAACATTCTCACTTTATTCAGATCAGAAAATTAATGCATTACTTCAAGTCCTTCAGAGGAAATAAAGGATTTTCACGTTGTAAGAAAAGTGGAGACTGTCTCAGCTGCATGCTGCTGCTAAATTTTCCCTCATAGATTTTAACATATGTAGCATAGGTAATACTGCTGGGAGCGTTTCAATCTGCCTTTCCAATTGAAGATTGAAATATTGCTGGCAGCATTTCAATCTGCCTTTCCAATTGAAGATGTTTCGTTTTCTTTTCAGGTATAATTTCTTTCCTCCTACATACGCATTGCCAGCTGAGTATGGTCTTTTTGTGGAAGAATTCAAAAGAAACCCTGTAAGTTGCAGTTTTGACGTTATTCTACGGTGAAACTAAATGCGTTACAAATGTTGACAAATGATGATCAATATTTTTGATGGGATGAAGAGGGTTTGCACATCAACAGTAACTCAATGATATCAGATAACACAGCTGACAAATAGATGACATGCCAGGCAGAAGAATGCAAAACCTCCTGGAGATACCCTTTTGCTTGGTTTTCTCTTTGCTGAAAACCAAGGCCATGGATTCTAGCTTGTATGGCCTTTGATATCTTTTGCACAGCTGAAGGTCCTCTCCCCGATTTCCTCTTCTCATCCTTGCCATCAAATATTCAGTAATCCGGTGAGGGAAAGCTATGCATGAGATAAGAGCATCCTCTCTCTGATTCCTCTTATTTTGTCTTTAAAGTTTGTTTTGCTCTGCATACATAATTCAGTTTATTCTGAATTCTGTCCCATGCTGTGAGCTTCATCTGCTTCACCTGGAATTAGTCAGTTCAGAATCCGTTCTACGTACATTAGTGGAGGTCACTGAGGATCTTCTCTCTGTTGCATTCTCTTTTCTTATGTAGATGTACCTGTGGTAGAGAGGAGCTCCAAAGGTAGATAATGACCTCCTGAATGTGGTCTCTTTCTAACATGGGGCTTTGCCTGTTCCCAAATTTGAACCTGGCATCTAGTGGGGGTGATAAGATGAGAGAGTCGAGGAAGCTGCCATATGAGCTCCTTTGGCCACAGACCTTGAAAGATCCCCTTATCCAAGACACACTTATGAAGGCGAGCTGTTGGCACTTGAAACGAAGGGAAAGAAGAGGAGGAAAGTGGAGACGAGGGAAGATGTGGGGTTGTTAGAGAGAGGAAGTGAAAGGAGAGAGGAAAAGGAGAGGAAGAGAGACGAAAAGAGGGGTTGTTAGAGAGAGCAAGAGAGGGGCTACCTAATGGGAGGATAGAAGGATTGAAGGGCAGGTTTGAGGTAGGAGGAGAGGGGTATGGGGGATAGGAAGTTAGGGAGAAAGAAAGAAAGAAAGAAAGTTTGAGGTAGGAGGAGAGGGGTATGGGGGATGGGAAGTTAGGGAGAAAGAAAGAAAGAAAGAAAGAAAGAAAGAAAGTTTATTAAAGTATTCAGAAGACCGATGGGTCTATGAGACTGCGAAAAACCTGGTACAAACGAGCTGTGGTGGTGGAGCTACTAAACGAGCATCCACACCAATGCAAAATGCAGAATGGTAGTACTAAGTACAACAGAGTCATGTCATTGGTTGACTATATATCAATCTCATCATCATCATCATCATCATCATCATCAGGACATCAGGGTGGATGAGGCAATGGGGGCATGAAATTGGCGATAGAGTGCTGTCGGCCACTCACAGGTGCAGCCCAACAGAGGGGGTTGAGGCAAACCAAACGGCTCACAGCAGAAAAAGAAGGATAGGGGTGGGCAGAGGGGAACCCCGGAGGAGTCACACAGACAAAGGCCCAACATGGGCTGGTAGAAGGCAGCCAACAGCCTGGTGAAGCAGAGGACCATCCAAGGGGTGATGATCAGCAGAAAACTGCGGGGGAGCGGGGGGGGGGGGGGGGGGGACAACAAGCGATGCAGAGGTGAAGAACCCATGAGTAGAAGCTAAACAGGAAGGGTGAGATCAGAAGGAGGGTCTCAAGGGGTGAAAAGGAAAACAGAAAGACAGGCCAAGTGCACTCTCCGAAGTCCCATTCCATCTCTCTGACGGGATGGTTCTCAGAGCCAAAGTCACGCGATGCAGAGGTGAAGAACCCATGAGTAGAAGCTAAACAGGAAGGGTGAGATCAGAAGGAGGGGCTCAAGGGGTGAAAAGGAAAACAGAAAGACAGGCCAAGTGCACTCTCCGAAGTCCCGTTCCATCTCTCTGACGGGATGGCTCTCAGAGCCAAAGTCACGCCAAGGATTGATGGTCTAGTCCTTGCTCGACCTCCCTATGACTCTAATCCCTTGCCACCATACTAAATAGAGCATGTGAGCTTCAAAGGCTCCTATAAGCAGCAAGAGGCTCTGACTAAAGAGCCATTCCAAAACCTATCCAATAGAATACTATAAGGGCTCATATCATGACAAGCCCATGTCCCATGCACCCTCGGTGGAAGCACCAGCAAGAGCAATGTATCTGGCCAGCAACACCTGGTTAACCACTAGTGGCCAGCTACACCTAGTTAACCACTAATGCGCTACCTACAAGGGAGGATTCGGCTGAGCTGCAATACAACAGCTTCTGGTGAACACTCTCTAGGGCTTCAGCCACTTATTGCTCAGGATGACAATCCCAACTTGGCACCATAGGTAGCATGTAGTTTGACGATTGGGGATCCATCCAAAACCCTGAGTCTTTCCTCAAGTGAGAGAACTCCCTGTTTCTGTGTAGAATCCCACTGACCTGTGCCAGTTGATCTTGGTGCTTAAGGCCAAACAATACTGCTCCAAGAGCCCTCTCCAAGTCACCTAGTTCCATGCTAGTTTGCAGAGGGATGTACCCTGTAAATTAGGACACCCTCCACAAAAGGGGATGTACCATCATCCGACTCTCAGTCTGGTACCTCCCCCTCCTGTCGCATCCCTACTAGACTTGCCTCTTGTGATGAGAAAGAAAGAAAGAAAGAAAGTTTATTAATGTCCACTGGAGACCTAAAAAGGTCTATGGGACAAAAGAGACCTGCTTATACATCAGTACAGAGAGGGCCATAGGCAACCTCCCTGGGAGTATCATCAGAAAGTGTCTCCAGAATGAAGAGGAACAGAAAGGGGCCAACGAGCATCTCTGTTGTATTGAGTGCAAAGGGAAAGACCTCTCTTGTATGACTTGCGAGGATTAATTGATTGGATCTGCCTATGTAGGGGGCTAAGGCCCCTGAAGCCCAATCTCCTCACATTATCCTCGAGAAGGTTTGATGAATCATATTAGTAAGAAAGGGTTGTAGTCCAAGGTTTGTAGCTTTCACTAGGGCCTTGAAGAAGACCCTACGAGGATGATTAATGCCAATTGCATAGTGTGTCCCCCTTTTGGGATGAGATGAACTACCCCATAGAAAACTCAGCCATTATACATTAAATATTCTGACAAGGCACCTGTGAAATCTTGACACGTGAGCTCAGTAGATCCCATTTGTAAAAGATTGTGGAAACACCATTCTTGCAAACACACCTTCTTGAAGGCAAGGCATGCTGAGCAACTAGCATCTCTTTCTCAATGTGAAGGACATCCAATGTACATCTCACAGTGTCAGTTAGGGTGTTTGAAAAGTGCAGCCATACTTGACATCGCCTTGTCTTGCTTTGCTATGAAAAGTTTCCATACGAATATCTTGGGTTGGACGTGTTGCCATCTGCACATCCATTGATCGTTATGAAAAGCTGGTCTACAATTGTGAAATCTAGGTGACCTGAAAATAGAGAAAAGCTCCTTGCTGAAATGCATGTAAAAAATCGGAAAACTGCTCCTGCTGCTGCTCCCTGCTCCTCCTGCTGCCCTCCCCTCGACTCCCCTCCTTGCTGCCTCCTCCCTCCCCTCCCTCCCTACCTGCTGCCCTTCCCTTCCCCTTTCCTCCCCTCTCCTTCCCCCCCGTGCTGCTGCTGCGCTACCCCCCCCGCGCTGCTGCCTCGCTACCCCCCCCGTGCTGCTGCCTACGCTGCCCCCCCCCCCCGCGCTGCTGCTTGTACCTCCCCGCCGCCCCCTTCCCTCTCCTCCTCTCCCCCCCTCCTCTCCTCCCCTCCCTCTCTCCTCTTCACTCCTTCCCCTCTCCTCCTGCTGTCCCTTTCCCTTCTCTCCCTTGCTGCCCTCCCTCTCCCCCCTTTCAGCTCCCCCCTTCTTCAACCTCCCTCCTCCTTCAACCTACCCTCTTCTTCTTCTGACTTGCTCTCTCTCCTCTCTCCCTCCCTCCTTCACCCTCTCCCTTCAGGTGTACCCCCGTTTTTTGGGGGTCTCTTGGGCATCAGGAAAGCGGACGGAGTTTTTTTTTGTGTGTTTGAGTCGGCCTTCCCCACCTCAATTGACGAATGGGCATCCATTTAGTCAATTTGTTACCGCGCACACCAGCCGCGAGAACCGTCACATTTTCAAAAGACGAGCTGCAGCAGTTGCAAAAGGACTTGGAGCATGAGTGTTCCACCACTCTCTTTGCACGCATCTTTGGTTCACACCCCTCCAGATCACAGGCTAGAGATTGGATGCTTGCGGCACTTCCCCAGGAGCTCGCCCCCCACCTTAAGGATGTTCGTTTGTTGGGACGAGGTTTCTTTCAGGTGTGCCTAGATTCCCCGGATGTCACGAGAGACTTGCTACAGGCTGGGTTTCTATTTCTAGGCTAGAGGAGGATTTTTTTGTTTCCCTTTCAACTGGGCTTTGACCGAGTTGAAGAGGACAGGCAGGGAGTTTCTGTTTTCATCAGGTACCATGGTCTCCCCTCAGTTTATCACCGGCTTCTTTTAGTTATTGGCCAGAGGTTTGGTGTGGTAGCAGAGATCCCCCCTCTTCTTGGCGAGCCCTCTTCGGCTGCTAAGGTGGTCAGGATGGATGGGGTACCCAGGGTTAGGGTCATTGTCTAGGACCCTAATATTTCAGATGACCACATCATGCTACAGCGACCCGATGGGTTATTCTTCTGCCAGAGATCTCTTCTTGGCGAGCCCTCTTCAGCTGCTAAGGCATTCAGGATGGATGGGGTACCCAGGGTTAGGGTCATTGTCTAGGACCCTAATATTTTAGATGACCACATCATGCTACAGCCACCCGATGGGTTATTCTTCCATGAGAGATTTGAGGTTGCAGGTCGGCAGGACCAGTGTAGGATTTGCAGATCCTCGGGGCACTTCGCCAGAGATTGCCCAAAGAAGAAAAAGAGGCCCAAAAAGCAACCAGCTCGTACTAGTTTACGACAGAGAGCAGGAGCAAGACCTACCGCTCCTCAGGCACCGCCTCAGACACGAGCTCCCCCTCCTCCTAGGGTTGCTCGAGTCCCTCCTGCACGCGGCACCACCTCTAGCCCACGATGGGTTAGGCCCTCTACTTCAGATCATACTTCCACCGCTTCGGATGCTTCGGAGGCATCCCCCTTGGAGCCTCGGGAGACTAATGCCTTGGAGCCTAGTGTTTAGGAGCCTTCTTCCACTCCACCCCAGGATCAGGCTGTACCTCCCTCAGCAGCCTCGGTTGTTGGCACCTCGTCCGTAGCACTTCTTGATCAGGACCCAGTACAGGTGCCTCCTTCCATAAATAGAGGGAAGGGGGTCTTACATTCTCTCCCTGCTTTGGTAGGAATCCTTTGGCCCCCCTTCTCAAGACTGGCTTAGCGGAACTCTTTTTCCGCTCTTGAGGACCTCTCTGACCTCCCAGATGATGATTTTGTACCTTCCACTTTTGGAGAGCTAGTTATCGGCATCCCTATTGAGAGATCCTTCTCTCTCTCATCTGTGGACTTTTCTCCCCTTGGACCTCGTGTGTATGGCAAGAGGTCAGCTCCGGTGGAGGGTTCTTTTTCTGCCACCAGGTCGGGTAAGGTATTCCAACCCGCTTTCTCCCGCCGATGAAGATAGCCAGTTGGAATATACATGGATTGGGCGGCATCCCTCATCACCATCGCAGATTGCTGATCAGGAATCAGCTTCATCCAGGTGTGTCAGGTGGTTCCTTAGACATTCTTTTTCTTCAGGAACACAAACTGGATGCCAGAGATTGCTCCAAGTTAGGTAAGCCGTTTTCGGGCCGGACTTTTTGGCTTCCTGCCTTGGGAACCAGAGGAGATACATGCATATCAGTTTCAGATTCTATTCTCCCTCTGGTCATTGGACACGGTACCATCACCCCCTCCAGGGCCCAGTGGATTTTACTTTTGATTGATGGACGTAAGGTTGATTTCCTCAACCTCTACGCTTCGAACAACAGAGGGGACCGTGTTCTTTTTTGGAAAGAGTTGCTCTCGTGGGCTGACATTGCAGATTCGTGGATTATTGGAGGTGACTTCAACATGGTTGAGGCACCATACGATAAGCAAGGGGGCAGAGAAGGTGGTATTCATTCCCTCGAGAGAGCAGCTTGGGATGCCTTCTTGTTCAGGTTCAGTGGCAGAGATGTTTGGTCTGATGATGCATTTCATATTCAGTCTCAGTGACTTTTGTTTTCATGGTCGAACCATAGGGTGCAGATGCCTATCCATGCTCGGATTGATAGATTCTATGTGGATGACTGGGCTTTTGATAGAGGGGGGATAGTTTGCATTGCACCTGGTGTTTCCACCTCTGACCATTTTCCGGTAGTTTTGTCTATCTCAGAGCCCCATCTGAGAGGATGGTCTTACAATATCAGGATCCCCCGATGCCTTATACACAGATGAGACTCTCACGGAGGCAGCCTTGGAGATTTGGGTTTCTCACTTGCAGGGGGGGTGGCTGATCCTTCACATGTGACCACAGCAATTGCTAGTATCAACGACTTTTATCACTCTGTCGCTAGTGCTCGGCGAGGTGAGGTACTTAGGCGGGAGATTGGTATCTGCCGGCAATCGGCAGCCTTGCAGAGGGAGGAGCAGAGATGACCATCAGATGCTTGGATACAGGAGCGCCTTGCTGCAGCAAGGGCTCACTTGCAGACATTGCTTGATCAGAGAGCAGAGTATGCCTTTTATGCACGGGAGTCCTTTTGGATACAGATGGTAGGGAGAGTCAATAAACACTTTTTCTCTACACTTGGTCCTAGACATAGTAGAGAGAGTGTCAGGCAGCTTATTGACTCTGACGGTGTTTTGCAGTCTCATCCGGATACCGTCATGCACTTAGCGGCAGATTTTTATGCCTCCCTTCTTTCTGCAGATCCTGACACATAGGCTAGAGATGTGGCTAGAGATGTAGTTTGGCAGAGTTTACCTGTGTTGGTCACACCAGAGATGATATGCTCGGAGCTTCACCAACACAGAGTTCGGGACTGCTCTCTCCGCCCTTCGTAAGGGCAAGTGCCTTGGTTCTGATGGTCTTACTCCATCTTTTTTTACAGCCTTTTGGGGTATGATAGGTGATTATATTACTTCAGCCTTGCAGGGCATTTGGGACTCGTGTGAGATGCCTGACTCACTGACCGAGGGACTCATACACCTTATCCCGAAAGGTGGCAACATGAATTTTGTATCCCATTGGAGACCCATCACTCTTTTGGGCACTCTATACAAAATCCTTGCCAAGGCGATCAGCATCCGATTGCAGCCCCTTCTTCCAGACCTCATCCATGATACTCAGACATGTTTTGTGCATGGCAGGAGCATATTTGATAATATCTTTTCCTTTTGGGAAGCCACAGAGTGGGCTATGCAGAGTAGGCAGAGGCTAGCTGTTCTACTCTTGGACTTTGAGAAAGCCTATGACAGAGTAGATTGGGGTTTTCTTGAGGGCACTCTTCTAAGATTTGGATTTTCAGATGCATGGATTAGAGGGGTGGCCTCCCTTTACAGATTAGCCCTCAGGCAGGTTTTGATCGGAGGGGTAAGGGGTGACAGGCTTCAGATTTCCAGGTCAGTTCGTCAGGGATGCCCTTTATCCCCCTTCCTCTTTCTTTTTGTGGCAGAAGCTATGAGTATCTTCCTTAGATCTCAGGCTGATCTTTATGGGCTGAGATTGCCCTTGAGACAGGAGTAGGAGCGTCTTGACCGTGAGTTGGCTGATGACATTGCTATTGTTATTGAGGCCTCTTCGCAGTCACTTGATTCTTTCCCGACAGCCTTGGATATCTTTTGCTCAGCTGCAAGGGCACACATTAACTGGCATAAATCCTTTGTCTTTTGGATCAGTGATGAGGACACTCTAGGCTGGGGAGTTGACATTGGCTTTTCTTGGATTCAGAGGGGTGTTCCTGTCAGATATTTGGGATGCCAGGTAGGTTTGGGCATCTCTCCAGCACAGCAGTTTGCCCCAATATTGGAGAGTATAAGGAAAAAGCTAATTTTTTGGAGCTCAGCCAAACTCGACCTTGCATCTAGAGTTGTGATAGTGAACCAGGTTCTTTTGGCCACCGCTTGGTTTGTGTGTTCTTGCTGGTGCCGGTCTAGGGATTGCATCACTTAGCTCATTAGACCAGTCATGAATTTTTTATGGAGTGGACTTGATGGCACGGTAGATGTTGCAGCGAGGGTGGCCTGGGAGACCATTTTTCTCCCTACATGTGAAGGGGGCCTTAATATCATTGACCCGGACTTACAGTGCAGGGCATTGCTTTTTAAGGTGGTGGTGAGGGGACTCATGCCTGGGCAAGAACCTTGGAAGGATTTCTTTTTTGGACGCATTCAAGCTTGCACACCTACCTTGGGAGATGATTGGGTGGACAGCCCTCGCTGGATTTTTACTTCAGCCTCTCTCAAATCTCCTGCCTCTCCTCTCTTGATTGCGATCCTGAAAGCTTGGGGGAACTTCAGGAACACTCTTTGGAGGGTTCCGTCCTCTACCTTTGAAGAGATTGATAGGCAGCTGATCATTTGGAATGATAGTATACTTGATGAGAGGTATACTCTCTAGATCCACGGATGATATCCTTCTAGAGGTTGCCTTTCAGCCTGTCAGGATTGCTGGTTTTGTGGACCATGGAGCGGGCTTGCAGTGGTACTTAGACCCTGACCCTCTGCTCCTGGCCCTGGGATCCTGGAGGTTGTGGTTATATGGAGGTGCACCTATCAGGTGCTTGCAGGGGGACCCAGGAGAGTGGGAGTGGATAGATCATGGGCACAGAGAGAGGGGGATTCCCTTTCTTCGTTTCACGGTTGGTAATGCCAGGAGATTACAGCTGAGCAGTAGGGGTTGGATTCCCTTCAGAGCCCCCCATTGGGACAGCTTCTTCATCACCGCAGAACTGCGTAGGAATTTCTGGAGGAGGCTCTGGAAATCCTTTAGGAATAGAAAGATCACTCTTTTCTTTTGGCTTTCTATTCATGGAGGGATTGCAGTGAACCAGTGGAGATCACGATTTGGGGCTGATCCCACTTGCCCTCGCTGTCATTCTACAGAGGAGTCAGTGCGACTTTGCCTTTGGGACTGCAATCAGGCGAGGACTGTTTGGAAAGGGGTTGCTCGGATACTCAGCATTTTTCATACTTCCCCTTTCTTCATGACTTGGGGCTCGGTCCCATGGTTATCCCTTACTGGGCCCGAGGTGTTTTATGAGGGTGAGCCTTCTTCTTGGGCACTCTCGGTCCGCCGGCAGGTGATAGAGCCCTTCTCCCTTTAGGATGTACCACTTACTCCCTTCAGAGCTTCTCATGCTTCAGTGGACACCTCTTGGGGGATTTTGGCTAGCATTTCCTCTTGGCACATTTGGAGAGCGAGATGTACATGCATCACAGGTGTTCAGGGGTATTTGGACTGACACGGTTCACACTTTAATAGCCATTTGGGCTAGCATGCAGGGCCCTTCACGGGCAGCCTCTTCTAGGAGGACTGTATTTCTTCGAGTTTGGAGGGGTTCTCCCTTTTTCTCGGAGGTTTGTACCGGATTGAGATGGCACTATCAGCCCCAATCCTTTTTTTTTGGCTCTTGAGCTTTTCATGCATTGCATGGTGTATCCCGTATCCAGGTTGCTCTAACGGTTTTCTTTAATACTTAATAGAAGTCTCTCTTTGCAAAAAAAAGAAAAGCTCCTTGCTCATTCTTTCTCACTGCTACATCCAGAATGAGCAAGAAGATGAACTAAAACTAAAACTAAAACTCTCTCGTCTTTGGCGGGGGGAAAACACAACTCTCTCAACCTCTAAAAAGTGAAGACGACTATAAAAAGATGATTTATGTTTCAAGAGTCCTATGTTCCTGTCCCATAAGAACTTTAGTGAAGCCAAATCTCCCTTGTGCTAATAAAGCTCCTGGTGACAAGTCTCTGCCTTTGTGTAACAACAAGCTGGTATGTGAGAGAGGGGCAGAGCAGAACTTCAGTGCATTGGAGTGACTAGGCCACCTCACTACTTGACCAAGCAGCCATCTGGTTACCAGGACAGTTAGAGGTGACAATAGACAAGGTTGACATCCGGGTGATCTGACCTGGAGGCCACTTGGTTGAGAAAACATGGAGGTGCACATGGAGGATGACAAGTTGTGTCAACCGAGATGATCTGACCTGGTCCAGCTCAGTACCAAGTCAGAGCCACTAGGAGGTGCACATGAAGGAGCTAAGGTAGCACCGGCGAGTCAAAGGATGGCACAATCAGGAAATCACCAAAGTTACTAGGAGATGGAGCGGCAGAATGGCTAAGGGAGATAGGAGGATAACCAGTGAGGACGAAGGAAGGAGATTCCACCAATGAGAGAAGTCTCAGATCATTGCCAGGGATAGGATGAAGGCAAGGGTGGAGGTGGAGGAGGTCATCATTCAGCAGAGGAGAGGAGAGAGTATAGAGCTATAAGCTTGCCGTGGAGAGTTGTATTGGTGAAGGTGTACCATTGAATGGGTCAATGGGACTGACTTATGTCTGTAGAAGCATTAGCTCTTCATACAAGTCACAGGATTTGGGTGTGTTCTTCTCTCTGTAAGTTCGTCATACCCCTTGTACACTCATATTATGACATTCCCTGTTGCATTCCTTCTGTGTTTTCATACTGCAGCACTCCTTGTACATTTGTATCACAGTGTTTCCCATTGCATCCCTTATTTTCACATTCATACCACAGCATCCCTACTTACCCACTACCAGGCTACCTGTGTACTCATCAAATGTTGTTTTGCATCACTTTCTGTGTCTTTGGTATCATGAAGTAGGAAGTCGCATCCTTGCACCAGTGGCAAAAGAGAACGAGCCTCCTTCAGACACGTGCATACCTTGTCTTAGTAATAAACAAGCTACAATCACTCTGCTCCAAGGAAGTAAGATATAAAGCAGCCAGCACAACCATGGAGGTATGCATTTGGGTGAGGAGGCCTATGTGTTACTTAACCATATTAGTATGTCGCAAAACCACTTTACTTTGATGATCAAAGCACAATTATGTTTGTAGGGAACTAGTACTCTGCTCAAACCAAGCACATTCAAATGCATTAGAATTATGTTTGAGAGCAAAATTTTTTGAAAGGGTGAAAGCAAAAGGTCACGAAAGGTATCAAAGTTTGTTTTAGTTAGTCATTTTCAATTCAAACAAGTGAAACCATGGTGTTTTTACACCAAGTACTCTTGGGTTCATTTCCATTGTGGGGGGAATTGGAAAAGATGCAATGGAAATCTACCTTATATGTTAGGACTTAAGTATGGGCCTTCACAGGCACCTCTATTTGTGAATGTGGAGGTCGAGCTGAGAAATCTAAACATGTAATATTTCCTCCATCACACACAGCCTTGGTAAATGGAGGTTTGTTTTGAAAATTGCTCTGGTCTTGGCTTTTATTTTGTGAATTGACCTTCTCAGCCTGATCAATGTCCTGTGTCTCGCATAAAGGCTTTCTGTTTGGCTTTCTGAGGACGTCTTGCAAGTGAGTCATCATTGTATTTGTATAGATGATCTATGAGTTGCAGGCATCACTCCTTTTGGGAGATCTCTAGTAATGTAGCTTACACATCTCTTCCCATTTCCTCCCTTTCTTCTTGCAGACTGGGTTGTTTGTTTCTTCTGAAACTATCATTTTGTTGTGTGTCTCTTCACAAATCTAATAATGCATTTGTGTGTTAAAACCTAAGTTGTGCAATGTTGTACTTAGGGAGTATGGATCATGAAGCCTGTTGGAAAAGCACAGGGGAGAGGCATTTTTTTATTCACCAAGCTAGCGCAAATCAGCGAATGGAAAAAGGACCATCGTTGGAAAACAGAAAACCCTCAGGTTTGACTACATCCCCATATGGAAAAAGGATCAAGTATGCTGAACAGGATGGCTAATATTATCTAGCTGATGGCTTTGATATGAACTAAATGAAAAACTACTTGTGCATTAGTACATTCCAGGGAACAGTCAGTACATACTTTTTGTGTATATTAGCTTTTCTCATATCATTTTATGTTTTTCTGTGCTTGAGTAGGTGGAAAATTATATTGTACAAAAGTATATAGACAATCCTTATTTGGTTGGTGGGAAGAAGTTTGATCTTCGCATTTATGTCCTTGTTCTTTCTTACGCTCCACTTAAGGTAAAATATTTTATGATCTTTTAGCTTAGCACACATTCCAGCTCACAATTTTCTGAGTCATTACTTCAAGTTTGGTAAAAGTATGTATTCAAACTTCAACTCTTTGCGATATGAATCATGCTATAGAACCAAGAAGAAATTGTAAGTTCACTTTCAAAAAACATACGTCCATCTCCTCATAGAGGCCTTTGACTCCATCTGATCCGCAATATTAGCTATAGGATTGTGATTGGATTTATTTCCTGTCTTTGAGTCACCCTGCTAGTGCTTGCTAAGCATTGTGTGATGTGTTCCATCTTGTAATGTCCTGCATTTATTGCAGGCATATTTGTACAGATCAGGTTTTGCAAGGTTCACCAATGCACATTTCAGCATGAAAAAGGAGGACATCTTGAATAATTATGTTCATCTCACCAATTTTTCCATTCAGAAACATGCTCCAACATATGATTCCAAGAGTGGCACAAAATGGTAACTGTTGAGGACTGCTAGTTGGGAAATAAACCCTACAATTTTTTAAAGTAATTCACAGCATAACATGCTAAATCTCTTTCAGGGCTCTGTATAATTTGAAGCTCCATTTGATAACAAAGCATGGAGAAAAGGCAGTTAATGATGTATTTTACCAGATACAGATGCTTATCATCCGATCACTTGTCGCAGTCCAGAATGTCATTATCCAAGATAAGCATTGTTTTGAACTCTATGGATATGATATTCTTGTTGACGAACTGTTAAAGCCTTGGCTTTTAGAGGTGAGCACAGTATGATAAACTTCTGATATGTTGTGGCAATAAACAATGATAATCTCTCCTATTCCTGGTCTTGGCCTAAACAGTTATACTTTGAAAGTATGGTGTTAAAGACGTATATGTTGTCAATGTGGGTGGGATTGGGTTAATGAAGGTAGTCAACCAAAAAAAGTTTATTCAACATCAATGAAAGCCATAGGATTCTCTAGAATCAAATCAGTTAAGGCATTAAAGCTATCGAAACAACTTTATCTGAACATACTGTATCAGAAAGGAATAAAATAGAGTGCTATCTAGTCAATCCTCCATTTCTGAGGACTTCTTAGAAATTGAAAGATTATTGTACTCCATATTTTAAGGTATACGATTTCAGAATATCTCTGTATTTATGGAAAAAGGATTACAGATTATATAAAAGGACTTATAATGTTTAGGAATGTCAGAAGAAATACTCACACTTACAGATTATTTATTTTTATTTAAGGTCAATGCATCTCCAAGCCTGGCATCAGACACCCCATCAGATTACGAGCTAAAATATGGCATGTTACAAGATCTATTGACGATTATTGATATGGAGCGGCGTTTGATGCCAAATGAGACTTTAAAACAAGTATGTGTCAGACTTATATTTCAAAGCGTTTTGTCTGCATATGTGGAAAAGTAGAACTACTATAACAATGGAATGACCTTGTAGGGTCATATAAGTGTCATATGGGACAATCATTTTCCATGTTTAGGGTTTGGAATTCGCTATGTACCTGTTCGGTCCGCATAAGCTCAAATCTGTGTGACCATCTGAAGGCATTATTCCATCTAATATTAAGTGAATTAATTAAATCGTTGTATAGGCAAGGAGCTGAGGAAGATGTGTGAGCTGAGCGTTGTTTACCTAGGCAAACACTTGAAGATATTGACATGAAACCCTCTAATTTCCAAGATACTGAACCATAAGAGCAAAGGCTGATTGTGCTCATGAGAACATTGTGATCTCGATTGATAAGTCTAAACTCTCTTTGGATCTCTCGCTAAGTTTTCCAATGAGCATCATGCTTGTTCCAAACATCGTCCCAAGTGTGAATGCCTTTTTTTGAGAGTTTAAAAGCATTCATTAAGTTAATCCAGGATACCATTTTGAGGGAAATGACAACTTGGATGCGAGAAATTGTGAAAGGGGAGGTCTTTTGCCTTCTCGGTATCCCTATGGACTTTCGTGTTACCATGAACCGGAGATGGGACTAAGTCTTAGTCGAAATTCAGATAAAGATAAAGAGAGAGATGGGCCATCACCTAAATTTCTCTTCGTAGGAAGTTTCTAAGGAGAGTCAACAATCTCGAGTCAAATTGTCCTTAATTAAAAGGGATTTTTGTAATTTTGAGAAAGGTCTTGGAGCCTTTGGGTATCATCGATATTCAGCAAGCTGCTCATAGACTGGCCTCCAAATGGATCATCAATACCTTGGCTAACCCTCTTAAAATTTCTTCCACTTTCCTAACTCAAAACTTGCCAAGATCAAACCTGGAAGACTCACCAAGTGGAAGGATTATCCCCTTCAGGTTGAAAAGCATAGTAAATTGCTTTATTGTAGTTGATGAGTTACCCAGAGGCTTAACAAAAGATAGACAAACAACTAACCGTGACTCAAGATCTCATAGTGAATCGGTTAGTATCGCATAAAGACCCTTGAGTTTTCACCATTAATTCCTAGGGCATCTGCATCAGCAAATTTATGGGTTATTTCTATCTTCCATCAGCCAATGAAATTCCATATAAGTTACCCTTGAAGGTTTCATAATGAGTTAACCATGCTAGGCATTTGCTGCAGTTTTGAACTGGTTCTACGGTGGAGAATATAAGCAAAACACTTATGATCTTAGTTCATTTAGTTCAATTGCTCAATGTGGAATACAAGATTCCCAATTTTCTTGTTTAGAATTTCCTTTCAGTTGGTATTAGGGCCAGCCATATGTCATTGCACTTAAAACAAGAGTTGAATGGCAGAAGGGTGATCTTTTAAAAAACTAGATATAAAGGGTCACGTCCTCTCTTATGGAATTTTTGTTATAGAGTTCGAATTGCACCCAAGACCAAGGGAAATTTTCAAAGTGAAATAAGGGTGGTGATGCATTCATAGATCACAATGTATGATATGATCAAACAAGAGTGCATGAGAGCATTCGGGCACTACCTCCTATTATAGTGGTAAAGCACTACCTCCTATTCGGGCACTACCTCCTATTATAGTGGTAAAGCAAGCGCTTTTGTATGCAAAAGAGAAAGCAAACGATTTGTTAAAGAGTTGGGCTGTTAAAAAGAAATTTATGTTGGCAATTTGAGACACAAAACTTTGTTAATTTAGTTTAGAATTACATGTAAGAATTCACAAAAGAGTTTTGATCCTCCACTATAGCACTAGCTCTAAAGAGGCAATGCTAATAAACATGAAAGCATTCCTATTCCAAGCACACCCACCATGGAATCATTGAGTGGTATCCATGTGTTGAACTCTTTAGTCTAGGACCAAAAGTGCAATCTAGCTTCAAGTAGAAAAGAAAGAATTTGAACCTACCTCCAAACACTCTCTATTTAAATCATGGACTTGTGCATGCTAAATTCACGACACACAGACCGGGTTTGTCCAGGAGTGCATCATCCTAGACAACATTTGGGAGGCTTTGGATTGGTCCAGTGAGGAGTCACAGCCGTTGGCCATCCTCCTCTTGGATTTCGAGAAGGCCTACGACAGGGTGGAGTGGTTCTTCTTGGAGGGTACTATGCGGAGATAGGGTTTCTCAGACAGATGGGTCAGAGGAGTTTCTGCGCTTTATGCGGGGAGCTCTAGCCAGATGCTTATCGGAGGACACACGGGCGAGGCCTTTTCTCTTTCTCGCTCGGCTTGCCAGGGTTGCCCCCTGGCTCCCTTTTTCTTCTTGTTTGTGATGGAGGCTCTGGGCTACTACTTGAGATCACAGGTGGCGGGACTCACAAGGTTGAGGCTCCCAATCAAGCAAGAGGAGGAGTTGCTTGACTCTCAGTTTGCAGATGACACGGCCTTGTATGTAGAGGGCACCACAGCGAGTTTGGAGAGAGTCAAGGGAGCCCTGGCTGTCTACTGTGAGGCCTTGGGTGCGCGGATCAATCGGACAAAGTCCATAGGTTTCTTCACAAGCTCTGAGGAGACACAGGAGATCCGTGAGTGGGGGAGCAACTTTGGCTTCAGATGGATAGTGCGGGGCCAGACAGCGAGATACCTCGTATGCCAGGTCGGTATTGACATTATAGCAGAGCAGCAGATCGCCCCGGTCCTTGAGAGTGTCCGGTGCAAGCTTTTCTATTGGAGCTCGGCCAAACTCTCCCTAGCAGGTCGTGCCTTAGTGGCAAACCATGCCCTTCTTGCCACGGCTTGGTATATCGCCTCCTGCTGTTATTTTCACAAAGGGTGCATTGGGCAGCTCCGACGGTTGGTTTGAAACTTCCCATGGGCAGGTTCGGGCGGCATGAGGAATATAGAGCCCAGGTCGCTTGGCAGACGGTGATCATGCTGCAGGCACTAGGAGGCTTGGGTATCATTGATTCGGAGATGCAGAGCAGAGCAGAGCAGAGCCCTCTTGGGCAAGTTGTGTTCGCGGCCTCACCCTAGGTGCAGAGCCTTGGAAGCCCCTCCAATTTGCGGTCGAGGAAGATATCCTACTTCTTCTGGCTGGCCGCCCACGGAGGCTTGCCCATCGGCCCGTGGTTGGAGCAGATGCGGGTGGAGGGGCAGTGCCATTGTTGCTCTGCTGATTTTCTAGAGACGATCCCGCACTGCCTCTGGAGCTCTCGTAGCGCAGCGAGGATCTGGATGGGAGCCCTCAGGATCATGACCCGCATGCAAAGTCTTCAGAGGGACTACACTTGGGGGATGGTGGCCTGGTTGACTGAGGGAGGACACGCGTTTCAGATTGATGAGGTCTCCCTAGCTTACCGGATACAGGGTCAGAGCATTCAGAGGATTGAGCTCGATGAGGCGGTCCCTCCTGATAGCCTCTGGAGCTGCCATAGCGCAGCGAGGATCTGAATGGGAGCCCTCAGGATCATGACCTGTATGTAGAGTCTTCAGAGGGACTATACTTGGGGGATGGTGGCCTGGTTGATTGAGGGAGGACACGCATTCCAGATTGATGAGATCTCCCCTACTTACCGGATATAGGGTCAGAGCATTCAGAGGATTGAGCTCCATGAGGAGCTCACACGCGTTCCAGATTGATGAGATCTCCCCTACTTACCGGATACAGGGTCAGAGCATTCAGAGGATTGAGCTCCATGAGGCGGTCCCTCCTGATAGCCTGGTTCCTCCTCCTCTGGAAGACAGCGTATGGGAGGTAGTAGCCAGTATCACTGCGTGGAACATTTGTGTTGCTTGCTGTAGTCTGGTGATGGGTGAGCATTCGGTTCCACCCTCGGCTACCCTGGTTGCCATTTGGCAGGATATCATCTACACCCTCCGCTCCACCTGGAAGCGTGGGACCCCAAGCTCTAGGGTGATGGTCGCGAGGTGTGCTCGTTTCTGCAAGGCTTGGCGTGTAGGGGTTTTTTACATTTTCACTCCGCAAGGGATTTGTTGGTTGTATAGTCCCCCCACCTGGCTGTTAGCCCCAGGACCAAGATCCCCTAGGTAGTGAGCTGGGTTTCTCTGGAACAGGCCGGTTTTTCTTTCAGCCTTTTCCCGGTTTTTCCCATACTTAGCACCTTCAGGGCTGTTGTTTTGTATGAAGTTTTTCAAGCATTAATAGAAGGTTCTTTTCTTTAAAGGGAAAAAAAGAAAAAGATCACAATGTCCAAGATCTCTATCTATCGCCACACAGATCACTCTATGGCTCACGCGGGACATTGTGAAGCGGCTTGGCATTGTGGTCATTGTGAAGCTGCAATGAAAGTGGCTTGGATTGGCTGTTTGTTTGTTGGCCTGTGTTCTTCATATTGGTTTGGCTTGTGTGGATGTTGGACTCAAGGTCATGTGTTAGAGACTGTCCACAAAGATCTTCTTCTATGTAGAAGCAATATGTGATCCATTGTTTTCTATTCTCTTGGCCAAGTGCTGGTCGCATTTGTGTGAGTTTATTGTGTGTGGCCCATGATGTAAAAAAAAGGTAGTGCATTGTTGGTTCAAGTGCTAGATGACCCCCACTCATATTCCGAAATTCCCCATTCAAAAAAAGAATGATACCTCCCATGAATTTTATAATATCATGGGCATCTCATAAGCAGATAGAGCTATCTCTACCTCCTACATATTGTATAGGAGACAAAGTCTCAACTTGCGGTGGTGGCGTGTGGCATTGACCTCCTACGTAGTGTCTGGGATAAGATCTAAAGATGGCCCATGGTTATCCATACTCCATGTGAGAGATGAAGTTGTAGATATTTTGATAGGCTGATGAGGGAACCTCATTGGTTAGATGGAGGGAATGCTCCCTATAGAATGGCATCCTAGTGGCATGTGGCTGGGTTTGAGATAACCAAGTCTATTGAACATAAACTTGGCACCAATCATCCTTGATGACCCCTTGAATCTCGTTTTGTGTTAAACTGAGAGTTGGCATATGAAGTGAGTACTGGTTTGAAGGGAGAGCCTCTAGTATGGAACCATGTATGGAACCATGTGGTAACATGTGAACAGCAACACCTTTTTCCCCCTTTGTTGCAAGTTGAATGGATGATGAGGGGGCCCCCCACGGTAACATCTAACTACCCGCCTTGGTTATGCCGTACCCTTTGACCTTGTCTAGATAGGTAATGATCTAAAAAGAGACATCTGTGTAGTAGGGGTCATGATTTGAACTCTGCAAGTATGGTTTCATGCGGGGTGCACCTCCTCCCACAAATCATATATGATAGCATCATAACTCGTAATCTCTCATACCCAACCCTCTCCATCCCTATAAGATCTACTTCCTAGAGGGTAACCAGGGAATTAAATAGGAATATCTTTGCGTGTGTATAATGGAATTGGACCTAAAAGCACTCTCTCTCTACTCTTGCTAATGAAGCATGTCCTCTAGCGACGACTGTGGCTCAAGTGGACGGTTTCATGCTAAACGAGGGTCTTGTGATGCATCCCAAGTATACATAAGATGTGACAATGTTGACCTTTTGTTACGCTCAAGTTGAGGTAACTTGACCTCGGAAGGATCAGTCGACATTTTCCTTTAAAGGATCAATATTTGTATTATATTTGTTTGGGCTTCATGTAAATGATAAAAAAGGAATAAAGGTCAAGATCCTTGGTGTGGGTGACATGGCACTAGACTAGGTGGATCTAAGGCTAAGGGACCTAAATGCATGAAATGTGCCTAGGGGCAAATGTTTTAAAGATATCCCAAGAGAGGGGTAAATAATGCATTCAGGAAGGACCCTACATTTATGACATGTGGCATACTAGATTCATCTAGGGAGTTTTGGGGCTCGTTGGAAATTGGTAAGCATGAGCTTTTAAAAAATCTGACTATCTGTGAGCTTGCTACCAACGAGGTTGGCTGGGAGGAGAAACCAAGTGCCCGTGCCCGTGATTCGACGATAAGTAGGAAGAAATCAGACAGGAGTCCGTTATTTGGTATCAGAGCGCTCAGGCTGGATAATGGGATTCATACGTTTGGCATACGAGTTGCGTACGAAGGGAGCGCAGGTTGTACGTGGCGTTGACGACGGACGATGGGTAGTGTGATTGATCAGCGCGCGCCAAGGGCTACTGTGGGATCAGGGACGTCATTGCAGCTACTACAGGTGATGGCGCAACTGTGGGGTCTCGAACGTCATCACCGTTGCAGGAGAGCAGGATCGCGTACAGCCGCAGGCTTATAAGTTGGTATCATACAAAGGATTGCAGGTGGTTACCTTCAAGACTCCATGACATCGCGGGAAGGGACAAGCTATCGCAGGAGCGTACAGTTCACGCAGGCAGGTGATGGAAGGCAGCCGTAAATTTTGGACACCCGCTGGTTTACGGTTAGCTTAGGGCCAGGGAACTGTGGCTCGTGATACTTACGTTACATGGAGGTCCTTCAACGCGATAAACGATCACTTTTTTTTTTTGGTTCATAATGGATCGTTAATGTTGGGCTGCGTGGGAAAATTCAATCGACAGAGGACCAAAGCGTAGTCACTCAAGGCTGGCAGTTGCCTAGGTCGAGGCCCTGCACGTGAACAGGCCCTTAGAAGCAGGGAGCGTACCTTGGTGGAGTCAATTACAGACACTGCGCAGAATCACGCTTATAGCATACCTCAACGTGTGTGGTTCGCGTGGAGATACCAGGGGGCTTTCGACTGTTTATTCCCCCTATTTTATTTTGGTTAAATTTCTAAAGCTTCGAGGTGTGTGAGTTGGATTGGGAACGAAATTATGCTTTTGGATTCAAGGGTTTGAGTCAACTTAGAATTGCAGGAGTTTCCCTGGTATAGGGAAAAGCGGGTTTGGTTTCAGTATAATATTTGCTTTGTCAGCTGTAAAGTTGGAAGTTGGACTTTCGATTTGTAATTACAGTTTCAAGCGGTGTTTTATTTATTATTATTATTTAAAAAAAAAACACCCATTGATCTGAATGGAAGTAGAAGAAGAAGCTTCCAAGATGGATCCCGTAGAGTCGGGAGTCCGGCCGACCCCGCAGGTGTCGCGCCCAGCAGGCCATACATTGTCTGGCAGAATTGCAATGTTAGAGGATGCCTTGCAACAGATTTTAGCGTAGCAATTACAAACAAATGTGGGGCAGTCTGAACTCAGGAAAATGGTGCATAGTATGTCTGCAAGACCATTTCGTGAGGAGAAAGGTAAATCTCCGATGGAACCGGAGTCCAGTGTTCGTACGGTCGAGCCTAGGAGGGCTAAGGTGCCTAATATTGCCAATTATAGGCCAAAAAAGTATTCTGGTCGGATGTCTGATCGTAGTTCCGATATCATTGATACCTGGTTACACAAATGGGACGAGGCATTCGCCATTTGTGAAATCAGGAATGATATGAAGAAAATCCGCGAGGCCACCCATATGTTTAATGAGGCTGCGGATAGGTGGTGGATAAAACAGCCCATCTGACTATGCATATACAGTCAGGATGGCAGACGGAAGTTCAACTGAAGTATGGGACCAAAGGGTTACCCAGTTGGAGCTTCGAATTCAGGACTATGTTGAGAAGCTTGATTTTGAAATGACTAAGCTTGCTCATGTAGACATAGCCCTGGGTAAGGCTTGGCATTCTAGGAAGAATCCAGCCATAGATTGAAAAAAGCACATTTATCAATTCAAGATAAATGATGTGTTGTATGTCTTACGAGGTGAAAAGGATATACCTCAAGGACCGTTGCTTTTCGTGATGGAAATTCGAAAAGCTCAAGAAGAGTTTTTGTTTCTTTGTACAGCATCGGTAGAGCCGGTTGATGATTCTTCGGCTAGCACTGATGTGGCTCAAAATGGAGAGATGGCCAAGCTGGCTGATCAAATAGCAGAGGAGTTCTCTGATCGTTTTAGGGATGAGCTACCTTATGGGTTACCTCTAGAGCGGAATGTTCAGCATAAAATTGAACTAATCCCGGGGGCAGAACCTGTAAATAGACCTCCCTATAGGTTGAGTTTTACAGAAGAAGCGGAGGTACGAAGACAATTGGAAGAATACCTCAAGTTGGGGCAGATTCAACCAAGTTTTTCACCTTTTGCTTCGCCAGTGATATTAAAAAAGAAGAAAGATGATACTTTTCGCCTCTGTATAGATTACAGAGCATTGAATAATATCACTATTAAGCACAGGTATCCGATGGCTCGGATCGATGATTTGCTAGATGCATTACATGGGGCCGTAATTTTCAGTAAGATAGATCTTAAGTGTGGCTACCATCAAATCCGTATTAGAGCCGAGGATGTGCATAAAACCGCTTTTAGAAGCAGGTTTGGACATTATGAGTTTTTGGTAATTCCCTTTGGACTTACCAATGCTCCAGCTACATTCGTCATGCTTATGAACGATTTACTACGTCCGTATATCGAAAAGTTTGTAGTACATTTTATTGACGATATTTTGGTATTCAGTAAGAGTATTACTGAGCATTATGAACACTTAAGAATAGTATTCAGTACTTTGAGGAAAGCCAGTCTTTATGTAAATAAAGAGAAAACTATACTGTGTATGGTAAGACCTGAATATTTAGGACTCATAATTACTCCTGAGGGGGTAGCAATGGATCCAAAGAAAATGGCTGCGATACTGACTTGGCCAATCCCTCAGAGTTTGACCGCTTTGCGATCATTCTTGGGATTTGTCCGATTTTATCGAAGGCATATCAAGGATATTCCGAAATAGTATCGCCATTGACTGATCTGACCTCAGATAAAGTACCTTTTATATGGAGACATAATCAATAGGAAAGTTTTAACACCATAAAACAAGCTGTGGTCTTAGGACCGGTGTTAAAAATAGTTGGTCCCCAGAAACCGTTTTTCCTTGAAACCGATGCAAGTGGCATTGCGGTAGGAGCAGTTCTCCTCCAAGAGGGAAGGCCAGTAGCCTTTGAAAGCAAGAAGCTTTCTCCCTCTCAATGAAATTGGCCAACTCATGAATTAGAGCTATATGCTATTGTCCATGCTCTGAAAACATGGAGACATTACTTGTATGGATCAAAGTTTTATGTTGATGTTGATCATGATACTCTGAAACATTTTTGTAAACAACCTAACTTGAGAGGCCGCCAAGCTAGGTGGGCAGAACTCATGCAAGAGTTTAACTTGACGATTCGGTACCGAAGAGGGAAGGATAATAAAGTTGCTGATGCGTTGTCACGCATTATGCATAACATGAGTTTCACGGTGTTAGAGAGTGCTCTAATGACCGAGATTAGAGAAACTTAAAAGGTGGACGAGTTCGTCCAGAGCCTTTGGCCTAAGGGTCATGTATTAAAACCCGGGGAAAAGGATGACCTGGCATCCAAAAAAGGCCAAACTTATGCAAGATATGCCATAAGGGATGATATGCTGAAAAGAAATGGCAAGGTAGTAGTACCTAATCAGGATCTCAGGCAGAGAGTCATTCGACAATGCCATGATAGCCCATGTGCGGGACATCCAGGAGTCGAGAAGACATATGATCTCGTGAAGCGAGATTTCTTTTGGCCAAAGATGAAAAAGCATATTTATGAATATGTGACACGTTTTTCGTGTCAGGTAAGTAAGGCAGAGCGGGTGAAGCCACCTGGACTTTTACAGCCCTTGGAGATTCCACTAGGTAAGTGGGAGAGTATTTCCATAGACTTTATTGTAGGTCTGCCTACGATACAAGGTGGGTATGATTCTATCCTTGTGGTGGTTGATCGTCTTACCAAGATGGCTCACTTCATTCCAACTAGAGAGTCTGTTAGTATCCCGCAAGTGGCGGATTTGTTTATTAGACATATATTTCGTTTGCATGGATTACCCAAATCCATAGTGTCAGACAGGGATGTCAAATTTACCGGTCATTTTTGGACTGCGGTATTATAAATACTAAGGACTGAGTTGGGAATGAGTAGTGGGGATCATCCAGAAACGGATGGTCAAACGGAAAGAATCAACCAAATTTTAGAGGATATGCTTAGAGCATATGTGTCATTGAGGCAACATACATGGAACAAGTGGTTGCCATTGTTAGAGTTTGCCTACAATGATAGAAAATATTCCTCTACAGGGTTCAGTCCGTTTGAACTGAACTATGGTTATAGGCTAGCAAATCCAACTATAGTTGGAATACCTCAGAAAGTGCCTAGTGCCGCGAACTTTGTGGTTCAGATGCGGGAGATGCTAGCACTTGCGAGAGCTAACATCCACCAAGCTATGGATAGAGCTAAGGCGTATGCGGATGAAAACCGATCCGCTAGAGAATTTAAGGAAGGAGAAAAAGTTTTTCTCAGAGTTTCTTCGCACTATAAGTCTTTGACTGCAGGAGAGTGTGCTAAGTTATCACCTCGATATTGTGGGCCATGGTTAATTCTAAAAAGAATAGGCAAGGTAGCCTATAAATTAGAATTGCCACAGGGTTGTAAGGTGCTCCCAGTGTTTCGTGTTTCTCGTTTAAAGAAATTTTTGCATACAGGTGACTCACTAATTGAGGGTGTTGTTTTGTTTCAGGAGATAGAGGATAATGCAAGACGCAAACCAACAAGAATCCTGGACTGAGGAACAATGCAAGTGCGCAATCAGAAGATACCCACGGTGTTGGTTGCATGGTATGGTCTACCTCTATCAGAAGCTACCTGGGAATCCGTATATCAGTTACGGAGAGTGTTCCTAGAATTTATCATAGAGGACGCTGATGCTGAAGAGGGAAGGAATGTTACGCTCAAGTCGAGGTAACATGACCTTGCAGTCGACATTTTCCTTTAAAGGATCAATGTTTGTATTATATTTGTTTGGGCTTCTGGGCTTGTTAGATCATGCCCCATTATGGATAAATCTGCAACTTGGTATGCCACTGGATGATTTACCAACTCTTTCCAGTAGATTGCTGCATGTTAATCAGGCTTATCTCCGACATCAATATTTCCAGCAAATGATCAGACTTGCAATTCATCCCTTGCCTTTGCATGCCCAGGAGGACATGGATTATGCTTGGGACAGTTTTGTCTCTCGTATACAGAATGTCATTAGGGAGTATGGAAACTGGCATATGGCTAAATGGAGGAATGAGGTCAAATGGGCAAAAAGGACAGCACAACAATTGACTGATTTTTCACATTTAAGGCCTCTCTCTGAATCAGAAAATGATTCCCTTTCACATGCTCGGATCAAACTGACTGATAATGATCAGAGGAAATTGCACAAATGGCAGATTAGAGCAAGAATGAAGCCCCTCATGGATAAGGGGTGCTCATCAAAAGCCTTCTTCTAGGGCCTGCATGCTACTCGAAAGAAAAACTCATGCCTAAGGGTAAGGAAGCTAGATGGCTCTTGGACGCACTCTTTCTCTGATCTTCAAGATGAATGCCAAAATTACTTCCAGAAATTGTTCTCTATCCCTGGCTCCCCATCAAATCAAATGACTGATGCGAGGACTGATTTTCTTCAATATGTTTCTGAGATAGTGGAAAGGGATGATGCTCTTACATTGGAGAGACCTTTTACTGACACAGAACTTGATAATGCATTGTCCCACCTCAGCAAATACAAGTCCCCTGGCTGGGATGGTCTTACGGTGGAATTTTATATTTCTTTCTGGGATGATTTGAAAGATGTCCTTTTACAAATGATCAATGTTGCCTGGCAAGAAAATCACTTGCTGCACCTTTGGAAGCATGGCATAATCAAACTTGTGCCCAAAAAACATCTGTGTGACCATATGTCAGATTGGAGGCCTATTACTTTGATGCCTGTAGTTTACAAACTCATTGCCAAAATGATTGTGTATAGGCTTCATGGGATTCTGAATGCGGGCCTTCATTCTCATCAGTATGGGTTTGTGCCGCAAAGACAAATCCATGACAATATCTCCAATGCATTGACTGCAATTGAATATGCTAAGTACTCGCATCAAGATGTGCTCATATTGCAGGTAGATATCACTAAGGCATTTGACACTGTTCAATGGGATTTTATCTCTCAAATCATGACAAAGTTGGGCTTTGGTCCCAAGATAGCAAATGCAATTTATTGGTTTTATTCTGGCTCTACTTCTCAGTGCATTCTTGGGGGTCATCTATCTCAGTCATGGACATTGGGTAGATCAGTTAGACAGGGCTGCCCTCTTAGTGCTCTCTTCTATGCCATTGCGACCCATCCCCTCTTGGTGTATCTTGATCATCTTACAAACACAGGACAGACGACTGGTCTTACAATCCCTGGGGCTGCATCTTTTTTTGCACAAGCATATGCTGATGATTCCTTCTTTATGCCACAGAACTCTCCCCGGGAAGTTTACATGCTAATGAGCACACTATCATTGTATGGATTAGCAGCGGGATTGGATGTCAACTTTGACAAATCTAAATTGCTTCCCCTGAAACAATGTGACTGGCATTCTATTCTCTGGCCAGGTCAGGTAGTACATTCCAAAGATGTAGTCAGGCATTTGGGATATCCTATAGGATGGCATATCACCAGGAAGCAGCAATTAAAATGGATCTTCCAAAGACTTCAACATAAATTGGAATATTGGAAAATTTCTACTTGGCCACTTCATGTCAGGCTCAGAATAGTACAGTCCATTGTAATGTCCTATGTTCAGTTCTTTTTGCCTTTGCTACATTGGTCCTCCAGAGATATTTCAACCTTTATGTCTCAAGCTATGGAGCTGTTATGGAGGACAAAAACTGCTGTGAAAGCATTGAGACTGATGAAGATGGAAATGGTGTGCTCTCCTAGGATGCATGGGGGACTCAATGTTCTCAATATAAGATATCATGTACTTGCAAGGAAGGCGACTATGCTCCATACTTTTTTCCGTCAACAACAGCCATGGACTTATATGATAGCATCCATGTGTGTCAACATGAGGACATCTGCTTATGGCCATTGGACTACTGATCATTGGGAGGTTGTCATTGGGAGATTTGTAGGGAAGATTCCTGGCTGCCCTTTCTCTACTGCTCTGATACTTGACTGGAAACAAGTACTTTCCAAGGTCAAATGGGCTCCTGATAATTGCTCGGGGACAAACTCAATGAGGAAAGAAAGTCTTGATTGGAGTGCCATCTTTGACATTCCACTTGCTTTACAGGAACCTGTTCGGGCATATAATCTCATGAAATTGGGAATTAGATACATCAATGATGTGGTAGATGATCAGGGTTATGTCTTATCTTTTCCTCAGGCCACTGCCTCCTATGCATTGGGAATGCATCATAGGTCGATATGGAAGAAAATTGCTGATCTGTTACATCCTCTTCTACCTGTCCCTCTTGTGGCTGACATAGACAGGCTTATGGATTGGCAATTGCAACCCTCTGCTACATGCTCTCATCCTGTTCCTCTGCTTGCTTTGACCTCCATCAAAGCCTACAAGCTTCTTCAGCCTGCTCCATGGATTCAGCAATATGCTAATACTTTGTGGCATATTAGGAAGCCCCTCTCATGGTGGCGGAAGAATCTCCGAATATTATGGAGGTGTAAAATGCCTTTGAAACAAAGACTTTTTCTTTGGAGATGCATGACTGGCACATTGTCAGTGGGAATCACACTTGCCAAACGTCACATTGCACCATCCACATGTTTACGGTGTCAGGATCCTTCAGAGACTGTCCCTCATTTGCTTTGGTACTGCCCGTCTTCTAGGGACCTCCTTGGGAAAATTTCAGATCATCTTCGGCTCCGTTTCCTGAGTCACAGATTTGGGAAACATTTTTGGTTATTTGGTAAACTTTGTCTCAATACTCACTATTTCTCTCATGGGTGAGATATTGGGCTCTTTGGACAATCTGGAATGAGCATAATTTGGCATACTTGGGCCGGCAGATTCACAAGTCATATGAATCTTTCCGAGCCTCATTGCGGCAATCCTTATATGATGCCTGCCATGAGGGTGATCTACATGCTTCTTGCATAGAGCTTTTCTTTTTATGCTTCTGATCTTTGGGATACTCTCCATTTTGGAGACTTTCCATCTTGTAAATTTATGAGAATATAAATACAATGCACTGGATTTTACCAAAAAAAATAAATTATGTGTGAGTCAAAAGATAAGGCAGCATGTACTTGGTGAAGCATCGATCAATCAATATCTGCATCGAGTTCTTGCAATATCTTATTGTATCTCTTGATCCGAGCTCTCTCTCTCTACAATATGGCAGTCACCTTCAATCCACCATAGTTGTATGCAGCTATCCCTGCATGTCAGCTTCTTCAAAATCCCCAAAGATAGAGTATCCCTTGGTTCTCCGAATCCGTGTATATCCTCATATAATGCCAAGAAATATGATATATGTACTCTACCAATAGAAATGCTAGCATGTACGGGAAAATAACGTGTGGCAATATACATGTCCATGGTGGAGGGCCTCCTGAGGTCATCCCTTCGAACAACTCTTAAAAGTTGTTTGGTGATAATGAATAGGCTCCCCATTTGTGGTCTAGAGAGTAATTGCCAAAATACTATTGGTTCCAAAAGCCTCGTCTCCCTTTTTGGTCCTATTTGGGAGAGGGTGGAGAATTCTTGTCTTGGATGATGACTTTGTCCTCTCTCTCTCTCTCTATATATATATATATATGTAGCCCACTTCTCTTTTACGCTAGCTTCCATCACTTTCTTAAGGCCCTCCTTCGCTGTATCAGCATGGGTGAGGTCTTTATTTATGAAATACTAGGGTGCCCTTCCGGTTGGTCCTTTTTGGGATGACATCCTATTTGTCTTTTGCATCCTCATACTTCAAGAAGAAGCAAAGGTTTTCACATCATAGTAGTAATCTGGTTAAATGAAAATTGAATCAATTTCAAATGGATGCGCTTGCAAACTTTTGCTACAGATAGTAGAGACTTTATTATTTCTATCATAGAAAAGGTGGCCTTTTTCTAACGCTCATGACAACTGAGGGACACTGGATGGCTCTCTGCTTCCTTCCTGACCAACATGTCTCGAGGCCATTTTATGGTTGACTCCTAGCATTGGCTACCTTGACATGGGGTGCCCTAGCAATGTTTTTTTGGGGTTCGGGAAGAGGAGCCACCAAAGCTCATCAAAGCTGGCTGAGACAAAGTCCTGGTCCCCTTTATAGCAGTGGCTCTAAATCCCCTGTTCTATTGTTCTTCGACCTTCTAATGATGACCATATTAACGCTTCCATTTGAAAGAGAAGAAGAGAAAAATCATATTATCTCATGATACATCTGAAATATTATGTACCTACTTCTAGAAGATTGAACAACCGAGTTTTGGATTTTTACATGTTGAACGAAAGCTGTTGCTGGTGTTGTTAAGTGTGTCAATCAAGGACAAGCATCTGAAGGCATGGTAGAGAGTTTAGTAGGCTTGATATGGCATCGGCTACATGTTTCTATAATGGCTGGGAGAAGTATGCTTTGTCAGTGTGGTACTGCTATGTAACAAATGCATGGATTCTACATTGTACAGGTAGGAGGCTTTGATTTGTTGATTGATCAAGGAAGAGAGGATCCCAAGTCACTACCCTCTCGACCATTACTTGGCTGCTTCAATGATCGAGTGGAGCAGTTGACAAATATCTTTAGTACTGAAGCAATCTAGTAGTTCTAAAGAATGAGCCAATGGAGATATTTTGAAGTTGTAAGGTACACATTTATACGGTGTATACTACCTTTTGCATGTTGGCATGTAAATCAAGTAGAGTATAAGAAATAAAGGATTTTTTGGTTAATTAGAGGTATTTATTGCTTGTCATTATTATTTTTCATTAACTTGAGTCTTTAAAAAAACTATTTATTTGAAGAGAGGATGTTGAGATTCTTTAATTGATTGAAAGACTGTACCTTTCTCCTTGAACCACATAGGTGATCATTTTGTTGTTTTTCCCTGAGGATCTCAATTTACATAAAAAAATACACGAGATCCTCATTCTATAGTATAGGCTCAGCCAAACAGGGAGATGAAATCCAAGTAACACCAAGTCATAAAACGGGAAAAGGAAGTATAAGGAGCATAGGTCCAACAAAATATCAACCTATGATGGACTATCCAGTAGAAAGTTAGAGGAACCTGGAGAGAAGGAACAGTAGAGTGAAGCAGTAGACGTTAAAGAAATGACAAAAAGGGTGGGAAACCTTCAAGGATCTCAATATGTGAATGACAATGGGTTAATTCATGGAAATGGCATCTTACTGCAAGTGATTCTTCTCCCAAAACTTTGCAGAGCTGTCCATGGTCTTTCACAACCAGTTGAAGCTGCAACAAAGATTCTACAGGGTGGTTTCCATACACCAAAGGACTTAACAATTTGTCCCTATGCAAGTGTACAGGCCATCTATCCATATTTGATGGAAAACTATGAACATCCTTAAGTTAATAATCTATACACTAGGTGGAATTTGATTCAACCTTGTCTATTGCATCTAGCTTGTAACATTGACTTGACATGGAACACGCTTTGGACAATGCATCTCATCACATTTGGTATGTAGATTAGCCCATTTATTTATTTTTCCGCGGACAAAAAAACTTTTTATTTATTCTTGAAAAAACCAACCATGCAAATCAGTCAACCCCAAGGGTTGTTGATCAAGGAGGAAAACTAGAAATACTGGTTGTCCAACCAGCCTATTGTCAGAGAAGCCAACTCGCTGCCTAGGGGCATCTTGGAAGCAGGGACTAGCAACAACCAGGGTATACATCCAGCAAATGCCTCGCAATGTGAATATATAGAAGACACCTGCACTTGATCCCTTGTAGAACACACCTACCTCTCAGTGGTCATCTGAGAATCTGGCATCCCACACTCCCAAATGGGACGTAGGGTGTACATGATGTGCTGCCAAATAGCAACTACCGTGGCTGTCGGGGGACCAATGTGGCCTCCCATCACCAAATTGGAGCAGGCAACCCAGATCTCCCATAGGCTATCCTCTGGTGAGGGCAACATGCACTGTCGGTAAGGAGGCATCACATCATGTGCCTTTATCGATAAAACCTGCTGCCCTTGAATCTTGTATCTGGAGAGGCCGGGTCGATGGAGAAGGCATGACCCCCGTGCACCAACAAGGCAACCTTCCCCCAAGCGAATCCATGCTGCATCCTCTACGTCCTGGCAACAATCCATAAGGACCCCAACTAGATCCTTTGTGCCGCGGGGCAGTTCCAAAGACAGTGTGGAATCGTCTCCAAATCTTTGTCCGTGCAATGGTGGCATCTACCATCTATAGGCATCTGCTCCAACCATGGATCAATGGGCAAGCCTCCATGAGCCACCGTCCAAAAGAAGTAAGAAATCTTCCATGATCTGTAGTTGGTCCATAAGCACGACCAAAATCTGGAAATAATCTCCAAGGGAGCCTACTGCTCGACCCAGTGCTATAATTTGGAGGGAGTCCAGGCTGCCGCCTCCAGCTGCATGCATCGACCAATGCGTGTTGTGTACTACGAGGATAGCTTCTCCTCCCCTATTCGAGTAGAGCCACCATCCAAAAGAAGTAAGAAATCTTTGTCTGTGCACCTAATCCATAAGCATGACAAAAATCTGGAAATAACCTTCAAGGGAACCTACTGCTCCACCTAGTGCCACTCTTTGGAGGGAGTCCAAGCTGCCGCCTCCAATTGCATGCGTTGGCCAATGCATGCTGTGAACGAGAAGGACACCTCCACCACCATATCTGAGTGCCCTACATTGAGGGCTAAAACCACTCTCCTGGACCCCATAGTACCTCACCAAGAGGTGGGCTCTCCCATAACCAAAGCGCCCAGCGTGTCTCGGTTCTGCTGTCCTCTAGAGATTAGAATTGGGTTGATGGCGTAGTCCTTACCCAAGAGGCCCACTACCCTGATCCTCTACCATGCAAGAAAATCCAAGGTCCCATCAAGCTATGGGTCTTCATCTATCTCGGGCTGAAGAAGGCCTCCATGTCCACTCTTTACTACCTGGAATGGTAGGAACCAAAGGATCTATGCACAAACTAGATCTTGAGAGGACCCCGGTCTAGAGAACTCAAGGAGGGGCTGAGGCTGGATGCGAACCCTCCTACCATGACTGTAGGATCGTAGAGTCGATCTCCATCATCCTAACACCAGCCCCCCTCAGTGGAGACAAGGTTCGCACTCGTGCCTCTGCCTCTTGGGGAGGTAGATCCATAGCCCAAAGAAAGTGGCTGGTCCACCATCCCATTATGCCCGTCCAATGTGAGTTTGTTGTCCTAGCATGAGACCCTCTTGATCACGGACATCCGGAGGCCTAATGAGGGGCTGCTGCTCAAAGTCCCCCAGACATCGCGGGCATGCCTGAATGAGACTTCCAACCAAATTACACTTTGTGAAGGCCATCCTTGTGAGGGGAGCCTCTAAAAAATCCACCTATGGGACTGCTTCTACTAGCCTCCATGTAAGGTATGTTCTTGAGAAGCCCTCACTTAAGCAAGAGCTTCTTGGGCTCTGAGCTTGGAGTGAGACATCGACCCACCAGCTTGTCCAAAAGGGCTTTGCTTTGCATCTTTGAGTCAATGATGCTAAATCCTCCCGTCGTCTGCCAAGCAACCCTGGCTCTAGTGCTATCTGAGCCTGCTCATAGGAAGTTGTGTACTAGGTGCCTAAGCTATCCCATGCAGACACCATCATCGAAGATCATATCTCTAGAACCACCTTGGCAGATCTCTCGAGCCCTTAAAGTACTGAAATCAAAGGTTACGGAAGAGAATCCTTAAGCCAAGAAATAAACTTGGACCCATAGCCTGGTATTTTGATATCCAAGCCTTGGTTTTGGTAATTACGTCAACTTCAAATTGGTGCCACCACTATGTTCCCAAAATGACATCCGCTGCTTGAGTGGGTGTGACCTTGGTGGCCGACTATCTAGCCACCTTTAGATCTTCAGAGTGGCTGAAGAGATCTCCATATTGCTCTCTATTTGCTGCCCCGGAAATGCACCATTCAAGGCGAATGGTATCCATCGGTGTAAGAGTCGACTAGGCCTACTTGGCGGCTTTGGTGCAAATGATATCTTTGGAACCTTTTGAATCTGCAAGGATGAGGACCTTTCGACCACCAATCTGGCCGTAAAACTGAAACATTGTGGGAAACGTGTGAGGCTCCCCCTTTTGCTGATCTTCAATCTCCTCGACGACCACTGAGGTTGTCCTCATGAGAGTGGATGAACAACCTGACATGGCTCCTTCTACCTTGAGCTTCTTGAAGTGAGGCAATCCTTCTTCTTGTGGCCCTAGACATGACCATGGAAGCATCGGTTTTATTTGGCATCGGTCGCTCAAGCTGTCGCATCCAAGAAACTGCCATAGCCATCGCTATCCTTCATCATCCATCTCTTCTTCTACTATCCGTTCCCACCATCTCTGGACATGGTGGAGTCCTCGGACTTCATGCTTTTGGATCCTTGACCCTTGTGCATGAGCTCAAAACTATGGGCAATCTCATATGCACTCTCATAATCTTGTGGCGTGAAACTTCGAACATACCATTGGAAATCCTGTACGCAATCCATGGAGAAACCTACCTAGCTTCTGGTGTTCCTCTTGCTGCGGCTGTATGGACACCTTTGTAAACCCGTTAGTGTATTGGTTCACTATCTTGGTTTCCCTCTGGTGCATCTTGAATAACCGACCCTGCAATCTGTCCAGGTATTGAGGTAACGGGAATTGTCTTTGGACGTCCTTCTCGAACTTTGTCCACCATAATGAGGTGTCTCCAGGTTGGCATTGTAGTTTCCTTTTGCCACTTGTGCCACAAGGTGACTGCCTCGCCTATGAGGTGCATTGATGAGAGAATACACCTCTCGTTGTCTTTCATGGGCACAACTGAGAAATAGCTCTCGGTCTGGTTGAGCCAAGAAATCAACACTAACGTTTCGGTCTTACCATCATACCAAAGAAAATTGAGCTTCCTAAGAAATGAAGCTTTGACAGGCCGCGGAGCTCCCTCCCGTTCCTCATCTCCCTGTGGGAGGAGTAGAGAAATGAGAAGATGTTGGTAGCTGTGCACTCTCTAAGCTCCCTGGCTTCTTGCGCCTTGTCACTCTTCTTTTGTCTCCCAGGTTGCTTGCTCGTGCTCTCTGGCAGCCTACGCACGATCATTCCACATCTCTTGGAGCTAAAGCATGCGAGTAAAGAGACTCTTTTGCTTCATCTGCGTCACGGCATCTTGGCTACCATGGTGAGAATTGCCATCGAGGCCTCTGCAGCCGGAGTGGATTCTGTGGTGGCAAGGCTTGGGAAGCGGATCCTTCCTTCCCATCGAAGTTGGACTAGTCATTGTTCATGGTGTCCTGACTCCTTTCTGGATCTTGTTTGTACCATATAACAACGGTTGTCCCTGATTTGAACCTCCCTATCTTAGGAAAGAAAGTCTGAAGCTTTGATACCAATGAAAAGTGGTGGGGGAATAATGGGAGGGAGAAGTGGAGAGGTAGGAGGATGTGGTGATGGGGGCAAGGTGGAGGAGGAATAGTGGGGGAAAAGTGATGGTGGTGGAAAAGTGGTGGTGGAGGAGAAATGGCGGTGCAAGAGAGGCAAAGAAAGGATGGTGGAGGGAAAGTGGAGGAAGAATGGTGGAGGAAAGTGGACTTGGTGTTGGGAGTGATTTGGAAGATTCAAAAAAAGAGGGGGTGTGTGAAAATGAATGGGGAAGGATTGAAAATAGGGGGGGGGGGATTGTTTATAGAATGTGGGGTTTAAAGGGTTAAGATTTGTGTAATTAGTTGTTGATTTGCTTTATGGATGTCACCATCCTGGAGCATGTTAGTAGGTTAGAATTTTGTTAATTCAATATTATTTAAAAGGTTAAGCTTTCTGTGTTTAGTTGTTGATTTTCTTTATGGATGTCACCATGTTGGAGCATGTTAGTAGGGTAGCATTTTGTTAATTCAATCAAAATCATTTTTAAACTCCTTTTCCTTAAGCATTGTACCATGGATAATTTCAATAGGCCACTCTTTCTCATGTAAGCAATATCACAAGATCCACATTGGCTTAAGGCACTAATCTCGCTGGAGGGAGGAAGCCTAACTCACACTCTCTCCTACTCACTACTAACCGAACTGAGAGAATAATGCAGTCAAACACAAGTGGAGCTGTGGAGTGAGTGTAAATGAGGGAGGTATATAAGGGGCCTCCGAAGAGGGAAATGAATAACTGAATAACGGTCTTCCCAAAGGGATGAATACAACTGCAATAACTGAAAGACTAAGTACTGTAAGAAGGGACTAAACCCTCATTGCAAGGGAATATAGGAGGATTGTAGAGAGGGAGCTGAACCCTCATTGTAGATCTGCGTACTGATGGCTGCTATAAGGCAGACCCTTGCTGCTGCTGTATTTTGACCTTAACTAGCCTGGAGGAACCCTGTAGATGCTGTTGATGGGGCAGATCTTCTTCTGCCTGATCTAGGCCTAATGCGACTGTGAAGGCTGCTATTGGCTGAAGCTGAATCTGTCCTGGAGTGGGCCCTGAAGGTGGAGGAAATAAATGGGCAAGGGGCCTGTCTTATATATGCTTTTAGGGCAGACTAGCCGACCCTAGTCAGATGGTCAATGCCAACCGTTGACCTTGGTATGCTTGGTCAACTCTGATAGTTGACTAGCTTGACCAAAAGTCAACAGTCACAAAAAAGTCAGCACGTTGAGCTTTTGATTGGAAGTCAACTCTGCGCTTTTTGACCTGCATTGTCTTTCGAGGTTGCCTCACGCGGTATTTGCTAGTGCTGCAACCTGTAGGCAGCATGCCACATCTCTTCCCCTAAATCATACAAGATAGCGTCATGACCTAATCTCTCAAAATTAGTGCACTCATCTTCTCTAAGGTCTACTGTCCAAAATGCTTCTGCATATAAGGTGGTGGTCGAATAATCGAGTGAGAGAATTAAAGAGGAGAGATCTCGTGCTCGTGTGCCGGAAGTGTGCCTAAAAACAGTCTCTTGAATCTCGATAATGATGCATGCCCTCTGATTAAGCGTTCTTGCGCTACTGGTTTCATGGTAAACATGGTAAACTTGGGACTTGTGAAAGTGCACATGGGATCTAACTATCTCAACTTGCTCCTCTACAAGTTAATTGAGCTTCATTTGGTTTTATCTAGGTCAATCTTCATGTCTCGGCTCTCACAAAATTATGTAATGTTGTCAAATGTGTTTGTAGCCCCTCTACTCTATCTAAGGTCAACAACACATTATTTGCATATGGTAGGATGGGTATGATAGACTATAACAGAGCCAATCATCGACCTCCTAGGGTATTCACAAAAGATGCCAGCGGCCAAAGAGGGTGGGAGAAAGAGCACCCTTGCTTAATCCCAATGGTGCTGCTCACCTCCTCGGATAACCCCTATAATCTCTCTATAAAGCCACGATGCCCATGTAACATCATCTGCAATGTCCTCGGCTTAAAGTCGTGTAATGAAGCAAGCTCGTGGTATCGATTCAAAGGCTTTCCGGAATCCCAGAATAATCTTGTCTAAAAATTGCTTGCCCAATCGCTCACATGTTCTCTTTGAGAGTGCTCTCAACAGAAGCAAGAACGGAAGAGGGAGAGAGAGAATCAGAGAGCCACACAGGGTGCAGAACCACCCTAATCTTCTTTTTCATTTATTTATATATGTGTTTGAGTATTGTACATAACCGGGGTAAAGGCACAGTGACCTTTAACCCCCACAACCTCCCACTAGAAGAACAATGTGCCTTTAAGGGAGAATAACCAGTGAGCATACTATCCAATGCCCATCAATACACGACAATACTCAAACTGCTGACTAGGTAGACTCTTCGTCAACATATCTGCAGGGTTATCATCTGTATGATGAAACGGTACCTGACCTCAATGTGTTTGGTCTTTGCATGAAAGACCGGATTCCGTGCTAGCTGAATAGCACTCATGGAATCACTATGCAATGTCTGTACACCTGTATGAATCCCCAAGTCTCCCACTAGCCGATCAAGCCATATAGCCTTCTTGCAACCCTCTGTGGCTGCAACATACTCAGCCTCTGTGGTAGACAAAGCAACGCATTTTTGTACGCGAGACATCCACGACACTGCACCACCTGCAAAGGTGAATACATAACCAGAAGTGGATCTCCTACTATCCACATGCCCTGCATAGTCTGAATCTATGTACCCAAGTACACGCATGTCTCCTCTACCAAAGCAGATGCACATCTCCTTGGTACCCTTCATGTACCTCATGATGCACTTAACTGCCTCCCAATGCCTCTTTCCTTGATTAGCCATATACCGGCTAACAACTCCCACTGCAAATGCAATGTCTGGTCTAGTAGCTGTCATAGCATACATAAGACTCCCAACTGCTGATGCATAAGGAACCTTGGCCATCATGGCCCTCTCCTCATCTGATTTGGGACTATCTGTATGACTCAGTTTCACATATGGAGGCAATGGAGTACTAACTGCCTTTCCCCCCTCCATATTGAAACGCTGCAATACTTTTGTAACATACTCCTTCTGTGAAAGCTAAAGGAGTTTCCTACTCCGATCACGCGTGATGCGCATACCAAGAATATGACCTGCAAGTCCCAAATCCTTCATATCAAAGGCCTCATGCAACTTGGCCTTTAATGCATCTAGCTCATAAGTATTCTTGCTAGCTAATAGCATATCATCCACATATAGTGCCAACATTATCAGGCTATTATCCTTAGCCCTTTTAGTGTAGAGGCAGTGATCAATTTCACTTCTTCTAAAACCCTAGGACTAAATGAAAGCATCAAACTTCTGATACCATTCTCTAGGCGCTTGCTTAAGACCATAGAGACTCTTCTTCAGCTTGCAAACTAAATGCTCTTTGCCTTTCTTCAAAGCCTTCCGGCTGCACCATGTAAATTTCCTCATGCAAATCCCCATGCAAGAAAGCTGTCTTGACATCCATCTGCATAAGCTCCATATCCTCTAATGCCACTAGTCTAAGCATGCATCTAAGTGTGGTCATCTTCACAACTGGAGAGAATATCTCATCAAAGTCCACACCCTTCTCTTGCTTGAACCCTTTAGCGACCAAACGGGCCTTGTACCTAGGCACATCATCACTTGTGACCTTCATTTTGTAGACCCATTTACATGGCAATGCTTTCTTTCCATGTGGCAAAGAAACCAAGTCCCAAGTCTTATTCTTCATAAGTGAACTCATCTCTGATTGCATAGCATACTCCCACTTGCGTTGATCCTCACACATCATAGCCTCTCTGTAGCAAGAAGGCTCCGCGCAATCAGTAAGCATCACATAGTCTACCCCTGGAACAAACTTATCAGGCGGTCTAGACACTCTAGATGATCTTCTCAAAGGCATTTCAGCTTGCTGTCCCACCTGCATATCAGCCACATTTGGCTCCATCTACCCTTGATTGTATACCTGTGGGAGTACTTGGTGGTACCATTTCTTGCACATTTGGTGCATGGACAGCTTGCTGTCTATTAACATATGCAGGTGGATTCACATCCTGGAAAGTGATTCTCCTCATTTCCACATCCCTCATGGGTGCCTTATGCATCTTCTTCTCATTGAAGACTACATCATGGCTGCGTATGATCTTCTTTGCTTCTAAATCCCATAGACGATAGCCCATCCCTCCACTTTTACCATAACCTAGAAAGATGAGGATCTAGCTTCTTTCGAAGCTCTTTTGGCACATGTGCATATGCCTCACACCCAAATATACGCAAATGAGAGTAAGAGGGCTTCTTGCCACTCCATGCCTCTTCAAGAATACCACATCCAAACTCTTACTAGGTGATCTATTGATCACATGCACTGCAATCTTCATTGCCTCAGCCCAAAAACCACCAGAAAGACTTGCATTGGAAAGCATGCATTGCAACCTTTCTTGAATGGTACGGTCATCTTTTTTGCAACTGGATTTTGCTCTGGAGTACGAGGGGATGTGAGCTCCCTCTTAATCCCACGTGTATCATAGAAATGATGAAAGTCATGAGAGAGATACTCTCCACCATTGTCAGTCCGTAGGCATTTAAGCGTTCTACCTGACTGATTCTCAACCAAGGCCAGCCATTTCTGAAATACCTGGAACACGTTGCTCTTCCGAGCTATAGCATAAGCCCTTCACTTTCCTAGTTGCATCATTAATGAATGTCACATAGTATTCAGCCCCGCCTAATGACTGTGTAGGCATGGGACCACATACGTCTAAATGCACCAAATCAAGCTTTTCAAACTCTTTCTTTTCCCTTCTTTTATGGGCTGATTTAGTCTGCTTCCCATAGAGACACTGCTCACAAAATTCAAAATCAGAGAAACTCAAATGCGGTACACAACCCAAACGGCATAAGAGTTTCATTCCATTCTGGCTCATTGCCCCAACCTGCAATGCCACAAAGAAGTGCTTGGCTGCTCGGTTATTGCAACAACATGATCAAATACCCTTGATACATGTAAGGGATACAAAGTCCCACACTTGGCACCCTTGGCCAAAAGCATAGAGCCCTTCTGAATTTTCCAACTCTGAAAGCCAAAAGTGGTGTGAAAACCAGCAACATCTAGCTAACCCACTGAAATAAGAATCTTGGTCAACTTAGGCACATGTCTCACATGTTTCAAAATAAATGCAGACCCATTTGTAAAAGAAAACTTTATGTTACCTACTTCCACTATGTCACATGCATAGTCATTTCCAAGATGCACACAACATGTCTTTCCACTGTCATAAGTGGAGAACCATTCCCTATGGGGAGTAACATGGAATGAAGCACCAGAATCCAAAATCCAATCTTGGGAATATGCATCATCTGAAGTGGTAAGCAACTCTACAAATAAACTAGACATGAAGAGAACGTCATTATCACTATCATGTGTGACTGCATTGATCTCCTCGATCTTCACTTTTCCTTTGTCCTCCCTTGGACTCTCTTCCTTTTGATTTGCACCCCAATTTGCATTCTTTTTCTTATCCTTTTGCTCTCTTTTCAGCTTGTAGCAATCCTTTTTCATATGGCCCTTCTTGCCACAGTGGTAACACTCAATGTTCCGTGCCCTGGATTTGCTACGAGACTTCTCTCTTTCTTGGGACTTCTCCTTGAATTGTGATCTGTCCCTTTGCACATTTAAGGCTGCATCCTGCTTGTTGCCGTCCATAGACTTCCGTCTAATCTCCTCGGCCAACAAGCTATCCACAACATCATCAAATTTCATTACTCCACCAGGTGCAGAGTTACTGACAGCTGTACGGAAGGTATCCCATGAGGATGGCAATGAACATAAGAGAAATATTGCCTTGGTCTCCACATCAAAATTCATCTTCTGAGCCTGAAGCTAGCTAAAAATAATATTGAATTCATTCAAGTGAGAAGCAATGGAGACCCCTTCCTTCATCTGTAGCTTAAACAACCTCTTCATGAGGTAAACTTTATTAGAGGCAGTTTCCTTTGCATAAGTGGCACACAGTTTCTTCCACAAATCTTTCGTAGTTTGCTCATTTACTACTGTGAAATAAACTGACTTTGCAAGATGAAGTCTAATAGTAGATTTTGCTAATGCATCCAACTCATTCCAATCATCCTCAGACATATTTGCAGGCTTAGCTTCAATCCTTGCCAAGAATTTAATCTGCTTGAATAAGCACATCCCTTATTTGTTCTTTCCATAAAAAAGTTTGTCCCATCAAACTTTTTAAAACTCCTTTTCAGACATGGAAGAGGATGCCATAATGCAAATAAAGCAAAATCCCAAAATGCTAGTGCCTGTAAGAGAGAATCACACCAAATACCAGGTGCACCCAAATGTGTATGCCACAATAGAGTGAAATATCACCAAAACTCAAAGCTCAAAGCATCAAAAGATGCAGTTGACTCATGTGCATGTACTATGCATTCATATGAGCAAATCTGGTCCAAAAGAAAATGCCAACTACAATGGCAATCCAAAATGCCAATAAGTGTCAAATGACTCAAGCATAAACACCGTCCACTGGCATATGCATCAATAATATCTCATCCAAGAGAGCATAGCATCATCTGCAATGTGTCAAAGCTGTCCCTCAGCATAAAATAGCATCCATGTGCAAAGCGTCTATAAAAATAGCATCCCACAAGGCAATTTGGGCCTATCAGCGCATCCAATAAGGACCGCAATGCATCCAAATGGCCTATAAATCATCCATTGTAACCCAATGCACACTGCGAATGAGCGCACACTGCTCAAACTGCAACCAGAGTGATCTGCATAAGGTATGCTCAAGAAATCATGGTCCCACGGTAATGACTGCTACTGAAAATAGAACTTGAGATGCCTCAAAACATGAGCGCCATTGCATAATTAGACTCAGTAAGAAAATCTACAAATATCTCTCTTCTGTCGGAACTCCAAAATCCCAACCGATGAGTGAGAAATGGGAGTCAACACTTATCCACTGCCATGTGGCATAAATCTAAGGTTTCAAAACCTTAGAATAAAAAATGCATAACAGAGAGACGAAATCGAATACACAGAGATCTATATCTCTGAAAATCCTCCACCGAATCGCATAAGAATTGACAAGTAGGGGTTTTTGGGCCTCCGGAACGCAATGGGACAGGCGGTTTTGGAAACCGTGGTCTCAATCACTGGGTCCAACACACAGACTGAAAAACGTTTTTGGAAACAGAGCTGTTTGTAAACTCCACCAGAGTGCGAATGATGAGCAACATAGAAGTTTTAGGACCTCCTGAGTCCATCAGAACTGACAGATCTGCAAATGGTTGCTTCAAACTTGAGTTCCAACACCCAGAAAAACGTAGAAATTGACATAGTGAGTCAGAAATCCAATGAAATGATCCCGGGTTCAAGAATGAAGGTTTTTCCAAGCTTCTGAAGTGAAGTGGACAGCAAAAGCAGTGAAGTGGACAGCAAAAGCAAGCAATAGTTGCCTCTACAAGTCAATACGGAGTCTCTGTTATCGAACGGAACAGGGAAAAGCTCAAAAAATGACTTTTTCTTTGAAAACACTTAACAGGCTCTCAAAAGCACTTCGCAAAATCAAAGTGACTTTTTTAAAGGTTCCTCCAAGGTCTCTACACACTCGGATGCAAGTAAAGTCACCCACAAAGCTTTCCACAGAGCTTCTTCTTTCTCCCACAGAGCTACTGAGCTTTAAGCATTCACGCACGCTCAGCTAGATCACCCGGGCTCTGATACTAGTTGAGAGTGCTCTCAACGAAGCAAGAACGGAAGAGGGAGAGAGAGAATCAGAGAGCCACACAAGTTTTGGTGGGTGCAGAATCACCCTAATCTTCTTTTTCATTCATTTATATATGTGTTTGAGTATTGTATATAACCGAGGTAAAGACACAGTGACCTTTAACCCCCACACTCTCAACGTGCTCATTGATTTGTGTCTCTAGAGCTGAACCATAAAACTTGGCCAATCATAATAGTTTGGTAGTTATTTGAATCCATGGGATAGCTTGCTTGCCTTGTGGAATGAGTATGATGATGCTTGTGGTCATAAGGTCAGAAAACCACTGTAGAAGACTTCGTTAAATAATTTGGGTAGGATTGGAGCAAGTATACCCCATTGGTGGGTTAGAAGTTCTGCATGGAGTCCCTCCTGATCCTTGGCTTTGGCATTCTAAAGCTTCTTAATGGCCTCTTTCATATGTGTTGTGGTGAAGAGCATGGAGGTGGTAGGATGAGAGATGTTCTCTTAGTTGGGTATGGTGTGGTTAAGCACACCATAAATTGTGTCTATGTAAGCTTTCCAAAGACTAGGGGCCTTGATAGGACATGGCGACCATCTTTGCAAAAGCTTCTAACAAAATTCTTTGGAATACTGCTATACAAGACACTAAAGATCTCTTGTGATGGCAGGCTAGAAGCTATCATTTCTTTCATCACACCAAATGTTGATACTCTTTCTCAATTTGTTCTTGGTCCGTGTATTCTTGTTTGGTCTCGGAGTGCCAATGTTGCCTAAGCGCTTGTCATCATACCAACTCTTTTGAGGTGTAGATACTTTGGGCGGATTTTCAGTGTTTTTGATTGCGTAGGGTAAGGAGTGTTGTGTTGTGATGTGTATGGAATTAGTGAGAAAGAGAGCTTTGGCATCTATGTCATACTATTAATCTATGTGCTCTAACAAAATGGCGAGATAGCTTTATATATGTCGTAGAAGGAGTGTTCAATGTCATACTAGTAGTATTGGATGGTGTGGTCCTTTGATGAATTCCAGATGTGTTGCCTACGACTTCATAAATAAGGTTATTGTTAGAATGAAGATCCAATGTTTGACTCCTCTTATTCACCTAGTTAAAAGGAGTTGAGAGGAGAGTAAGAAGGGGTACAAAAAATTAGTTAGAATAATATGAAAGAGGAAGGGAAAGGTGATGGGGAGAGCACTCACTAGCAAGGGAGAAACAAAGAAAGAAAGAGAGCAATGGAGAGTGATAGAATGGAGGATAGATTGGGGAAAGCAAGGCAAAGGAAAGATAATGCAGAGAGAGAAGCAAGGAAGAGAGAGCAATTCAGAGAGAGAAGCAAGGAAGAGGGCGGGGGGGAGGATTGTGGATAAAAGTAAAAGCACGATTACTCTCAGCATACGACTCAGTAAGCAAATAGATTAGATTGCTAGGAGCTGTAATTGGTAGGGGCCATAGCAAAACACGTATTGTTTTAGTGGTTGGGGGGTTGTTCAACCCTCTAATGACTCCAAAAATATCATCGTGGTTCTTCTCCCTTTAATTACCCCCGAGTTGGGTGAACACATATGTGGCTATCTCATAGCATTTAAATTATAGTTTGCCTTCTGCATGCAAGTCAATCACCATTTCTCTGTTTCTTTGATCATAAACTTTTCTAAACATTAGAATAGGACATTTTTTTCCATTCTCCTGGTTCCAAAGACATGCAATAAAATAATTATTGGACAAAACACCAAACATAAGCATACATGACATAAAAGAGTAATCTGATCGAGTATTGATTTGCCAATTTGAATTTGCAGACAATGATGATCTAATCAAGTATTGTTTGGATGGAGGAGGAAAGCAAGAGTATGTTGGAACCATACAAGATACCATGACAGTGATGTTTATTTTGGATATCAAATGTTCAAAGTGCTCTATATAGAGGTGCTTAAGAGATTGTGAGAAAAGGATGGAATGGTTTCTTTGCCATTCAATGCACGTAGTTATGAGATGATCTATGTTCCACTTCACCATTGTGAATAGGTATACTCTGTGTTTTTTATTATTTGTAAGTGTATAACTTTATTGAGTATAGATTATTAATAGATTCTACAACATAATTTCTCTCAAGTTAATTTTCAACCCCAAATGGTGGTATGTGATTATGCCTAGGAATTGAACTTTAAAGAGGTGGAGGTTAAGAAAGAGATGCAAAATTTGTCTCCATAGATCACACGAAAACAATCACTTTGAATGCATCTCCCATCTCTCATGAACCAAAATAACCTCCATAGGATGATGATAGTTCAAGCTCCTCAAGCCATTATGTAGTACCGGTGCATTACTCAGAATTTGTATATAGATGTAGACCTAGATATGGGGCCTAGTTTTTTATGTAGAGGACATCACAACCTTAACGTGAGATGAACATGAGGCCATGATGTGTTATTCGAGGAAGAGCAAGGTTTATCCAATGGTTCACATAACTAAGGCACACACTTTTGTTATGTTATGTTCATCTCAAAAAAAAATATTTATTTATTTTCTCTCTTGTTGTATGCATCCACTTTTTGCACATCCTAAGGTGTTAATTCCTGCCCCTAGGTTTTAACTTTATTTAAACCAAATTCTTATGCTCCTTTAATTGTTTTTTGTGGATTTTGATTCTTATTTTGACACAAGATCTAGAAAATTTTTAATGCTTATTTGAATGTCCATTTTTTAAAATTTGAATGGCCATCATTTCGGTGTGAAGAAGTCACAAACTAACATAGAAAATAGCTAGAATGGTAGTAATTACTCGTCACTCTACCACATAGGATCTTATTTAAATTCTTATTAAAAGTGGGCTCTCATGTTTGAATGAACATGTTAAATTTGCATCTTTGAACCTATTTAATGTCCACCCCTACCTTTTATGAGGTTCAAGGTTCATTGCCCTAAGAAAGCTCCGTGAGCCTCTACTCCCCTCTTCTACTCATCTTCAACCGCCCCTTTCTTTTAGTCTGGCAAGGTTTTGAGTGAGCTCCTTTAAAGTCACCCCTTTCCTTTATGAGGTTCAAGGTTCCTCCCCTAGGAAGAACCTTGATCCTGTACTCCTCTTCAACTCATCTCAACCCCTTCCCCTAGGCTCCCCTTCCTCCTACACATAGAACTCTCTCATCCTCACTCATATTTACCCCTCATCTTTAACACACTCTCTCTCACTTTTCCTTCTCTTCATGGACATTGTGGTGGCTGTGATCGTTGCAGTACTATCAACAATACCATGCATTGCTTGTAATATCTCTTCTATATTGATTGAAACTATGGACAAAGAAATGTAGCCTCTCTCATAATGGTATTTACATTGTCATCTATTAATGGCCCTATAGTGTGCGGATCACCTGTTAATGATGTTTAGATTGTCATTGAAAGTATCGATGAATAAATAAATCCCAATATAGAATCAAAACATGAATGCAACTACCATGTCAACAATGAAGAAGAAAACACATGGTACATTCACAATGACATCATAGAAATAATGGTATACAAAAACACTACCTTTGGAAGGGTCCAAGAATGTGATCTAGAGAAGTATAAATGATGTAGTGTAAAATCTTAGCAAGAATCTCTAGTCAATTGGATAGGTGATACAGAGATATCTTTGATGGAAATGAATGCAAATTTGATAATCATGAAGGATATCAAATTGTTATGAAAGCTATTAAAAAATGTAGCTTATTTAAAATGCTAGCATTAGTACCGAATCATCATGCAATGTTAGCGATGAAACGTTTTAAACTTATGGCATTAAAGATTTCGACATGTCAATTTCAAAATTTTAACACAACTCAAACCTTAGAATACGACAATTGCAAAACGAAGACTCAGATTTGTTGGAGAATTTTGTCAATAATGTTGCTTTGAAAAGCAAGCTAGAGCTAAATTTGATAAACTAGAGTAAGAGTTACTCTTGACTTAATATAGTTTGCTACTACTTTATTAATACAGTTTGTCAAATTTGATAAACTAGAGTAAGAGTTACTCGACCTAATATAGGTTGCTATTACTTTATTATGTAATATTCATTGGTAACTATAGTAGAAATTGTATCTACTTTCTTAAATCTAAGTCTGAAGTCTTTGATAGATTCAAAGAATTCAAAGTCATGGTAGAAAACCAAGCAAGCAAAAGAATCAAGGTACTCTGATCGAATAGTGGAGGTGAATACATGTCCATAGAATTCATGAACCTTTGCAAAGATCATGGCATTAGATAACAATTTACTTAACATCATAGCAAATTAAGTTGTATGACAAAATTGAATGCGAGTAGATAGTGCTACACAATGCGTAATGAAAAACCATCACCAAATTAGTATTGGACAAAAGCCATTAACATAGCCAATTACTTGATCAACAGGATACCTACAAAACTTGCACAAGGAAGAACACTGTTTGAACCAGTAACAAGTTATAAGGCAAAAATTTGGCATCTCAAAAATATCCAATGCATTGCATATGCTCATATATACGATTATTTTAAAATTAAGGCATCTCAAACTTTTCTAATGCATTGCATATGCTCATCGTCACAAAAGGAAACTATTTGTAAAATCAAAAAAATGTATTATCATGGTTGCAATGAGTAAATCAAAGTCTATAAGTTGTATAATTCAATTAATAGAAAAACCATAATCTCCAGAGATGTAGGTATTTAATGAGGATTTAGAATGGAAAACATTCATATCATAGGAAAATGATAGTAGTAACAAAAGAAGATACTAAAAAACAAGCAAAACAACAAGAAGAAGAAGAACAAGATCTATCAAAGAAGTGAAAAAACCAATAAGGTTGACTTATGTTTATATGTGTTGGAAGCACAAATAATTCTCTTACTACAACTATAATGAAAATACAAGAGCCAATGTTTTGAAGATGCTATTTTGTAGGCAGAGTGGTAAAAAGAAATGGATGTTTTGTATAAACATAGCACTTGGCAATAGTGTAGTTTTCCACCAAGCAAGAAAGCAATTGCATATAAATGAGTTTACAAGGTTGCATTAAGGGACATATGTAAGACTTGTTGTCGCAATATAATTGCACAATAGTATTGAAAAGACTATGAAGAAACCTATTCTTCAATAGCCGAAATGAATTGTATTATGTATTTGGTCTCATGGGGAACCATCAGCAAATGGAACATGCATCAACTAGATGTCAAAAATGCATTTCTCGATGGGTATATTGAAATTTCTAATAAATCAAGAACGTAGATTAAAGAATAGAGTCTATGGTTTGAACAAGGACCAAGAAGAATATTTTTCTAATCTTGAAGATGCAAAGTCTAATGTGAATCATACACTACTATAAAATTTAAGGACAAGATATTACCATTGTACTATTATATGTAGATGATATGATAGTAATGAAGATACCATCAAAGAACTCAAACAAGATCTAATCTTAGAGTCTGAAATGAAAGATCTTGAACTTATGTATTATTTAACTTATAGTATTTTGAAGGGATACATTCATGAGTCAATACAAATATGTGGATAATCTATTGAAGAAATTTTCAGATGCAATTGTAGCTACACTGGAATAAAATTTGAGATTAACAACGAATAAGAAAAGCCTATAGTCAATGATAGGGACTATAGGCAACTCATTGATAATTATCTTACAATCATCAAGCTAGATATTTATTATGTAATCAATAATCTAGCCCAATCTTTGTCAAATCCAAAGCAAACATGTTGAAATGCAACAAAAAAAGTGTTAGATATATCATAGTTTGGATATAAAGGAAAAGAATTTGGAATAAGATACAAAGAAAATTCATACAAGACTACATGGATACTATGATAGTGATTATGCTAGTGTAAGATGATCAACACAAGGATATGTATTTTTCTTAGCACAAGGTGCTATCTCTTGTTTATCAAACAAGCAATCTAAAATTTCTTTGTTCTCTAAAATTTCTTTGAGCAGGTGAAGATATATGGCTTAGGAGAATCTTGTAAAAAAAAGATTACTTTGATGATACAAAGTCGGCTACTATATACTATGATCATGAGTTCAATCAAGGCCTAACAAATAATCTAGTATAAATCTCAAGGAAAAACATATCGATGTGAGAGAGCATTTTATTTGTGAAAGATAACCTTGTAGAAATTTTTACCATTCCCATTGAATAGTTTTTTGGGAAACATGGACAAGATCTTGGTTTGTTGACTCAGAGGAGGGACATTTCCATTACCTGAAAATGAAAGAGCAGTAATGGTAAGTCCTTCTTCAAACCCCTAAAACAAATCTAGAGGGAAGGCCTACTTCATGATGTTAATCGTTAGGAATTCAATCTCAACATCATGGTTTCTATTATGAATAAGCACTAACCTATAGTGCTAAAAAGTAAAAAGCAGAAATAAGATATAACCCTAATCCTAACCCTAAAGAGTTAGTATATATTCATTATTAAAATCTAATTCAGTGTACAATAAGTCATTTGTAGTGTGCTCTCTAGCTATGCACCCTCATATTCATCTTCCCGCTATTCTCTCCTCTTTCCATATTTTATCATGTACAAGATTGCAAATTTTGATTAAGTAAATTACAGTTCCACATGCTTATGCCACTATGGAAGGGGAATTATCTTTTCATGTGTCATGCATGATGTGGGTTCTCCTATGAATCTATTCTTTCTTTCTGCAAGTCCATTATATGGAGAAGTATATTTGCATTGTCTTTGAATGCCATGATGTTTGCATAACTGAATGAACTCATGTGATTCTTATTCTTCTCCATTGTCACATTGGAGGTTCTTTATGTACTTTCCAAGTTGCTTTTTCACCAAAGATTTGAACTCTATAAATGCATTGAGTGCATTTGATTTTTTAAATTGAGAAAGTATATCCATGTCCCTGTTAGTCTCTCCTATTCCCTTCTTTGAGGATTCGTTGGAGATGGAGGATGGAGATCAAAATGGAGATAGTAGTGGGATTGATGGTGCTAGTCACCGTCACTACACTCCTTTCCCCCATCTAGCTCCCAATTAGTTGTACGGACTGCATGATTTTGTTGGAGATCTCGAGGTTTGACGAGGTCCTAAGAAGCCAAGAGGTAGTCCCATAGGCATAAAAATAGGACAAAGCAATGTAGCAAAGGATTTTCTCTAGTTGTCTGCTTATGAGGACTACACATTTGCTGATGAGATTGCATTTTTTATACTAGCCAAAAGCCCAATCACGCCTGTTGAGAACGAAGAAATCCTTCCCCTCCCGCCTTCACATGGAATCTTTTTCTCGAGTAGTCAAGGAGGCAGAGGAGGAAGTCTTGCCCACCCCTCGTATGCACATGCAGCTCAGAAGCCATGGGGGGGCTTCTTCAGCCTCCCCCTCGAGATCACACCTTGCTCCTGGTCTTACTTATTCAGATGGGTCTCTGGCTTTCAATTTCATATACCAGGCCTCGTGCTTTAGCCCTCCCCAACCTAGAAGATGTGCAAATAGCCCAAGGGAAACAAGAGCCACTATCTACGCTATTGAGAGCAGAGTCCTTGCTACTCCAAGTGAAGGAAGAAACATAGGAAATGGCCCCACAAGAGATGCTAGACATAGCCATGGACCAGATGGTGGGAGACCCCCCGGTGAAACTGGAACTGGTGGAGCTGGCAAGCAATCTAGAAATGTTGGGACAATAGTAGATAGCTCCCCAACAAGAGGAGATGGTAGAAGAAACCCGAGAGAGGATGTTGCAGATGCTAAGAAGACTTCGAGCGAGGAGAGGATTCCCCCCCCAGCGAGACAAAAGAGAAAGCTACGACATCTCAAACTGATCAAGGAGTAAGAATTGAAATGCCACCAACTAATAGAAGAGCACACCAACCTACTGGAGAGGGTAAACCACTGGGCAATGGTAAGTCCATCATGGCTTTTTTGAATGACAATCTACTCTCTGACTTTGTAAGGTGGCTTAGCACACATGCACTAGTTGGTTTCCTACCTGGAGTTAGACCTCCAGTGGCTTTTCTTGAACTTGGATTGGGCCAAACTGGGTGAGGAAGGGAATAAATGTGTTGAATGTAAGATTTCTAAAAATAGGGTTCTTTGTCTTTCTTTTTGAGAAACTTGAGATGGCAGCTAGAGCTTCACAGTGTGGTCTTTAGACCATTAGGAATCCACCCTTATACTTGGAATGGTGGGCTAAGGATTTCTCTCTTGATGCCCCTAGATCCACTAGAATCTTTTTCTTCTGATAAGTTTAAAGGACTCTTTAGTGGGTCGATCTATTTTTCCTGACCACCAATCTGTGGAGCAAACCTTGGTGTCTTGCAATCTAATCTATTCTTGTTTTTTGAGCTTTTTTTTGGCAATAAGTATCTCCCTTTGTGTATTTGTATTTCTTGATATGGCCTGCTGCTCCAAGTTCTTAATTTTGCTATGAATCAGATCCAGTCTTTGAGCCCTTACCCTGGCTCTATTTTTCTTGGCTATCTTAATAATTTTTTAAGTATCCTCAAAAGCCAAAGGCCAAGCATCTGCAATAGAACTATGGTCTACCCTTACCAAAAGCATTTTCCTGGGCTATTCACTCTCCCTCTTAGTATGGTATGTTCCTTGAGCAGTTGGTTAATTAGGAGCTCTTGATTCTTGGTTACCCTGGGACGCTGACACATTTGCTTTTGCCTAGCTGGCCATGGGTATCCCCTGCTCATTTAGAATCTTCCCAACAGGTTCATGATATGCTCTTTGTCCTCCTGTGCATTCCTCTTAGGAGTATCTCCTCTTGTTTCATTTCTTCCAGTTCCATCTTTATTATTGGCTCCTCCTCCGGTTCCATCTTTATAGTTGGCATTCCAATCTCTGGGTTCACTCTATCGGTGATGATTGTCACTTGGGGAGGTAGCTCTTCTATCCTCTCCTCCTTCACTTGAACTAAGAAGGGATACTACATTGCTGAAGGTAGCTACAAACAATCTGTCTCCCTCTTCAATGGCACTACTTTCACCACTTCTGTGCTGGGGAGTGTTAACGACAAGGCTTAGCATACGCGTCCTAGAGCCAGGGAACCCCCATATGGATTGGTAAGGCTAGTAGAAGCACGTGATCTTGAGGGAGGCTAAAGAAGCCCCCCCTGTGCTTTTGAGCTGCATGGGAGTAGGAGGGTCGAGCCACTCCTCCACCTTGACTGTTGCCCCACTAAAGAGTCCATTATGCCGATAAGAGAAGAAGTGAACTTCTGCGACAGAGGGCACTTTGGTTAATGTAGGAAAAGCTCATTCGTCTGCTATCTCAAATTTGTCAAAAAATAAAAGGGGGAGTAAGTCCTTGGAGTTTCTCATTCGTGCGGCGATGTAACTCTCTTTCTCAATCTCGAGACCAACAGTACCATGTAGCAGAGGTCATGCATTGGGATCTAGATGGGGAAATGAGGGGTAGCGATGGTGACCTGTTTGTTTGTCATCCTCAAAACCACTACCCTCTCCATCTCCATCCTCCATCTCTCCTAAGGCCAACCACATTCTTTTTGTTATTTGAAGTTTCCCCCATTTAGGCTGGATAGACACCCAATCACAGAGTGTGTGCCTAGAATGGTGCCTAGAATGGGCATTGTGTGGATTTTCTTCCTACTTTGAGGTCACATGTGTAGTTTGACACCTGGGTTGATGCAATGTTGCCCTAAGAGACTGGACATTGCTTGTGGGACTGCCAAACCCTGTGTAGCAAGCTAGATGCCTTGTGGAATGCCTGGACAACTTTGCAGTGGACACAAATAGTAGAAAAATGCCTTAGTCTTTCTTTGGTAATTGGGAACTAGTGTGTGCACCAAAATCAGATGCAGGTTGAGGCCAAGCATTGGCTCTGATAGAAAAACTGTAGGAAGCACAACACAAGGGTGAGCCCTTGTTGTAAAAGCAAATTGATTTTTTCCAAAGAATTAAATATATATCAAAAGGCCACAACATTTGGGGCTAATGGGTGTCCCATATCTGATTTCATTGATCAAGGGCATTCTAGCCTTCATCTGATATTTTTGCAAGTTTATTTTATAAGTGGTTTCATTGTAATTAACTGGCTGGAAGTTATGGAATATGGCTGTAATTGATGTAGTTGTCAATTTAGTCACAGTACACTACCCTTTAGATTCTTGAAGGCCAGTTTCACTCACATCAAGCCTTCCGCTAGCCTTACCACCAAGTTAGCCAAAGGACCATCATATTGAGCTCTTGCCTGGTTCATCACCCCCCAGCAAGCATCCTTACGATCTCGGTAAGACGATGGAAGAGGTTGAGCAGTAGTTAGAGGAGTTGTTATGCAGTGGCTTCATCCACCCCAGTAATTTACCGTATGTAGCTCTGATCCTTTTCATCATGAAGAAGGACAACTCAGCTTGGGATGTGTGTGGATTACCATGCATTGAACAAGCTGACCATCAAGAGTAGGTTTCCCATGCCAAGGATCGACTACATCTTGGAGCGCCTAAAGGGAGCCAAGATGTTCTCAAAGATTGATCTTAAGAGTGGGTATCATCAAATCTAGATTCATGAGCTCGATATCCAATGCCCTTTGGTCTCACAGAGGCACCTGTGCCTTCAAGGGTATGATGCTCTAGATCTTCAAACCTTTGATCGGTAAGAGTGTCTTTGTGTTTCCAAATGACATTTTGATTTTCTCAAAGGATCTACCGCAACATGTGAAACATGTTTAGCAGGTTCGTCAACTTCTACAAGATGACCAATTGCACATCAACGCCAAGAAAAGCGGTTTCTTCTTGGAAGAAGTACATTACTTGGGGTACATTATCACTCTGATAGGTGTTTTCCTGGACCAAGCCAAGGTGAAAGATATAGTGGAGTGGGAGGCACCTACCACAGCTTAAGAGGTTTGCATATTTATGGGCATTTGCCAGGCATACTAGAAACATATCAAGAACTTGGCAAACATCGACCTTTTACAGGGAGTAAAAACCAAGAAGCAGCCTATCACCTTTACTCCAGAAGCTCTTTTGGCCTTCGACCAGCTAAAGGAGATAGTAACTACAGCACCGTGCCTAGCATTGGCACAATGGGATCAATCCTTTAATGCACTCGCCGATGCCAGTGATTATGCCATTGGAGCAATTCTAGAGCAAAGTGGTCACCCAATCGCATTCGAGGGATGCAAGTTGATTCCAGTAGAGACTAGATACTCAGTCTATGACAAGGACTTGTGGGTAGTCATCCATGCCCTCAAGATGTGGAAACGTTTTTTATATGGTTGGGATTTCATAGTATGCATAGATCATCAGGCCTTGCAGTGGTGTCATACCATTCCTGACGCTCAGTAGTCCCTGATCGCCAGATCAGATGAAGCTAGACTTTTCAACAATTTGGTGGCATGATCAAGTATCAACTAGGATCAAAAAATGTTGTGGTAGATGCTCTTAGCAGACGAGGAATGGTCACCTCTATTTCCATAGTACATGAGACCTCCATAGCAGAGATGCACAACCAATGCCATACAAATCAAGATTTCTAGACACTTTGGTACAAAGTCATGTTGGACACACACCCAAGTGACTATGCTATAAATGATAGGTGGTTGTTCTTTGAAGGATGCTATGTGTGTTGCCCCCATACCGTGCTACCATCCTCTATGCACAATTCCCAAGTAGGTGGACAACATAGAAGAGTTGCAAACACTCTCAAGAAGATTGATGGCAAATTTTTCTAGCTTCATTTATGTAGTGATGTTCATTAGTATGTATCTCATTGCTAGGTGTGCCGGCAAGTGAAGGTATCCCATAAGAAGCTACTAGGATCACTCTAGTCCCTTAAGATTTTGGATCGGCCTTTTAAGATAAGCACTGATTTTGCTACTAACCTTCCACCAGCTATTGGTACTTGTAACACCATGTGCTTGACCATTGTGGGCAAGTTTAGCAAGTTTGTCATGCCTATTCCATCCAAGGGTACCATTGATCCACAGGACACATCTTTATGTCCATGGATGGTATTTATGCCTTAGACATTTCACTCTTATTGGCATTGGGTTTGCCATTGTTTTGTCATTGCAGGTTGACATTTTCTTTGCGGCCAAATTTGCTCATATGGATGCATAGTATATGCACATGAGTCAGATGCATTTTTTAATGCTTTGAGCTTCGAATTTTGGTGATATTGCACTCTATTGTGGATACATATTTGGATTCACCTAGTATTTAGTGTGATTCTTTCTTGTAGGCACTAGCATTTGGGGTTTTGCTTTATTTTGCATCATGGCATCCTCTTCCATGTCTAAAAAGGAGTTTTTCACCATTAAAAAGTTTGATGGGATAAACTTCTCTGTGGAAAGAACATATAAGAGATGTGCTTATTCAAAAGAAGCATATTCAACCCTTGGAAGGGATTGCAGCTAAGCCTACAGTTATGTCTGAGGATGATTGGAATGAGTTGGATGCATTAGCAAAGTCCACTGTTAGACTTCATCTTGTAGAGTCAATTTATTTCATAGTAGTAATTGAGTAGACTACATAAGATTTGTGGAAGAAATTATGTGCCACTTATGAGAAGGAAACTACCTCTAATAAAGTTTACCTCATGAAGTGGTTGAAAGGGATCTCCATTGCTTCTCACTTGAATGAATTCAATATTCTTTTTAGCAAGCTTCAGGCTCAAAAGCTAAATTTTAATGTGGAGACTAAGGCAATATTCCTCTTGTGTTCATTGCCATCCTCATGGTATACCTTCTGTATAGCTGTCAGTAACTCTGTACCTGGTGAAGTACTAAAGTTTGATGATGTTGTGGATAGGTTGTTGGCCGAGGATATTAGATGGAATTCTATGGATGGCAACAAGCAAGATGCAGCCTTAAATGTGCAAAGAGGTAGATCATGGTTCAGGAGGAAGTCCCAAGAAAGAGGGAAGTCTTGTAGCAAATCCAAGGCATGGAACATTTAGTGTTACCATTATGGTCACATGAAGAATGATTGCTACAAGCTGAAAAGAGAGCAAAAGGATAAGAAAAAGAATGCAAATTAGGGTGCAAATAAGAAGGGAGTCCTAGGGAGGACAAAGGAAAAGTGAAGATCGAGGAGATCAATGCAAGCACTAATGAGTCTTATTTCAATGGGTCAGCTAGATGATATTGGTTTTCAGACCACCTTTGGCTTTGAGAGTTGGAAAATTTAGAAGGGCTCTATGGTTTTGGCAAGGGGTGCCAAGTGTGGGACACTGTATCCCTTACATGTATCAGGGGTGTCTGATCATGTTGTTTCAATAACCGAGTAGCCAAGTACCTCTTTGTGGCATTGCCATTTGTGGCACATGAGCCAAAATGGAATGACTCTGATTTGAATTTTGTGAGCACTATCTCTATGGGAAGTAGACTAAATCAGCCCACAAAAGAAGGGGAAAGAAAGACCTTGAAAATCTTGATTTGGTGCATTGAAAAGTATGTGGTCCCATGCCTACACGGTCATTAAGTGGGGCTGAATACTATGTGACATTCATTGATGATGCAACTAGGAAAGTGTGGGCTTATGCTATAGCTCAGAAGAGCGGTGTTCCAAGTATTTCAGAAATGGTTGGCTTTGGCTAAAAATCAGTCAGGTAGAACTCTTAAATGCCTACACACTGATACAGGTGGAGAGTATATCTCTCCTGACTTTCAGCATTTTTGTGATACATGTGGGATCAAGAGGGAGCTCATTGCCCCTCGTAATCCAAAGTAAAAATCCAATTTCAGAACAGATGAACCACACCATTCAGGAAAGGTTGCAATGTATGATTTCCAATGCAAGTCTTTCTGGTGGCTTTTAGGTTGAGGCAATGAAGACTACAATGCATGTGATCAATAGATCACCTAGTAAGAGTTTGGATGGTGGTATTCTTGAAGAGGCATGGAGTGGCAAGAAGCCCTCTTACTCTCATTTGCATATATTTGGGTGTGAGGCATATGCACATGTGCCAAAAAAGCTTTGGAAGAAGCTAGATCATAAGTCTAGGAAATGCATCTTTCTGGGTTATGGTAAAAGTGGAGAGATGGGGTATTGTCTCTGAGATTGAGAAGCAAAGAAGATCATAGGAAGCCATGATGTAGTCTTAAATGAGAAGAAGATACATAAGACACCCATGAGAGATGTGGAAATGAGGAGAATCACTTTCCAAGATGTGAATCCGCCTGCATATGTTGATAGAAGCAAGCTGTCCATGCATCGATTGTGCAAGAAATGGTGCCACCAGATACTCCCACAAGTACACAATCAAGGTCAGATGATGGATCATCTATTGGTGGAAATGATGAGCCTAATGTGGTTGATATGCAGGTGGGACAGCAAGCTGAAATGCCCTTGAGAGAGTGTCTAGACTGCCTGAGAGATTTGTTCTAGGGGCAAACTATGTGATGCTTACTAATTATTGGGAGAATTCTTGTTACATGGAGGCTATGATGCGGGAGGGTCAGCACAAGTGGGAGTATGCTATGCAATAAGAGATGAATTCACTCATGAAAAATAAGACTTGGGACTTGGTTTCTTAACCACATGGAGAGAAAGCATTGCCATGTAAATGGGTCTACAAGATGAAGGTCACAATCAAGGCCCGTTTGGTTGCTAAAGGGTTCAAGCAAGAGAAGGGTGTGGACTTTGATGAGATCTTCTCTTTGGAAGTGAAGATGACCACACTTAGATGTATACTTGGACTTGTGGTAGCAGAGGATATGGTGCTTATGTAGATGGATGTCAAGATAGCTTTCTTGCATGGGGATTTGCATGAGGAAATTTACATGGTATAGCCGGAAGGCTTTGAAGAAAAGGGCAAAGAACATTTGGTTTTCAAGCTAAAAAAGAGTCTGTTGGCCTTAAGCAAGCAGCTAGAGAATGGTATTAGAAGTTTGATGCTTTCATTCAGTCCCAAGGTTTTAGAAGAAGTGAGATTGATCACTACCTCTACAATAAAAAGGGCTAAGGATAATAGCCTGATACTCTTGGAACTTTATGTGGATGATATGATATTGGCTAGCAAGAATAATTATGAGCCTATCTCCATAACTAAGAACTCATTTGAAGCTCTTCGAGAACAAGGGGGGGACAAGGAGAAGAGGAAGAGCCAGGATCTTGATGATCAAATGATCATAGAGGCTAGTTGGTCAAAGGATTTTGAAGAGGAAGTTAATAGAGATGATGTCATGTAAGGGGAGGATATCAGTGGAGAAGACTTAGAAGAGGAACAAGGAAAGGGTACCCTAGAAAACAAAGAAGATGCAAGTCAAGGTAAAGCCTTCACTATGGTGCAAAACAAGAGAAGACAATCCAAGGCAGCTTCTATTCAAGTGAATAGCCCTAACCCCAAGGCTAAGAAGGGGTGGAAAAGGAATTCCAGATAGAAACATCTCCTTCTTGACTCTTAATGTTAGAGGGTTGATGGACATTGGACCCTGGTAGAGGAGAGGAGACAGCTCATTGGTTCAGGTCTCTCTCCTACCTTTCTAGCATTTCAAGAAGTCAAGGCTAGGGGAGTTAACTTAGAGAGTAGATTAAAAATTATTCATAGAAGGAGAACTTGGTATTTTACTTCCCATGCAAAAGGGAAGGGAGGGATTGCTATTGGAATACTCTCCCATTATCAGGCGAGGAGCCATTCAATTAGTGATTGATGTCCTGAATAGATGGGTGCCACTCAAATGTCTCATCAAAGGTAATGATTTTTTTGTGTGCTCTCTATATGCCCCAAACATTGCAACTGAAAGAATATTATTGTGGGATTCTCTAACACATGCAGAAGGCAATTATTTTGCCATGGGGGACTTCGATATGGTAGAAAGAAAATGTGACATATGGCTGGAAAAGGCCAATGTAATTAGAGGAACTGAGTTAATATCTTGTTAAGATCTCAAAGAACATTGGCAGTGGGTGGATGCCAGACTTTAATTGGTGTAATAGTCAAATGGGAGAATTCAAAAGAGAAGCCAGGTTAGATAGAACTATCTTTCCCAAGGGTTGTTGGGTAACATTAGCTCTATGAAGAATCAAACCGTTTCCTCTCTTACCTTATCCAAACAACAAACTTGCCCTTCTTACTTGTGATTTTGGCAATGGCCATATATGATCTTCATGGTTTAAAGAAGACCCAAAGTTATTTGCAACAATCAAGAGTGTTTAATGCATGGTGAAAATAGTTTGGGAGGCTACTTTTGGTGAGGGTAGAACTATTGCAAATACTTGAGCTATGGCAGTAGAAATACCCAAAAGGTGTTAAATGCAGCTAGAAAGAATGGGGCCAAAAGTAGAGCTCAGAGGGAAGACCTGGCAAGAGATTAGGAGGGAGTTTGCTTCAAACAACCAAAAGTCAGCACTTATCATGAATAGATTGGAGCTTTGGCAAGGAGATGCCAATTGGAAGGGTGGCTTAAAGTTACTATTTCACAAAGAGTTTAGTTGGATAGGTGGCTCATCTATCTTCCCTATTCCCACACCAGCTAAGGACATGGGAGAGATGTTTAGGACCCTAAATGCCATATGGTCATTGTAGAATAGCAAAGAAAGATGGTATGAGAGATTTGGCAGGCTTTGGATTAAACAAGTTTCTGGAAAAATATCTTGCCTTGCATGGCTTATCTTCATGAAGCAATTTGGACTAATGCCAGAGGATTCAGAATTGGCAAGGGGGATGGAAAGTGCAGAAGATGCCTAGGAGTGCTAGAGGACATTTTTCATTAATTTGTTGCTTGTCCACATGCTAGGAAGGTTTGGAAGTATACTCAGATTGAGTGTGGGGATCGAGTCAATTGGAAGGTCATACTTTTAGGTGATCCTTGAAAAAATAAACAAGAGCTTTGGTTTCTCATAAGGGCACATGCATTATGGTTTATATACAAGTTTCTAAAATTTTGTGCATAATCCTCCACTAATAAGTCTTTCTGCTTCATGTTGCAGAAGTCTTTGAAGCACTGCATCCGGTGTCTTTTCCTTCCAAAATCTTTCCAAGAAAGATCCCTTTAAATCATCATATGTGGCAAAGTGTGGTAGCCCATACTACATGAACAAACTCATTGCTCTCCCTTCCATTGTGGCTGCAAACTGCTCCTTCTTTACTGCATCTGCTAAACCCTAGAAATTGCTCGCAATCCATTGGGTCTCAAATTGCCCTACATGACTATCAGGGTCTTGTCCTTTTTCCCCTTCGAACTTTGCGGCTTTCACCTGTGGATTTGGGTTTGCCATGATGACAGGTAGTGGAACAGGTTGTCTCCTTCTTGGCTGAGGTGGCAATAGATTGAACAAGTTTCTTTGAGCTACAACACAAACTCTTGCTGCTAAATAAGATCCATATGTAGTTCTAATGAAAGTTTTGGATGGTAATGCTGGGGTTAGGCTTGGATTTTCTTCCTCCACTTCTAAATATTCTAAACTCCAAGTAGAATCCGTAGAAGATCCTTCTCTACTCAGCACATAGTCGACATCCTCACTGCTTTCTCCATCTTGTTGTTATTGGAGGTTGGTTTGACTTGAGGCTTTGGACCTTACTCTTTCCCTGGTAAAATAGGTATGGCCTCTTCGGGAAGGAGTCTCCTATTCTCCTGTGTCTGACATTCACTACCCAATCCGCCATGAAGACAATGATCACCCTCAGTCAAAATTCGATCGGATCTTGTCTAATCTTCTTTTGCTGTACTATCTTTCACATTTATTGCTTGTAGATCTCCCATCTTCCATCAATTCCCTTCCAAGATGGAAGCAACTCTTCATTTTTTATTTGCACCTAGCCGTCTTTCCTTCATTGTCATTCTCCTTTGCCAATTTCATCAAGATGTTCATCAATACTCGATTTTCTCTTTTTGCTTGCCCATTCCCTTGTGGGTTGCAAGCTTGCATCTGCTTTGGCTTGTTCTCTTTCTTCATCGCCTTGCTACCACTTCTACACATCTTCCTAGCACTTTCCGATCTGCAACATCAACCTTCATTGATCCTTTCCATTTTGAGGATTTTCTAAACTCAAACCAACTACAGGATCACCAAATGTATTCAGGGTGGTTATACCCATATCACTTCTACATCAGACTTCAAACAAATACTTCCCATTAAGGATTCAGACACAGAGTCAAAACTAAATTAGACAAAAGTCAGAACAGATGATAACATAATAGCGCATTGAAAATAGTAGATACAAATCAGAAAGTGTTTTCCATTTATTCATCATTATCACATCACAATAAAAGATCAGAATAGAACTGATAAACATAGTATCATTGCAATCCGATCCATCTTTGAGTCTCGTCCGACTACTAAGACTCATAAGAATGAGTATAGTAGTTACATGCATGTAACTGAATAACTATTTTAGTATGCTGACTATGATAAATAGTACCTAAGAGTACTACTTAGGAGTAGAGATAGTTATAGGTGCCTAGCTAACCCCTAACATGGTATTTGGTGTGATTTCTCTCTTCAGGTACTAGCTTTTGGGATTTTTCTTTATTTGCATCATGGCATCCTATTCCATGTCTGAATTGGAGTTTTCCAACATTAAAAAGTTTGATGGGACAAAATTTTCTTTGTGGAAAGGATAGATAAGGGATGTTCTTATTCAAAAGAAGCAGATTAAACCCTTGGCACAGATTGAAGCTAAGCCTACAGATATGTGTGAGGATGATTGGAATGAGTTGGATGCATTAGCAAAGTCTAATGTTAGACTTCATCTTGCAGAGTCAATTTATTTCACAGTAGTAAATGAGCAGACTATGGAAGATTTATGGAAGAAATTATGTGCCATGTATGAGAAGGAAGTTGCCTCTAATAAAGTTTACCTCATGAAGAGGTTGCTTGAGCTATAGAAGAAGGAAGGGGTCTCCATTTCTTCTCACTTGAATGATTTCAATATTATTTTCAACCAGCTTTAGGCTCATAAGATGAATTTTGATGCAGAGACTAAGGCAATATTCCTCTTATGTTCATTGCCATCCTCATGGGATACCTTCCGTACAACTGTCAATATCTTTGCACTTGGTGGAGTTGGCTCAAGAAAATGTGACTAGTATGGAAAGAATGGTTTATAACTTGCTGATCCAGGAGGATAAGAGGGAAAATCAAAAGGATACTGATGGACATAAATGTCCGCAACTAAGGGGTGGGCAAAAATGATAGGTAGATTTTGAGGACCCCAATTTTGAACTGCTAGTGGTAGGAACGAATATTATTATTGTACATACTAGGTGATGTTTTGCATGCTAGGACTAGATGCTTATTTGCATGATGATAGGAAGTTATTGTTGATTATGTGGTTAATGGTAGATAGGCTAGTGGAGGCGTGCGTAAAGAGTATGCAACTAAATAAATTAGTCACATCTCCCCCAAAAGGGCAATAGTCACTAAATTTGTGATTGGTTTGTAACTCAGATTTAGGAGCTCATTATTTTGTTACAACACTAAAATATAGTTCTACAACTCTTTAGAAGAAGTTGGGGCCTAAATATGTAAAAAAGAGGGTCAAAATAGAGAATATGTCATGCAATGGTTTATGTTGAGACAGGTTGCTCCTATCTTGTAGCAAAGATTAGACCTATGGGAGAAGCACTCCCTAGCATCAACGCTGATCCTCTTGTCAGATGTTATGTATGCTTGTCTTTATGGGAAATACACTTGAAGGATTTCCTAAATTATGTTTGCAAAGATTATGTTTCCAACATAGAGCAGTCTAGAGAGTGTGGGATGTTGCAAGCGATTGATGAAATATACAAGTTATGGGTTCGTATCCCTGATGCTCTTATTGTGTTTCTGAGTTAAAGAGCTATTATAGTTGTCACTTAGAGTCTCTTGGTTTCTCCTATGAATAGTGCTTCCCATCTCCTACCAAGATAAGAATGTTACAACAATCTTAGATGGAGGAGTAGGTGTAAATATAGTCACTCAGTAGTGCTAGGCCAAGTGGGGATAACCTAAGATGGGACAACACAAACCTCATGGTCAAATTGGATGATGGAGCTATGACTCAATTAGTAGGAGTGCTAAGGGATATCAAGATTATGACCTTTAGTATGACTGACCGAGTGTGGTTTTCATAATGGACTTACACAACCAATTGGATAAGTATAATATGATATTGGGTAAAACTTTCATGTGTAGTGTAGGACTAGTCCATGACTGGAGCTCGAATAGAATATATTTATGCAATGATGAATAGGTCATGAGGTTTGACCTTTAGACATGGAAAGCCCACCCTATGGTAGGGAACCTATTTATCGCTAAATGAGATGCCACTCAACGAACCACCTTAGTAAATGTGGTATAAGCATGTAATGAAAAAGACACAAGCAAGGATTAGGATGACTATTAGTATGCTCTATTCCCCAAAAAAAGGTGATCACAAATGGCAACTCCTGATCCTTAGGTACTTGGGGCGGTAGTGCCATTGAATATGATCAATGTGTTGAGGGCATACAAGGAATAGAATGGAGACATGAGGGTAAAGTTTGACCTTCATTGGCTTAGGTGTTGCATGTGGAGCCTGATCTTTTTTTTCCAAAAATTATTTTTGGCTATGCTTTGGACCTAGGCATGCTTATACCCATTCTATCAAAGGGGGGTAGGGGGGCAACCCCCCCCTAGGACATCGCCGAGGGGTTCCAATGGGGGATGGCAACATGCATTAAGTCCCCCTTGGTTAGGGTTTGGGGGCAGCACCCCCGAAGCCAAAAGTAAATGAAAACTGGTGCATGAGTTGCTTATGACTTATGTGGTCAAAGTTGCAAGATAAGGGTATGGCTCACATAGCAGAAAAGCAGTGGACATACTACTTGCATTTTGTATCTTGCTTGTTGCTGCTGGATAAGAAAGATGCAGGACTACATATTTCTCCATGGACGTAGCCCACACTGGATGAACCACGTATATTGGTGTCTCTGTCTCTTCCATTCTACACGCTTTCTGTATTGTGTATTTTACACATTACGCATCTCACATTGTTGCTCTATTATTGTGTTGCTCCTAACAATTGGTATCGAAGCGTTTGTTTGAGCAACATCCATTGACTCATTTGGAAGGAGGTTCTTGGTTCAAGTAGGAGCAATGACGGAAGAAGGCAAGCTAAAAATCGAGAAGTTCAATGGCAAGAACTACCATCATTAGAAGATGTAGATTGAGGATTATCTATACCAGAAGGACCTTTTCTTACCATTAGGTGGGATCCCAAAGAAGCCTGCGAGAGTATGTCAGCCAAAGATTGGAAGGTTCTGGAGGGTAAGTGGTTTTCAACATTCTTGAATAGAAGACAACAAAGGACTTGATGAGCACACTGGATACACTGAACAAAAAACCATCAGCTTCTAACAAGGTATTTCTTATGAAGCATCTATTCAATTTGAGGATGTTAGAAGGTGGGTCAAGTAGTTGATCATTTGAATTAGTTTAATACGAATACAAGCCAACTAAGGTATGTAGGAGTAAAAGTTGATGAGGAGGTTTGAACTCTCTTAATTTTTTGCTCATTGCTGAAAAGTTGGGATAGCTTGATCATGGCTGTGAGTAACTTTGTTTTTGAGTCAAACACTTTAAAGTTTGATGATGCTGTTGATGTTCTCCTTAGCAAGGAAATGCGACAGAAAAGCATAAGTGAAACATCAAGTAATGCTTTGAATCTTGAGAACAAGGGAAGACAAAGGGAGAGAGGAGAGAGCCCAAGACATCATGACAAGTCAAGATTCATAAGCAAATACAAATCCAAAGGGAACTTGGAGTGCTGACATTGTGGGAAGAAAGGACACCTGAAGAAAGACTGTTGGTCACGAAAGAAAAAGGAAGGAGATGGACAACATAGAATATGCAGGAAGCAAATGTAGCAGGTAGTGTGTTGCAAGATGCCTTAATTATTTCATTGCATGGGTAGTGGACTCAAGGAATTTAGTTCATGCTACACCTCATAGGAAATACTTTCAAGACTATCTTCAAGGTGATTTTGAAGTTGTCCATTTAGGTGATGATGAAGCATTGAAGGTTTATGGAAAGGGCAAGGTGTTGATAAAATTGCATAATGGAAAGTTGAAATCAATGGTTGCTAAAGGAGGTAAGGTATGCTCCTGATTTAAAAAGAACTTAATTTCAGTAGGACAATTGGATGATGAAGGCTGCACAACTACATTTGCAGGAAATTTGTGGAAGGTCACAAAAGGGTCAATGGTAATAGCAAAAGGACCCAAGGTAGGTACGTTGTATTTATGTACCGGTGGTAATGCTCACTCCTCTATTGCTTTAGCTTCTACAAGAATAGATATAGCTATATGGCATCATAGGCTTGGACACACGGGTGAGAACGGGATGTAGATTCTTCACTCAAGAAAGTTGTTGCCAGGTTTGAAGCAAGTTGATTTGGACTTTTGTGAGAACTGTGTTATGGAAAACATAAGAGAGTTAGATTTCTCAAAGTTGGGAAAGAAAAGAAGAGAGAAAAGTTAGATCTTGTGCATACGAATGTATGGGGTCCTGCTGATGTATCATCTCTTGGTAGTTCTCACTATTATGCTACTTTTATTGATGACACGATGAAACTAGAAAAACTTGGGTTTATTGCATCCAAAGAAAATCTGATGTCTTTGAAATTTTAAAAAATGGAAAGCTTTGGCTGAAAATGAGGTAGGGAAGAAGTTGAAGGCTCTCAAATTTGATAATGGAGGTGAGTATTGCAATAAAGAGTTTGATAGTTATTGTTCATACAATGGAATTCGTTAGAGAGAAGACAACTCCAAAAACACCATAAGAAAATCATATGTTAGAGAGGATGAAAAGAACAATCATGGTGCAAGGAGCATGAGACTACACACAGGGTTGCCCTTGCAGCTTTGGGCTAGTTGTTTACTTGATAAACAAATTGCCTTCAAGTTCCTTAGATGGTGGAATTCCAAAAGAGGCATGGATAAATAAAAAGGTTAACTATTCTTTTTTGAAGGTTTTTGGTTGTGAAGCATTTGTCCATGATGATAAAGAATTGAGAACAAAGCTTGAGGCAAAATCCAAGAAGTACATCTTTATTGGATATGGAGGTAGTGAGTTTAGTTATCATCTGTGTGATTATGAAAGTAACAAAATATTAGGAGCAGAGATGTTGTATTCAATGAGACTATTATGTATAAAGATCACTTGTAGGAAAGGAAGAAAGAAAATGTAGATACAAAATACACAACTCTTGATGAAATCACAGGAGATGAAATTCCAAAGGTTGCAGAAAATGAGAATGTGGAGCAGCACTAGTAGCAAGAACCTCAAATTCCTCCAGGTGCACTTAGAAGGTCTACGAGGGTAAGTAGACCACCTGCGCAATTTTCTCCTTCTTTCAATTATGTTTTGTTGACTAATTCTGGTGAACTAGAAACATATGAAGAAGCAGTGCAGGTAGAATCCAAAAAGGAGTGGGAGCAAGGCAAGAGGAAATTGACTCTTTGCTACAAAACCAAACTTGGGATTTGGTTTGCTTGCCAATGGGAAAAACAACATTGCAGAATAAATGGGTTTACAAGGTGAAGGAAGAAGATGGAGGAAAAAGGAGATACAATATTTTTACCTACTTAAATGCACTGCAGAAAAACAACAATTTGATCAGGGCAATCTTGATGATTGGGGAAATGTCATAGCGAGGGATTCTTATGTCATTAAAGATATCTTCTACAAATAAATAGATCACTATTTCTTTAAACTCCTCACAACTCAACCAATAGTCCACATACTCTCGCACCTTGTGCGTTGCATCACGATACCTATGGAGGGTCTAACAAAATGAAGAAATGTTTTCTCAATCACTCCAGATACCTATGAGGTCATATATAATAGCATGCCCTTTGATGTTGACATGTAACAATATATTCTTTGAGGAATAGTTGCAATACGAAGTGTTTGGAATTTTTGCAATACGAAGTGTTTGGAAACATTCAAAAAGTAATCTGTGTATGCTAACATGATTACACTTATATAAGTATGCTATCAAGTTTCTAACTTTAGTATCTTGACATAAGTACACTAACATAAGTATGCTATGAAGTTTCTAACTTCAGTATCCTCACATAAGTATGCTAACAAGTATGCTAACATAAGTATCTTGACTTCAGTATCTTGACATAAGTATGCTAACACCAGTATCCTGACATAAGAATTCTAACATAAAACATGTATATGCTAACACAAGTATGCTAACATTAGTATCTTGACATAAGTATGCTAACGTATATATGCTAACAAGTATGCTGACATCAGTATCTTGACATAAGTATGCTAACATAAGTATGATAACAAGTGTGCTAATAAGTATGCTAGCATAAGTAATTGATATGGCCCTTGAGGGGTCCCCTTTAGGGGCAAGGGCCATATCGACTTGCCATTGGACATATGTGGCATGTCTATATGGCCCTTGCCCCTAAAGGGGACCCCTCAAGGTCCATATTGACATAAAAGCGAACCCATTGAAGCAAAGTAGTATTTTGTATATTACAAAGTTGTTTTAGCCTGCATCCTTTTCTTATGGTTCATTATGCTCGTATGTTTATTTCAAATCTAACTATAATCCTTTTCTTATGGTTCATTATGCTCGTATGTTTACTTCAAATTTGACTATAATCTGCTTAAATCTATTCAGGTTTGTCCATCATATTGTCAATGGTTCCTTTTCTTTGCATCCTTGACATCATTTAATAGTAGTTGCACTGATAAACATATTGTCCCTTATTGTCCCTACAGTAGTGTGTGTTGCTAAAATCTTGGCCTACGCCCCTTTTATGATGGTTCTTTTCTCATACTCTAAATGGCTACCATGTTTTTAGGACATATATATATATATAGTGATTGAGTGCTACTAGTGGTTAGTGATGCTGCTGCAAGTGGTTAGTGCTATTGGTAGTGGTTGGTGCAACTACTATAGTGCTGCTGCTAGTACAGTTACTAGTGGTTGGTACTGCTAGTACTACTATAGTGCTGCTAGTGGTTGGTGCAATTGCTATAGTGCTACTGCTAGTGCAACTGCTAGCAAGGTGCTAGTTTTAGTGCTATTGTTAGTGCAACTACTAGTGGTTGGTGCTGCTTCTAGTGTTTTTGTTAGTGCTACTGCAAGTGGTTGGTTCTGCTGCTCAGTGCTACTCCTAGTGGTTAGGGATGCTGCTAATAGTTAGTGATGTTGCTAGTGGTTGGTGCTACTACTAGTGCTACTACATAGAATTAGAAGATAATAGCTTGTCATGCTATGTGCATTCCAAGGACATTGTACTAATTATAATAACATTAAACTATAATAGCGAAATTGCCTTGCTAAACAACATCATTACATTGAAATAGCTTGAATATAATATTTCCATGTACTAAGTGTGAGACCATTGCATTGAAAGAACAAGGGCATTGCTCATATGTTATATTATAATAATATTGAAACATTGCCTTGCTATACAAATGGTAGCCTTATTTGGTTGTTGCATTCCAAGAAAGTTGTTATGAGCACACATGAAAGGGAAAAAGTTTCAAAGACACCAAGCAAGAGTTGAAATAATTTTATGCTATGGAGAGTACTAGTCCAGAAATTTGCCTAATGGGGCCTATAACCCCACTCTGCTCGTTGTGTGGAACCCAAGTTGATTCGCATTATCACCTTCTCTGGCGTTGTGTTGCTGTGAGAGGTAAATTGTCGTGTTGCAAAGGAAAATTAAGTATCGACTATGGTGTCTTTTGCGAGCTCTTGTTCTATGCTCTTTGTGGCCCCAGAGATATCTATTGGTGTTTCGCAGGAGCCCGACTCGCTCAGCTTCCTCTCCATGCTGAAAACAGAGATCATTGAAGTATTACAGTTTTATGGCTCTTCGGACCTTCCCTTCGCAGTAGCCTTTATGAAGCTCCTTTTTTATTTAATTCTTGTTTTTTTTTCCGAAGGAGATTTGAAATGTGAAGATCTATAAGAGAGGGAGGGTGTCCTATAGCCCCTCTTCTTTTGCTCAGTCGTTTCATTTAATCGTTCTGTCGAAAAAAGAAGTGGAAGCAACTCAGATTCAGTGTGTGGTCCTGCCCACAGCTTTTTGTGGGTATATTGTTGCTTCGAGTGAGGAAGACCAAGGATAGTGTATGGAATTCTGTGATGCCTTTGGCCTTGGCTTAATTTGTAGCTGGGCGAAGACCTTTGCTCTTAAGTGTGGATCAATCTCCCCTCTCGCTATCTCGGAGCACCTTTAAGACTTGCATTGTCGTGAAGAGGTCTGACTGGTATAAAGAGAAAGAGAAACAGAAAATGAAGCAAGGTTTGTCGTTCAGCATATTTGATGGCTTCGACAACATATGTAGCCATATTGTGGAATATGTCATTGGGCAAAGAAAGCGAAATTATTCCGCGCTTTCCAGATATTAAGCTTCACTACATCCCATGGGAAGCTGTGAAAGCCCTCAGTTAAAGGGTAGGTTGGGTCTACCCAACATTGGTCTCGAGAACATTGCCTGACTCCCTCGCCTGTTAGAATGCGATGCCCCATGGCATGAAATGGTTCACTGAAAATGGTGAAGCAGTTGGGTAATGGCAGGGCCTTCCTTGGTATGACCCATTGTGCTCTGGATTCCCTTGAGTAATTGTGGTTCTGATTTGGTGACCAGACTCCTACATGCCTGGACGCATTGTTGTGCGCTTACATGGAAAGGAAGGAGTGGACTTCGGAGTGATGCCAATCTCTATGAGCACGTGTGGTGGAGTTGAGCGGTCACGATGGCAGGGAAGTATTTAGCAAAGTTGGATTCGATGTTTGGCACTTCTTGTTGTAATGCTTGAGGGGTGGCCCTCGAACTACATCTAGTCTTACAGCTAGGTGGCGAATAAATGATCCCTTGGCCGCATCTGCTTGAGGAAGATCTCTGCTAAAGCTATCTATCGAAAGTTGTATAAGGGAATGAGCCATGGGATGACTTTCTTAGGAGAAAAGTCCTTGGAATATGGTGAGTGGCCAAATATATTTTACCTGGTTCCCAACCCATTCCTCATTCTATCCCTTAGGGGGTAAACCGAAACCGGTGGAGAATCGGTATCGGTAAGAATCGGGGTATACGAGTTAGGTCTCTTCCTCTTAACCAAACTCGTAACCTGCATTAGCAGACTCATTCTCAGTAGTTTCTCTGATCAAATTAGAAGTTACCAAAGAACCATGCATAGCACTGAGTAGAGAGCCGCCGAATATGCCAGCTACACCCAACATGTGGAAGGGATGCATAAGGATGTTGTGCTATATTTGGCCACTCACCATATTCCAAGGACTTTCGTCCTAGGAAAGTCATCCCATGGCTCATTGCCTTATACAACTTCCGATAGCTCTAGTAGAGATCTTCCTCAAGCAGATGTGGCCAAGAGATCATTGATTCGCCACCTAGCTGTAAGACTAGATGTAGTTCGAGGGCCACCCCTCAAGAACCCACCTAAGCATTACAACAAGTCCTTGGAATATGTTGAGTGGCCAGAGGCCACAAGCCGGATTCCAAGGATTTTCCTCCCAAGAAAGTCGGACCATGGTACATTTCCCACGTGAAATGCCTTAGGGAGGTTAGGGAGGGTAACTAAAGGCAAAATTGTTCTCTAAATGAACTAAGAGGCTAATTGAGGGTTGGTTAAATTAATTGTGGGCTGGTTAGTCATTGGGAGAGGAGCTTCCCATTCCTAATATGCCAAGATCTAATGGCTAGTATTACATCTAGCCCAACTGAGGACTTTTACGGTTGAGGGGCAGCCTTTAATCCCTAATCTGAACAAGAATGGGATCTAAGGTGGAGTTATGGCTAAAAGATATATGGAAGGATTGTCACTCAGGGAAGGCAAGCTTGCTGCTATGAAAGGTGATTCACTATGGCTGTCACTTAGAGAGAGGCCAGCATTGTTGGTTAGTTGTTAACCTGTCTATCCCCTTTGTGGGAAAGCGGTTGAAAAGGTTCATCAATTTTTTGGGGATTGTCCAATAACTCGAAGTGTTTAGCTCTAAGTTGAGACTGTCGCTTAGAGGGCTCAAATTCTCTCTTTGGTTTATTCTTGGTGCCTAGTAGAGAGCTACTCTCACATGTGACTCAATCGTCTTTCCCTCTATCCTAGTTGCTTTGTTGACCCTATCTTTGGATTGTTGCGGCACTAGCGATGTAGAGAGTTCATAATCATGTGTTTTGGAGGTCTTTGAGTATAAGTGTTAGGGAGTTTGTGATTATGTCCGGTTTGATTTTGGTCTTACCAAGATCTCTCTTGGCTTACTAGTAATCAAGACGGTCTTATCAGATTGTGTATTCACGATAGTCTAATCAAATTGTGTATTCGAGATGTAGTATTTTCTAGCTCATAATTTGCTGCTTTGCAACGTTGGCTCAATGAGAGCTTGAATTTTGTATTGATGGCATTATGCTACTCTCTTCTTTTTTGCCAAGTTTTGTACTGGGATCTTTTTGCGGGTTGACCCCTCTCTAACATATTAAACCCACTTGTTTATAATAATAATAATAATAATAAGTGAGTTCAAGTACTCGTGAGCACTGCCTTCACATTGATTCTGTCAAAGCAAAACAATTGTCAAGATGATTTGATGATTAATTTGAAGCACGAAGCCCGTGTGTAGATTTGCAAACTCTATGTGTGTGTGTGTGTGTGTGTGTGTGTGTGTGTGTGTGAGAGAGAGAGAGAGAGAGAGATTAAACCAAAATGTAAGGGGGAAACTTGGAAAGAAAGTGTGTGGGACAATTTTTTACAAAAGTGTAACTATAGCACTGTCTGGAAGGCAGTGCTGCTAATAATAAATTATGACATTTGATCTTCGAGGTCAATTGCAAGTACTTAGAGGCAAGGTGAGCAAGATGCTTCGGAAGTTACCCTGATTAAGGAAAGTCAAGGTGAATGGGCAGACCTCCAATCTATGAAGCTTGCAATGATGGCACACACCCTAAAGCTTCGTGCGGAGTAGCTGGCTACAGCACAGTGATGCATCCAGCATCCAGGCCATTGTCCACAGGTTATGATCCAACAAACTTTTTGTGGATTCTCCATGTAATGTTGTTCCTTGAGGGACTATGGCATTCATAGCGTAGCATTCGAGATGAAATTCAGCATTTAGGGGAAGAAAGCCAAGCAAAAGCCAAGTCGATGATGACGATGCGTGAGGGAGCACCCCATAGTGCAATTCGAAACTCCTTGATTCCTACCTTGAAAGCACCATTAATTATCAACGAGTATGCAGCAGCTTAGAGGAAGAATATATGGAGCTCAGTTCCCTGCCTGTCAGCCAATCCTAACATGCAGTAGCATTCTAAAGTAACCTAATATCTTTGCATGTCAACCAACCATGCTGAGAGTCAATTAGATTCCCTTCTTACAGTTCTTTGTCAAGCTTTGCATTAGGATTATGCATTCATTGCATAATTGGAGCTTACCATTGACCAATAGGTTGACAACAAACTGTGAGCCTGCTCCATGGCCTCTGGATGTTTCCTAGCTTGTTTACTTCCGACCTAATCATACTTTGCCTGTCTGCCCATCCTGCTTAGAGCACAGGTGGGATCATTTTCCCTTGTTGCTATTCTGTCATATTTCATGCGTCAAGTAAAGCGTTTGATATTTGCTCATTCTACTTTATACACAGTTATTTTTGGTCCGTTGCTTTTCGGATACGATAGTTGCAATGCCAGGCTGCTGAAACTACAAAAGAGGGGGAAACTAGCCTAACAGCCGACAGATATCGACATTGAAACAACAGCAAGGTGAACATGTCACCCTAAAACTGGCCAAAAGGAGATAAGGGCAGCTCATTTCCCCTGGTTTCACGGGCCAGTAAAGTGACGGCTATTATATACCTTTCATTTACTACAGCTATATACGATCTTTAACGGTTTGTAGGCCTCCCTTGCCCCCCCAGGACGCTTGCTCGCACACAAATGTACACGCAGGAGCGCGTCTGCCCTTCCTACTTGATAACAAACTATTCTGTGATCCTACAAAAACGCCAGTCCTAGAGATTAGTAGAGATCTGCAACCGAAAAACCATAAAGAAACAAGCATTCACAGAACCGCTCCATCAATCCCTCGAACACACAAATCGTACTAGCCATTCCACACGACACGTCCAAGGGAAGAGAGACTCAGCAGTGATCAGATGGATATACGCGTATGAAGGCCATCATACCGGCGATCAAACCAATAGGGAAAATTTACACATCATGTCACTGCAAATTCAGCTCAGGTTGGTATGAGAGGCGTGATAGCAGCGTTATCGACAAACTGAAACTTGAAAAACGATACAATCGCGTCACTCTCACCTCAATGAGTGCACTCTTACATATATCGTTCTAAATTAGGGCTAGAGAGTCAGGTTAAGACATTAACGCTACATTAGGGTTCCGGTTAAGGGCCTCTCTAGCAAATTGCTGTTAAATAAGAGCTTGTTCCCACATGACAGCTGGTTCCAAATCACGTTGCACTCGCATTTTAGTTCACACGCTAGTGGTTTGGAACGAATTTTCGTGTTGTAGCCAGTTTTCCAAAAAACCACGTAGCCTTGTCTTGCTTGCAGGCACAAAATTGCAGAAATTGATGGGTTGCTGCCAGTTAACAGCAATCATTACACTTGGTTTTTTCATGAGTCCCTCCTGGGAAGTAGGCACTCAAAAAAAAACCAGTTTCTTTCGAACTAGCAACCCATTGGCCTCGCATGAATGCTTCGATTACAAACCATGCTCTGTGGTTTGCAATTCATGCCTTTGACATGAATAGGCTCTAAATTTGTTGGTAAGGAGGGTTTTTACAAAATAGATCAACCTATGGTGTACTCTACCTTGTCAGGCCTTCTTGTGAGGGAGACCTTCCGGCCTATGCAAATGCAACATGAAGCTAACCTACATTTTCAAAAGGATGCAAAGCTAACCATCAGCCTTCCTTTTTGTATCAAGTCTTCTTTTTTGCAAGATTGACCATTAATCAAATAAAATATATATTTTATGAATGTATATATCTTTTTATCTTTTCATTAATGTATTATTTTAAACAAGGTGAATGATTATAAATCATTCATAAGGCCTGCCCTAGATTCAAAATAGCAAGGAAGATGTGAAGTGCGGAAAAGAGGGCGGAGATGATGACTTGAAAGCTCGTGAGAGAGAGAGAGGGCGGGGGGGGGGGGGGGGGGGCTAAAATTGTGGAGAATTTCTAGAGGGAAAAATAGCATGTGAGAGGGAAGTGGATGGTAAAATCATTAGAGATTTTTTGGAAAATTAAAAATGGATATTTTCGCTTTGTTGTGAATCGCCTTCACTTAGTCCTTCCTTTCAGCAGGCCAAAAAAGAGGCTCATCTAGACCCTAAACTCTAAACCCAAACTAAAAATGAGATTAACTAAACTTAAGGTTGGCTAAGTTAACTATAAAGCTAAACATATGACTAACTAAAGGAACAAAAAATTCTAAAGAATTGACATACGGAACACCAAACATAACTAAAAGACTAAAAACTAACATATTCAAAATCTTAATTTCCATATTTATACCTATGCACCATACTTAATATCCATCGGCATAGCCTTAGCTGAACCATAATTGCAGCCTCATAATCTTCATCACCTCAAGTTTGCCAATGCCTTAGCTATGTTGCCAAAGCTGAACTCACCTAAATTATGCCAAAGCTCAATCTTAAGGTGCATCACTCAGGTGCTCCATAGCTCCCTCATCTTACTATCAGCTATTGTGAAGAAGGAAGCTCTATACAGCATGTCAAGGTGGAGAGGATTGAATACTTGAAGAGGGGTGACTCCCTTGAGGAGAAGGAAGGTTTGCACAACATCTTGGGGAAGAGAGGATAAGTACGCACACCATCTTGAGGAGAAGGAAGGTCCGGACAACATCTTGAGGTAGAGAGGATTGAAGACCTAAAAAGGGGTGACCCTCGTTGAGTATGAAGCTACACTACCTATGTTATAGTCTAATTATAATTGCTGAGGCTATTGTTGGATAAGGATCTTAAGGGAAGAAGAACTGAGATAGTGGCTAGAGACTCGTGTTGGTCTCCTGAGGCTTTGTTCCTTTGGAGAACTACATTGTGCTACACTTGCACATGTGGCTTCTCCCACTTCTCCCTCTGCCCCTCCCTCTCCCTCCTTCCCTTTCCCCATTCTACCTTCTTCCCTTCCTCTCTCTCTCTCTCTCTCTCTCTCTCCTTGCTTCCCTCCCAAAGAAAGAAGAAGAGAGAGAAAAGGTATACTATGGGGAAAGGATAAGACATGAACACCTAAAAAAGTGGTAGTGTAGCATTTCTAGTACAACATTATGAGGTTGAAACTAACAAGTTGGAAAAAACTGATGGAACCTCCTTGGAACACTACAATAAGGTATTGCTACAAGATTGGGCATCATGTTCCTGTAAGAAGAATGCAATCAAGGAGGACGTGTATGAAGAAGTTTTGGATGTCCAATGATATGGATATATGTGTTGAGAGAAAGCTCACTCAATAGTATGGAGTTGAATACTGAAAGGAGGAAAGAATCCCAAGAAGGTCAAAATTCCACCTAATATGCATGAGAAACCAGAAGCAAGCTTATGGTTTGATGAAATAGTAAAAATTTGTGTGGATGGAGCTATAATTCAATTATCTTAATGTGTTTTTGTGCTTTGTTTGGCTAAGAAGCTAAGCCAAATGTCTTTTTTTTTTCTAATGACTTAGAATGTTGAAGACCTTGTGGTATGATTAGCAAAGTGGCATTCCAAAATGAGAAAAGAAGTATGATTTAGACGTATATCTTCTAATGAATGACAAGGGTATTGAATGGTCTTAAAATACAATTGTTGGTGTCAAAACTATTGGAATATTTTGAATAATCATAATATTGCAACATCTATATACCTCATTCCCAAAATTAACCAAACATCTTTACATTCTCTCAATAGAATATCTTAATGAAATAAATAAAGATAATATGCATCATTTCCAAAATTAACAGAATACTACATAGATCCTCTAATTAACAAGACTAAAGAGCCTATATTAGTTGGACAAGAGATTCTCAAAATTAACAAGACTAAAGAGCCTATATTAGCAGAACAAGAGATTCTCAAAATTAACAAAATTGACGTACTTGAAAGAAGATAAAAATGAGCAACAAAGATGAGAAGAATGTGAGGAAGAATCCTTAAAATGGGAAATACAATGTTAATTCCTCTACTTAAAGGGTCCTAGATCTTTCAAAATTGTAACTCAATGTGCATA